>NC_133123.1:133556907-134185241 GCF_033568475.1 Henckelia pumila | reverse complement strand
ACATGTAATTCAATCATGTAAATAATCGTAGCATAATAAAATAAATAAGCAAGGAAGATGACTCGATCTACCCCACTCACTATCTAACTCAGTCCAGAATTTTCTCGCTCTGATACCACCTGTTGTGATGACCCGATTCTTAATATCTCAATCTCAAAGTTAATCCATAATACATGAATTAAATCTATCATTAAGCTATAAAGAAAAGGGAAAGAAAATAAATTTTTTTTTTAAAATGAGCTGCGCTCGCGCGGCTAAAAAGTGCCGCGCGAGTTCACCCTGTTTTACTCAAAACAGAGGTGCAGCTCGGGGCTGCGCGCGAGCTGCTCTTTTCTGCAGCTCGGGCGACGGTCCTGGGTAGAAAAATTTGCAGCAAATCTCACCCTTTTCTCAGCCTAGAAAACATTCTCATTCATCTATACCAAGTCCAAGAAATCTCATACAACATCCAACATGTAATAGACAAGGTAGATGAAGTCATTAACAAGAGCATAAACATATCTCAAATTGGAGTTTACACTATTAGTTCAAGCTATAATACAAAGCCAAAGAGTAGAAACTCTAGAAAATAACTCAACTCCAAAAGTTCATACATCCACTCTTGTTCTGAACATAAAGTTGACAACAAACTTAACTTCTAATCCGGATCATCACTCTATTCTCCTCATCCCTTGTTCTTCAAGTTCGCTTTTGCCCGATTCCACTCCCGCCTATTGCCATGACACATACAACACAACAATAGGCGGATAACTTCGGTGAGAAATACATTTCCCAGTAAAAGCAACTAAACATGCATATACAACATATATCAGGCTCATGATATAAATAAAACAATGCATGTTTTCAAAACAAGGTTTATTCAAGAACTCTCTCATTTCGTCGGTTGGGATCCCGAGAAGAAGATATCATAGCTAACCACCGACTCTCTCGATCGAGGTGGGGCTACTTATCCTACTTCTCTAGACTTTGAAGCCACTATATATGCACTTCAGACGCTAGGCTACGTCAACCACCCAGGCCATACATATATAATCCCTCAAATCGTCTATTCGAACGTTTTCGTTCATTTCAAAATCAAGGAATAAGTCTTGCAAGATGAATGCAACATATATCATCATAAAAGCATTCGTTAACATCAAAGACTCATTCACCAAATCATAGAAGAGCATATAAAAGCAATTAAGTAAATAAGTATGTGATTTAGGGAACTCGATACAAACCATCTCGAGTTGTAATCCCCATCGAATAATAGTTCACTTTTACCTTTCAAATGTGAGGTTTAAGGTGTCTTCTATCTTGTCAAAATCTGTACAACATCAACCAAAAGCCTAATCTCAAAATCTGCTCAAGCTTCAACTAAACTTCAAGACAAAACACTACCAACCTTGTTCTTTCTTCTATCGGTTTCGAAGTCGGAATTCTCAAGTTGATGTGCCCTATTTATGAATTGAAATTATAGCATAACAACCAAGAAAACATCAGCTAATACTCAGCTCAATAGCAGCTCAAGCATAAGATAGCAAAACACTTCAAATCAAAAATTTAACGGCATATCGGTATCATTCGGCAATCCCGAACTCAACTAAGTCAATTCTAACATTCATATCATATATCAATCAAAACCCAGCATATCAGCAGGTATAAAGGTCGAGTAGTGGCTGGAACATCATAAGAAACTGATACAACAATCATTCCTCAACCCAACTTCAATATAACAAAGTAAAGAAGCTCATCAACACCATTTCATACAAACTTCTGATCTCTGTCAATTTCGAATTCTCAAATCATGATGAACTAAGAGAAAACTTACATCAAATCAAAGGTATCGTTGCAAGGATTTCAGAACATCTTTCGGAATCAAATTCGGATAACCGGATCAAAAGATACGGCGATTTGAAGATAAAGAATGAAACTTGAAAGTTCTTTGTTTCTTGCTCTCGGTTTCTTCCTTTTCCTTTTCTGAATAATCTGATGGAAATGGGCTTGAATCACACGTGCATGCTAGGAAAAATAACAAGTGTCCAATAAAATTTCCAATAATTGCACTTAGGCCCCTCAAGTTTTCAATAATTGCAATTCAGTCCTCAATTTCTCAATTCATTCAATTTCAATCCTAAATAATTTAAGAATATTAAAATTTAAATCAAAACTCCAAATATTCCCAAATTAAATATTCTCGGATTAAAATTAAATAATTTTGGGCGTTACACAATTAACCCCAAATTGCAAGATCTTAACTCAAAAATTCATGCAGACATGCATTTTAACAACTACTTTTCAATAATTCAACAGATATATAACAAATGTTCATGCCAAAATGAAATTCTCTTCCAACATACATATTTAAACACGTACATAAAGCTATAAAATCAAATATTATCATAAGTATTCCAATTCAAAATTGCAAAAAATATCTATATCAATTATAAAAGTATGAACCAGTTTCAAATTTTTTATTGTGTAACTGTGTCTTTGATTTGTACACACATGATAAAATATGTGATGATGTTTTTGTAAAATCATTTATTATAGTAATGCCAAAATTGACAAAATGTGTGCATATTAGATAAGAATTCAGTTTCCAAAAATATTGAAATATCAAAATACTTTGGTTTTTATTTTCTTGTAGATAATGTGAAAAGACTTTTTCCACGATTTTTTTAAAAAAAAAATCCACAAAAATCTTAATTAAAATAATAATCCAGTTTCCTAAAAGATTGAAACACCAAAATACTTTGGTTGTTATTTGTGTTTGTAGATGTAATGAACATATTTTTTCTACAAAAATTCTTATATATTTTAATTTGAGTAATGAAATGTTGAGCTAAATAATTATATCATGAGTTCATAAATATATAAAAATATCATATTTGTAAACGTTATTAATATATATATATATATATATATAATTAAATTACACACCGGTATTAAAATAAATCAATTCATGTGGAGTCATATTTATCCAAAATAATAAATAAAGAACACACCAACACACATCATATATGTAAAATTTGAATTAAAAAAGTTAACTATTTTTGTTCCTCATAAAATAAAACTATAACAATTATTTTATGAGATAATCTTGAAATTAACTAAAGAATATTTTTACAAGAGTTGTAGATGGATAAATCGGTTATAGCTTTCTGTAATTTAGAAGTACATGTTTTGAAGGCAAAATTTTTAATTTTTTATAAATAAATATTTACAAAAATTATTGATTAGCATTACTCGATACTTCTTATTATGTAAGGACCTATTGTGTCAAATAATTAAATCATGAGTTCCTAATTATATATTACAAATATTAGATTTTCAAATGTTATTAAAAATATATATTTTAATTAAACTACACATCGGTGTTGAAATATATTAATTCAAATGGAGTACAAGTTTTAATCAAAAATAATAAATAAAGAACACACCAACACACTCGACATATATCTAAAAAATTGAAATTTTAAAGTTAACTATTTTTTCCTCATCATAAAGACTAAAAACTATAACAATTATTTATGAGATGATATTGAAATTAACGAATGATTATTTTTACAAGAGATGAAGATGGATAAACCGGTTATAGCTTTCTGTAATTTAAAGATACATGTTTTGAAGGTAAATTTTATAAATTTTTGTAAATAAATCTTTACAAAAATTAGTTATTAACATTACTCACTACTTATTATTATGACTAATAGTAGAAAATGTCCAGCTCTAAACAACAACGACGTTCACAAATCCCTCTTGCATAGAAAATGAAACAACGAATATATGGTATGAATGTCTTCAATTATTTTTAACAAAATTATAAGTTTGATATTATTTTCTTTAATTATTAAAGTCTGTAAATATATCTATGTTAATTAATCTACTACGGGCTATAGTTCAAAAAAAAGGTCTAGAATAATTATGGATGATACGTCTCACATCAAATTAAAGATCCAAAGAAAATTATCTTGATGCAAATTCTCAATCAAATGAATAATCTACAAAATATACAATATTATTTATTATTTCAATTTATTTTTATCATTTCAAGAGCAAAATTTTGAATATTTTATCAATGGTTCAAATATTTTATAAATGATATTTATAAACATGACACAGGAAATTACAAAAGTATGATTTAACGTATTTACTTATTACAAATATATTATAATAAATTATATTACTTCAAGGCATACGTACATGATATAAAAAAAAATAAGACATGAAACGAAGCATGTAGTAATTGCTCAAGATCAATCAACAAAACAATGGAAAATCCAAGCTATAATAACTTGATAAACTTCAAAATTAATATCGTGTCAAGGTAAAACTACATTTAAACATTATATTTATAAGCTTAAATGAGTTATTGAAATGTCTTATCTTAAACTGTTAATATAATTATATAAAAACGATGATCGCAAAATGATGACACTGAAATTGCAACAGTTACATTGCTCAAAAGTGTTGCAAATATTTTTTATTGGTTGAAGTGTTAAATATTGCATCGATTCGATCCATATCTAATAAGTGTATTTTATACACTTAATTTATATATGATTTTAATTGTTAAATATTTGTTTCGAGCAGATTTATGCGGAGTTTTATTGTTTTTGTGATTGTAGAAAATTATTGAAGTGTTTTGGAAAAGAAGAATAAAATTAGAATTTTGTGGAGAAAAGAAGAAAATAAAAATAAAATAAAATAAAAAGGAAGAAAAAGGATAAAAGAAAAGAAGAAAAGAACGTACAGAGAAGAGTATTGGGCTTTTGGTTTTTGGGCCCAAGGAAACGTTAGCCCTTGTTTAGCGCTAAAGAGGAGATTCCTAGAGCTATCGCGCAATGTCTTGTAAAATCTGAGAATTGGAATTACGAATCTAAGGCGCGCCCGCGCCATTGCCCTGAGTGCCCGCCCCGATCGCAATCTTAGAGTTTTTATTATTTCGGACAATTTTTATGGGCTTGATTCTTGGGCTTCTTCGTGACGATATAAAAGGGATTATTTATCAGACAATAGGGGACCAGACGCCACAACTTACACAATACACACTACGTATATCAGAGAAGAGATCGTGATTGTGAGATTTTTGGGAAAATATTTTGGAGCTTATCTGAAGAACGAAGACGGAGATCGATAGACCGGACACGGCATCGCATCGACGGATTTGTTTCTTATCTTTTATTTTATTTTGAATATGTTTGGATTTTTGAACATGTTTTGTTTTATTCAAAATTTTATTATGAACTAATTTTTAGAGTCTAGAGGTCGGATGGAACTTGTTGTAGATGTCTTTTTAATTATCTGATCAATAATTGATTTGTTATATTTATTTAAAATCTGGCACTCGGGAGAGGAGATTTTGAATAGGACCATTAAAAACTACACTGTTAATTATTTATATAGCTTGGGAGAGTGTATAATTTTAACATAGCTTTTAAAAAGAACATTGTTTTGTGATAGATCACTGCGATAAATTTTTAATAGGGATATTGGAATTGAATTGTAGTTGATAAAAATTATTTGTTGCTCGGAAGAGGGAAATAATAAACTTAAGTGTTCTTGGCTATTAATTGACTGGAATTCATGAAGATTAATTAATTAGGATTGATTGTTGTTGAAACCAGGTGAAATCTGAATCTCTAGACCATTATTCTCTGATTGATTTTTATCTGAAAGTTGTGTGCGTGCTTATAAAAACTTCATTGTTATTTTAATTTTCTGCAAAAATTCTGAAAGTTTGATTTTCTAGATAAAGTTTGGACTATTTTAATTACAAGCACTGAATATTTTTATTTTACTCTCTATGGGATCGATATCTGATTTTATCACTATATTAAAACTTGACACTCGTACGTTTGTGATCATTTTTCACAACAAGTTTTTGGCGCCGTTGCCGGGGAGTAAATTTTGATTATTTTTTTAGTTTTGTTACCAATTAGTCTAGATTTTAATTTAGAGTTTTTTTTTTAATTTTATTTTTAAGTTACTAATTAATTTCTTCTTATTTTTAATTGCAGTCTATGCGACGATCTCAAAGTGCGAATTCTCTACTTTTTGATCCGAAGATCGAGCGCACTGCACGTGCTTTAAGAAGAGCTAGAAGAGAAGAAATTGTGAGAATGGCTGAACAAGAAGCACAACAAGCTCCCCTGGTGCCAATTAAAGATCACTTCAGGCCGACGATCCAGGCTCACTATTCTGGAATAGCTCGTGGAACTATCAACACCAATAATTTTGAGCTGAAGCCGACGTTGATCAACATGGTTCAACAGAACCAATTTAATGGGAGCGCTACTGCTGATCCTCACCTACACCTACACACTTTCTTGGAGATAACTGATATGGTAAAAATTAATGGTGTTCCTGAAGATATTATTCGTTTACGCTTGTTTCCTTTTTCTCTCAGGGATCAAGCAAGAAGTTGGTTGCAGTCACTGCCTTTAGGGAGCATCACTACATGGGAGGGGATGGCAGAAAAATTTTTCGCAAAATATTTTCCTCCTGCCAAATCCACCCAACTGAAAATAGAGATCAGCACATTCCGGCAGTTGGACACTGAACAGCTATACGAGGCATGGGAAAGGTACAAAGAATTAGTTAGACGTTGTCCTAACCACAATTTTGCAGATTGGGAACAGATCGAGTGGTTTTACAACGGACTGAATGTGCCTACGAGGATGAACGTGGATTCTGCTTCTGGAGGTACTATTTTTGCAAAGGACCCCGCTCAAGCCTATGATATGCTGGAACAGATGAAGATCAATAGTTTTCAATGGACATCTGAGCGTATGGGAGAAAAGAAGCCAGCTGGAGTGTATGTAGTGGATCCTCTCACATCCATCACCGCTCAACTATCTGCACTGACTACACAGGTAGCTTCTTTGAATAAGATTAATGTTGTAGATTCAACTGGAGTTGAAGGATCACATACCCCAGAGTAATTTAATTATATCAATCCTAATGGCTACCGAGGTTATGGAGCTTATAGAGGTAATCCGGTTCCTAATGGTTATCACCCTAGTTTGCGAAATAATAAAAAAATTTCATATGCTAACAATACTAATAAGGGTGATGGTAAGTTTTCTTTGGAGGATGTGGTTAGTACCTTTGTGCAGGAATTAGGTAAGAGGATGGCGAGAACTGAGTCTCGCCTCGATAGCTTGGAGACACACATGGCCAACATGGGCGCGGTGTTGCAATCCATGGAGACTAGCATAGGGCAGTTGGTGAACAAACTGAAGGATAATAACAGAGGCCAGTTCCCGAGCAACACAGAGGTAAATCCCAAGGAGCAGTGCAATGATATCATGTTGAGGAGTGAGAAGCAAGTGGATAATGAAGTTGGCCGACTTGAGAGCGAGATTTCTGAAAAAGTTGTAGTTGAAGAGAAGGAAGTCGAGGAGAAGGAGCCTGAACCTGAGCAAAAACCGATGTACAAGCCTCCACTGCCATATCCTCAGAGGTTCAAGAAGAAAACTTTAGATGAACAGTTCTCCAAATTCTTGGAGATTTTCAAGAAGATTCATATCAACATCCCTTTTGCTGATGCTTTGGAACAAATGCCGAATTATGCAAAGTTCAGCAAGGAGATGATGTCCAAGAAAAGGAAACTGCTAGAGAACGAGGTGGTGAATCTAATTGAAGAGTGCAGTGCGGTGCTACAAAAGAAGTCCAGGGAGTTTTACTATTCCTTGTTCTATTGGTGGTTCTCATTTTACTACTGCACTATGTGATTTAGGGGGCAGTATTAATTTAATGTCGTTGTCTATTTACAGGGCCTTGAAGTTGGGAGAGATGAAATGACTATGATTTCATTGCAATTAGCGGATAGAAGCATCACATATCCACTTGGCATTGTTGAATATGTTCTAGTCAAGGTGGATAAATTCATCTTCCCAGCGGATTTTGTGATATTGGACATCGAAGCGGATTATGGTGCTCCACTGATTTTTGGGAGACCATTTTTAGCTACGGAGGATGCCAAGATCGAAGTCAAAAACGATGAATTATCGATGTATGTGGAAGGCGAGAGAGTGATTTTCAACTTATTCATGAAGACACATAATCCACCCATCGAAGAATTGTGCTTAATTGAGTCGGTTGTGAATCTAGAGGGATGTCAAAGAGCTAATCTTGCGGTTGATTCATCGAAGAATAAAGCGCCAAATGTACCAACAAAGAAAGCCACGAAGAACAAGAAAGCAAAATTTAAAAGGCGGCTCGTGGAATTTATTTGGCAAGTAAAAGAGAAAGGAAAGATCTAACACCGGTGAAAGTTGGGTTGACGACTTTAAACCAAGCACTACATGGGAGGCAACCCAAGCATTTTCTTTTATTTTATTTTATTTGCTTTTATTTTCAGTTTATTTAATTTTTGTTATTTAGAGTTTTTTTAAGTATTTTTATTTTCATTTTTTTAAGCTTAATTTTTCTTAATTTTCAAAAATTTTCAGGCTCAGAAATCACAATTTGAGGAGGCGGCGCGCCCGCCCCATTAATCTGAGCGCCCGTGCCATACCTGAAGAAATTTCGAGCAAGAGGCGCGCCCACGCCACTTCTCTCGAGTGCTCGCGCTTCCTTTGCGCCAAAAGCCATCATCTGCGCAGCTTCTCCTAGCGCGATAGTGCCTCCTCCATGCGCTAACCAATTCCTAATCTGCGCAGACCTTAGCGCAATCGCGCCTCCCATCCCACCATCAGCGCTCCTCATCTGCGCTGCCTTAAGCGCTAACACGCTTCCTACCTTCCCATCAGCGCAGCTTCCTCCTGCGCAATTGCGCATCCCCACAGCCCTTTCACATGTGCTAACGCGCATCCCTCCATCAACAGTGTAGCTACATGGGCCATACAGCTACTCAGCAACGCAACACCCATCTGCAATCGAGCACCATTCCAGCTGCTAACTCCATGCGCCAACAATCCTTATCAGCTCAACATTCAAGAGCAAACAAGCTTCTCAAAGAGCTGTCCAAAACCATGCGAGATTGAACATCTGAAGCTCGCTGTGCCTCGCAATCTTCCTTATTACCCCATACATTAAGCGAGTTATTTTGTTTTGATTGCTTCGGGATTTAATTTTGTGTATTATCTTATCGTGTGCATGTCTACTTTTCAGGTTGAATTGGATGCTAAGTCGTATATCTCCACCACCTTCTCCAATGGTTGCGGTTGCGAATTATTTTCCATGAAGTTTATAACATCGGGTACTGATGCTCGGTGTCGAAGGTACGTGTCCCTTGTTCTTTTTCTTGTTATTTTTTTAATCATTAGGGACAATGATTACATTAAGTTTTGGGGGTGAATCAGTGTTTGATTTAGTTGATTGGTTGATAGTTGTTTCGTTGAGTTTTATTGTGCTTCATTGAAAAAAAATATTTGTTGAGTTTAGGAGTGTTAGTTGAGTTGAGTTGAATTGAATTGAGTCGAGAAATAATTGGATGCATGGCTGATGAAAATTTTTTGTGTTATAACTGAAGTCCATGATTGTCTACCTATCTGACAAATATTTTTGAGAAAATGGAACCAATTGAAAGAACAATTTCCTATATACTCTATGATTAATACTTGAATATGATTTTTGTAACTTGCAGACATAGATATGATTGAGGCATTCTTTGAAATTTTTGGGCCTGAATTTTATTGAATAAATTTTATCTTTAGTTGCCCATTTGAGCCTACACGTATATTAGTACTTTGAGGTATATAAAAAAATCTGAATTTTTTTTTGTGAAAATCATCGTTTAGTGCTGATGATTATTTTTCTGCACTGATTGAGATTTGTATGATTTAATTGTGGATTGAGACTTGTCTAGAACTAGTTTGAACAATCTTCGAGGCGAAATACGGGCAAAACTGTGATTAGGAATGATTTAGGCGATTTTTCTAAATTCGTTTGAGCCTTTCAAGCTACCTATTTATATATGTTATCTCTAGTACCTTGTTTGAGCTTTGTTAAAAATCAAATGGCATGCGTGTAAACGTGTGATAAACCCCCATTCGTCATTGTTCAAGGTCCTACATTGACTACCTGAATAGCCTAAACACTATTTCCTACCTTTAAAGGAGTAATTTGAATGCTAAAATGTTATATGCTCCTAGTTTTTATTTGTGAAAATGGAATGGTGTTGTGGAAGATTTGAAAAGGAAAAATTAAGAAAGAGGTAGTAGAAAAAAAAAATAAAAGAGTTGTGAAAGAAGAAGCGAAAAGTTGAAAAATCAATGAAGTGGAGAAAAAAAGAAGTGTGAAATTGTGAATGAAAGGAGTTGAAATTAGAGCATAAATACAAAATACTCCTTATTTTGAATTTTTATCCTTCATTTGTAGCCATGAGCCAGGCCTTACATTATAAGCTGATTAAGTCCTATTGACCGAGTCTCAGTTACCCAATATACTAGTGGAGAAGAGTTGAGAGAATTTATCCTATGGACTGTTGATTGATACTTTTAATGATTATGAATTTTGATAGAAACACACACACACTATTATTCTTTGAATTTACTTAATTATGAGTGTTTTTGATTTTATATCCTATATTTGATCTCATGCTACCTTGAAAAGTCCCCATGATCTATGAATGTGTGAATTGAACTTGGATAAGGGTGTTTTGAACGTGAGTTGCGGAGATTATGAGTTTATGCGGTTATTTGGTTATGATTGAAACTTTCAAGTGCTAGTAGGTGTGATATGATTGGATTTGAAAATTTTTTGAAATCATTGCTGAGGTCATTGCTCCATAATATTTTTTTTGCTATTCTTGTTGGTTTGATAGAATGAGTTTTTGAAGTTATTATTTTGAATAGTTTTGCTCGGGACTAGCAAAAGTCTAAGTTTGGGGGTATTTGATAAGTGTATTTTATACACTTAATTTATATATGATTTTAATTGTTAAATATTTGTTTCGAGCAGATTTATGCGGAGTTTTGTCGTTTTTGTGATTGTAGGAATTATTGAAGTGTTTTGGAAAAGAAGAAGAAAATTAGAATTTTTTGGAGAAAAGAAGAAAATAAAAAGAAAAAAAAATAAAAAGAAAAAAAAGGATAAAAGAAAAGAAGAAAAGAACGTACAGAGAAGAGTATTGGGCTTTTGGTTTTTGGGCCCAAGGAAACGTTAGCCCTTGTTTAGCACTAAAGAGGAGATTCCTAGAGCTATCGCGCAATGTCTTGTAAAATCTGAGAATTGGAATTCCAAAACTAAGGCGCGCCCGCGCCATTGCACTGAGCGCCCGCCCCGATCGCAATCTTAGAGTTTTTATTATTTCGGGAAATTTTTATGGGCTTGATTCTTGGGCTTCTCCATGACGATATAAAAGGGATTATTTATCAGACAATAGGGGAGCCAGCCGCCACAACTTACACAATACACATTACGTATATCAGAGAAGAGATCGTGATTGTGAGATTTCTGGGAAAATATTCTGGAGCTTATCTGAAGAACGAAGACGGAGATCGATAGACCGGACACGGCATCGCATCGACGGATTTGTTTCTTATCTTTTATTTTATTCTGAATATGTTTGGATTTTTGAACATGTTTTGTTTTATTCAGAATTTTATTACGAACTAATTTTTAGAGTCTAGAGGTCGGATGGAACCAGTTATAGATGCTTTCATGAATTTTTGATTTTTTTGGATTGAGTTTCTTCTAGATTAATTGTTTTTTTCTAGAATTGATTGACTTTTCAATTATCTGATCAATAATTAATTTGTTATATTTATTTGAAATCTGGCACTCGGGAGAGGAGATTTTGAATAGGACCATTAGAAACTACACTGTTAATTATTTATATAGCTCGGGAGAGTGTATAATTTTAACACAGCTTTTAAAAAGAACATTGTTTTGTGATAGATCACTGCGATAAATTCTTAATAGGGATATTGAAATTGAATTGTAGTTGATAAAAATTATTTGTTGCTCAGGAGAGGGAAATAATAAACTTAAGTGTTCTTGGCTATTAATTGACTGGAATTCATGAAGATTAATTAATTAGGATTGATTGCTCTTGAAACCAGGTGAAATCTGAACCTCTAGACCATTATTCTCTGATTGATTTTTATCTGAAAGTTGTGTGCATGCTTATAAAAACTTCATTGTTATTTTATTTTTCTGTAAAAATTCTGAAAGTTTGATTTTCTAGATAAAGTTTGGACTATTTTAATTACAAGCACTGAATATTTTCATTTTACTCCCTGTGGGATCGATATCTGATTTTATCACTATATTAAAACTTGACACTCGTACGCTTGCGAGCATTTTTTACAACAATATCATTAAGGTATATTAATAATTTTTTTCCTTACAAATACTATATAATGATTAGAAATTATTAATACAACTGCTTTATATATATAACGACAACACTTCAATATACCACAAGCATTTAGATACACCGAATAAAGAAAAAAAATGCATTTACTCGCAGAATAAACAAAACAGTTGAAATAAAAGATGGAATGTCAACATTTGTAATTAAACATATTCAAAATTCAATAAAAAATTTCAGCAACGAAAGAATTGTAAGCAAAAAAAGATTAGCATATTTCAAAAACCAAGAAATAAAAAAAAAAGAGAATGTCCAGCAAGTACATCGATCGTTAACGATATTGACATACAAGTAATGTTAGGATCGGTTTAGAGTGTAGTGTGGGGGTGAATACACTCAAAAATTGTTTCAATGGGATGATAGTGAATTCAATCGGTTTGGTGATTGAATTCTAGATTTATCTTGGTGTCTGATGCAATTTGACAAACAATATATTTGCGGAAATATGTCAAAAGACAGATTCTAATTACTTGATGAAAATGTGTATGCATGATTGATAGTATGTACGTAAACTAATGAAAGACACAGTGAGATGTTTATGGATGTTCGGAGATTTCAATCACTCCTACGTCACTCCTTCTTCCTCCTTGAAAGGATATCATTAGAAAAATTTGACAGTTACAAGTAAATTGCAAAAGCCCGATCCAAGACTAGGAATTACACACGAAAACCTATCTCAGAACTCTTAGTTACAACTCAGTTTCAGTCCTAGACTGATAAGATACAAATGTTACAACTCGATTTGGTCTTACACAAAAATGATCCTTGAATACAGAGTAGCATTTTAAGTGTTGTGCTTTGAATTTCTTGCTCAAAAAGCTTTACAAACTTTGAAGGCTTGAATGTTCAAATATTCGCAGAAGCAAGAGTTTGGCCAAAAGTTGTGCTTCTTCTGATCAAGATGCCTATTTATAGGCTTCGGATTTCAACGGTCATTAATTTAAAATGTCTCCAATAGAAATTGAAATATACTCATTGCTTCATCTCTTTCACCGGCATACTCTGAGGTAAACATTCTCTTGGATCACGGCACTACATTGCAGAGGATGTCAGAGTACAGAATACTTTATCCAATTCAAATCGCGATGGTAAACTGATGATCGCAAAGGTAGACTGATGTAGTATGAGGCATTCAAAAGATCACTTTACTACCTTGATAAAGTCTTTGCGATAACAGTTGATGACCTATCTCAGTATCTTCAGTCTAGTTGATCTCCGAAGGATTCAGTTTAGTGCTTTTCTTAATAAAATCGCTATTTTCCCTGAAGACTTGGTTAGGCCATTTTACTCATAAAATCGCACTTCTATTTTCGAAATAGTTTAGCTCTATAATTTATCTTCAGTTTAGCTCACTTCAGTTTAGCTTGTACCAGTTTTGACGCCGCATGTCAGACTGAATCTGATCACTTTAGCAGAAAACACATCATTGGTTTATCTCATCAATTTATCTCTTATATAAACCAAAACTTAATTTTCAATAAGTAATAAAAGACGATTACATACCAAAATGATGACATTATTGTTATTCTTGCAAGTAAATATTTTTAGCATAAAAAAAAATCGTCAACAAAAGAATAAAATAATAAAATTAGAAAACTGCAAATGATTGATTGAGACATCATCACAAGAATTGCTATTAAATATGATGAGAATATTGATTCTTTTACAGAGAATAAAAAACGGATGGTAAATGAAAAAGATCTTGAAAGAAAAATAATCCAAAAAAATATATTAAAAAAATGATGGAATAATTTAAATTAGGTTTAGTGTTATAAATTTAGTAGAGAAAGATGAGAGAATAAAAGACAAGAGAGATATAATAGAAGAAGATGAGTGTTTAATATATGGACTAAACACCTCTATTTATAGGGTAGAGGGATTAGTGTAGAAATGGTAAATTACAATCAAATCAATCAACTATATTACATCTATATATAACACTCCCCCGTAGATGATTGATAGAGAGTCCAATGTTGCCTCGTTAAAACCTTGTCAGTAAAACCCAGTGGGAAAAACCTGAACGAAGGAAAAAGAGTACAACAATTGATACTCCCCCTGATTTCAATCACTGAATATCTTTTAATTGATGCATCCCTATCTTTTGCACCAATTTCTTGAATGTTGATGTCGGTAATGCCTTTTTGAATAAATCAGCTACATTGTCACTTGAACGGATTTGTTGGACATCAATATCACCTTTTTGTTGAAGTTCGTGCGTGTAGAAAAACTTTGGTGAAATGTGTTTCGTTCGATCGCCTTTGATATACCCTCCTTTTAGTTGTGCAATGCAAGCAGTATTATCTTCAAAAATAGTCGTCGGGCTATCTTTCGTTGTTGGTAGTCCGCATGATTCTTGAATATGTTGAGTTATAGATCTCAACCATATGCATTCTCGACTTGCTTCATGCATTGCAATGATTTCAGAGTGATTTGATGATGTAGCTGTCAAAGTTTGCTTTGTTGACTTCCATGAAATAGCGGTGTCCCCTCGTGTAAACACATAACCCGTTTGGGATTTGGCTTTATGCGGATCTGAAAGATAGCTTGCATCTGCATATCCTATTAAAGAGAAATTTGATTTTTTTGAATAAAATAATCTCATGTCAGTTGTACCACGAAGGTAACGAAATATATGTTTTACACCATTCCAATGTCTTCGGGTTGGAGAAGAACTATATCTTGCTAGAAGGTTGACAGAAAATGCTATATCTGGTCGAGTACAATTTGCAAGGTATGACAATGCACCAATTGCACTAAGATATGGTACTTCAGGATCAATGATATTTTCTCCATCTTCAAGTGGACGAAAAGGATCTTTATTAGTGTCAAGTGATCGTACGACCATTGGTGATGCTAATGGATGTGATTTGTCCATGTAAAATTGTTTTAATATTTTCTTTGTGTATGAAGATTGATGAACAAATATTCCTTCTGATAAATGTTCGATTTGCAATCCGAGACAAAACTTTGTTTTTCCCAAATCTTTCATCTCAAATTCACTTTTTAAATAATTGGCAGTTTTAGTGAGCTCTTCGGGAGTTCCTATAAGATTTAGATCATCTACATATACTGCCACGATTGCAAAACCCTCATCCGTATTTTTTGTAAAAACGCATGGGCAAATAGCATTATTTGTGTAACCTTCTTGTAGTAAATATTTGCAAAGACGATTGTACCACATTCGCCCAGATTGTTTTAATCCATATAACGATTTTTGCAATTTAATTGAGAACATGGTCTTGGGATTTGTATCACTTGATTCTGATGGTTTAAATCCTTCAGGGATTTTCATGTATATGTCGCTATCAAGTGAACCATATAAATATGCAGTGACCACATCCATAAGTCGCATATCCAAATTTTCTGATACATCCAAACTAATCAAGAATCGAAAAGTGGTGGTATCCATCACAGGTGAATATGTTTCCTCGTAATCGATCCCAGGTCTTTGCGAAAAACCTTGGGCTACAAGTCTGGCTTTGTATCTTACAATTTCGCCATTTTCATTTCTTTTTCGCACAAACACCCATTTGTATCCTACGGGGATTACATTTTTGGGTGTTTGAACTACGGGTCCAAACACTTTACATTTTTCTAGAGAATCTAATTCAGCTTGTATAGCTTCCTTCCATTTTAGCCAATCATTTCTTTGTTGACAATCTTTAACAAATTGTGGTTCGGGATCATCAATACCTTGCATGATATCAAGAGCCATGTTAAGTGCGAACACATTATCGATGTTCGTATTTCTGCGATCCCATATTTTATGAGATATCAAATAATTTGTTGAAGTCTCAATATTTTCATGTGGTTGTGATTCTTCATGGATCACGTTATCCACATCTGTTTCATTTTGATGTAAGGTTTCTTCTTCTAGAGTTTTCAAACTTGTTTTTCTTGTACCTTTCTTTTTCTGGGTACTGTATCCTTTGAACCAATCGGTCGGCCACGCTTCTGGCGTATTTTAGATTCATTTGCGGGTAAAGTATTATATGGTCCTGCAGGGACATCGATCTTCATTGGGGTATTTTCTACTTGTATGTGTGACTTTGTTACATTTTTTGTATTAACAAAGGCATCAGGTAATTGATTTGCAATTCTTTGTAAGTGAATGATTCTTTCAACTTCTTGCTCACATTGATTGTTTCTGGGATCGTAATGAGATAATGTTTTCTCATTCCAAAATATTTTTCGTTGTTCTTCAGGATACAATTTTTCTCCACCCAATGTTGGAAAATTTATTTCATCAAAATGGCAATCTGCAAATCTTGCATTAAACAAGTCGCCTGTTAAGGGTTCCAAATATCTAATGATAGACGGTGACTCATACCCCACATAAATTCCAAGTCTACGTTGGGGACCCATTTTGGTTCGTTGTGTAGGTGGGATAGGTACTTGTACCGCACAACCAAATACTCTAATGTGAGAAACTTCAGGTTCTTGACCATATGCAAGTTGCAATGGTGAATATTGGTGGTAATTATTTGGTCTTACACGAATTAACGATGCAGCGTGTATGATAGCATGACCCCAGGCTGAAGATGGCAGTTTTGTTTTCATGAGTAGCGGTCTTGCAATTAATTGCAGTCGCTTAATAATGGATTCTGCAAGACCATTTTGTGTATGGACATGGGCTACTGAATGCTCGACCAAAGTCCCTATTGACATACAAAAGTCATCAAATGCTTGTGATTTAAATTCAGCAGCATTATCAAGGCGAATTTCCTTAATTGAGTGGTCAGGAAATTGAGCTCGTAGTTTAATCATTTGCCCAAGTAGCTTTGAAAAAGCTATATTTCGAGTTGCAAGCAAACTAACATGTGACCACCTAGTTGATGAATCAATCAATACCATAAAGTATCGAAATGGACCACATGATGGGTGTATAGGCCCACAAATATCCCCATGAATTCTTTCCAAGAATGTTGAAATTTCAACATCAATCTTTGTTGGAGAAGGCCTTATAATTAGTTTACCTTGTGAACAAGCCACACATGAAAAGTCACCATTTAGGAGAACCTTTTGATTCTTTAAGGGATGTCCACGTGAATTATCTATTATTCTTCGCATCATTGAACTCCCAGGGTGACCAAGTTGGTCGTGCCATAATATGAAAGTTTTCTTGTCAACAAACTTCTTGTTTGTGACTGTATTTGCCTCAATTGCCTTTATTATTGGGCAATACATCCCAGAAGAGAGTGCACGTAATTTTTCTTTTATATGTTTTTTACCACATATCATAGATGTAATACAAAGGTATTCAACCTTGTTTACATTCAATGTTTCAATATGATATCCATTTCTGCGGATATCTTTAAAGCTAAGCAAATTTCTACTGGATTTGCTAGCGTAGAGTGCATTTTCAATATATAGAATTGTCTCATTTGGCAGAATGATTTTTGCCTTTCCATGACCTTCAATAATTTTTGATGCACCCGATATTGTTATAACATTATTTTCAGCTAATGTTATTTCCAAAAAATACCTTTTACTTTGAAGGATGGTGTGAGTTGTACCACTATCGGCTAGACATATGTCTTGGTACTCTCCCATTAATCTAAAAGAAATGCATAATAGATTAAGTTACAACTTCAATATTCATAAGAAGGAAATTATATTAAATAAAGTTCTCAAAACATTAACCACCATTACAACTGAAAATAAAATTGTACTGAATAAAACCAAAACCAAAAAGATAAATCTGACTATTATAGAAAAAAAACATAGATATCCAAAAGCACTAATCTTAGGGACATGAAAGCATTAAAGGCAGAATTGATCACTCTATATTTTCTAGCACACCACCCCCAATCAAATGATCAATATTCCCGTCTGGTTGTGCAAAGAAATCAGAGACATCCAAGTGAGTTATATCAATAGGGCCATCATCAGCAAAATTCGTCTCTATTTTTCCCTTTCCTTTGATCGAATTTTGGTAGAGATCCACAAGATGCTTTAGAGTACATCAGGTACGAGACCAATGCCCTTCCGTTCCGCATTTGAAACACTTATCTTCATACTCTTTCATGTTTCTCCCTTTTTCTTCTTCATTATTCGGTTTCCACTGCTGGTAGTTTGTTTTTTTGTCTCTTTTCATCATGTTGCTGGTAATTTTTGTTTTGACCATGGCCACGCCCACGTCCTCTTCTAATATGGGGATTTTGAGTTGAGTTGGCATTCACTTCAGGGAATGATATTTCATTTGCTTCAGGAAATGGTGTAGAGCCAGTTGGGCGTAATTGATGATTTTTCAATAGTAATTCATTGTTCTGTTCAGCAACTAGTAGACAGGAAATAAGCTCAGAGTACTTTTTAAATCCACGCTCACGATATTGCTGCTGCAGGAGCACATTTGAAGCATGAAAGGTGGAGAAAGTTTTTTCAAGTAGATCTTGATCAGAAATATTTTCTCCACAAAGTTTGAGCTTTGAACAAAT
Source organism: Henckelia pumila (assembly GCF_033568475.1). Lineage (NCBI taxonomy): Eukaryota > Viridiplantae > Streptophyta > Magnoliopsida > Lamiales > Gesneriaceae > Henckelia > Henckelia pumila. Next base: position 134,166,500 of record NC_133123.1, on the reverse strand, counting down.
CTTGAATAATGCGGAGTTATAATCGCTTACAGATTTGAAATCTTGTAGGCGAAGATGGATCCACTCATAACGAGCTCTTGGGAGAACTACACTCCTCTGATGGTCAAACCTTTCTTTAAGATTTTTCCAAAATTCTTGTGGGTTCTTCACAGTGAGATACTCGGCTTTCAATCCATCATCGAGATGGTGGCGAAAAAAAATAAGAGATTTTGCAAGATCCTGCGGGGATTCATTATTTTCTTCTTTTATTGTGTTTCCAAGATCCTTAGAAACAAGATGAACCTCAGCATCCAAAATCCATGACAAATAGTTTTTTTCACTGATGTCAAGAGCTTCAAATTCAAGTTTTGTAATGTTTGCCATTGCGACTGTTAAAAAAAAAACAAACGAATTTAAGGATAATAATAAATTATATATATATATATATATATATATATATATATATATAACAGATTGAATATATACGTGTAGAAAAATGTACAAAATAAATAATTATGTTATTTACTAATTTATTGAACAATGTTATAAAATTAGTTAACAAATAATTATATATACGTGCAATATATATATATAATTATGTTAACAAGCATCTAATCACAATTATGGAATCATATTTATTAACTTTCCTAAGAATGATAAATCTTCACATAAACAAATATCAATTAATATCGAGTAAAAATAAATGCATAAAAAAATATAATATCCCAATATAAGACACAAGCATAAAAGTGTATAAAAGTCAATATTCTTCGGGAATATTGATAAACTTAAGATTTTAGATAATATTCTTCAGGAATATTGAAAATCTTATATATTTATATTGTATCCATAGATCTATCGAGATTTTCAATAAAAATATGTTGTGTTACTTCAAGAACATCAACATAAAATTAAAATTAATGCTTCTTCAGGAGCATAATATGAACATAAAATATGAGATACTTTGAGAGCATCAATATTAACTTTTAATATTGTGCTACTACTGGATCATTGAAACTATTGGCAAAAAAATAATAATAATAATATTTGTGCTATTTCGAGAGCATCAATATGAAAGTTACATATTGTGCTTTATCGAGAGCATCCACACAAAGATTACGAATGAAAATTATTTATGAGTTCTACCTTGAAGCTAGAGCACTCGTGCTGATAACGTGTTATAAATTTAGTAGAGAAAGATGAGAGAATAAAAGACAAGAGAGAATATAATAGAAGAAGATGAGTGTTTAATATATGGACTAAACACCTCTATTTATAGGGTAGAGGGATTAGTGTAGAAAAGGTAAATTACAATCAAATCAATCAACTATATTACATCTATATATAACATTTAGAATGCATTATCTATTTATATATTTTTTTTTTCATAAATCAATAGTCACAAAATAAATAATCAATAATCCTTCGTAGAAACTGATTAACAATTTGTAAATCATTTGAAAAGATATTCAAGTTGAAATGAATAAAACAGTTTGGTTGAAGCATTTTATCAAACACTTTGTATGCAACATTTTGTTCTATGAAGAACACATAAAATTCTTCAAAAATGCATCTTAAAAACAGTAGCAAAAGTAAATTAAATGTGATAAATAGATAGATACAAATTTGTTTATGGACGTTTGGTGCTCAATATCCTACGTCACTCATTCTTCCTCCTCGGAAGGATCCACTATTAGACTTTGATTTATAAAAATCATTCGTACAAACCCACTCCAGTTTAGAACTTACCCACTTCCTAAACAAGAACTCTTAGTCACTTGATTGTAGGCCGCAACCTCACAATCCGCATAATATTTAACGTCTCTTATGCCAAAACTTCAAACACAATTTTTAACGTCTTTGTTTTAAGACTCTCACTCAACTAATATTTCGAAGTACATCTCTCGTGTGTGTGTGAGTGAACTCTCTTCAACTAATATACAAAAATATTGAACATGAAAGAGTGTTCTATAAACTGGGTTTGATGTGAAGTAGTTGGCTATGAACGCTCATCTTTCTTATTGTTCTTCACACCTTGGGCTTTGCTCTAAACTTAGCTGAATCCCCCTTCAAAAGCTTGTATTAGATCATCAAGATGTTGTATTTATAGGCTCTAAGAATGATATAGCCGTTAGAATCAGAAATATAGCTGTTGTAGACTTTTGTACTATTTCTGGAGTGATAAACTAAATTTCACTAAACTGATCTTGCTAAAATGAATTTGGTGCGAAACGGATACTGTAGCAGTTCGGGCACTGTAAAAGTTTGAAAAACTTTAGTTTGGGTAGGTAGACCGATCTTGGCAAACTTCAGTTTAGTTCGGTAGATTGATCTTGGAAAGCTTCAGTTTGGGTTGGTAGACTGTTTTGGAAAACTTCAGTTTAGTTCGGTATACTGATCTTGGAAAGCTTCAGTTTGGGTCGGTAGACTACTCTTGGCCAACATCAGTTTGGGTAGTAGTTTGACAAGTAAAACTGAATTGCCAAACTAGATGCAGTTTGACATGATCCATTGATATTTGAGTAAAATGATAAACATAAAAGTTGTAGCTCTTTGTCTTGACTTTCCACAGCATCAAGAATCACTCAATTTGGATTTCAAATTAGAGAGTTAAGCTCAAAATATCAGACCTGCTTCAAAACAGTCGAGAACAAAACATTCGAGTGAATATGGTTCAATCGAGTGTTATATATCTGGATTCGTCGATTTTGTGGCAAAGTAATAAACATGAAGTTGTATCTCTTTCTATTAGCTTTCCATGAAATCAAGAATCACTCTATTTAGAGTTTATATGAGAGAGATATGCTCAAATACCAGAATGTTCCAGAAATTCTGCTCTGCAGAGTTTCAATTCTGAACTAGAGATTTCAATGCAATTTAGCATCTTCTTATGCTCCAATTCAAACTTTGACCTGTCCATATGATTTGTAGATCATTGTCTTATCTTAGTAACTCATACTAAATCGTTTTATTTGGATAATCGAGCTGCAAGATATGGCCAAGCTACCAGAACTGCTTGAGGTAAGTTATTCTGTTTTCTGCTTGACTGGTACAGTTCAGTTTGATCTTGAGACTTCAGTTTGATCTAGATAACATCCGTTTTTGCCCCACTGACGTGAAATACAATATGTTCCAAATTGAGTCATAAATGCAATTATCTTGGCGTTTAATAATTTTCATCAATGAGCTGTGAGATATCATCCAAATACTAAAGCTCGCCAAAAAATTAGTTTGGCTAAATTTCAGTTTTGGCTTCCATCTTGAGTTAACAATTTCACACTAGAGTAAATATGTTAAAAACAAAATAAGAAGTTTTGTTATCATCAAAATCAAGATTTCTTATGTTTCACAATCCAACCATAAACTTACATGAGTTATTGGTAATGTCTTATTTTAAACTATTAAAATAGATATAGAATAATGATGACCGTAAATGATGAACATTGATAACTGTCACGGTTATATTATCGAAAATGTTACAAATATTTTTATAGTTGCAACATTGAAAATTATATTGATTTTATTACTAAGATTTGTAAATAGCTTTTCTTTCAATTAGTATATATTATTACCAATTATTAGTAAAATCTATTTTATCTATATATAGGACAACAACACTAGCTTCAATATACTATAAGCTTTTAGAGACAACGAATTAATAAAGAAGAATATACAATATTTCTTCTCAAAATGAACAATGGTTGCAATAAAAGTCAGAATATTAGCATGTTTAATCGAAAGCATTAAAATTTCAAACAAAAATTTTAGCAACAACATCATTGCAATAGTAGATTTCGAACAACTTAACATGAAATTAAAAATAAAAGAAAAAACCCAATAATATCATTGATCATTAACGATATTGCAATTAATAAAAGACAATAACACGAGAACGGAGATCGGAGACAATGAAAATATTTATACTCTTGCAAAGAACTATTTTCAGCAATTAAAAAACGAAAAAATAAAAATGAGGTTGTCCAACAAAAGAATCAAAGAATAAAGATATAAAAATAAAAATAATTGATAAATCAACATCACAATAATTGTTATTGAAAATGATGAGAAATTTTTTTTTTTAATAAATAAAAAATAAAAAAACGGATGACAAACAAAAAAAAAATCATGAAAAAAAAGAAAAATTATTATATAAAGGAAGAAAAGATGTTGTAATGTAACACATTATCTATATTATTTTTTCACATAATTAGTAGTGGTAAAATAATTTTTCAATACTATGTATTATTAAATTTTTTATTAAATTTTATTAAATGTGTCATGACATCAAATTCTATAATTTTGTCATTATCTAATTTATAGAAAATTATAATATTTATTACAAACATGATTTCGAACAACTATAGATTCAATTAGATATTTGGGGAAAACTGCAATTTTGGTCTTTTATGTTTGTCACTTTGCGATTTCAGACATCTATGTTTTTATATTCAGTTTTAGTCCTATATGTTTCGATTTTTGGTAATTTCAGTCTCTTTTATTCGAAAATTCTTACGTGGAACTATATACGTCACCTCCACTGCATTGGTGGCACATCAACGCCACATCAGAAAAAGGACTAAAATTGCCAAAAAAATAAAGATAGCGGACTAAAACTGAAATCTGAAAATATAGAGGATCAAAATCGTAAAGTGACAAACATACAAGACTAAAAAAAGAATTTTCCCTTAGATTTGTAACACATTAAATTTTTGAACAAAGATTGTTCAAACTAATTTTATAGTACATGTTGTACAAGTTATATTACATTGAATTTTATAACTTACTAAAATACCATGAAAATCATTAATTAACTGTTCATTAATCTCTTCTAATCATCTCAACTCATTTATTTAATAACATTTTTTTATAATTAGATCTAGAATGTATTCCCACATGCATCGTACGTATCTTTTACTAATATTATTAAAAGAATGCACGAAAATGAAATGCATCACCGAGTAAGGGAAGAACGTAAAAATAACAAAAAAAAAAGAAGTAAATTGTTTGTTGTTAAATCCCAAAAGGAGTGCAGAATCAGTTAATTAATTTCCACCGGTTAGTTTAGTGCATAAATAAGTGCATAAATAAGTTTGTTGTTCCACGAGATTTATATAATTGTTCTTATCTAATATATATTTCACAGCTTTTTTTAACAAAACATCTGCTAAGAATTGAAACAACAATCTTAATTCTACCACGAATATTGTTTCTTAAAATTATTTTGTGCAGGATTGGAATCTGCCGCTGCTGCCCAAAAGCAAACATGATCATTAGTATCGCAAAGAAATGGTTCCCAACGTAAAAACATCAAACTAGCTCTTCGTGCCCCACCAAAGATGACAGAAAAACAAACTACCGTGAATATTTTCACAGAATTTAAAATTGAAATTTTGGCCTCGCGTAAGATTATGAAACTCGAGATCATCATTTCCAGATTGACAATGGTCTTGCAATGGCGTAGAAGTTAGAAGCATTTGTGTAGGGCATGTAATTGGCGACATAGACATGAAATTTATAAGTTATAAAACATGATCTTGCATGCACAACCAAAACCAGAAGGAACACTACTACCACTGAATTGTGTTTCATCTTTGAAGAATCCATATTGGTGCCTTCATGCGTACTTTTAACTTCTAATTAATTTATAGCCTTCAACAATATCTGCAATTTGCAACAAATATTCAATGCAGATTTCTAATAATTAAAATAAAGTGATTCTAATATTGTTTATAGGATATGTATATATATATATATATATATATATATATATATATATATATATATATAAATAATATTTCCACTAAAAATATCGATATGTATTCAGTATTCGCTTCATCACATAATAGATAGAATCAATGATCTGACGAACTGATCATACAATTGATTTTCTACTATTAATTGGATTATGAACATTTCTATGTTAGATAAGGAAATTATATATATAGTATAATAATGTATGTGGAAAAATATATATTATAATACAATTTACTATATTTGAAATAGTAGGGAAAATAAGTTTTTTGGTCCATTAACTTGTCCATGTTTTGATTTTGGTCCATTAACTTTTCCGATGTGTGTTTTGGTACACTAACTTTGCATTTTCATTATTTTTTGATCCAAATACATATGTGTCAATTTCTGATTGGTTCAAAATGATGATGTTGACCAATCAAAAGCTGACATGTATGCAGTTGAACCAAAAAACACTGAAAATACAAAATTAGTGTACCAAAACCCACATCGAAAAAGTTAATGAACCAAAACCCAAAAGAAGTTACTAAACCAAAAAACTTATTTGCCCAAAATAGTATATATATATATAGTGATTGATGCGAAAATAGAGTACGTGGGAAATATTATTTTAAAATGTGAAACTATAGGTTATTTAATTAATTTATTTTCTAAAAAAATTAAAACAATTAGAATGTTTGTGGATGAAAGAGGAGATAGCCAAATTAGAAGAGTGGCTAGAATAAGGGTATATCTGAATTAGTGGAGCCGGTGAGATGGTGAGGGTTTGGATATCAATTTTCCGAAGTTCAATTCCTTTTACAGTTCTCTGGCAAACTTGTCCCATAGGGCTTCTGATCCCAAGTCTGATTCACCTGACTAGCGTGATTTGAAGCATATTACTTACTTTAGTTCGGAGTCACTCAATATAAATCAAAGAGCAATGACTATGAGTTCTCACATAAATATATATATATATATATATGGGTTTCTTTCAAGTGCCCACTTATCATGCCCACTACCATGCCCACCAATGATGTGGCATTATTCTATTGGACCACATCTTTATCACATCTGATAGAATAGTGGCACATCATTGGTGGGCATGGTAGTGGACATGATAGGTGGGCACTTGAAAAAAACTCTCTATATATATATATATATATATATATATATATATATATATATATATATATATATATATATATATATACAGTTTTGTTATGATGCCCACTTTCCGTGCCCACCACCATGCCCACCTATGAGGTGACACTCATCCATTGGATGAACCATTTGTATATGATTCATCTCATCCATTGGATTGATTCTCACCTCATAGGTGGGCATGGGAGGTGGACAGCATAGCATAACTCTATATATATATATATATATATATATATATATATATATATATATATATATATATATATAGGAAAAATTACTTTTTTGGTCTTGTAGATTTGTCACTTTGCGATTTTTGTCCACAATGTTTTCATATTTTAATTTTAGTCCTCTATATTTATTTTTGGAAAATAAGTTTTTTAGTCCAATAACTTTACTCCCTTTGTGTTTTGGTCCATTAACTTTTCCGATGTGAGTTTTGGTGCACTAACATTGCAATTTCATTGTTTTTTGGTCCAACTGCATACGTGTCAGCTTTTGATTGGTCCACGTCCTTATTTTGGACCAATCAAAAGTTGACACGTATGCAGTTGGACCAAAAAACAATGAAATTTCAAAGTTAGTATATCAAAACCCACATCGAAAATGTTAATGGACTAAAACCAAAACATGGACAAGTTAATGGACCAAAAAACTTATTTTCCCATTTATTTTTTTGGCAATTTTAGTATTTTTTCGATGTGGCATCATTGCAGTGCTGATGTGGAGCTGACGTGTCTAGTGCTTCATAGGCATTTTCAATGAAAAAGAGCTGAAATTGCCAAAAATCAGAACATGTCTAAAACTGAAATATGAAAACATTGAGGATCGAAATCGCAAGGTGAAAATTATACAGGACCAAAATTACAGTTTTTCATACATACATATATATATACATATATATAATATTTTCTATATGGGATCAAGTAAACATTTCAAATAAGTATATATATACTAGTAAAAGTGACGTGCGTTGCACGTGGAAATGCTTTCTATTATCGATAAACGTTGTTAAATAAATGAGTTGAGACGAGAAGAGAAGAGATAAGTATGCAGTTAGTTAATAATTTTCATGATATTTAGTAAATATTAAATTCAATGTAATATGATATTTACAACATGTATTATAAAATGAGTGCGAAGAATATTTGTTGAAATATTTTATATGTTACAAGTCTAATTGAATTTATAGACGTTGTTGCAAATAATAGTTGTAACAAATACTAATATTTTATATAAATTAGACATTAAGGAAAATATATAATTTTTTTTAAAAAGAGAAAAATATATAATTTGATGTCGTGACATATTTAATAAATAAAATTTAAGAAAAAAATATATCAAATAATATATAGTTTTAAAAAATTATTTTACAACTACTGGTTTTGAGAAAATAATAATAATACAAATAATGCATTCTAAATTTTAAATTAAATTACAACGACTTTTCTTGTTTACATAACAATTTTTTCCTTCTTTAACGATTTTTTGTTTACAGTCCATTTATAAAAAAAATTAATTTTCTCATCATCTTCGATAATAATTTTTGTGATATTTTCTCTATCAATTATTTTTATTTTATATCTTTATTCTTTGATTCTTTTGTTGGATTATGCTGAAAAAATTCTTTTCAAGAATATAAATAATTTTATTGTTTCCAACCTCCATTCTTGTGTTATTATCTTCTATTACTTGTAAATCAATATCGTTAATAATCAATGTGTTATTGGACGTTTTTTTCTATTTTTAATTTAATGTTAAGTTGTTCGAAATCCACTATTGCAATAAATTTTTTTGCTAATTTTTTACTCGAATTTTGAATGTTTTTGATTAAAAATGTTAGCATTTCATCTTGTATTTCAACTGTCTTATCCATTTTGAGAATAAATGTATATTCTTTTTAATTTAGTGCCTTTAAAATTTTTCATTATTTTGAAGTGATGTTGTCCTATAAATAAAGAAGATTTTATTAATAATTTGTAATAATATAGAGGACCGATAGTTTGCTGCTTTACCAAAAGTTATAACTGGCGGTAATAATGCAACTCAAATCTTTTAAACCGCATAACAATCAAGCGTCATGGTTTGATTGTTTTACACAGCAAGGACAATTATTGCACTCAACAATCTTCATTGCACTTCTTCTAATCAATGAGAATCGAACACATGACCTTATCTTTGATATCAATTGTATGACCGATCGCTTGTCACTTTACCAAAAGTTTACAGTTTCAATTTACAGTCATCATTATAACAATTTAAAATAATACATTATCAATAACTCATGTTGACCTATAGATATAATGTTTTTTAGATTTTAATAAAGTTTTATTTTGGAACAATATTGATATTGATTCTTATTAATTTTTAACTCGAATTTCAATTATTTGGTTGATTAATATTGAGCAAGTATGACATTTTTGGTACCATGCATTTGTTTTATTTTCTTTCTTATGTATGTTGCACTGAATCGATATATATGATTTATTATGTATTTGCTAATACGTGAGATATGTTAATCAAATTAAATAAAATATTCATTTTGTAATGTTCTAATTTATGTGTTAATTACTTGTTTTACAAATATTAATATTGTAATAATATAATAACATATATAATGCATTCTAAACCTTAATTTAAATTATTAATAAAAATTTTCGTCTATATAATTAATTTTTATCTATTTCACGATTTTTTTCCATTTATAATGCTTTATTTTTTCTATGAAAAAATCAATATTCTTATCATCTTTATTAACAACAATTTATATGGTGGGTCTGGCCAAACGCGAAGACCCACTTGGACTTGTTTGGGAACACGTTTGGGCGAGTCTAAATTCATTTTTCCGGGACGGTTTTAATACAAGACTAAGTTTAGACCCGGTCCATTATCATCATTTTATTAAAGTGTTGTCGTTCTGGTAATATATATACTATTTTAAAGAAAAAACTATTACATGTTTAGTTATGGAATCAATATAATCTTTAACATTGCAACAAATAAGTATTTCAAATACTTAAAAAAATATTTTAGTATTTCACGGGACTTTATAAATAATACTTTTTAAATTATTAGAAATCTGATAGTTTTAATTGCAAGACCATCTCATAATTTTTTTTAAATGGTTTTAGCTTTGATGTGAAGGAAAATTAGTTAAAATTTTAATTTCAACTTTTATATATGTGATATGTGTGTGTTGATGTATTTTTTTATATATTATTTTATATTAAAACTTCACTATATTTGAATTGATTTATTTCAACATCAGTATATTATTTAATTAATATATATATATATATATTATTAACTTTTCCAAATCTAATATTTGTATATATTTAAATATGAACCCATGATATAATTCTTTATCTCAATAGGTCATTACACGAATTAAAATATATAAGATTTCTTTTTTAAAAAAATATGTTTATTCAGTATACAAACAAATAAAAATCAAGAATTGGTGTTTCAATATTTTAAGAAACTGAATAGTATTTAATTAAGATTTTGTGAATTTTTTTTTTAAAATATTTGTGGAAAAATATATTCACTTTATCTACAAGAAAATAAAAAACAAAGTGTTTTGATATTTCAATTTTTTTGAAAATTGAATTTTTATGTAATATGCACATACTTTTTCAATTTTTATCTTATCATAATAATCGATTTTACATATAATATAAATATTGATCACTTTATCTACAATAAAATTAAAAAAACAAAGTATTTAAGTATTTTAATATTTTTGGAAACTGAATCCTTATCTAATTTGCACATATTTTTTTCAATTTTGATCTTATCTTAATAATCAATATAATCTTTAACATTGCAACTAATAAATATTTCAAGATTAGAAATATGATATTTCAATAAAAAAATATTTTGGTATTTCACGTGACTTTATAAATAATCTATACCAATATAAAAGATTAGAAATATGATATTTTTAATTGCATGACCATCTCATAATTTTTTTAAATGGTTTTAGATTTTATGTGAAGGAAAAAATTAATTAAATTTTTAATTTCAACTTTTATATATATGATATGTGTGTGTTGATGTATTTTTTTATTTATTATTTTATATTAAAACTTGAATATATTTGAATTGATTTATTTCAACATCTGTATATTATTTAATTAATATATATATATATATATATATATTAATAACTTTTTCAAATCTAATATTTGTATATATTTAAATATGAACTCATGATATAATTCTTTACTTCAATAGGTCCTTACACGAATTAAAATATATAAGATTTTTTAAAAAAAATATGATTATTCAATATACAAACAAATAAAAATCAAAAATTTGGTGTTTCAATATTTTAAGAAACTGAATAGTATTTAATTAAGATTTTTGTGAATTTTTTTAAAAACATTTGTGGAAAAAATATATTCACTTTATCTACAAGAAAATAAAAAATAAAGTCTTTTGATATTTCAATTTTTTTGAAAACTGAACTTTTATATAATATGCACATATTTTTTCAATTTTGATCTTATCATGATAATCGATTTTACATACATATATTGATCACTTTATCTACAAGAAAATATAAAAAACAAAGTATTTAATTATTTCAATATTTTTGGAAACTTAATCCTTATCTAATTTACACGCACTTTGTCAATTTTGACTTTATCATAATAATCTATTTTACATATAATATAATATTGATTTACGTTTATGTCCTATAACTAAAGAGTTGTTTTTACTTTTATAACCCTATATATTTTTATATGATTTTACTTATAGTGACGTTGTTATTTCACAATGGTAAAACTTTAAAATTTTATTCACTCTTTTATATAGGTATAAATATAAATATAAATATAAATATAAATAAAAATATAGATATAGATATAGATTTTATATAGGTATATATATATATATAGTTTTGATATGGTGTGCATCTATCATGTGCACTTATGTGTGCATCATAGGTGCTCACAATATCAAATCTATATATATATATATAGAAATAAGTAGAGTTTTTTCCATTTATAGACTTATAGTAAAATGTCGACAAATTGTTTTTGCTAAAAAAAGGAAATATATTGTATTTAATATTAAATGTATATTTAATGTGACAAGATTCTTTTTCGAATTTGCTTCCTTTTCAATTTGTCGGAATCTACTTACTCTCTTCAACAATATTTGATTGGTCGAAAAAAATTAGATTACAAAAAAAATAATAATAAAAAAAATTTCAGTTCAAATTTTTTTTTTTTTTTCATATTTTTATTTAATTATAATTATTTTTTTGTTCCAAATATTTTTAAAAATCTCCATCTCCACAAACAAAATATATAACAATATATCAATTTGATTAATTCTAAAATATATCAATATTTTTTCTTACAGAAATGATATATATATATATATATATTATATATTTAAAATGGAGTTATTGTATAACAAAATCATGCACAAACTATTTTGCTAAAAAAGGAAATATTATGTATTTAATACTAGGGCACCATTTGGTACGAGTATTATTAATACATGTATAATTTATCATATTCAATCTCGCGTTCTTCTCGTCATAATATTTATCCATATACTAATTATTTATTTTACATATATCAATCAAATCATTAATTATTTATCTTAGATCAATCAAATCATTGAGTTATTTGGATTTGTTTGGCCCTTTCTTTCTTGAATTAACTAAATGCATTCGATACATACATATTTTTCAAAAGGGGTTGACCCCGAAGGGGATCCCATTCTACATGAGTCAGAGGTCCATTGGTTCATGCGGAGGTTAAATCGAGAGATGTGCACGAGCGGCAGGGACCTAAAGGAGTGAGCAACATGACCAACCCCCAGAGTATACCCCGCTGTGGAATCTCTTCCCACGTCACGTCAGGTCTTACCAACTCGCCTATGCCACATGGGCCGATACATACATTACATATTACATATATTACAAGTTGTCTAAGAAAAATGAACATGTTTTTTCTCTCATTTTAAAATATTATATGTTCTAGTTTTCTTTCTCTTTATTTTTGTTTCGAATCTTTCGATAGATATTTTTAATGTATGTAACATGGATTTATTTGCATCATGTAGGACCGAGCGTTGGTGATAATGGTACAACTCAAATATTTTAAACCACGCAGCTATCACGCCCAGAAAATCGCTTACGTAAACATGCATGAATAATTAGGGGATTTAATGATTAAAAAATAAGTTAAAAAGGGTTAAATGATTTTATGTGAATTATGTGATTTATGTGCATGATTTAAAATTTTATTTTAGCATTTAACTAGTTATTATGAAATTTATGTATTTATTTGAGAAATGTATTTTTCGATTGCGTTGACGGGACCGTGGACGAACGAGATAGAAATTTTTCACCCAAAATATTTTATTGAGATTTCATGAGCCATAAATTATTATTTTAAGATTTTATTTTCAGAAAATAGAAGTTTTAGTATATATATATATATATATATATATATATATATAAGCTCTTTTTCACTAGAATAAGCTATTTTAAGGACTTCCAATAGGCTTTAAAAAGCCCACACCCCTTTATTTCGAGAATTATATATTAAATAACAGATTTTTATGGTGGACTTTCATTTTTTAACTTATTAATTTAATTAATTAAATTCGGCCCATGATTGTTCCGTTCGTCCCGAACCGATTCACGACGTTTTTTGTGGTTTCGAGTGTAAAAATGCAAAGACATGTTTGATTCCTTCCTTGCCACCTGTTAGATCAATATTATCATTGTTTTGAAGATTTAGATAATGTGATTTAGAAGTTTCAAAAAAAAAAAAAAAGATAATGTGATTTAGTATTTTTAATTGTAACATCAAATTTCTCTTGTTCTTGCATGGTTCTTGAGTTTTTCTGACATGGGCTCGTTCCAGAGGCTGACCAAGGTATTGAGGCTTGAGGTTGGGTCCTTAGGTTTGTGTTTTGATGATGGCTGGACGCAGGTTTAGACACAGTTTCAGCGTCTGCGTGCGAGGGGTCGTTCTCGGTCCACAAGACGAGTTAAGGCCTGGTTCTAGTTGGGTTAGAACCGCAAGACAGATAGAAAGGTAGTCCAGGTGGTGCTTTGGCCGATTGTGGCCGGAGCTGGGCGGCCAAACGGCTTGAAGTCTGGGTTAGTGTTCTGCGCACAAGCAGATTTTAGGGTGAGGAAGAAGGGGCTGGTTACGGGTCCATAAGTTGAGTTAGGGGCTAGGTTTGATCTTGTTGGAACCATCTGGATGTGGGCTAGGTATGGTGGCTGGTGCTCTGGCCGGTGGCGGTCGAAGCCATATATATAGGGTGACTGGTACGTCGTGTTAATATGACTGCCCAGCTTTGGTTTCTGATTTTTGGATTTTTAGCGGGCCGGGCTCGGGTTCTTGGGTATGGGTCGGGTCTAAAATATAGTGGGTCAAGTTAGTTAGGTCCGAGTCCGAGTTATATTAGTTGGGTTTGGGTATTTTTAATTTAGGTTGATTAAAAGTTTAAGTAAAGAAAATTATGTATTTGGGTTAGCTTAAAATTTATATTTCTTAAATTAAGTTTATTGGGCTCGATTTATTTATTTGGACTCAATTTATTTAAATGAGCTTTAAGTTATTTAATGGGCCAGAATAGGAATAAATGGTCCAGATTAGGAATAATGCGCCAATGAGAATTTATGGACTAAGTTAAGTATTTGAGCCTACTTTAAGTAATTGGACTTAAGTCTAAGGAGTCAGCAGCTCGAGCGAATCCATGATAAATTAAATGGTCCGTGAATATATATTTAATTTATGCATATATTTTAATTATAAGTATAAATTTTATGAAAAATAATAAAATATATATTTACGGACAAATTTTTAATGAAAAGATGAAAGTATGAATATTTTTATGCTTATTGTTGTTTTAAGTTCATGCATCATGAAATGTATGATTAAGGACAGTTAAGAAAAGAATATTTTTTTTGTGGAAGTTGAAGTGGTGTGGCAACACAGTTATGATTAAGTGTCACGAATCCAACCTGCTTGCGGGTTGGTGCAGTGACGGCACATAGGTGGTTTTACCAAAGGCACAGAGGAAGTTATGTTACCGGCATAGAGGTGGAGATCCTACCATCACATACGCTGGTTCTCAGATTAATTAATCGCTTATGTTTAAGAGCCATATTCATGGATACAACCTGCACATAATGATTTATAATTATGTGATGCCTTTTGATGATTTAATATTTATTTTATGCGCTTAATTATGATTAAGAATAAGATCATGATTATGGTTAAGTGTTTACGAATAAGTTTTTATGGGCATGCATGCATACATATATTATGATATTAATACGATAAGCGCATGTGACTTCATATTGTTATGTACGGATAGAACGTGCTGGACATCTAGGCTTACTAAATATAATGGGTGCAGGTGACCATAATATTGATGATGAGCATATTGCCCCGACTGGCGGTGAGGACATCCGAGCGCCCATGCAGCTAGTCCGCCCGTGACATTCTACTCAGCTGATGCTTAGCAGTTTTGAGATATTTAAACATTATGTTATTTTCCGCATATGATAGAATTTTATTTAGTTGCATGGTTTGAGGATTTTCTAATTATGTATGTATGAATTTTGAATTATTGGATTTACGTCTAAGTTGCATGGATTTTTATGCATGTTTAATTATTTAATTAAATTGCATGAAAATATATATATTATATATTATATTTTATGAAAAACTATTTTAAGTATAAATATTGTAAAATTATTATGAATTATATTTTATGAATAATTATTCGAAGTATAAATACAAATATGTAAGGGCGTTTATGTATCATCAATATTTTAAAGTAAAGTATTTAAAAAAAATTTCTAGAGAGTTAGAGTCGTTTCAGCAGCAGTCCAAGCGTCAAGGTTCGATCGCTCTACCAAGGGACAATTATTGCACGCAACAATCTCCCTCTAATAATTGCACTCTTTGCAATCAATGAAAATTGAACCCTCGACCTTGCAATCTACAACCAATTGTAAGACCGAACGTATGCCACTTTATCAAAAATTATAGCTGGTGGTAATTGTGCAAATCAAATCTTTTAAATCGCATAGCAGCCCAAGCGTTATGTTTCGATTGTTCTATTAAGCAGGGACAAATTAATTATTACACCCCAACACATCATATTAGTCACATAAGAGATAATCAATGTCAAATAAGCAAATATTCGTCACATTTAGTGATTTTGGGGAAATTTGGAACCAAAACCAAAAAAAAAAAAACAATCTAAGTCTTGAATGAAAACAAAAATTTTACTGGTTATAAGAAGAAAAACGAAAAAAAAAAGACCTATTTGGTGAACCAAAATCTGAATTTTCCCGTCGTTGGTGGTTCCTAAATTTTAGAAAATATATATATATATATTAGATTTTGATAAAATATCAATAGTACTTGCTTTGTTACGAAGACGATGATGCAACAGCAATCAATACGAGGTAATCACTAATCAAGTTCGAGGATCATGAAATTGTATACTAATCTTTTTCATATTTAATTGATTTAAACTAAGTTACTAATATACTAATAATACTTTATTACCATATATAATAATGAATGATTATATAATTATTTTATTAGTATATAATGAATATTATTATTATTATTATTATTATTATTATTATTATTATTATTATTATTATTATTATTATTATTATTATTATTATTATTAGTTAATATTAATTATTATTATTATGATCTATTTAATTATTAATAATATTTATAAATATTAATAAAAATATAATTGTTATTTATTAACTTATTTATTATTCAAATGTAATTATAATTACTTATTATTATTTTGATAATAATTATTTTGTTGATTTATTATTTTTATTGTTATCTATACAATCTATACTATTAAACTTGAAACTTTTTAGTGTCTTGTCCGTCATCGCAAATTCAACTTTATCATAAATTAATTTAGTACTCCCCTTTAATTATAGAAATGTTGCATTAATTTTGGTGAATATTTATATATGAAAATGCCATTTTTGAAATTTTTTTGTTTTCACTATTTTTTTCTTTTTTTATTTCATTAAAAAATATGAGATAACAAGCACGCAACGCGTGCATCTGAATACTAGTTATTATAAAATTATTTTTTATTATAATAAAATAATGATAGGGTTAGAATAGTTAAAAAATAATTTTATAACAATTAATACACCAATAACAATAACTATAATAATCTTTTACTATTTATTAAAGATGAACATATATACTAGAATAACTAATTGATATCTTGATTTTTTTATAAAAATATCTAAACTACCACCACCCCACTCCTCCATATTTTCACGTTCTTTATTTCTCACCCAAATCTCAAACACTTTCATTTTTCTTTCTTTTATATCACACATATTATGTGTGTTTATTTGCTAGTAGTAATAAAGTCTTTGAATAGCTATATATTATTTTGTTTTTTGTAGTTAAAAAATATTTGACAGTTAAAAATATTTCATCTCATTCCGTTTTAATTATTTAGAATGGAATAAAACTATCGTTTCATTAATTCCTTAATTATATTGTTCCTCTTATTATAAATCCATTAGTAAGATTCCCAATTTCAGAATAAATTTTCGTTATACGTCATCGTGGTCATTGAGGTACGTAATATATGTGGCAAAAAATAAATATGTTCACCGTACATGATCAAAATATAAACTTTGGTTAGAAATTGCAAACAACAATTTGGCCCACGAGATATTATTTGTAATGTATATATATACCTTGCACATGCAGCTTGTTTTTACAAAACACAGCAATATTAATTCCAATTGATAATAATATTATTCCTACCACCAATATTGTTTCTGAAACTTCTGTGGAGGATTGGAATCAGAAAAATAAATACCATCTACCGCTGCTGCCCAAAAGCAAACACCATTAGCATCGCAACGACGGGGTTTCCATTTTGTATTAAAAACATCGAAAGAGATGCTCTTCGCGTCCCACCAAAGATGACAGAAAAACAAACTACTGTGTATATTTTCACAGACTTAACGCAAAATTAAAATTTTGGCCTACTGTAAGATTATGATACCCGAGATCGTTATTTCCAGATTGACAATGGACGCGCAATGGCGAAGTATTTGCGGGGAGCTTGTTGGCGACATAGACATGATATTTACGACTTATAAGACATGATCTTGAATGCACAACCAAAACCAGAAGAAACAGTACTATTGAAGTGCATTTGATCTTTGAAGAATCCATATTATATTACAATATTGGTGCCTGTGTGTTTTTTTGTTTAATTAATCATACGTTTGAACTTCAAATTTATAGAGCAATTGGACACATGCAAGATTGTAACAACATTTTAATGCATGCAGATTTTTACTCATTAAAAAAATTAAATATTCATATTTGTCAGATTTTATAATATATATTACATAATTATGGGGTGCATCAGAGTTAATCATTATTAATATATAAGTACTAGGTCGATCAATCCTAATCATGTTCAAGGATCATGAAAATGTAACATTATAATAAATTTTAAATAAATAAAATCCAATATTTTTTGAATCTGCAGCTCAGTCACGATTATATATATTATTTGTGGAATTCGTATAATTCTCATGGTCAAATTATTTAAAAGAGTCGTATAACAATAATACTCTCGTATTATATATATATATATATATATATATATATATATATATCTTTACGTGCGTGGTTGTTAACGAAATCAATAATATGGTATAAACTCAATTTACAATATTTGAAATAGTATATATACATAGAGTGCATGAGAAAGATTTAAAATGTGAAATCACAAGTTTTTTAATTCCTTTCTTTTTTAAAAAAACAATTAGATCATGTTTGTGCACAAAAAGAGGCAAAAAAGAGTGGGCAATAACCTTTAATAATCTATATATATATATATATATATATATATATATATATATATATATATATATATATATATATATATCAACTACAAAAGTGTCAACCAATGTCAAATTACGTTTGTATTGTTTACAGGGACGTAACCATGATTTGCCCCGGGGGGGATAATATTACATGAAAAATATATGAATAAAACTCATAGGATCAATATACATATTAGATTTATGTTAATACTTTATTATTCATATATCTTTCAACTTGTTTATGATATAAAAAAAAAATGAATATCAATCATGCTAGTAATGACACAAAATTTTAATATATCAATATGTTATAAATATTTTTATATTCAACAGTGAATATATTTCAATAATTAAATTATATTTTTTAAAAAAATGAAAATTTGATGGGTTCATGAATCAAAAATAATTATATATATATATATATATACACTAACTATATGGGCCCAGCCTAGCCCCCCGTATAGTTTCGTCCCTGATTGTTTATTTTCAACTTTGTTCTTGGTTTATACACACTTGATAAATCTTGTGAAGATGCTTTTGTAAAATCAATTATTATGATAAGGTCAAAATTGACAAAGTGTGTGCATATTAGATAATGATTCACTTTCCAAAATAAATTGAAATACTAAAATACTTTGGTTTTTATTTTCTTGTAGATAAAGTGAATAAATTTTTTCCACAAATATTTTTAAAAATATTCCACAAAAATTTTAATTAAATACTATTCAGTTTCCAAAAAGATTGAAACACCAAAATATTTTGTTTTTTTAATTATTTTTTTTTTGTAGACTGAATGAACATATTTTTTTTAAAAAAATATTATGTATTTAAATTTGTGTAAGACTCTATTGAACTAAATAATTATATCATGACTAAATAAATAGAAGACAATAACATCCCATAATGTAGTTGAGAATGATGAAATTATTGTTATTATTGCAAGGAAAGATTTTTAGTATAAAAGTGTCTGTTCAACCAAAAAATAAAATAATAACGATACAAAAAATATTATGTATTTAAATTTGTGTAAGGTCCTATTGAGCTAAATAATTATATCATTACTTCATGAATAAAAGACAATAACATAGCATAATGCAATTGATCAGAATGATGAAATTATTGTTATTATTGCAAGTAAAGATTTTTTGTAATAAAAAGTGTCTGTCCAACAAAAAATAAAATAATTACGATAAAAAAATACAAATGATTGATGGAGATATCATCATAAGAAGTGCTATTAAAGATGATGAGAATGTTGATTCTTTCATAGATAAAAAACAAATAATAAATGAAAAAAAATAGTGAAATAGAGAAAAGTCCAAAATATAAAAGGAAAAAATATTTGCACAATAATTAAAATTAAGCTTTAGAATGCATTATTTATATTATATTTTTTCCCCTATAAATCAGTAGTCACAAATAAGTAATCAACACAAAAGATAGGAAAGTACAAAACAAATATTTAATTTAATTTGATTAATTTATATCAATTATTAATAATTTTTTTATCTTAATTATAGAAACATTTATCATGATTATTGGTAAGATAGTTAAATCTAATGAAACCTTCACTGTTCCTTTGGAGAAGAATGTCGAATCATACCTGAATTTGAGGTTATCTTTATCAACTGTTTAAATTAAGATTAAATGTAGTTTTTCTGAAATGTTTAGTAAATTTACCAACTTTGAATTTGTGAAACTTTAACGATAGTATATTTAAAACAAGAGCACACCTTAGTAATCTCTTCGTATGCTCACTTTTAAAAAATTTTTATTAAAAAAAAACTCCCACAACATTGTCAACTTGAAAAAAAATTTAATCAAATACTTTTAAAAAATATATTTATATTATATACTCACAAAACATAATATTTGTATATAATGTTACACATGCATTGTGTATGTGTTGTGGTAAGTATATATCTTTTCTATTCTATTAAACTTGAGCAATTGATAATAACTTCTTTGATAGGTTGGTATGGTCATTCATTTTTTTCCCCTTATTATCCCCTTTTCTCGAATTACTTCATGGAGATCCTTCACGTTTGGGGTTTATTTCAACTACGTTTGGATAACCACTGAATCGTACCACGTCAATAAATTTTCAATAAGTGGCCACTTTCCACTACTTTCGTGCCCATTTCCCTCCTCACAACGGTTCCATACTTTCCTTAAGCACATAAATTTAGTTCAGACTTTCAAATTCAGAAAAAAAAAACTAATAATCGGTATTTCTTCGTTATCTTACTATTTCAAATTCCAAATCATATTATACCAGCACCATTAATGCCTCCCTCTTCGTTATGCTAAGCTCCACCCAAGTCGGCTCAAGGTCTCCCTCTTGCGTCACTCATTGTCCCATTTTATTTTCATTTGGGTATGACTATTATCTGAATTTGTTTTTTATTATTTGCAAACTTGCTCTACTTGATGATCGAGTATTCATTTGATGTGGGTACTTTTAAATTTGGATTTTAAATCTGCACGTCCCAAACTTAGAAAATTTTTACGATTTCTAATCTTAATCTGATCGTCTCTGGGGTATGTATATTGGATTTTTTTTAAGTGTTACTGATTTACTTCGTTGTTGATTGCCTGATTATTGCTGTGATATGTCATATGAGTATGATTATTATCTGAATTTTGTTGATTGTTGTTGGCCAAATTGTGGGACTGATAGCCTTATTAATTTTGTTATTTCATTTAATTTCTAAAGCAAATTTATCGAAATGGTTAAAAATTGAAGCAAGCTACTAATTGTGTAGGAACAAGAAGTACCTGTAAAAGATTTCATTTCGCACGTCTTTGCCGTTTCCAAGCTCAATCTCCCACGCGACCAGTACTTTTATAGCAAGAAGTGATTTAGAAGGTACACATCTCCTATTTACACATGTTCCGCAACACATAATTTCACATGATGTAGTAACTAACCTACTCGACAAAACATGAATGATAATTCAAAATTGTATTTTTACAATTTTTAAAACAAAACATTAAAACGTGAAATGGACACTTGCATTTGACTTTAAGAATATACTTTGGTGACTATAATATTACAGTACATGACATGATGATGGTGAATGAGTTTTATCTATCTATCAATCAAATCCAATATATTTAATTAATTAAAGATTTAAAGTCAAATCTGAAGGACAATATTCCTTGCGTGCAAACACATTGTGCTTCATTAATAATACATATTCTCTCCATTCACAACTTACTTGCATTATCTTCAAAAATAAACAACTTACTTGCATGCCTTCCTCAAAGTCTCCTCTCCATTTGACTTAATTACTACCTCTCTCCCCTTCTACTTCTATTATAATAAAATTCTGAATTATATACTACACTACACATTTATGTTATATTATATAAAAAATTACACCTTATTTTTGAAATTACGAAGGATCTTTTATGTACTCGTGAGAGGAAGATCTCTTCGTTGAGATAGTTTTGTAAAGACAAAAAACCAGTGACATCTAACAAAAGTGTCACCAGAAGCCATCATGTTCGGCAAAAATATCAGCAACATCCACGATTCAAGCTAGACAAAAGAAGACCAGTCATTGAAGCGCGAATGAGGAACTGTCGAAATCCTTAGCTGGACCAGTAAACCAGAACTAAGCTAGGTATATGTCCAGAAGATCATGGTCAACTGGATAACTGACATGAAGCCATAGTATACAGGTGCGGATCCAGGATATAAGGTTTGGGGGCCGTATATTAAGTAACGACAATGTGTGATGTTGTCGGAGCTACCAATTTTCAGCGATGACTATTATTTTCGCTCTTTTGAATTGTGGTATATGCGTTATTTTTTTAAAATTTTCTGTTTGAATGTGAGATATATATAAAGAAAAATAATTGAGAAATTTTTGTTCGAGTTCCACACAAATCTGTCATTATTAGTGAAATCAAATTTAAACTTAATAAAAATCCTAATTTTTTAAGTCATTTTATATTTTATTTTTAAAGTTGAGAAGTATATTTTTTAAACTAATTCTTTAGACATTTTTCTGTACTAAAAAAGTGAGTTAAAATAAAAATTTAAATAAAAAAATCTTTTAGTTTTATAAGAAATATCAACGGCTAACGTCAATACATGAAGAAAAAAAACTTCAATTTAAATAAGGCTTTGTTCAATCATTAAACCTTTTTAGTTTTGATCATGAATTTTCCTTTAAACCACGTGCCTTTCAGTTTTCCAAGCACTTGCCACAGTAGTAAGCTTAGTTATTTTATATGCATTTTTGAAATATTTTTTCCAAATTAATGGTATGAATAATTTTATAATTTCAAATATAATTTGTAATCCAATTTATAACACTCATTGTACGTATAGTATTTTTTTTAAAAAAAACTCAAGAGTGATATACGTAATTAGTTAAGGATAAAACAATTAACAACATCATCTGTCCCAAATCTTTTTTTCCATAAATACCATCTCGTTTCTCTCTAACCAAACTGCTCCAACAAATTAATACAAATTAAAGTTCATGGTCATCATTTGTCCACAAACACCCAGCTAAAGGATCGGAGTCTCCTCCAAAAGAACATAACTTGGTTTTGGGCCATAAAGTTGATCATGTATATTAATAAATTTATATGTAATTGATTTAACATTAATTCTTTGTTCAAGAAAGAAAAAATAATTTGCGCTAAATTTATTAACACACGAAATCAATAAAAAAAATTATAAAATATTTGTTCGAATGTAAAACATTCAAAATTTTTGATCGTGATATGATAAAAATAAATTTGATAATAAATGATATTGTATATTTTGTAGATTATTCATCTGGAGAATTTGCATCAACATAATCTTTTTTCATCATATTTAATTTGATATATCATCCATAATTATTCTATATATTTTTTTGAAGTTATTACCTAGCATTTATTAAACTCATTAACATAGATATATTTATAAACCTGAATAATTATGAAAATAATATAAATCTAATAGTTTTATTAAAAATAATTGAAGATATTCATAGCATATATATATTTCTTGTTTCTTTTTCCATGCAAGACCACTTTGCAAACGTCAATGTTGTTTTAAGCTGAACCTTTCATACTAATAGTCACAAGGAGAAAGTAGTGAGTAATGTTATAAATCATTTTTGTAATTATTTATTTAAAAAATTTACTTTTGAAACAATGTTTAAGTTACAGAAATTTATTGTAAGTTTATCAATCTTCATCTCTTTTAAAATATCCATTCATTAATTCCAACGGCGTCGTGTTGGCGGGGAGCCAGTTTCCCACACACACTATTTTATACTTATCATATATATGCCCAACATTCTCTTGCATTCACAACCAAAACCTTGCAGAATTATAATTTGGAACACTACTACTACTACTACTGAATTCATATTCATGTTTTTCATCTTTATAATTTATTATATTACTAGTAATCGGGGAAGCCATGCGTTGCATGTGTACAATAAATATAAGTATTACATAATGTTTTATAAAATAAATTTTTATTTCAAATTTTTTTATTTAACTTTTGGTTGAAGGTATTCAACATAATCAATAATATGGATTGATTGTTAAAAAATACGACATGTATTTTGAGTAAATAAAAAGAAATTCATCGAGGAAATAAAGAGCATATAATGGAGGGCTTTGAATGGAATTTTTGGCCTAAGAAGACTAATGTAAATTGGGAGAGGGTGCAAAACAGAAGCAGGTGATGTTTTCTTGCCCATCTAATTCCAGCCACTACTAAATACTAATGTGGAGTTTTTGTTAATTATTAGGATTATATATGTAATATATTAATCTTTAATCAAGAGTCAAGACTCAATCAATCACTGATTTAAAAAAAATTGATTCTATAAATAAATAACTTAACTTTATCATGTATTTATCCCAAAACTACACATTTATATTTATATAAATTCAAACATGTGAATTAATAACCAAAAAAACACCCAAGGAGTTAATAAAAATAATCAAAAATCAAAAAATATAAAAATAACTTAATTGTCCTACATCTACATAAATAATACAGCTAAACACTAAAAACAATTAAACATTAAAATTATTGGAAAGAATAATGACAAAAATTAATAACAGCGTAAATGAAAATATATGAGACAAAATAAATACAAAAAAACTGTCCCATAGATAAAATTGAAATTTTATTCACAATAAATTGATTTTATAAAATATAGGCATCGTTTAGTTTGAGTGATAGGATAAGTAATACATAGATACGTAATATAATGTAAATTAAAAATAAATAAGAAAAAATAGTTAATACGTTATTTGATTTGATGAATAGATTGTAATTTATTTGATTTAATTAATGTAAAATTAATAATTAATTAATGGATAAATATTTATTGAATATCCTTAAATTTTATACAATAAATATCTTGTGAGAAAACCCACAATTCCCTATGTTCATCTGGTTCGAGAGTAAAGTTCCGTAGCTTGGCTTCCATGCAAGATTCTCTTCAGATTGTTTTGATCCCAACCATGCATCTCTTGAATACAATGAAGCTACAAACTTGTGTCTCACTAAAGTGCAACCAAAAATCTTTTACAAATCCACGGCTTATTTATTTTTTAAACAAATATCCGGATCTAGTGTTTAGTGATAGTTCAACAACACGACAAAAGTTAAAGACACCAACACCAAGAAAAATACATTAAAACCCTTTTTGAAATAAAATATGTTGAACAAACAAAACAAATAAAAAAAAAAACGGATAGATTAGCATATTGCAAACAACATTGAGAATAACTCTATTGTAGTTTCATTCTATTCGATTTCTTGTCTACACCATACAGAAGTCTTAGATAATATGAATGATGTGATTATCACAAAATGACTACCCGGGGATGGGTAAATTTCCGAGCGGAAAAGGTAAGTGAAGATACAAAATATACGAATATCTTGTCCGTTTTTTTTTCAGTCTTCTCCTCCTTTGCCCCCCAGAATGGGCTTTTATACTCGCCCACCCGAGACCTCAATGATTACTGGGTATGGTCTTACTGACAACTTTTAGGATGATAAGATGGTTATCACGTGTGATTTAGACCCCCATAATTTCCGGACAGAGCCCATTCCTTTGGCTCGTGTTTAGTAATGATTGGATTTGTGATTTGACCCTGACATACTTCAAATAAACGTGGTCGTTTCCTGGCCCTAAAAATAGAAAGGTCGGGGCCCCACTGGTATTCCTTTCCTTTCCTAATTTCCGAAGGCTAACTCCAGGAGGTTCTAGCTCCCAGGCCCCTTTCGATCTCTTGTGTCGGTCCGGATGCTAAGACCTACCAGGTTAAGCCTTTCTTGCAGATCCCAGGTTACTGACCCCCAGTCCCGGGTTCTCTAACATGTCATAGTTACACCATCTTTCCGGGTCCAATCCATCCGAGGTATCGTCATCCCGGGTATGTGATATCATCACACTTCCTAAAGATAGTCGGGCTAGGACCTGCTCCGCTGTCCCGAGAGGCCAATACCACCTTTCCGGGTCCAATCCATCCGGGGTATCATCATCCCGGGTATGTGATATCAATGAAAATGAAGAAAATTTGAAATTTCTGTAAGAATGAGCGTTTATTTTTTAAGAAAAAAGTGTGCAACTTTTGTCAACACCACAGTTAATAACAAATGCTTTCCAAAGTCTCCTCGTACGTAGACTCTGCACACTGTCAAAAAAGAAAGGAAGAATTGTTAGTTATACTATATGTTTGACGCATTATATCAAACAACTCGTGTGCAAATTGACCTACTTTCAATCGTTAACATCAAACTTCAAGCAACAATTTTGATAAAAGAAAAAAGAATAAAAAAATATAGCCAAAATTCATATAATTAACATGTGTTTTGTAACTGCTGTTAGAACTCAAGTGTGAAGATTTCACATGAAAATATTGAAAGAAAAGAGAAAATTCACATGGGTATCGCAATTCTAGCAAATGAGGGTGCTGAATTTTCTTCTAGTTGTAATCTTCTTGTCCATTTTTCAAATATAAGAGAAATTTGAGAATTAACTGGAGTAAAAAACAAACCCATCACAAAAACTGAAATAAAGAAATGAAAATGAAAAATTAAAACTAACATCAGATTGTGGTATGAATTGTTTGACGCAAATAGTTTTTCAAAATTTGAAATTGGAGTTATTAAACCGCCCGCCCCAGAAATGCAAGAGAGACGTGGGAATTGAGATTGTGTTATTGCATAATGGGGGTAAAAGTGGAAGCATATTTTGGTGTGTTTTGTCACACCAAAAACAGTTTTTATGATGGGCTCAACTATTATAAAATAGAATAAAATAGAATAGATATTACATTGGTACGTTCAGCTTCTCATCACTCAATTTATAGCGTTGGTTGAAACATATCTGCAATTTGGAACAAATATTAAATGCACATTTCTAATCATTCAAATTAAGAGATTTTAATATTGTTTATAGGTAATGTCACGCCCCGTGTCCGAGACGTGTCACCGGCATTGTTTCAAATTTATAAAAATAATAAAACAACAAGCCTCATAGATACAGTATATGCCAAACCAGTCTTTTATTCATAAATAAAGGCCAAAATAACTTGTCTTACATCCCAACAGAGATTAGCCAAAAGTAAATAGTAAACACTAGTAAAACTTGCGGAAGCGTCCATTACACAAAATAATTCAAAGTACTAAAATTCAAAAAATCCAGAATATTCGAACGAAATCAGAAATCATTGTCTTCTTGTTACCAACCCCAAAACATGTCCTGCTCTTTGCCATCTAAATCTTCTTCGACATCTGGGGAGGAAAATTAAGGGGGATGAGTGTTTTGGAAAACACTCAGCAAGTGGGGGCCGATCGATCATGTACATATATATTCATAAAATGATTATAACAGATTCAGATCATCTCATAGCATGTAATCGTTCATAACATAATTATCATTTAATAACACTGCAAATCCTCTCATTACTTGTGGCTAACTGATCAGTTCCCTATATGTAATCCCTCTAAGGGGTGAGGTCATAGAACGGTTATTGTTACCCACCGTATCAGGGCCATAACATACATTGCTCGGAAATTCCCTTCCCACTCATAATGTGAATCTTAGCAGTGTCTGAAATAGTTTTAGGTTCATACATGTAAATCAGAATTCATAACAAGGGTTTAAACATATTATGACGATCGAAACTTTAAAGCATACGTAATAGTTTTAAAACAAGCCCACTTACAGAGTTGTTCTTGAATCAAACTAACAGTCGAAGCTTGGGAAGCAAAACTCAAAAATTCAGCCTACTGAATTTTCGAATTCGAGGCAGCCTTCTAGGATAGATTCCTTAAGCGTTTTATTCCTCAAATCCTTGACCCTATCCTTCGAATTAAGGGAGAAACAATGGAAGAATTATTAACCTATATGATAACTAAATTCTCAAGGAATTAGGCAGGGAAAGTAGATAACTTACTGACTCCAAGTGGCTCAACCGAGTAACAACTGTAGCAGAGAAACGCCTAGAACACTTCAAAAATCAGCAGCTATGATTCAAATTTTCAGCAGCCTTTGAGGGAGGATTTCTGATGTGATTTCTGAGTATAACGAGTGAACAGATGCAGAATGTGATAATAAGGGTGAAGGCTGATTTTTTGCACTTAATAAGAGGCTAAACTTCAGCCTTGATTTATTTGTTGCTATAGTTTTGATCTGAATTTCATGTATCAGCCATTATCTTGGTATGGTAAGATTGCAGCTTCCAAGTAGGGGAATATTTCCATATTGGTGTATGCTTGGAAGCCAAGTTTCGGTTTTCACAGGTAAATCATAATAATTTATTTATTATATATATATTTCTTACATATCATCACAATCGATAAGGTGATCCACTGATTTTATATATATATATAAAGAGTACGAGAGAAATATATATTTTAAAATGTACAGGTTATTTAATTATTTCATAAAAAAATTAAAACAATTAGATTATGTTTGTGCATGGAAGAGCCAAATTATAAGAGCCAAACTAAGACGAGATTCGATCGTGGTCATGGACGTGGCTGTGGGCGCGGTCGAGGACGCTTTCATCCATATGGCCGTGGGCGTGGAAAACCTCGTTACTTTCACGGTGGTTATAATAATGATAATGATCAAATGAATAGAAGTTAATTCCAAAAAGTGGTCGTGATGACCAATTGAAGAATATTAAAAGTGGTCTAAATGATAAATCTATGAATTCAGAAAATGAGTATTGTAGATGTAGAGATAAAAGACATTGGTATAATAATTGTTGTACGTCGAAACACCAAGTTGATCTTTATTATCAAGCATCAAAAGAAAATACAAAGGATGGTGAGACTAATGTTATTTATCAAGGTGAAGATTTAAGTAAAGACCTATCTCTTTCAGCACATTTTGATGTTCATGATTTCTTTGAAGATACGGAAGGGAGGATTGATCATTTGATTGGAGATGGAAGTGTTGGGGATCCGTCGTCCTCTTGGTTCATCTCTGACACCACTGTTGTGAATTTGCCATCCATGCCATTTGATCCGCTGCTCCATTTCTTGTGTGTTCCTACGTTGCACAAATCCAAAAACAAAGGAAAACAAACAAGAGGCAGTAAAACGTGAGTAACACAAAGGGATTCCGAGGTTCAAATGCTACGAATCTCCAATCCATCGGCAATCCACGGCGAAGACCACAAAGGCTTCCCAAACCCAACTCATGCCCAACTCACGCTCAAAGCTCCTACACACAATAGAGCAATCCCCCAGTACACTGCCCCACTCACTCACACAGATCGGCAGCCTCACAAAGAAGCCCATGGATTGAACGCTCACACAGAAACGAGGACGAGAGAGGGCAGCAACACTAAGCCCAGCCGCCTCACTCTCTCGCCCCTTCAATCCTCTCCATCTCTCAGCCTCACCTCACGCACAAAGCTCCTGCACACAGTAGGAGATCCCAACCAAGACCCAGCAGCCGCCTCACATAGAAGTAGAAGGAATGGAATGAGGCGCTCAGGAGAAGGAGACGCACAAATCCCTCTCACTTCTTTGCTCTCTCATGGTCTCTCAATCTCACACAAAGAATGGAACGCACAGAAGGAGGGAGGCGCACACTCAAGGTAGGGCTGGAGAGGGGTTTAAATAAGGGGCCAAGGAGAATGGGCTGGGTAATTAAAATAAGTTGGGCCAAAGCCCAAGAGGAAGCGTGCAAAATTATTAAATAATTTTGTTTTATCATAAGTTTGGTCATTTTAGTTTTGATTTGATTAAGCGTCATGTTTAGCGGTTATTTAATATATGATTTATTTGAGAAAACTATTGGTTTAATTTAACTTTTAAATTGGTTTGATTGTTTTTATTATGAATAAAAGTTATTTATTTCATATTGTCTTTATTATGAATAAAATCTCTTTATTCTTATTAATCTTATTATTTGTGAAAAAGTTACTTCAACACAATTACATTTGGTGCTCACATCTTGGATCATTTACTACAAAAAAAACAAGGCTTCAAAGACAGAAAAATCCGTCTCTGAAGATCTTTTTTCTGTCTCTGAAAAATGTTTGAGACGGAAAATTCAGTCTCAAAAATACGTTGTTGAAATCCTCGTCTCTGATTTTGAGACGGAAATATATATTCCATTTCTAATCTCAGAGACGGATTATGTGGGGACCTCAGATGCTAATCTCATCTTAAGGAAATAATGATTCAATCAATATTAATCCAAGTTCAATAATAATTACAGAAACAGAATTTTTTTTTTAAAACATTGCCTCTCTCGATCGGTGGAGTTCACCCGATCGAGCGGGCGTAAAAATCCCAAAGCTCTGTTTCGGAATAATTTGCCTCGCTCGATCGGTGGAGTTCACTCGATCGAGCGGGCAACAAAATCCAAAGTTTCTGTTTGCGAAATTTCAGACCGCGCTCGATCCGTCGAGTTCACACGATCGACGGCCAACTCTTTTCCAGAAATTCTGCATAATGAAGTTGCTGTCAAAGTCTATTCTTTTTGTTGTATTTCAACATATATCTCAACTTTATCAACTCTAAATATACTAGTTCAAATCTGGAAACATGCATAATCATATATCTCAAGTTCAAGCATAATCTCTTAGTTTCATTACATCACTTGAATGGTTTAAAACACAAACAAATTATGAAATAATACAAGGTGTCTAATATGTTTGACAACTAGTGAACATACTCTTTGGCTAAAACCCGAGTCACCACGTGCTAATCTCTCTCTTGAGATTTTCACGTCAATTCTGACCAGCTCTTGCCCCACCTATTGCAATGCACACATACAAACAAAGCAATAGCCGGATAACTCCGGTGAGAATATAATTCTCAGTATGAAAGACATGCATATACATTATTTAAGCATATGAAATCTATATGCTATAACATCTTAAATCATAAACATGTAAGAAAATGTAAATCATAGAAGCATATCATCTTTAGCAATCTGAAATCAAGCATATAAACACACTCACATCTTAAATGGTATATAATAACAAGCTGGCATTTATAACGCGTATTCTAAACCATAGAAATCTCTAGGCTAATGCATAAATGCAATGCATGTTTGAATAGGCTATCAAGTCTGAGAAGAATAAATCTTTGTTCTTGGGATCCCGGGGAAATAAAAATTTTAACTAACCACCGACTCTCCCAATCGAGGTGGCGTCAAATATCTCAAGTCCCTTGAATTTGGTGCAACTATAGTAAGCCATCTAGCTCTGGAAGCGAATCTACAATCCATGCCACTCAACTATAGTTCTCCAAATGTCATTTCGCAATCTAGGCCAATCTGCCCTTTATGATTTTAAGGTAGGGGTTCAAGATGAATGCAACATAATCTTGATGTATTAAATCATACAAATACTGATAAACATCTTTAACACACCATTCAAGAATCATGCAAGTCAATAATAACAAGTAAATCACATAAGAGCATCTAAACAAACAAGTATGTGATTTTAGAAAAACTCGAAAACCACCATGTTCTCGAGTTGTTCTACCTGGCGAGGATAATATCGAATCATACCTTTCGATCATAGCTTTGACATATTCAAACTTGCTAGAATCAAATCTGATGATGTATCTAACTTCTATTCATTTCACGCTTGCTCATCGATGTTGATAGTTGATCAAAGTGTTGATTCAACTTTAATTGTTCAAACGGCTCGATCTCGTCGATTCGATTTCGATAACTTCAATTCCCAACTGAAATGAAGTGTACAATATTCTTAATATCATTCTCAAATCTGATATTTAGTGCTAAGTTCAATCTATAGCTGATATCGGATTCTATTGCAAACCGGCGGCGTAACAGTTCGAAGTCGGTAATTCCAAATGGTTAAACATCAATATTTCTATCATCTTAATATTATATCATCACCATTTACACCACACATACACGTACATAGCAGCTTATAATTTTCAGATTTATCACAATTCTTTCAAAATTCGAAAACATGTACAAACGACGAGCTTTTCTCGATCCGTCTTAGATATGCTATTGTCGTATATACTAGACCACGTTTATACAATCAAATCTTAATTCTAACAACAGCATAAAATTAAAACATGGTAAAAATTCATAAAACTTACATCAAAATGTAGCACTCGGAGCTGTGATCGCAAATATACGATCAATCGAAAATTCTACCGGGCGGATCAATTTTTACGAAAGCTTGAAAGGGTAAAAAATTGCTTGGAAGCTTTGCCCTCATCTCTCTCGGTTGCTTCTGATTTTTGGGCTGAAAATCTGATGCCTTTCAAACTTCTTACACTTTTAAAACACAAGTTGCAAGGAAAAATTGCACTTTGACCTATTTGCAAACTAGTCTCCGGACAAGCGATTTAATTCAATTTCAATCCTAAATAATTTAAGAATATTAGAATTTAAGTCTAAACTCTAAATATTCTCAATTTACATATTCTTGAATTAAAATTAAATAATTTCAGACCTTATCACATTTTAGTCCTTGAACTTCTTAATATTTGTAAATTGGTCATTGCTCGGATTTCATACTCAAATTAAATCCTTGATATTTCTAATCTTGAAATTCACATCTTAAATTTCATAAATAGCAATTCAAATATTTTTAATCTTTTAATTTAAAAATTCCGGATATTAAAATCTTAAAATACGAAAAATCCTCAAATTAAATATTTTTGACCCGAAATTAAAATCTCTAATTTCCATACATGCTCAACTTCATATTTTCTCATATTCAGAATTTAAATCTTAAATATCGTAATTAATAACTTAATATTTTTGGGCCTTACAGATTATAAAGCCATTTATGAATCCGTTTGTATTTTGGCCAAATTACTTCAATTTTAAATTCAATTCCGTTTCTGATTTTGTCTTAGATCCGTCATTGTTTTGTCTCAAATAACTAGTTGTTTATGACTTTCAGTTTCATTTTTATATTTCTCGCTTAAATATTAATTTTTAAATCACAATAACACAGTTCAATATAGATTAAAAATATTTAGAACAAGTAATTTCTCAATCCAAAGAAAATACAATGTAATTAACATTGATAATAAACAAATATCCACATCATCCAAGTAAACAAAATTAGATAACTAATTGAACTATAAGTAACTAAATAAATCATCAATCCTCCCAGTAAACTAATCTTCACTTCACATCCCTCGACATGTTGCTACAAGGGACCCTAACTGTTGAATAAGGCACCATGCCCATTCAAACGGCCCCAAATCTGGCAAATTTAGGGCAATCTAATTTCATTGAACGGGGTATAATATTAACCCTAACTCGCAATTATAAATCTTATTCTTCCCTATTGCATTCGATTTAACAAGAAATTCAATTGAAAAAATTTTAAACATGAATCGAAGAAGAAAATCAGTCGTCCCATACCTTATAAAAACTTCAAATTCATGGAAACTTGCTCGAAGATATCACATTAGAATCATAAAAGAAGTGCCAAACTTTTCTTCTGTTGTTAAAATTGAGAAACGGCCGTGGGCAAAGAACAGAAGGAGAAGAGGCAACGAGACGTCTGCAAATTAGGGGATGATTTGGTGCATAATGGTCGGTAATTATCATATTTTATCTTTCCTTTTTTTTAATCTTTCTTTTTAGATAATTATTATGTATATTTTAAAAAATGAACTAGATTAGTCCGTTGCAAATCTGTTATTAATTTATACTAGCTACCGAGGTGATGTTTTTACAAAAATAATAAGTATATCATGTGTAATAATAAGTGTGTTATGAACTTAATTGACATAATGGTTGATAACATAAAATTTTCCAGATTGTTA
Source organism: Henckelia pumila (assembly GCF_033568475.1). Classification (NCBI taxonomy): domain Eukaryota; kingdom Viridiplantae; phylum Streptophyta; class Magnoliopsida; order Lamiales; family Gesneriaceae; genus Henckelia; species Henckelia pumila. Next base: position 134,132,445 of record NC_133123.1, on the reverse strand, counting down.
GGTGGAAATTCAATTCCACCATAAATGCAGTTGGTGGCAAGAAATTGTTGTCAGATGATGGTTACTGAATTAATGCCTTCACGCGTTTTTTGAGCCTATAAATAGAGCTCCCCACTCATTTGTTAAATCATCCCAAAATCGAGAGCAAATAGAAAAAAGAAATAAAAGGGTTTCTTGGATTTTCTTGAGTGTTCTCTTGTGTGAGTTTAGAGAAATATTTTTTCGGTAATACTCGGGATTTGGGTGTGGTGAGATATAGTATTTTGTATACACTTGTAATATTTCTCTGGTTATAAATATTGCAGTAGCTCCGTGGACATAGCCTATATTGGGTGAACCACGTAAATTTTTGGTATTTTTATTGATTATTTTATTCCGCAATTATTATCCATCGGTCATCGTTTATTATGGGTCGTAATTTCCTAACAACTAGTATCAGAGCTGTTACGGTGTCCAAGATCCTTGGTGAAAAATTTCTTAAAAATTCTGAGTATACTCTGTGGTTGCAGCTTTGTCTGATCTTCCACATCAAAAAAGATTTTTTGAAATTTTATTAAGGCAGTAGAAGCGATGGCCGAAAATGACGGATCGGGGCCTGAAATCAATAAGTTCGACGATACAGATTTCACGTTCTGGCAGTTACAGATTAAAGATTATCTGTATAGCAAGAAGCTACATCAACCTCTATCTAGGGTGAAGCCAGAAAAGATGGAGGATGATGATTGGGAGCTTCTTGACCGACAAGTGTTAGAAGTAATACGATTGACCCTAACAAAGAACGTGGCACACAACGTGGCGGAGGAAAAAACCACGGAGGAGATGTCTATTTTGTCGAACATGTACGAGAAGCCATCAACAAATAATAAAGTGTTCCTTATGAAAAAGTTATTCAACTTAAAGATGGAGGAAGGTGCTCCGGTGGCAGCAGACATCAATGAATTCAATACGATTGTTTCCCAGCTAACATCGGTTGAAATCAAATTTGATGATGAAATTCGACCACGTATTCTTTTGGCGTCTTTACCAAATGTTTGAGAGCCGATGCGGGCAGCGGTTAGCAATTCTACTGGAAAAGGAAAGTTATAATTCAATGATGTCAGAGATCGAATCCTTGGTGAAGAACTTCACAGGATGGATTCGTGAGAAGCAACATCATCGAGATCTGCTCTAAATCTCGAAAACAGAAGTAGGGGTAGGAGTAGCGAAAAAGGTTCTAACCGATGGCGTGGAAGATCCAAATCAAGGAGTGGAAAATACAAAAATACATTCGAAAAGAAATTAAAGTTCTGGAGCTGTGGTAAAACTGGTCACATGAAAAAAGACTGCAGATCACCCAAGAATAATGCAAATGTTGTTACTGAGGATGTACATGATGCCTTAGTACTATCCATGGAAAGCCCGGTTGATTCTTGGGATATGGATTTGGGAGCTTCATTTCATACCACCGGTGATCGTGAGGTATACAGTAAATTGCTGGTAATTACGAAAAAGTTTTCCTAGTAGATGGAAAACCGTTGAAAATAGTTGGTATGGGTGATATCAATTTGAAAATGTCAAACGGATCTATCTGGAAACTCAACAAAGTTAGGCATGTACCAAGATTAACCCGGAATCTGATCTCAGTGGTACAGCTCGATGACGAATGCCGTAAAGTGACCTTTGGTGATGGCTCTTGGAAAGTGAGCAAAGGAGCCATGATTGTTGCTCGAGGAACGAAAACTGGAACTCTCTACATGACTTTCAGTTGCAGAGACATGTTAGCAGCTGTGGATGCTTGATCTAACTCAAGTCTATGGCATTGTAGACTTGGACATATGAGTGAGAAAGGAATAAAGATGCTGATATCAAAAGGGAAGCTACCGGAGTTAAAAACTATCGAACACAAACTGTGTGAAAATTGTGTTCTTGGAAAGCATAAATGGGTGAGCTTTTCGAAAGGTGGTAGGAACCGAAAGCAGCAAAGTTGGAACTGGTTCATACTGACGTGTGGGGGCCATCTCCTGTGACATCCCTTGACGGCTCATGATATTATGTCACATTTATCGATGATTCGAGCAGGAAAGTTTGGGTTTATTTTCTGAAAAATAAATCTGATGTTTACGAGACCTTTAAAAAAGGTGAAAATCCATGGTGAAAAATGAGACCACTTGAAAGTGAAGTGTTTAGGGTCTGATAATGGTGGAGAATATGAAGATTTTGAGTTCAAGAAGTATTGTGCACAGAACGTAATCAAGATGAAGAAAACCATTCCTGGTACACCTCAACAGAATGGTGTAGCTGAAAGAATGAACAGAACCCTGAATGAACGTGCCAGGAGCATGAGATTGCACGCTGGACTGCCAAAATCATTCTGGGCTGATGCAGTTAACACTACAGCGTATCTGATCAATAGAGGACCTTCGGTACCACTTGATTGCAGAATACAAGAGGAGGTCTGAAGCGGCAAAGGAGTAAACCTTTCGTTCTTGAAAGTGTTTGGTTGTCTCTCATATGTTCACATTGATTTAGCCAGCAGAACGAAACTTGATCCGAAATCAAAGAAGTGTTTCTTTATTGGTTATGGAGATAATGATTTTGGTTATCGGTTTTGGATGACCAAAATCGAAAGATCGTTTGGAGCAGAGATGTCATTTTCAATGAGAAAGTTTTATACAAGAACAAATCAGACATTCCAGCTGGAGATAAATGTCCTGAATTCAAGAAGACGGATGAAGTACCATTGATGGATATTCCTATGAATGAGTCAAAAACCAGTAACCTGAAAGATAAAGAAACTACTGCACAAGATGATGACCCGCAAACTCTGGAAATTGAACTCAGGAGATCTTCTAGAACAATCAGACAACCTCAAAAATACTCCCCTGCACTTCACTATATTTTGCTGACTGATAAAGGTGAACCGGAAACCTTTGAAGAAGCAATGCAAAATGATGATTCAACCAAGTGGGAGTTAGTCATGGAATATGAGATGGATTCACTGTCATCCAATCAGACTTGGGAGTTGACAAAACTTCCGGAAGGCAAAAAAGCATTACACAACAAGTGGGTGTATCGGATCAAAGAAGAAGTTGATGGCAGCAAACGGTACAAGGAAAGACTTGTTGTAAAAGGCTTTCAACAAAGACATGGCGTTGATTACACCGAGATTTTCTCTCCAGTGGTTAAGTTAACCACTATCAGAATAGTACTTGGACTACTGGCTAAGGAAGAATTACATCTTGAGCATTTGGATGTAAAGATGGCGTTTCTTCATGATGACTTGGATGAAGAAATTTATATGAAATAGCCACAGGAATTTGAAGTACGAGGAAAAGAGAAAATGGTGTGCAAACTTCAGAAGAGCTTGTATGGTCTCAAAAAATCTTCAAGACAGTGTTACAAGAAGTTTGATGGATTCATGAATAACAACGGTTTCGTGAGGTGTCAGGCGGATCACTGTTGTTATGTGATTAAGATTGACGATTCCTATATCATTCTACTACTATATGTAGATGACATGGTGATAGCAGGATTTTGTCTGGAGGAGATTGATAAACTCAAGAGAGAGTTATCAAAAGAATTTGCAATGAAGGATTTGGGAGCTGCAAAACAAATCCTTGGAATGAGGATCTTAAGAGATCGGGTGAACAGAGTCTTGAAGTTATCTCAGGAACAGTACGTGAAAAAAGTGCTTAGCAGATTCAACATGGATGAAGCTAAAACGGTTAGTACTCCTTTGGCTAGTCATTTCAAACTAACCAAAGCTCAACCATCATCGACGGAGCAGGAGCATGCTTATATGAATAAGGTTCCTTATGCATCTGCTGTCGGAAGCCTCATGTATGCAATGGTGTGCATCAGACGAGACATAGCACATGCAGTGGGATTTGTTAGCAGGTTTATGAGCAATCCAGGGAAACAACGCTGGGAAGCAGTGAAGTGGATTCTCAGATATTTGAAAGGTACTATCAGTTCATCTCTGTGCTTCAAAAAGTCAAATTCAGGCTTACAAGGTTTTGTAGATGCCGACATGGGTGGTGATCTAGACGGCAGGAAGAGTACTACTGGATATGTATTTAGATTGGGTGGTACGACAGTAAGCTGGGTGTCCAAGTTGCAAAATATTGTTGCGCTTTCGACTACTGAAGCTGAGTATGTTGCAGTGACAGAAGCTAGCAAAGAGATGATATGGTTGAGATAATTCCTTGAGCAATTGGGTCAGAAGCTTGAGGATAGCACATTATACTATGACAGTCAGAGTGATATTCATTTGGCAAAGAATCCTGTTTATCATCCTAGGACGAAGCATATACAGGTTCGGTACCATTTCATCAGATCGGTTTTGGAAGATGGAATCTTGATGCTTGAAAAGATTCCTGGAAGTAGAAATCTAGCTGATATGTTCACAAAAGCGGTGACCACTGATAAACTGAAGTTGTGTTCAACTTTAGTTGAACTGCAATTATAAGAAAATAGGCATGAGCTGTTGCATTGACTGTGTGAAGCCATGATTGAAATCAACTCTTCAAGTGGGAGAAATGTTAGGTGGAAATTCAATTCCACCATAAATGCAGTTGGTGGCAAGAAATTGTTGTCGGATGATGGTTACTGAATTAATGCCTTCACGCATTTTTTAGCCTATAAATAGAGCTCCCTGCTCATTTGTTAAATCATCCCAAAATCGAGAGCTAATAGAAAAAAGAAATAAAAGGGTTTCTTGGATTTTCTTGAGAGTTCTCTTGTGTGAGTTAGAGAAATATTTTCTCGGTAATACGGGGTTTGGGTGTGGTGAGATATAGTGTTTTGTATACACTTGTAATATTTCTCCGGTTATAAATATTGCAATAGTTCCGTGGACGTAGCCTATATTGGGTGAACCACGTAAATCCTTGGTGTTCTTATTGATTATTTTATTCCGCAATTATTATCCGTCGGTTATCAGTTATTATGGGCTGTAATTCCCTAACACTGAGAAACTGTCCGAACCATTTAGAGCAGCGACCCGTATTGATGCACACGCGTCACGTGTGTAAAGTGCATTTTTTTTAAAAAAAATGTATTATTATTTTTGAAAAGAGAACTTATATATATATGCTTCAGTTTCATATATAACTTCACCACAATGTGTATTAACACAACAATATGCTTATTTTTAGGTTTTCTTTTAGGAGGCAAAAAATTCATGAATAAAAATGCTCTCAATGGCAAACCAAACAAAAAATTTTTGCTAAAGCAATCGCTGTAACTCTCCTTGAAATTCAACTTCTTAGCCAAAGTGAAAATTGATTCATACACCGCCTTGGTTGCATTTTCTGGCGTTGTATCCGTAGCCTTAAAATTATTGGACACCCCATTGTTATCTCTTTTCACTATCTCTATCCTATGTTGTTGATTGCCATGAATTATCCTCGTTCGCATTGCTCACTTTCTTCGTTTTCTTGCCATTATCCTTTTTTGCTTTCTTCTCCTTCATCTTCTCTCGTAAAGCTCCAACCGCATCTGATTACAATCAAATAAGATAACTAAAATACTTGAAACATATATGCACGTGCCACGTACCTTATAAAAAGGCATACAATTAAACGAAGTTGAAAATACATTCCTAATATATACATGTTAAATAAAATAAGTTGATTTTGTAGTTAAATTTCAAGGATATTTCTGCATTTCAATAGATGAAATTAAACTTCCCGTAATCATCCACATGGATTTATGTCGTGTGAACTTAAAATAATTGTAAGAATCGAGTCATCTTTACTGCATAAAATTCAATTCAAAAATAAACTTGATAAAACTCCAGGTTAACGAAAAGAAGATGACATTAAATATAGTCATTAGTCATATTCGTAAACCTGGAATTAAGACACTATAAAAAGGCAGCAAACAAAAAACATTAAAATGTGTATATGTAGTCCAATCCATGCAAAACTTCAAAATAATAAGAATTTCATTTTAAACTAAATAATATTTATAGTATTTACCAATTTGGAAAACATACAAATAAAATTTTTATTTATACGCTAGCCTAAACTTTGATTCATCAGGCATCATATTAATTTACAAGTTTGCATAGCTAGATATATGATCATACGTCTCTTGAATCATAAATTTGTGTTATTATTATACCCAGTAAAATTTCCAAAGCTATAACTTAACTTTAGACAAAATATTTGACCTCGCAGAAACTTTAAAGAAATAAACATAAACCAAAAAAAATTTCTTCTTCAAGAACCATGTACTGCAAACAGTACCATAAAGACAAAATGAGGTCTCCACAAACAATCTATGGGATATTAATCTCTATATTTTGGTCTTCTCATTATCTATAAATTAAAGCTTCTTCAATGAATAATCAAACATCCAATTCCTTTGTTGGATAAATCTATCAGTTTCGAATGAGCAACAACCAACCTCTCAATTATGTCAGTGTCAAGATTTATCAGCTTCTAACGAGAAACCGGTGAGATCTGAAATTAAGGATTTGGAGCAAATATCAGTGGTTTTGTCGAAGAAGGAGGTGAAAAATGTTTGGTAGAATTTGTGGCAAGTAGAAACCGATTGGTGCTTATGAGTTCCTCTCTCCATCCATCTTCCCACGATGACGGAAAATCTGCCCATACCTAACTGATGGGCTTTAATTAAGTTGAGACTTTTCTTTGTTTTTTAATAGATTAGAAATAGATAATTTGAAACGGATTTTTTTTCCGTCTCAATTTTCAATAAATTTTAAACAATATTTTGGACAGAAATCAAATGGTCTCAAATTTAGTTTATAATCCGTTTTTCTTTTTGTTTATAAAATTTTATGTTTAATTTTGTCTCAAATCGGTTTCAAATTCGGTCTCAAATTTCTTTTCAAATATCATGTTATATAGCAAAACGGACTAGTAATTCCGTAGAAAATCCGTCAATGATTTACATAAATTTAAAATAGATTTTATTTCCGTCTCCAAAATCTGTCTCTGAAGTCATGTATTCTTGTAGTAATTTATCTACAACAAGTATATATTAGATTGATTAATTATTTCATATAAATGAGAAACATATATATATATATATATATATATATATATATATATATATATATATTAATGTTTGGTTGGTGAAAATGCATTTTATAATCATTGAAACAATCGATGACAATATATATATATATATATATATATATATATATATATATATATTCCTAGCTAGCTCCACCCATCAAATTTTTGGAATTGATGTGGAGGATAGGTGGGAGAAAAGAAAAGGCCTTGAGCGGATAATGCCCAATAGCAAACACGATGAGGCCGGCACCACTCATGTTCCCACATGGTACTGAAAGCTAGGAACTTGAGTTTCCTTTGACCCCTCAGCTCATTACTCCAGTAGCTTGTTTGGCAGTAAAACTTTGTGTTGAAAAGTATACTCTCACAGAAATTAAAAGTGAATTCTTGACCCTTCCCCAGAATTTGAAGCCCGAGGTCGTCGTACATAGAGTAACAATGCACGGCCAACGTTGCGTTGCCGGGGAGCCAGTTTCCCACGTACACTATTTTATAATTATCATGTATCAAACAATCTCTTGCATTCACAACCAAAACATGCAGAATATTAATCATTAGGAACACTACTACTACTACTAATACTCCTGAATTCATGTTCATGTTTTTCATCTTTATAATTTATTTTATTATATTGGTACGTTCAACTTCTCATCACTTAATTTATAGCGTTGGTTGAACCATATCTGCAATTTGGAGCAAATATTCAATGCACATTTCTAATCATTCAAATTAAGATATTCTAATATTTTTTTAGGCAAATTAAATCATAATAATTTATTATATATATATTTCCTACTAAATCCAGCTCTGTGATTTCTAAATTTCATCAGAATTTCTTACATATCATCAGATTCATCACAATCGATCATTAATGTAATAAATATACATATATATATATATATATATATGATTTTCTACTATTAATTGGATTATTAGCATTCCTATGCTACATAATGAAATATAGTATAATTATATAATACAGTTACTGAAATAATAGATCTTATAATACAATTTACAGTTTTTGAAATATGTAGTATGGGTGTGTAATATATATTAATTGATGCAAAAAACGAGTACGTGAGAAATATATATTTTAAAATGTGAAAATATAGGTTATTTAATTATTTCATAAAAAATTAGAACAATTAGATAATGTTTGTGCATGGAAGAGCCAAATTATAAGAGTAGGATAGAACAAAGGACTATATGATTTAGTGGAGTAGTTGATTGAGCGGTGAACGCTTGATAATCAATTGTCAGAAGATAATTCTTCTTATCAACGCATTCTCAGGTGAATTTGTACACATGACTTCTTCGTTGTGATTTATTTGACTAGCATAGTTTGCAATATATTAATTACTTTAGTTCGTAATTTTGGTGTACCTAATGTAAATCAGAGAATAATGGTTACGGGTTCCCACGGTAAAAAAAAATAAGGAACATATAAATCTTAAAAATTTTATTATACAATCCCATACGTTCAATATGCGATCAAGTAAACATTAATTTTCAAAAAAATATATAACATGAACTTTTTAAAAATATTTCTCATTTGAAATAAAGCTTGTAAAACATGGTTTGGTCGACGCTATTAAGCGCTTAAATCCAGGATATGGAAAAATCCCATATTTTAGCGTCGATAAATTCATAAAACATGTACAAGTTAAACGAAAACATAAGAAAATATGGAAGTGTATTTTTTTTCTTTTGACGGAAAAAACTTGTAACATGAAATCGCAGCACCCGTCCACCGCGTACTTGCCGATGCTCGGCGCGTGGTTTTTCCTGCACTCCAAGTAGTAACCCACTTCTACTACCTCACTCGAGATCTTCTTCAAATCCTGATCATCTTTCCACAGATCCATAGTACCCTTTACGAGTAGATCAGTTTGATAAATGAGTTTTATTTATGGATATATAAAAGGAAAATTAATTAATAATTCTATATATTGTTGAACTTGTTTTGGTAATTTAATTGGTCAGCGGGATATATATTTAATGAATCTATTGAGAGAAGTATTTGTGGTTCATGTAGGCATGCAGCGCAGTAGCCAGTAGTTGGTTAAATATATTATTTTAACTCAATAAAATTACTAAAATAGTATCCGATCGAATCCTGGAGACAGGCGTACGAGTTTTATATCGATCTAGATCTACTCTAACATTTATGAAAAAGATTAATTAATGGACCAATGTTTAATTCCTTGCATGTTTTGAAAATGTGGCGAAAGAATTAATGCTTGTGCGAAGAAAACATAATCTAGGAAATGAAAAAAAGAGCATCTACGTTATGGAAATTGGTACGTGGGCGTATGGGAAACCATATAAAATAAATCATTATATATATGTGCAACAATAAAATACGTTATATCTGTCACACAGGCCTGTGCAAACATTTCATGAAGTGAATGTGGCAATGCATGATAAAAAGATGAAACAAGCTAAGATGGGATTCGGTCGTGGTCATGGACGTGGCCGTGGGAGCGATCCAGGACGCTTTCATCTATATGGTCGTGGGTGTGGAAAACCTCGTTATTTTAACGGTGGTTATAATAATGATAATGATCAAAAGAATAAAAGTTCCAAAAAGTGGGGTGAAAACCAAGAGAAGAAAGAATTTTGAAAGTGGTCACCAAAATAATAAATCAATGAATTAAGAAAACGAGTGGAGATAAAGGTAATTGGTATAATAATTGTAGTATGTCGAAATTACACCTTGTTGATATGTATTATCAATCTTCAAAAGAAAATACAAAGGATGCTGAGACTAATCTTATTTATCAAGGTGAAGATTTAAGTAAAGACTCATCTCTTTCAGCACATTTTGATGTTTTTGATTTCTTTGAGACCCGGAAGGGAGGATCGATTATTTGATTGGAGATGGAAGCGTGCAAAATTATTAAATAATTTTGTTTTATCGTAAGTTTGGTCATTTTAGTTTTGATTTGATTAAGCGTCATGTTTAGCGGTTATTTAATATACGGTTTATTTGAGAAAACTATTGGTTTAATTAATTTAAATTTTAAATTGGTTTGATTTTTTTTAGTATAAATAAAAGTTATTTATTTCATATTGTCTTTTTTATGAGTAATATCTCTTTATTCTTAATAATTTTATTATTTGTGAAAAAGTTATGTAAACACAATTACATTTGGTCCCACATCTAAGATCATTTATTTGGTGACGCGTCATCGTTTTCAAACTGTATATATATATATATATATCGTTCAATAACATATATATTGTTGGATAATTGGCGTTCAGATCAATCACGATTGATACCCGGTGCAGCGGAAGTTTAAAAATTTTATCATGGAACGATTCCATGGTGTGGGTATCAACCATTCAACGATTAAATTATTGTGTGTGTAAAATTCAAATAACAATTAATTAAATTTTACCTCCAATCTCGAAGCGAGATTAATGGACACCACACAGATTTCTCTGCGCTTCTTGTATCTCCCAAGAACTGATGAACTCCTTCAATCAGGTCCACGAATGGGGTTTAAATCCCTCTGATAGATTGCACTAGAAAATCTATCAGAAGTTTTTCTGCGAAGAGATTAAACGAATCTGATTCGTTATTCCTGACTGCGATTCAAAATCACAGACCGAAATTTCTCGGGCAGAGAACAGGGAGGGGACGGCCGAAAACTTTTGAGAGAGAGGAGGGTTTCGATTTTCTGTCTCAAAAATTATGAGCTGTTGTTTTTTTAATTTCTGTACTGCAATAACTTATTTATAATGCAGGCCACTAACACCTTAGGGCCCATTAGTCATAAGCTAGGGCCCGACAAGCAAAGCCCGCACGTTCAGAAATTAATATAAAATTCATCGTGACTCCGATTGATGAACCGATTTCACCAATGTGCACAGAAACCATTTCTGCACATTTTAAAGTCAAAATAAATTTTCCTGAATCCGAATTCAGTGGTTTCCAAAAATGTCCATCCCTATGTCATTTTAGGAAATCCTACTCCCTTACTCTTATTTAAGAAGTCCAACTCCTTAGTTCATTAAATTTAACTCTTTAAATTTAACTATCTCAACGGGGATTAAAACTCCATTACACTGTGTGACCCTCAATGGTTCAGGGATACAGCTAGCCGTGGGCTCACAACTCCTTGTGACTCGGAACAACACTTTCCGACTTGCCCAACGAATCAAGGTAAAGCGCCTAGCAACATCGCCCCATGATTCCCTAGGTATCACTGATAGTGCCTACAAGAACCAGTAGATTTTGGTTAGCGTACAGTACGGTCCCTTCATCCATATATCCCGATCGAATCAACAACCATTGGTATATCGAGAGTCGCTCAAGATTCGATAACTATGCAATACATCTTGAAGATCAAATTAGTGACATCGCATGTGCTACTAAGAAACCATTTCTTAAATCACATCAAGTACTCTGGCCAGAGATTTGTCACACTAATATCTCCTCAGATCGCATAGGATATCCACACTCGCAAGTATGTGGTGAATCCTTGACAACAATGCATTGACTCCTATATGTGTCGTAACTGTACCCAATCTCGACACCTGATGACCCCCATAGAGTCGGTAAACGAGTCAAAGCACAGCACTAGCATATAGAGTCTCCATGATGTTTCAAGTCGTAAGGACTAATGGTGTACAACCAAAACCGCGGACTTTATCCACTCGATAAGTGATAACCACTTGGAAAGTCCGGATAGGGTAGTTCGATTATTCATCCTATGAATATCCATTTGCATGCTTCGAACATCTCCATGTTCCCTACCAATGAAACGTGATACTCCGCATCGCAAATGCTAGTCTCAAACTCGAGCGATCCTTATCCTTATTATCGGACGGCTCAATCGACTAGGAACGGTTTTAGAATATACAGTGACTATAAGATGTATTTCATGATAGACATCCCCATGTTCTACCACATCTTACATACACTATAGTATATTCAAGGTCTTTATCAAAACAACAATAGTATATCACAATATAACAATATGAAGTAATATAAAGTCATTGCCATTAATAAAAGTGTAAATAATATTAAACAAAAGATTGTTTATACAAAGAGTCATCAAAGCCCATAGCCACACAGTTGGCTCACTGGGCACCCACTCTTACAATCTCCCACTTGCCCTATAGCCAACTAGTCATACTACGTAGACCCATTGCTTCGCGATGTTTGTCAAACAATGGTCCTGGCAAAGGCTTAGTAAGCGGATCAGCGATATTGTCTGCAGAGGCCACTCGTTCGACAATGATGTCTCCTCTTTCCACAATCTCCCGGATTATGTGGTATTTCCTCAGTACGTGTTTGGATCTTTGATGAGACCTTGGTTCCTTTGCTTGAGCAACGGCACCCGTGTTGTCACAGTACACCGGGACTGGACCAACAAATTCAGGAATAACGCCCAACTCTTGGACGAACTTCCTCATCCAAACGGCCTCTTTAGCAGCAGCTGATGCTGCAATGTATTCAGCCTCAGTGGTGGAATCCGCTGTGGTGTCCTGCTTGGAACTCTTCCAAGAGACAGCACCGCCATTGAGCATGAACACAAATCCAGAGGTTGACTTCGAGTCATCCACATCACTTTGGAAGCTAGAGTCGGTATAGCCTTCCAATTTGAGATCTCGTCCTCCATACACCATGAACATATTCTTAGTCCTTCGTAAGTACTTAAGAATGTCCTTCACGGCTTTCCAATGCATTTGACCAGGATTAGACTGATATCTGCTCGTGACACTCAGAGCAAATGCTACATCCGGTCTGGTAGATATCATCCCATACATGATACTACCTATAGCTGACGCATATGGTACATGTGTCATATTCTCTATCTCTGCATTAGTCTTGGGACACATAGACTTGGATAGAGAAACTCCATGACACATGGGTAGATGTCCTCTTTTGGACCCATCCATTGAAAACCGTTTCAATATGGTATCGATGTAGGTTGATTGAGTGAGTCCTATCATTCTCTTAGACCTATCTCTATAGATCTGTATCCCAAGAATGTAGGATGTCTCTCCCAAATCCTTCATCGAAAATCTACCTGATAACCATATCTTTGTTGACTGCAACATCCCTACATCATTCCCAATGAGTAGGATGTCATCAACATAAAGTACTAAGAATGTCACCGCATCCTTAACTACTTTCTTGTACACGCAAGGTTCCTCCGGGTTCTTGATGAAACCAAAATCTTTTATTGTTTCATCAAATTTCTGGTTCCAACTTCTTGATGCTTGTTTTAGACCATAAATTGATCTCTGAAGCTTGCATACCTTATGCTCGCTTCCCATGGATGTGTACCCCTCAGGCTGCTTCATATAGATTTCTTCCTTAATGTCTCCATTAAGAAAAGCAGTCTTCACATCCATTTGCCATATCTCATAGTCATACCATGCAGCTATGGCAATCAGGATTCTTATGGACTTGAACATTGCAACTGGTGAAAAGGTTTCATCATAGTCAACTCCTTGCCTTTGAGTATAACCTTTCGCCACCAATCGCGCCTTGTAGGTCAATACCTTACCATCAGGCCCAAGCTTTCTCTTGTAGATCCATTTACACCCTATTGGAACAATTCCATCGGGAGGATCTACTAAAGACCAAACTTGGTTTGTATGCATCGAATCCAATTCTGACTGCATAGCTTCAAGCCATAAATTCGAATCCGCATCAGAAATTGCTTCCTTGAAGTTTCTTGGATCACATACAATGTCGGGTTCATCTTGATCCCCTTCAAGAAGAAGACCATATCGAACTGGAGGTCTAGAAGTCCTTTCGGATCTTCTAGGTGCAGGCGTGTCCAGCAATGGTTCCTGAGGTGTAGGATCGTTATTTTGTATTTCGGGTTCTTCTCGAACTTCTTCGAGTTCCATCATCTCGCCTTTCTTATCCAATAAGAACTCCTTCTCCAAGAAGGTGGCATTCCTAGAAACAAACACCTTTGTTTCAGCAGGATAATAGAAATAATATCCGATTGAATTCTTCGGATACCCTACAAAATAACATAAGCTGGATCGACTATCCAACTTATCTCCCACTGTCCGCTTCACGTAAGCAGGACATCCCCAAATCCTCAAGTACGAATACTTAGGAGCTTTGCCATTCCATAACTCGTATGGTGTTTTGTCCACTGCTTTAGTGTGGACGTTGTTCAACAACAATACCGCCGTTTCAAGCGCATAGCCCCAAAACGAAGGTGGAAGCTCAGTGAAGCTCATCATAGATCGAACCATGTCCAACAAAGTTCGATTACGACGTTCCGATACACCATTAAGCTGTGGTGTCATAGGAGGAGTCCACTGAGAGAGAATCCCATTCTCTTTCAGATAGTCCAAAAACTCGGTACTCAAGTATTCTCCACCTCGATCCGATCGAAGTGCTTTAATACTTTTACCTAGCTTGTTTTCTACTTCAGCCCTGAATTCTTTGAACTTTTCAAATGCTTCAGACTTATATTTCATTAAATATAAATACCCATACCTTGAATAATCATCAGTAAAGGTAATGAAGTAGGTGTGGCCATGTTGAGTCCCTACTCTAAATGGACCACAAACATCTGTATGGATCAAATCCAACAGATTCTGACTACGCTCAGGTTTCCCCTTAAAAGGAGATTTAGTCATTTTTCCTTTTAGGCAGGATTCACAAGTAGGTAGAGAATTAATATCAGACATATCAAACATGCCCTCTCCCACTAGCTTGTTCATCCTCCTTGAGGAAATATGACCTAGCCTAGCATGCCAAAGGTTTGCCGGGTTTTGACTATCGATTTTCCTTTTGTTTGTTGTCGCCGGTTTATCAACATAATTCACTGGAACGTCTTTTAGTTTTAAGTTGTATAGATCGTTTTCAAGTTGTCCATTTCCAATTAAACATTCATTCTTGTAAATATTGCAAATCCCATTCACAAAATTGCAAGAATAACCATCTCTATCAAGCATAGAAATAGAAATAATGTTTTTAATTAAATCTGGCACAAATAAAACATCTCTTAACAATAATTTAAAACCGTTCTGCAAAGTCAAACAAACATCTCCAATGGCCGTAGCTTCAACTCTGGAACCATTCCCGAGCCTCAGCTGGGTCTCACCCATTCTAAGCCTGCAAATCATTGCAAATGTGAGATCCACATCCGGTATCCAATACCCAAGAAGTTGTATTAAGTGACATGTTTATTTCAATATAGAACATACCCTTTGCAGTTCCCAACTGCTCAAGATATTCCTTGCAGTTGCGCTTCCAATGACCCGGCTTCTTGCAGTAATGGCAAACATCCTTGGATTTTCCATTGTTTGAAGCCTTTGTCTTTTGCTTCTTCTCGGGCTCGACTTTCTTGGGTGGGGTAGAACGTTTCTTGCCCTTCATACTTGGCCCCTTCTTCGCAGAAGATGAGGAGCCCACCAAGAAAGCTGACTTATCCTTCTTAAGTGTGGATTCATATGTAACGAGCATATTGACCATCTCTTCAAGGGTGGCCTCTATCTTGTTCATATTAAAATTTATCACAAATCCATCAAATGAAGAAGGAAGAGACAGAAGCAATAAATCCACATTGAGTTCATGCTCCAACACCAAATCTAGGGTCGCCAACTTCTGTATGAGCCAAATCACTCGTACCCCATGATCACGGACCGAAGTCCCTTCACGCATGCGGCACGTCATCAACTCCTTAACAGTAGCGAACCTTTCAGCCCTCGACTGAGCCCCAAAAAGTTCCTTGAGTTGCGCATGAATGTCAGCAGCATTCACCGTGTCCTCAAATCGCCTCTGGAGTTCATCAGACATCGAGGCTTGCATATAGCATTTGGTCTTGATGTCATGGTCACACCATGCATCAAGTTTGGCCAATTCCTCCGGACTTATGTCAGCTGGTGCTTCCTTCGGAGGTGCTTTCTCTAACACGTAGAGAATTTTCTCCGAAGTTAAGACAATCTTCAACTTCCGGAACCATTCCGTATAGTTGGCGCCAGTCAACTTGTTTTGTTCGAGGATCGAGAATAATGGATTTCGCGAATTCATTGTATGAAATACTGAAAAGAAAAACAGACATATATCAATGATTGTTTAACAATTTACTAAGACATAAAATAGGCGAATTTAATTTTATGAATCTCACTCCCACTATTTTAACGATTTCACCACCCTCTAGTGAAAACGGGAAACTTTTTCCTTAGTGAGAACATGGAGTCCAATTGACAAACTTATGGTCCCGAATAATATCAGCCAACCATAATTCTCAAAAGGTAGAGCCCAATTGCTTCCAAAGCAACCCCCATGTGTTTACCTCATGTCCAATAAGGGCCCAATAATATGACGCCGTTTAAAGTGACATGTCAAGATGACCCATCAATATTAAGTTGTGATGGACGGTCGCCATGTGGATCCCCAATAATATGAGCCGATCCCATGGGAGTTCCACCCAACTTACAACATTTGTCGATCCAATGTACAGCTTTCCGACGGACGGGCCCCCCCAATAATATGAGCCGGACCGTATCCGCTGGTAGCATCACATACATTGACCGTTGATGGAAGGTGGGAACATTTAAACAAATTTAAATTTCCTTTATTTATCTTGATATAAATTTTAAATCATATTTAAAATGAGGGATTTTTAATTATAAAAATATTTGTCTCATCATATTCATTTTATTGCATGCTTGCCGGATTCACGCAATTTATGTCTAAACATGCATACAATCATAATATCAAATATTATATAGGATGATCGATTCCATTTCTAATTGACCCGTGGTTGCCAATCACGGGTCTTAGTCCAATCCTAGGTAATATGCAGTATGCAATGCAATCCTATTACATGTGCTTCCAATTTACATTTCTTCAGTCTTTATTGTCTGCTGGGCCCACCGTCTTCAAATCTTGATCTCCCACTAAATCTAATGCATTTACAATAAATAACAATGACAAGTAGGGGATACATTTTTAGGGGTGGGAACGGGCTATAAACCAAGCCCACTTTTATTACATATGACATTCATATCGGGCCATAAACCAGGCCCATTAATAAAACCAACAACAATAAAAACAAAATGTAAATTCCTAACATACACCTACAAAATTGGTCATGGCAATCGATCATCCTTATCCAATAACATTTAATTCAAAATTAATTTATTGGATAACATGCAGTGGCAATTCAAATTTAAACAAGATAAAATCATATTTTATATATAAAATCTCATTTCACATATAAAATCATATTTTATCTCTATATCAAATAAAATCATATTTTATCTATAAAATCCAATTTTACAAATAAAATCATATTTTACTCAATATATCATAAGATCATATCTTATCATCAATTGTACCAAAATAATTGATTTCAAAATTCAATTTACGGATAAAATATTAAAATTTTCCAAAAATTCAAATTTATCCAAAATCAATTTTAAAATTTACGGACTCGAACAATTCGATCCGAAATCTCGTGAACCAATCAAAAACAATTTTTGATCGGACCAAAAATAAAATTTTAACATATTAAAACTAATTTTTAATAAAAATAATAATTTTTCCCGCGGGCCGCCCGGGACACTCCCGGGCCGGCCCGCACCCGGGGCGCGGGCCGGGGGCAGCCCGGCTGCCCCCTTAGGGCAGCAACAATTGCTGCCCTACCGGGCAGCGATCCAATCGCTGCCCGGGTTTTGCCCCGGAAAAAAAATTTTTTTATTTAAAAATATTTATTTTGTTTTCCAAAAACCGAGATTCAAAAATTTTGTACAATCGATTAATTTAATCGTTTGATCTGAGCAACCTGGCTCTGATACCACTGTTGGATAATTGGCGTTCAGATCAATCACGATTGATACCCGGTGCAGCGGAAGTTTAAAAATTTTATCATGGAACGATTCCATGGTGTGGGTATCAACCATTCAACGATTAAATTATTGTGTGTGTAAAATTCAAATAACAATTAATTAAATTTTACCTCCAATCTCGAAGCGAGATTAATGGACACCACACAGATTTCTCTGCGCTTCTTGTATCTCCCAAGAACTGATGAACTCCTTCAATCAGGTCCACGAATGGGGTTTAAATCCCTCTGATAGATTGCACTAGAAAATCTATCAGAAGTTTTTCTGCGAAGAGATTAAACGAATCTGATTCGTTATTCCTGACTGCGATTCAAAATCACAGACCGAAATTTCTCGGGCAGAGAACAGGGAGGGGACGGCCGAAAACTTTTGAGAGAGAGGAGGGTTTCGATTTTCTGTCTCAAAAATTATGAGCTGTTGTTTTTTTAATTTCTGTACTGCAATAACTTATTTATAATGCAGGCCACTAACACCTTAGGGCCCATTAGTCATAAGCTAGGGCCCGACAAGCAAAGCCCGCACGTTCAGAAATTAATATAAAATTCATCGTGACTCCGATTGATGAACCGATTTCACCAATGTGCACAGAAACCATTTCTGCACATTTTAAAGTCAAAATAAATTTTCCTGAATCCGAATTCAGTGGTTTCCAAAAATGTCCATCCCTATGTCATTTTAGGAAATCCTACTCCCTTACTCTTATTTAAAAAGTCCAACTCCTTAGTTCATTAAATTTAACTCTTTAAATTTAACTATCTCAACGGGGATTAAAACTCCATTACACTGTGTGACCCTCAATGGTTCAGGGATACAGCTAGCCGTGGGCTCACAACTCCTTGTGACTCGGAACAACACTTTCCGACTTGCCCAACGAATCAAGGTAAAGCGCCTAGCAACATCGCCCCATGATTCCCTAGGTAATACTGATAGTGCCTACAAGAACCAGTAGATTTTGGTTAGCGTACAGTACGGTCCCTTCATCCATATATCCCGATCGAATCAACAACCATTGGTATATCGAGAGTCGCTCAAGATTCGATAACTATGCAATACATCTTGAAGATCAAAGTAGTGACATCGCATGTGCTACTAAGAAACCATTTCTTAAATCACATCAAGTACTCTGGCCAGAGATTTGTCATACTAATATCTCCTCAGATCGCATAGGATATCCACACTCGCAAGTATGTGGTGAATCCTTGACAACAATGCATTGACTCCTATATGTGTCGTAACTGTACCAAATCTCGACACCTGATGACCCCCATAGAGTCGGTAAACGAGTCAAAGCACAGCACTAGCATATAGAGTCTCCATGATGTTTCAAGTCGTAAGGACTAATGGTGTACAACCAAAACCGCGGACTTTATCCACTCGATAAGTGATAACCACTTGGAAAGTCCGGATAGGGTAGTTCGATTATTCATCCTATGAATATCCATTTGCATGCTTCGAACATCTCCATGTTCCCTACCAATGAAACGTGGTACTCCGCATCGCAAATGCTAGTCTCAAACTCGAGCGATCCTTATCCTTATTATCGGACGGCTCAATCGACTAGGAACGGTTTTAGAATATACAGTGACTATAAGATGTATTTCATGATAGACATCCCCATGTTCTACCACATCTTACATACACTATAGTATATTCAAGGTCTTTATCAAAACAACAATAGTATATCACAATATAACAATATGAAGTAATATAAAGTCATTGCCATTAATAAAAGTGTAAATAATATTAAACAAAAGATTGTTTATACAAAGAGTCATCAAAGCCCATAGCCACACAGTTGGCTCACTGGGCACCCACTCTTACATATATAGCAAACAACATCTATATATTAGATTGATTAATTATTTCATATAAATGAGAAACATATGTATATATGTTTGGTTGGTGAAATGCATTTGATAATCATTGAAATAGTTAATGACAATATATATATTAGCTCCAGCCATCAAATTTTTGGAACTGTTGTGGAGGATAGGTGGGAGAAAAGAAAAGGCCTTGAGAGGATAATGCCCAATAGCAAACACGATGAGGCCGACACCATGCATGTTCCCACAGGTTACTGAAAGCTACGAAATCTAGCTTCCTGCAACCCTTCAGCTCATTACTCCAGTACCTTGTTTGGCAGAAAAACTTTGTGTCGTATAATATACTCTCACAGAAATTAAAAGTGAATTCTTGACCCTTCCCCATAATTTGAATCCCGAGGTC
This sequence comes from Henckelia pumila, assembly GCF_033568475.1. Lineage (NCBI taxonomy): Eukaryota > Viridiplantae > Streptophyta > Magnoliopsida > Lamiales > Gesneriaceae > Henckelia > Henckelia pumila. The sequence goes on along the minus strand of NC_133123.1, from coordinate 134,112,355 downwards.
GTCGTCCTTAGAGTAACAATGCACGGCCAACGTCACGTTGTCGGGGAGCCAGTTTCCCACGTACACTATTTTATAAGTATCATGTATCAAACAATCTCTTGCATTCACAACCAAAACCTGCAGAATATTAATCATTAGGAACACTACTATTACTACTACTACTACTCCTATTCCTGAATTCATATTGTTTCTCATCTTTAATTATATAATATTTATTATATTATATTAATGGTATGTTCAACTTCTCATCATCACTCCATTTATATATAGCGTTGAACCATATCTGCAATTTGGAATCAATATTAAATGCACATTTCTAATCATTCAAATTAAGATATTCTAATATTTTTTAGGCAAATTAAATCATAATAATTTATTATATATATATATCCTACTAAATCCAGCACTGTGCTTTCTAAATTTCATCACAATTTCTTACATATCATCAGATTCATCACAATCGATAAGAGTTATTTGCACTAAACACCCCTGTGAAATATTGAAAATGCATACTTTTTTCCTGTGAAATTTTAATAGGCATCATCAACCCTGACCTTTTAAAAAATTAGCACACTCGCCCCTTCAGATGAGTAATTGTTGCGCACGCTCCCCTCATGCGACTGGACAAAGATTTTGATATTTTTTTGCACCAATACCCCTGTGAAATATTAAAAATTCATATTTGACCCTTGTAAAAATAATTTTTAAATCTATTCAACCCATAATAAACAATTTTTATTAAAATCTAATTATAAAATATTTAACAAACACTTTTCGTTTTATTAATTTTATTTTTATTTTTAAATTTATTATGATTATATAATTATTTTCTAAAAAATATTATTGTTTTATCTTGTTATCATTATTTTATTAAATTTTCTTCTTGTTTCCAACTTTTCAATTAAAAATGCATTCATAAACGAGATTTAAATAATTTTTTTAACAGGGATGTTTGGTGCAAATAACTCCAATCGATAATGTGATATATATATATATATATATATATATATATATATATACTATTAATTGGATTATTAGCATTTCTATGCTCCATAATGAAATATAGTATAATTATATAATACAGTTTCTTAAATAATATATTTTATAATACAATTTACATTAATATTTGAAATATATACTATATGTGTGTAATTATATATTGATTGGTGCAAAAAACAAGTACGTGAGAAATATATATTCTAAAATGTGAAACTATATATAGTTTATTTAATTATTTCATAAAAAAAATTAGAACAATTAGATTATGTTTGGGCATGTGGAATAGCCAAATCATAAGAGTGGGTAGAAAAAGGGACTATATGATTTAGTGGAGCAGTTGGTTGAGCGGTGAATTCTTGATAATCAATTGTAAGAAGATCAATTCTTGTTATTAACACATTTTCAAGTGAATTTGTATACACGACTTCTTCGTTGTGATTTATCTGACTAGTATGGTTTGCAACTTATTATTTACTTTAGTTTGGAAGTATAATGTACCTAATGTAAATCAGAGAATAATGGTTACGGGTTCCCACAGAAAAAAATAATAAACATATAAATCTTTAAAATTCTATTATACAATCACATACGTTCAATATGTGATGATCAAGCAAACATTTTCAAAAAAGATATAACATAAAATTTTTTTAAATATTGATCATTTGAAATAAAGCGTGTAAAACATGTTTTGGTGGACGCTATTAAGCCATTAAATCTAGGATATAAGCAAAGTCCATATTTTAGCGTCTATAAACTCATAAAACATGTACAAGTTAACCAAAAGAAAAAGAAAATATGGAAGTGTTTTTTTTTTCTTTTGACATGAAAAACTTGTAACATGACATCGCACCACCCGTCCACCATTAATAATTTATTATCATAAATTAGGAACCAAAAATGAAAATACAAAAGAGAGTCAAAAAATTTAAGTCAATCTTTATTGTTTAATGTGTTCAAAGTGACCCGAAAATTTGTGGCTCATTGTCTTTAAAAAATTTTAGCCCAATCACTAAGTTTTTAAACCTAAACACAAATAGGTTGTTTTTATGTTTTTTAAACCAAAAAAAAAATTGTTGAAGCAAGAATTTTTAGATACAAGCTTGTAAGTTTGTCTTTTATTTTTCCAGTCGCAACAACTGCAGTGAAGAGAAAATTCTTTGCTGAGAATATTTTTACGAATATTAATTAATTATATTGAAATATATATATATATATATATAATATTAGTTTATTGAATGAAGTATTATTAATTATTTTCAGTAAATATCAAGTCGTAAGGGTAAATTGTAAGTGAAATTTGTAATAAAAAAATATTATTAAATTTACTATATTTAAATTTTTTTATGTGATGATTATGTTTGTGTGTGTATATATATTTATATATATGTATGATATTTTATTCTGCCCGGCTGCCTCCTCTTGATAAAATTCATGGATCCGCCCCTGCTCCAAGTAGTAACCCACTTCTACTACCTCACTCGAAATCTTTTTCAACTCCTGATCATCTTTCCAGAGATCCATATGTACCCTTTCCGAGTAGATCAGTTTTATAAATGAGTTTTATTTATTGATAAAAGGAAGATTAATTAATAATTCTATATATTGTTGAACTTGTTTTGGTAACTTAATTGGCCAGCGGGATATATATTTAATGAATCTATTGAGGGAAGCATTTGTGGTTCAAGTAGGCATGCAGCGCAGTAGTTAGTTAAGTGTAGTACCTATAGTTATGGAAATTGGTACGTGGGTGTACCAATTCTAACAGAAGTACGAGTTTTATATCTATTCTAACATTTATGAAAAAGATTAATTGACGGACCAATGTTTAATTCCTTGTGCGTAGAAAACATAATCTAGAAATTGAAAAAGAGCCTCTACGTTATGGAAATTGGTACGTGAGTGTATGGCCAACCATATAAAATAAATCATATATATATATATATATATATATATATATATATATATATATATATATATACAAAAATAAAATAAGTTATCTTAACATACATATTATTCCACATATATTCGATGTCATGTCAATAGTATTTAGGTAATGTTTGGGAGAGCTTATAGAAAGCACTTCTCATCTTTTCATTAACAATATTTCACAAAATTTCAAATATTTGTTAACGGAAAAGCCGAGAAGTACTTCTAAGAAACTCTCCCAAACACTACCTTAGTATGGCATCATGTACCGATGAACATTAGATTTAATCATTTTTTCCATGTCATGTGTTACGTTTGATGCCCACAACTTGCCATCATTTTTATGGTGCCTCAAGCCGTGAATGGTTTCAATAACATATTGCATTCTTGACCCTTCTTCAGGCTTTGATACCAAAGGTCGTCGTCTTTAGAGTAACAATGCACGCTCAACTGGCGTCGTTTTGGCGGGGAGCCAATTTCCCACATACGTACACTATTTTATACTTATCATTTGCCCAACAATCTCTTCCATTCACAACCAAAACCTGCACAATTATCACTAGGAACACTACTACTGAATTCATGTATTTTTCATCTTAATTAATTTGAAGAATCCTTATAATTCATTGGGTAAATTGCATATATCACCCTTGTAAAATCCCGTGTTAGCTAATAACCCTCTGTGAAAATTTTTTAAGCTAATAACCCCACTGTGATACTAGATTTGTAGCATACACACCCCTTCTGGCTAAAAAATGACCAAAATACCCTTGAATTTTATGAACTATTTAATTTATCATTTATTTTATGTAGGGATATTTTCGTTATTTTTTAGCTGAAAAGGGTGTGTATGCTACAAATCTAGAATCACAGGGGGTTATTAGCTTAAAAAATTTTCACAGGGGGTTATTAGCTAACACGAAATTTCACAAGGGTGATATATGCAATTTCTCCTAATTCATTATCTTATACATATATAAATTATATTGGTACGTTCAACTTCAATTCTCTTCAGTACTCAATTTATACCGTTGGTTGAACGATATCTACAATTTGGAATAAATATTCAATGCACATTACCAATCATTCAAATTAAGATATTCTAATATTGTTTATATAGGCAAATCAAAATAATGTATATATATATATATATATATATATATATATATATATATTAACATTTCTATGCTACATAATGAAATAGTATAATTATATAATACAATGTCTGAAATAATATTGTAGTGACCCGTACTGTGATCATCTACTAATCATAAGTTTAAGCATGCACTTAACTTAATTAAATAATAATAAAAAATGACAACGGAAACCATAATTAAAATCCTCAAGAAACATTATTAAAATACAACAATATCAAATTCAATTGTATTAACACAAAAACGAAACAACTGAAAGCTTAAACATCTCTGCTGGTCTTCTGAAGCCTATGCCCTCCTGGAACCACCCGCCTCATCCAAACGCAAATATGCCCCATGAAATAGGGTGTCCAAACTCAGAATACGAGGATGTGAGAATAAAATGCTCAGTACGAGAGTATGAATATACTATATTATATGTACATGTATTCAAGTGAACTGTGTAGTAATAAGACACTCAGGTCAAGAAACAAGCTCGTAGACCGGGCCTCAGGGTATATAGCACGTTGCGTCGTTGCCTCAGGAGATGGCTCTTTTACTCAGTATATTATTTTACCTCAATAAAAATAGTACCCGAGGCCTGGAGACAGACGTACGTGTTTTATATCTATTCTAACATTATGAAAAAGTTTAATTGATGGACCATGTTTAATTCCTTGCATGGTTTTGAAAATGTTGCGAAAGAATTAATGCTTGTGCGAAGAAAACATAATCTAGGAAATGAAAAAAGAGCCTGTACGTTATGGTAATTGGTACGTGGGTGTATGGGCAACCATATAAAATAAATCATTATATATATATATATATATATATATATATATATATATACACACACACACACACACACACACACACACACACATATATATATATATATATATAGACACACACACATATGGGTGTATGGGCAACCATATAAAATAAATCATTATATATATATATATATATATGTGTGTGTGTGTGTGTGTCTGTGTGCAAAAATAAAATAAGTTATCTTAACGTATTATTCCGTGTATATTATATGTCATGTGAGGGGTGGGATACCGAACCGAAATACCGATTTTTCGAGATACCGTACCGAAATTTTTTGATATATTAAAAAAAAATTTGTATCTGCACGGTATTAGTATGGATTTTTTTAAACCAAAATTTTGGAATTTCGATATCGGTATGAATTTTTTTCATACAAATATTTTTTATACGGTATACCGAAAACCCACCTCTCTCAATAGTATTTGGGGTAGGTTAGATCCTACCCATGGGTATTACCCCATGGGGTAGGTGGCAATCACTGGTTGGTTCAAATTATGTGGGTTTCACTAAATTATATGGGGCCCACATGATTTGAACAAATAAAATACATACACATGTCCCTTGGGGTAATACCCATGGGGTAGGTTGAAATTTTCCAGTATTTGGTATCGCGTCACGTACCGATGAACATTAGATTTAATAATTTTTTTCAATGCCATGTGTTTGATGCCCACATCTTGCAATCATTTTTATAATTTGGTGTCGTGCCATCTATCGTTTTCAAGCCGTGAATGGTTTCAATAACATATTGCATTCTTGACCCTTCTTCAGACTTTGATACCCGAGGTCGTCGTCTTTAGAGTAACAATGCACGCTCAACGGCGTCGTTTTGCGGGAGCTAGTTTCCCATGTACACTATTTTATACTTATCATATTCCCAACATTCTCTTGCATTCACCGATGAGGTCTTAGCCTAGTTGCTAAGACTGAGGCCCTGAGACCAAGAGGTCTCAGGTTCGATTCTTGCTGACTGCGGGTAGGTTTCCTAATTTATTTAGGTATATTTAGTTTATTTCTTTGCTCGAAACAAGCACGTTTCGAGTCAAACTTCAAGTCCCATCGGTAGTGCGGACAATTTCATTCTTTAATGATGTAATATGCTAGCCGATTGTACTTCTACTAAAAAAAAAACACACACACACACACACACATTCTCATCACTAAATTTATTGCATTAAGTTGAACGATATATGAAATTTGGGATAAATATTCAATGCACATTTCTAATAATTCAAATTAAGATATTTTAATATTTTTTATATAGTAAAATCAAAATAATTTATTTATTATATATTTCCTACTAAATCCAGCATTGTTCTTTCTAAATTTCATAACAATTTCTTACATATCATCACAACCGATAATGTGATATATCCACTTATTATATATTTATACTATTATATAAAGGTTGAGAGCATTAGAAAAACTGTTTTTCAGTGTAGCATGGACAAACCAAAATTTCTTTCCTATTTTGTCTTTCTTCGATGTAAATTTATATAGAACTTTCACACTAAAAAAAACTCAACCACCTTTAAAAAAAATTATGTGTGTGTGTGTGTGTATATATATATATATATATATATATATATTATGTTGTACATGTAATGCGTGTGATGCGTCACTAGTATATATAAAGCAAGAGCACCTTAATAATCTCTTGGTATGCTCATTTTTAATTTTTTTTTTAAAAAAAACCTCCACAACATTATCAACATGCAAAAAAAATTTAAAATCAAACACTTAAAAAAATAATTTATATTATATACATACAGAACATAATATTTGTATATAATGTTACACATAGATTGCGTGTGTGTTGTGGCTAGTATACTGTATATATTAAGTAAGAAGGTTTTACATAAACTTTTTGGTCTCTTGGTAATTGGTATGGACACACAAAATTAATAATAATTTCTATTTATTAATCTATTTTCAAATTACAAATTATTTGAAAAACTAATGGAGCCAAAAATATCTAAAAGAAGCATGCTTTATCTACTTCTTATGGTTACGGTTCTTAATCCAAAAAAAATTTATTTTTTTATTGTAAATTTATTAGATTTTTTTATTGAAATTAAGTATAATAAAAAAAAACAATTTTTTGTCACACACATCGTGTGTGTGAAAATATGTTAGTTAGGGCTGGCATACCGGATCAAAATACCGAATTTTCGGCATACCGTACCGAAATTTTTTCGATATACAGACATTTTTTTGGTATAATGAATTTTTTTCGGTATCTATACGGTATGAATATGGATTTTTTCTATACTAAAATTTCGAAATTTCACTATCGATATCGGTATGAATTTTTTTCATACCGATATTTTTAGTACGATATATCGAAAAACCACCCCTAATGTTAGTATATATAATTGATTTTCTATTATTAATTGGATTATTAATTAACATTTCTATGCAACATAATGAAATAGTATAATTATATAATACAGCGTCTGAAATAATAATGTCATCATACAATTTACATGCAATTAATATGTGATACATGATATCCAATCAATTAAAACAAAAATTAAAACAAGTAATCAAACAAAAAAATTAGAAAACGTGTTCATGAAGTTTGTGAATTGAACTACAATAAAATAACAACTAATCATACTAATGTCACGAATTCAACAATGCAAATATAATCATGCTTTAATATATGGGAATTCAATGCACACGGCGTGTGTTAGCATATATTTGCATATATTCTGTATATATTTCCATGTATTTGTTATGATTTCTCTCCTTATTTTGTGCCTAGTATTTTAGGATAATATATTTCATATCTTTAGATAATGATAGGATATTTCATCTTGTATCTTGTATTTATACCTCATCAAAGATCAATACAATCTATCATTCTCTCAATCTTATATGGTATCAAAGCTATAGGCTCACGCCATCTTCATCCTTCGACCATGACTACCTCTGAGACTCTTACCCCACCGCCTGCTGTCACACCTTCCCCTGCCCTCGTATCCTTCAACGTTTCTGCCCAACTCCCACTAAAGCTCACTTCTTCAAATTAATCCGCATGGCTTATCCAATTTCGCTCTCTGCTTATTGGGTATGACCTTCTTGGGTTTGTGGATGGCTCCACTCCATGCCCGTCATCCACACTCACCTCCAACAACCAGCAGGTACCGAATCCAGAATACAATCACTGGATTCGCCAGGACCAGCTCTTACTCAGTGCAATCATCGGCGCTCTATCACCCACTCTTATTCCGTTTATTGCCGCCTCATGTACGTCGCTTGAAGCGTGGTCTACACTAGCCAAAACTTATGCTGCTCCTAGCCGGGGTCGCATCATGCAACTTAAAGCTCAGCTTGCCCATCCCCTCAAGGGTACCAAGACCATCACTGAATTTCTTCAAGGCATCAAAGCTAACGTTGATGCCCTTGCTCTCATGGGGGTGCTCACTGATGCTGAAGATCTCACCCTCAAGGTTCTCAATGGCCTTGATGACACCTACAAGGAGCTGTCTCTTGCAATTTAGGCACGTGATACATATATCACGTATGATGAATTCCATGAAAAATTACTCAACTTTGAGGCTCAGTTGTTGGTTTCCAAACCAGCTTCCTCCGGTCCAGCCACTGCCTTTTCCACTCATCGCTCCAATCGCACTTCAAACACTGGTTCATACAGGAACCCTGTTCCGTCCCGTTCCCGTGACAGTCCACGCCCTCCTGCCTCCTGGAGTCCAAGACTGCCTACTTCGGCTTCACCTTTGGCGCCCAAGCCTTATCTGGATTGCTGTCAATTATGTGGTACACAGGGTCACTCAGCCAAGCGCTGCCCCGACTTCCAGTACATGCCTTACAGTGCGCCGTTCTCATCTTCTCCTGCTCGTCCGGCTTATGCAAACCCTCAAGCTCTCACTGCTTCTCATCCGGCCGCTAATCCTCCTCCGACAGAATGGCTTCTTGATTCGGGCGCCTCTCACCACGTCACGACGGATCTCGCCAATCTTTCTCTCCATTATCCCTATGATGGTCCTGACTCCATTGTCGTTGGCAATGGCACTGGTTTGTCTATCTCGCACATTGGCTTCCTTGAGTTACCCACATCCTCTAACACCTTCACCCTTCATAATGTTTTATGTGTTCCTTCCATGTCCAAAAATTTAATTTTTGTGGCTCAACTATGTCGCTCTAATAATGTTTCTATTTCTTTTCACTCATCTTGTTTTCAGGTGAAGGATCTCAGCACCGGGAATCTGCTTCTCATCGGACCGTGTAACCAAAGAGTCTATGTGTGGCCACTCTCTGCGTCTTTCCACTCATCACCTTCTGCATGTCCAGCTCAGTCTGTCTCCACCCAGTTATGGCATGCTCGTCTTGGTCATCCCTCTTATGATATTTTGCGTCACTTAGTTTCGTCTAGGGTTCTTCCGGCTTCTATTTGTTCTTCTTCAATTTTTCATTGTAATTCCTGCAGAATTAATAAAAGTCACAAACTTCCATTTTCTCGTTCATCGCTTACTTCCTCTGCTCCTTTAGAATTAATTTACTCTGATGTCTGGACTTCCCCAATACTTTCCACTGATGGGTACAAATATTATGTTATCTTCGTTGATCACTTCACCAAATACATCTGGCTATATCCTCTTTGCCGGAAGTCTGAGGTTGTCTCAGTTTTTTCAGCCTTCAAATCTCTAGTTGAGTCTTACTTTAATCACAAAATCATCACCCTATACAGTGATAATGGAGGTGAATTCCTCGCTCTTAAATCCTTTCTTGTAGATCATGGTATCTCTCATCTCACCACACCACCCCACACACCGGAACACAATGGCTACTCGGAGCGCAGACACCGTCACATTGTTGAAACAGGTCTTACCTTGCTTCATCACGCATCCATGCCTTCCACCTTTTGGCCCTTTGCCTTTGCTACTGCCACTTACTTAATAAATCGCATGGCTAAACAAAATCTCTCAATGCTCTCATCCTTTGAGAAACTCTTTCACCGCCCACCTAACTTACTTAAACTTCGTACCTTTGGCTGCCTCTGCTATCCATGGCTTCGTCCTTACACCTCTCATAAATTAGATCCTAAATCCACCCCCTGTGTATTCCTTGGATACTCCCTCACCCAAAATGCCTACCTCTGTCTAGAGATCTCCTCTTCCAAACTCCGCGTCTCTCCTCATGTTCATTTTGTTGAGTCTGTCTTTCCTCTCTCCATATCCACCTCACCGTCTACCCCTTCTTCTCCTAAATTGCATGCAGATGTGGCTCCACTTAATGACTTGGTTCCGCCTCCTCTGGTAGTACAGATCCTCCCGCCAGTTGTGCCTTCACCCTCAAACCTACTCCTCGGTCATACCCACTCTCGTCCACTACAACCTGCTCCTACTCCAAACCCAACCCACACCATGATTACTCGCTCTCTCAACAACATTATCAAACCCAATCCCAAATGAAAGAGTGGGTGCCCGGTTAGCCAACTTGTGGCTAAGGGCTTTTATGACTCTATGTAAAACAATCTTTTGTTTAATATAATTTACACTTTTATAATGGCATTGACTTTATCTTTCTTCATAATGTTATATTATGATATACTATTGTTGTTTTGATAAAGACCTTGAATATATTATAGTGTATGTAATATGTGGTAGCACATGGGGATGGCTATCATGAAACACATCTTATAGTCACTGTATATTCTAAACTGTTCCTAGTCAATTGAGCCGTCCGCAAATAAGGATAAGGATCGCTCGAGATTGAGACTAACATTTGCGATGCCGAGTACCACGTTTCATTGGTATGGAACATAGAGATGTTCAAAGCATGCAAATGGATATTCATATGATGAATAATCGAACTATCCTATTCGGACTTTCCAAGTGGTTATCACTTATCGAGTGGATAAAGTCCGCGGTTTTGGTTGTACACCATTAGTCCTTATTACTTGAAACATCATTGAGACTCTATATGCTAGTACTGTACTTTGACTCATTTACCGACTCTATTGGGGTCATCAGGTGTCGGGATTGGGTACAGTTACAACACATATAGGAGTCGATGCTTTGTTGTCAAGGATTCACCACATACTTGCGAGTGTGGATATCCTATGCGATCTGAGGAGATATTAGTGTGACGAATCTCTGGCCAGAGTACATGATGTGTTTTAGGTTACTTGGTGTTCCTAGTAACACATGCGATGTCACTAATAGATCTCCAAGATGTTATGCATAGTTATCGAATCTCGAACGACTCTCGATATACCAATGGTTGTTGATTCGATCGGGATATATGGATGAAGGGACCGTACTGTACGCTAACCAAAATCTACTGGTTCTTGCAGGCACTATCAGTAATACCTAGGGAATCATGGGGCGATGTTGCTAGGCGCTCTTACCATGATTCGATGGGTAAGTCGGAAATTGTTGTTCCGAGTCACAAGGAGTTGTGAGCCCACGGCTAGCTGTATTCCTGAACCATTGAGGGTTACACAAGTAATGGATTACTAAAACCCCGTAGAGATAGTTAAATTTAAAGAGTTAAATTTAATGAAAGAAAAGTTGGACTTCTTAACTAAAGGGAGTGAGATTTCCTAAAATGACATAGGGATGGACATTTTTGGAAATCACTGAATTCGGATTCAGAAAAATTATCTTGACTCTAAAAGATGCAGAAATGGTTTCTGTGCACATTGGTGAAATCAGTTTATCAATCGGAGTCACGATGAATTTTATATTAATTTCTATAACAACAGGCTTGGCTTGTTAGGCTTAAGTTATGGATTGTGGGCTTTAAGGAGTTAGAGTCCTGATACAATTATAACTAGAAATTATCTATAAATAGAGGTGTTGAGTTCAAAAATTACATGCATTGTATATTGCAATTTTCGAAAATACACTCTAGAATTTTCAAGGGGATTTTCGAAATCCTCTATCCCTTTTGGAGAAAATTCGACTTGTGATTTTTGTGAAAAATTACAAATCGAATTAACAGATCATATCTGTTTATTCTCTACGTAAAACTTCTGATTGATTTCTAGTGCAGTCAATCAGAGGATTTCTGTTTTTCATTCGTGGACCTAATTCCGGAGTTAGATCGTGACTGTCATCGGTTCCCGGGATTTACAAGAAGAGCAGATTAAATTTTGTTGGAGTCCACGATCAAGCCTTTGCTTGACGAGGTAAAAATTTAATTGTGATTTTATTTTTACTTGAACAAATTTAATCGTAAAAGTTTTGATACCCATATATGGAATCGTTCCATATAATAAAAATAAAATTTTTAAATTTCCACTGCACCGGGTATCAATTCTTAATTGATCTGAACACAGTTTTCCAACAGTGGTATCAGAGACAGGTTGCTCAGATCAAACGATTAAATTAATCGATTGTACAAAATTTTTAAGCCTCGGTTTTTGAAACAAAACGAAAATTTAAAATTGAATTTTAATGGGCAAATCGGGCAGCGACGCAGGGCAGCGATTGTCGTTGCCCAAGGGGCAGCGATGGGCTGCCCTGCCCGGGCCCCTTTTTGGGGCGCGGGCTGCCCGGGCCCCTTTTTGGGGCGCGGGCTGCCCGGGAAAAATTATTTTTAATTTTTAATTAAAATTTTAATTTTTTGAAATTCTAGTTTTTGATCCGATCAAAATTTTTTTTTTATTGGTTCACATGGCATCGGATCGAATTGTTCGAGTCCGAAAATTTTAAAATTGATTTTTGGATAAATTTGAATTTTTGGAAAATTTATAAATTTTATCCGTTAAAATAAATTTTATAAAATTAATTATTTTGGTACAATTGATGATAAGATATGATCTTATGAATGGATAAGATAAAATATGATTTTATATTTTAAATTATGATGCCTTTGCATGTTTATTCAATTATTTAATTATTGAATTAATTAATGGATAAAGGATGATCGATTGCCATGACCAATGTTTTAGGTGTATGTTAGGTGATTTACATTTGTCTTATTGTTGTTGGTGTTTATTAATGGGCTTGGTTTATAGCCCAATATGATTGTCATATGTAATAAAAGTGGGCCTGGTTTATGGCCCGTTCCCACCCCTAAAAATGTATCCCCTATTTGTCATCGAAATTTATTGTAAATTTATTAGACTTAGTGGGAGACAAAGATTTGAAGAAATGGTGGGCCCAGCAGACAATGAAAACCGAAGAAATGTAAATTGGAAGCTCAATGTAATAGGATTGCATTGCATACTTGCATATCACCTAGGATTGGACTTAGACTCGTGATTGGCAACCACGGGTCGATTAGTTAATGGGATCGATCATCCTTAAATAATATATGATATTATTGATGTATGAATGTTTACACTAAATTGTATGAATCCCGCAAGCATACATAAATTGTATGAACAGACAAATTTTCAAAATTAAAAATCCCTCATTTTAAATATGATTTAAAATTGATATCAAGATTAATAAAAAGGGAATTTAAATATTGTTTAAATATTCCTACCTTCCATCAACGATCAATGTATGAGATGCTACCCGCGGATACGGTCCGGCTCATATTATTGGGGGGGCCCGTTCGTCGGAAAGCTGTACATTGGATCGACACATGTTGTAAGTTGGGTGGAACTCCCATGGGATTGGCTCATATTATAGGGGATCCACATGGCGACCGTCCATCACAACTTAATATTGATGGGTTATCTTGACATGTCACAATAAACGACGTCATATTATTGGGCCCTTATTGGACATGAGGTAAAAACATGGGGGTTACTTTGGAAGTAATTGGGCTCTACCTTTTGAAAATTATGGTTGGCTGATATTATTCGGGATCATGATTTGTCAATTGGACTCCATGTTCTCACTAAGGAAAACAGTTTCCTGTTTTCACTAGAGGGTAGTGAAATCGTTAAAATAGTGGGAGTGTAATCCATAAAATTAAATTCGCCATATTTTATGTCTTAGTAAATTAATTAAACAATAATTGATTATTGTCTGTTTCCTTTTCAGTATACTATTACAATGACTTCTCGTAATCCACTGTTTTCAATTCTCGAACAAAAAAAATTGACTGATGCAAACTATACGGAATGGTTCCGTAAGTTGAAAATTATTCTTACTTCGGAAAAAGCTTTCTACGTGTTAGAGAAGCCGCCTCCAAAGGAAGCCCCGGCTAATACAAGTCCGGAAGAGTTGGCCAAACTTGATTTATGGTGGGACCATGATATCAAGGCAAAATGCTACATGCAGGCTTCGATGTCTGATGAGCTTCAAAGGAGATTCGAGAATACCGTGAATGCTGCTGACATTCACAAGAACCTCAAGGAACTCTTTGGAGCTCAGTCAAGGTCGGAGAGGTATGCCACCGTCAGAGAGCTCATGACGAGCCGCATGCGAGATGGGACTTTGGTCCGTGAGCATGGGGTGCACATGATTGGGCTCATTGAAAAGTTGGTAACACTCGACTTGACTTTGGAGCATGAACTTAGCGCGGACTTGTTGCTCCTATCACTTCCTTTATTGTTTGACGGTTTTGTGATGAACTTCAATATGAACAAGATAGAGGCCACCCTTGAAGAGATGGTCAATATGCTTGTCACATATGAAGCCACACTAAAGAAGGATAAACCGGTACTCTTGGTTGGCTCCTCTTCTAACTCTAAGAAAGGACCAAGTGGAAAGGGTAAGAAACGTTCTGCCCCGCCCAAGAAGATTGTACCAAATAAGAAGGGAAATGCCAAGGCTTCAATTGGGATCAAAGATGAAAACGTTTGCCATTACTGCAAGAAACCCGGTCATTGGAAACGTAACTGCAAGGAATACCTTGAACAATTGCGAACTGCAAAGGGTATGTTTTACATTGAAATAAATGTTTCGCTTAATACTTCTTCTTGGGTATTGGATACCGGATGTGGATCTCACATTTGCAATGATTTGTAGGTGATGATAAGAAGTCGTAAGCTAAGGATGGGTGAGACCCAACTAAGGCTCGGGAATGGTTCTAGAGTCGAAGCCAAAGCTATAGGAGACATTTATTTAGTTTTGCAGAACAATTTTAAGTTATTTTTGAGAGATGTTTTATATGTTCCGGATTTGGTCAAAAACATTATATCTATTTCTATGCTTGATAGAGATGGTTTTTCTTGCAATTTTGTGAATGGGATTTGCAATATTTACAAGAATGAATGTTTGATTGGAAACGGACAACTTGAAAACGATCTATATAGCTTAAAATTAAAATACGTTCCAATTAATTATGTCGATAAACCGGTAACAATAATTAAAAGGAAGGACGATAGTCAAAACCCGGCAAACCTTTGGCATGCTATGCTAGGTCATATTTCCTCAAGGAGAATGAACAAGCTAGTGGGAGAGGGCATGTTTGATATGTCTGATATTAACTCTCTACCTACTTGTGAGTCCTGCCTAAAGGGAAAAATGACTAAATTTCCTTTCAAAGGGAAACCTGAGCGTAGTCAAAATCTGTTGGATTTGATCCATACAGATGTTTGCGGTCCATTTAGGATTGGTACTAAATGTGGCAACACCTATTTCATTACCTTTACTGATGATTATTCTAGGTATGGGTATTTATATTTAATGAAATATAAGTCTGAATCATTTGAAAAGTTCAAAGAATTCAAGGCTAAAGTAGAAAACAAACTAGGTAAAAGTATTAAGGCACTTCGATCGGATCGAGGTGGAGAATACTTAAGTACCAAGTTTTTGGACTATCTAAAAGAGAATGGGATTCTCTCTCAGTGGACTCCTCCGATGACACCTCAGCTGAATGGTGTTTTGGAGCGTCGCAATCGAACTTTGTTGGACATGGTTCGATCCATGATGAGCTTCACTGAGCTCCCACCTTCGTTTTGGGGCTACGCGCTTGAAACGACGGTATTGTTGTTAAACAACGTCCACACTAAAGCAGTAGATAAAACACCATACGAGTTATGGAATGGCAAAGCTCCTAAGTATTCGTACTTGAGGATTTGGGGATGTCCTGCTTACGTGAAGCAGACAGTGGGAGATAAGTTGGATAGTCGATCCACCTTATGTTATTTTGTAGGGTATCCGAAGAATTCAATCGGATATTATTTTTATCATCCTGGTGAAACAAAAGTGTTTGTTTCAAGGAATGCCACCTTCTTGGAGAAGGAGTTCTTATTGGATAAGAAAGGCAAGATGATGGAACTCGAAGAAATTCGAGAAGAACCCGAGATACAAAATAGCGATCCTACACCTCAAGAATCATCACAAGACACACCTATTACTAGGAGATCCGAGAGGACTTCTAGGCCTCCTATTAGATATGGTCTTTTTCTTGAAGGGGATCAAAGTGAACCCGACATTGGATGTGATCCAAAAAACTTCAAGGAAGCAATTTCTGATGCAGATTCGAATTTATGGCTTAAAGCTATGCAATCGGAAATAGACTCGATGCATTCTAACCAAGTTTGGTCTTTAGTAGATCCTCCCGATGGAATTGTTCCAATTGGGTGCAAATGGATCTACAAGAGAAAGCTTGGGCCTGATGGAAAGGTATTGACCTACAAGGCACGATTGGTGGCAAAAGGTTATACTCAAAGACAAGGAGTTGACTATGATGAAACTTTTTCAACAGTCGCAATGTTCAAGTCCATAAGAATCCTTATTGTCATAGCAGCATGGTATGACTATGAGATATGGCAAATGGATGTAAAGACTGCATTTCTTAATGGAAACATTAAGGAAGAGATCTATATGATGCAGCCTGAGGGATACACATCCATGGCAAGCGAGCATAAGGTATGCAAGCTTCAGAGATCAATCTATGGTCTCAAACAAGCATCAAGAAGTTGAAACCAGAAATTTGATGAAACGATAAAGGATTTTGGTTTTATCAAGAACCTGGAGGAACCATGTGTGTACAAGAAAGTAGTTAAGAATGCGGTAACATTCTTAGTACTTTATGTTGATGACATCCTACTCATGGGGAATGATGTAGGGATGTTGCAATCAACAAAGATATGGTTATCAGGTAGATTCTCGATGAAGGATTTAGGTGAGGCATCCTATATTCTAGGAATTCAGATCTATAGAGAAAGATCTAAAAGAATGATAGGACTCACTCAATCAACCTACATCGACACCATATTGAAAAGGTTTTCTATGGATGAGTCCAAGAGAGGACATCTACCTATGTGTCATGGAGTTTCTCTATCCAAGTCTATGTGTCCCAAGACTGACGAAGAGATAGAGAAGATGACACACGTGCCATATGCGTCAGCCATAGGTAGTATCATGTATGGGATGATATCTACCAGACCGGATGTGGCCTATGTTCTGAGCGTCACGAGCAGATACCAAGCCAATCCCGGTCAAATGCATTGGAAAGCCGTGAAGGATATTCTTAAGTACTTACGAAGGACTAAGAATTTATTCATGGTTTATGGAGGGAGAGAATTGAAGTTGGAAGGCTATACCGACTCTAGCTTCCAATATGACGTGGATGACTCGAAATCAACCTTTGGATTTGTATTCGTGCTCAATGGCGGTGCTGTCTCTTGGAAGAGTTCCAAGCAGGACACCACAGCGGATTTCACCACTGAGGCAGAATACATTGCAGCATCAGCTGCTGCTAAAGAGGCGGTTTGGATAAGGAAATTCATCCAAGAGTTGAGTGTAATTCCTAAAGCTGTTGGTCCAGTCCCGGTGTACTGTGACAACACGGGTGCCGTTGCTCAGGCAAAGGAACCAAGGTCTCATCAGAAGTCCAAACACATACTGAGGAAATACCACATCATCCGGGAGATCGTGGAAAGAGGAGACATCAGTGTCGAGAGAGTGGCCTCTACAGACAATATCGCTGATCCGCTTACTAAGCCCTTGCCAGGACCATTGTTTGACAAACATCGCGAAACAATGGGATTACGTAGTATGACTAGTTGGCTTTAGGGCAAGTGGGAGATTGAAAGAGTGGGTGCCCGGTTAGCCAACTTGTGGCTAAGGGCTTTTATGACTCTATGTAAAACAATCTTTTTTTTAATATAATTTACACTTTTATAATGGCATTGACTTTATCTTTCTTCATAATGTTATATTATGATATACTATTGTTGTTTTGATAAAGACCTTGAATATATTATAGTGTATGTAATATGTGGTAGCACATGGGGATGGCTATCATGAAACACATCTTATAGTCATTGTATATTCTAAACTGTTCCTAGTCAATTGAGCCGTCCGCAAATAAGGATAAGGATCGCTCGAGATTGAGACTAGCATTTGCGATGCCGAGTACCACGTTTCATTGGTATGGAACATAGAGATGTTCAAAGCATGCAAATGGATATTCATATGATGAATGATCGAACTATCCTATTCGGACTTTCCAAGTAGTTATCACTTATCGAGTGGATAAAGTCCGCGGTTTTGGTTGTACACCATTAGTCCTTATTACTTGAAATATCATTGAGACTCTATATGCTAGTACTGTACTTTGACTCGTTTACCGACTCTATTGGGGTCATCAGGTGTCGGGATTGGGTACAGTTACGACACATATAGGAGTCGATGCTTTGTTGTCAAGGATTCACCACATACTTGCGAGTGTGGATATCCTATGCGATCTGAGGAGATATTAGTGTGACGAATCTCTGGCCAGAGTACATGATGTGTTTTAGGTTACTTGGTGTTCCTAGTAACACATGCGATGTCACTAATAGATCTCCAAGATGTTATGCATAGTTATCGAATCTCGAACGACTCTCGATATACCAATGGTTGTTGATTCGATCGGGATATATGGATGAAGGGACCGTACTGTACGCTAACCAAAATCTACTGGTTCTTGCAGGCACTATCAGTAATACCTAGGGAATCATGGGGCGATGTTGCTAGGCGCTCTTACCATGATTCGATGGGTAAGTCGGAAATTATTGTTCCGAGTCACAAGGAGTTATGAGCCCACGGCTAGCTGTATTCTTGAACCATTAAGGGTTACACAAGTAATGGATTACTAAAACCCCGTAGAGATAGTTAAGTTTAAAGAGTTAAATTTAATGAAAGAAAAGTTGGACTTCTTAACTAAAGGGAGTGGGATTTCCTAAAATGACATAGGGATGGGCATTTTTGAAAATCACTGAATTCGGATTCAGAAAAATTATCTTGACTCTAAAAGATGCAGAAATGGTTTCTGTGCACATTGGTGAAATCAGTTTATCAATCGGAGTCACGATAAATTTTATATTAATTTCTATAACAACAGGCTTGGCTTGTTGGGCTTAAGTTATGGATTGTGGGCTTTAAGGAGTTAGAGTCCTGATACAATTATAACTAGAAATTATCTATAAATAGAGGTGTTGGGTTCAAAAATTACATGCATTGTATATTGCAATTTTCGAAAATACACTCTAGAATTTTCAAGGGGATTTTCGAAATCCTCTATCCCTTTTGGAGAAAATTCGACTTGTGATTTTTGTGAAAAATTACAAATTTAATTAACAGATCATATCTGTTTATTCTCTACGTAAAACTTCTGATTGATTTCTAGTGCAGTCAATCAGAGGGTTTTTGTTTTTCATTCGTGGACCTAATTCCGGAGTTAGATCGTGACTGTCATCGGTTCCCGGGATTTACAAGAAGAGCAGATTAAATTCTGTTGGAGTCCACGATCAAGCCTTTGCTTGACGAGGTAAAAATTTAATTGTGATTTTATTTTTACTTGAACAAATTTAATCGTAAAAGTTTTGATACCCATATATGGAATCGTTCCATATAATAAAAATAAAATTTTTAAACTTCCGCTGCACCGGATATCAATTCTTAATTGATCTGAACACAGTTTTCCAACACCAAATACTCCCTCCACATCACCACCTCGTCCTCAGATCATGAACCAACCTGTGTCACCACCGCTCTCCGGGATCCACGTTGGCGCACTGCCATATCTGCAGAATTTGATGCACTTCTGCATAATGGCACTTGGGATCTGGTGCCTCCTCACCATTCCCAGAATCTTGTCAGTTGTAAGTGGGTTTTTCGTGTTAAACGTACTTCTGATGGCAAGCTTGATCGTTTCAAAGCTAGGCTTGTGGCCAAAGGGTTTCATCAGCGTCCTGGCATTGATTTTGGTGATACGTTCAGCCCTGTTGTCAAACCCACCACCATTCGCGTCATTCTCAGTCTTGCAGTACACCATGGCTGGTCCGTACGACAGCTTGATGTCAATAATGCCTTTCTCCAAGGCTCTCTTGACGACGTGGTGTTTATGGATCAACCTCCGGGATTTCTTGACAAGAATTTTCCTGGTTATGTGTGTAAGCTCAACAAGGCTATCTATGGTCTCAAGCAGGTGCCCCGTTCATGGTATCAGGAACTCAGTCGCTATCTTCTCACACTGGGCTTCTCTAATTCTCGCTCGGATGCATCTTTATTTATTCTTCGTCGCCCTCAGTCTACTATTTATTTTCTTGTGTATGTTGATGACTTGATTGTTACAGGAAATAACTTGGATCTCATTAATGATGTTATTCATAAGCTGGCTACACGCTTCTCTATCAAGGACCTTGGTCGTCTCTCCTATTTTCTAGGGGTTGAGGTTCTCTCAAATGCCTCCGGTCTCGTCTTATCTCAACGCCAATATGCCCTGGACCTCCTAGCTTGCTTCAACATGCAAAACGCTAAGCCAGTATCCACGCCCCTTGCTACTGCCTCGAAGCTTTCTCTCTCTGATGGGGCTCCCTTAGCCGATGCTACTGCTTATCGTCAGGTGGTTGGTAGTCTTCAGTACCTCCTCCTCACTCGTCCTGATCTTGCCTTTGTAGTAAATCGTCTATCTCAGTTTATGCATGCTCCATCCGAACTTCACTGGGGTGCTGTCAAGTGACTACTTCGTTACCTCAATGGTACCTTACATTATGGTCTTCATCTTCGTGCCTCAGATTCAATCTCTCTTCATGGTTTTACTGACTCTGATTGGGCGGGCAATCCTGATGATAAATGCTCAACAGATGCTTATATTATTTTTCTTGGCTCTAATCCCATCTCTTGGAGTTCGAAGAAGCAAAGAACAGTGGCACGTTCTTCTACTGAGGCTGAGTATCGGGCCATTGCTATGGGTGCTGCAGAAATTTCTTGGCTAAGCTCTCTTCTTTCGGAACTTGGCATCTCCCTTCCTACTACTCCTGTTTTATACAGTGACAACATTGGTGCTACATATTTGTGTGCTAATCCTGTGTTTCACTCTAGGATGAAACACATTGCTCTTGATTATCACTTCGTGCGTGACTTGGTTCAAAGTGCAAAACTTCGCGTTTCTCATGTTTATTCGGCTGATCAGCTGACATATGCCCTCACTAAACCATTATCAAGCACACGTCTTCAACAACTTATTACCAAGATTGGTGTTTCTTTAGAACCTCCATCTTGAGGGGGCATGTTAGCATATATTCTGTATATATTTCCATGTATTTGTTATGATTTCTCTCCATATTTTGTGCCTAGTATTTTAGGATAATATATTTCATATCTTTAGATAATGATAGGATATTTCATCTTGTATCTTGTATTTATACCTCATCAAAGATCAATACAATCTATCATTCTCTCAATCTTATAGTGTGGACCATGTTTGCGTGTGACTGAGAAAAATAATGAGTTATTGATGAAAATCATGAAATCTATCACACCGGCCGGTGCAAACATTTCTTGAAGTGAATATGGCGATGGATGATAGAAAGCTGAAACAAACTAAGATGGGATTAGGTCGTGGTCATGAACTTGGTCGTGGGCGCGATCGAGGACGTTTTCATCCATATGGTTGTGGTCGTGAAAAATATCGTTATTTTAATTGTGGTTATAATAATGATAATGATCAAAGGAATAGATGATCCAAAAAGTGGGGTGATTACCAAGAGAAGAAAGAATATTGAAAGTGGTCATCAAAATGATAAATCAATGAATTCAAAAAATGGGTGGAGATAAGGGCATTGGTATAATAATTGTCGTACGTCGAAACACCTTGTTGATCTTTATTATCAAGCATCAAAAGAAAAGAAAAAGGATGTGGAGACTAATCTTATTTATCAAGGTGAAGATTTAAGTAAAGACTCATCCCTTTCAGTACATTTTGATGTTTCTAATTTCTTTGAGTTCAGGAAGGGATGATCGATCATGTGATTGGAGATGGAAGCGTGCAAAATTATTAAATAATTTTGTTTTATCGTAAGTTTGGACATTTTAGTTTTGATTTAATTAAGCGTCATGTTTAGCTAGGGGTTATTTAATATATGGTTTATTTGAGAAAACTATTGGTTTAATTTAAATTTTAAATTGGTTTGACTTTTTCATTATGAATAAAAGTTATTTATTTTATATTGTATTTATTATGAATAATATCTATTTATTCTTAATAATTTTATTATTCGAGAAAAATTTATGTCAACACAATTACATTTGATGCCTACATGCATCTTGGATCATTTATGTGGTGGCGCGTCATCGTTTTCAAACCGTGAATATATTTATCGTTTAATAACATATATATATCAAACAACAACTATATATTAGATTGATTAATAATTTCATATAAATGAGAAACATATGTATATATGTTTGGTTGGTGAAATGCATTTGATAATATTCATTGAAACAATTAATGTAATTATATATATATATATAGCTAGCTAGCTCCACCCATCAAACTTTTGGAACTGTTGTGGAGGATAGGTGGGAGAAAAGAAAATGCCTTCAGCGGATAAAGCCCAATAGCAAACACCATGAGGCCGACACCAGTGATGTTTCCACAGAGTATTGAAAGCTACGAAATTGAGCTTCCTCGGACCCTTCAGCTCATCGCTCCAGTACTGTGTTTGGCAGTAAAACTTTGTGTCGAAAAATATACTCTCGCAGAAATTAAAAGTGAATTCTTGACCCTTCCTCAGAATTTTAAACCCAACGTCGTCGTGCTTAGAGTAACACTGCACGTCCAACGTCGCGTTGCCGGGGAGCCAGTTTCCCACATACACTATTTTATAACTATTATATATAGGCCAACAAGGTCTTGCATTCACAACCAAAACCTGCAAAATATTAACCATTAGGAACAATACTCTTACTACTCCTCCTGAAATATTCATATTCTTTTTAATTATATATAATTTATTATATTATATTATATTATATTAATGGTACGTTCAACTTCTCATCATCACTCCATTTATAGCGTTTAACCATATCTCCTAATTGGAATAAATATTACTATCATTCAAATTAAGATATTCTAAAGGCAAATCATAATAATTTATTTTGTATATATATGTATATATGTATTTATATATATATATATATATATATATATATATATATATTACTAAATCCAGACAGTGCTTTCTAAATTTCATAACAATTTCTTACACATCATCACAATCAATAATGTGATATATCCACATATTATATATACTAATGTATATATAATATTTTTGTAATTAATCTAATTTATATTCAAATAGGTAGAAATATATATATCATAATTGTAAAAATATTTAGGGACTAATTTGTAATTTGAAATATCGTAATTAAACAAAAACAAAAGTATAATATCTATATCACATAAGGAAAATTTGGCAAAATAAAAGATAGTGTCTAAAGAGAGATTCTTTATATATATATATATATATATATAGAGTTTTGTTATGTTGCCCACTAACCATGTCCAATTCTGTGTCCAGCATGTACAAGTCAACTCACTATTATACTGGTCAACTCATCTATTATACTGGTCAACTCACCTATTTTTTTTATACAATTAATTAGATTATTAGCATTTCAATGCTACATAATGAAATATAGTATAATTTTATAATACAGTATCTGAAATAATATTTCTTATAATACAATTTACAATATTTGAAATAGTATGTGTGTGTAATTATATATTGATTGATGCGAAAAAAGAGTACGTTATAAATATTTTAAAATGTTAAAATATAGGTTATTAGATTATTTCATAAAAAAATTAGAACAATTAGATTATGTGTGTGCATGTGGAAGAGCCAAATTAAATTATAAGCTAGAACAAGGGACTATATTATTTAGTGGAGCAGTTGGTTGAGCGGTAATGCTTGATAATCAATTGTAAGAAGATCAATTCTTCTTATCAACACATTTTCAAGTGAATTTGTACACAAGACTTCTTCGTTGTGATTTATCTGACTAGCATTATTTGCAACATATTACTTTCTTTAGTTGAAGTTTTACCGTACCTAGCTGTATCAAAGAATAATGGTTACGAGTTCCAATGGAAAAAAAATATTAATATAAATCTTTAAAATTCTATTATACAAGCACGAACGTTCAATATGTGATCAAGCAAACATTTTCAAAAAAGATATAAGATGAATTTTTTTAAAAATATTGATCATTCGAAATAAAGCGTGTAAAACATGGTTTGGTCGACGCTATTAAGCCTTCCTACGTACACTATTTTATACTTATATGCCCAACATTCTCTTGCATTCACAACCAAAACCTGCAGAATTATCATTAGGAACACTACTACTGAATTCATGTTTTTCATCTTAATTAATTTGAAGAATCCATATAATTCATTATATTTTATATATATATATATATATATATATATATATATATATATATATATATATATATATTATATAGGTGCGTTCAAATTCTCATCACTCAATTTATAGTGTTGGATGAACGATATCTGCAATTTGGAATTAATATTCAATGCACATTTCTAATCATTCAAATTAAGATATTCTAATATTGTTTATATAGGTAAATCATATAATTTATTTATTATATATTTCCTACTAAATCCAGCAATGTGTTTTCTAAATTTCATAATAATTTCTTACATATCATCACAATCGATAATGTCATATATCCACTTATTATATATCTATACTATTATATAAAGGTTGATAACATTATTAGAAGAAAAAAAAAATTGGTGTGGTATGGACACACCAAAATTTCTTTCCTATTTTGTCTTTCTGATGTAAATTTATATAGAACTTTTATACTAAAAAAAACTCAATCACTTTTTAAAAAAATTATATGTGTGTATGTATATATATATATATATATATATATATATATATATATATATATATATTATGTTGCACATGCAACACGTGTGTTGCGTCACTAGTATATATAAAGCAAGAAGGTCTTACAGAAACTATTAATCTCTTGGTAATTGGTATGGCCACAAAAATTAATAATAATTTCTATTTATTTATCAATTTTCAAATTACAAATTATTTGAAAAAACTAATGGAGCGGAAAATATCTAAAAGAAGCAATGATGCTTTATCTACTTATGGTTCCCAATCTTAATCCTAAAAAAATTTATTTTTTCTATTGTAAATTTATTAGATTTTTTTATTGAAATTAAGTAAAATAAAAAAATAATTTTTCGTCAGACACAACGAGTGTGTGCAAATATGTTAGTATATATAATTGATTTTCTAATATTAATTGGATTATAAATTTACATTTCTATGCTACATAATGAAATAGTAACACAGTGTCTGAAATAATAATGTATTATAATACAATTTTGAATCACATAGGGTTATTAGCTTAAAAAAATTCATAGGGAGTTATTAGCAAAGTCGGATTTCACAGGGGTAATATATGCAATTTTTTCTTTATTTGGTCATCATTTTTAAACCGTGAATATATATATCGTTCAATAACATATAAGTAGCAAACAACAATTATATATTATATTGATTAATAATTTCATATAAATGAGAAACATATGTATATATGTTTGGTTGGTGAAATGCATTTGACAATGATTGAAACAATTAATGACAATATATATATATATATATATATTAGCTCCACCCAGCAAATTTTTGGAACTGTTCCGGAGGATAGGTGGGAGAAAAGAAAAGGCCTTGAGCGGATAATGCCCAATAACAAACACCATGAGGCCGACACCACTCATGATCCCATTGGTTACTGAAAGCTACGAAATTGAGTTTCCTGCTACTCTTCAGCTCATTACTCCAATAACTTGTTTCGCAGTAAAACCATGTGTCCTCTAAAAATACACTCTCACAAAAATTAAAAGTGAATTCTTGACCCTTCCCCAAAATTTGAAGCCCAAGGTCGTCGTCCATAGAAAAACAATGCACGGCCAACGTCGCGCTGCCGGGGAGCCAGTTTCCGACGTACACTATTTTATGATTATAACAATATTTTGCATTCACCACCAAAACCTGCAGAATATTAATCATTAGGAACACTACTACTACTACTCCTGAATTCATATTCATGTTTTTCATCTTTAATTATATATAATTTATTATATTATATATATATTAATGGTACGTACGTTCAACTTCCCATCATCACTCCATTTAAATATAGCATTGAACCATATCTGCAATTTGGAATAAATATTAAATGCACATTTCTAATCATTCAAATTAAGATATTGTAATATTGTTTTTAATTAGGCAAATTAAATCATAATCATTTATTTTATATATATTTCCTCCTAAATCCAGCACTGTGCTTTCTAAATTTCATCACAATTTCTTACATATCATCCGATTCATCACAATCGATAATGTGATATATATATATATATATATATATATATATATATATATTATTTGATTTTCTACTATTAATTGGATTATTAGCATTTCTATGCTACATAATGAAATATAGTATAATTATATAATACAGTTTCTGAAATAATATATCTTATAATATAATTTACAATATTTGAAATATATAGTATGTGTGTGTAATTATATATTGATTGATGCGACAAACGAGTACGTGAGAAATATATATTTTAAAATGTGAAACTATAGGTTATTTAATTATTTCATAAAAAAAGAGATCAATTAGATTAGAGGAAATTGCATATATCACCCCTGTGATATCCCGGGTTCGTTGATAACCCCCTGTGTAATTTTTTTGAGCTAAAAACCTCCTGTGTTTCCGGATCGGTAGCACACGCACCCTTCCCGCCATGGTTTGTAGTACACGCGCTATGTGATGCGAATATTGAAGTTTTTTTATACAAAAAGTCTAAAATACCCTTAGATAATTGATATATGTGAATGTATTGTATCTCGTCTCTTTCACTCATCTGTTCTTCTCTCGGCTTCTCTGAATATTTAGGGAAGATGGAATCAAAGGTTGATGTGAGGTATCCTCAAACTCCATGGTGTAAGTGCAACGTTAAGGCTCATATTCGAGTTGTCCAAACCGAGAAACCATCCAAAGGACGACTATATTATTGTTGCTCTTTTCAGAAATGTGGGTATTTTCGTTGGTGTGTCCCTGAAAGTGTACGTGGTGTTAAGGTGTCATCTGAGATGGGAAGTGGGCAGCCATCGGCTTCAATGCCATGTCCAACAAGCGAAAGATCGGGCAGTGGGCAGCCATCAGCTTTGATTCCAAGCCCGACTACCGAAAATTTGCATGACAGTGGCAATGAAGACGTGATATTGGAATTCAAGCTTCTAAAGGTTCGATCCAACCACCAATGTAGCAGCAGGCGTTGATGAAGTTATGTAAGAGTCCTTAGGGTTCCTTTTGTTAGGTTCATGTAATTTGGGGATTATGCAATTTGGGGCTTTATGTCATATTGTTAAGAAGTTTAAGAAGTTTTCTGTAATTTGTGGCTTTATGCCATATTGTTAAGAAGTTTAATGAATTATGAAGTTATGTTGAATGTATTTTACTGTAATTCGATGTTAATGTTGTAATTCAATGCATTTTCTAATAGAATGAACTCTAATTCTGTTGGAATATGAAGGTTCAATACATAATTCATTGATCAAAATGAAAGTTCAATACACCAAAGTAAATAACAAAATGAAGGTTCATTAACTTAGTGCAACCATTCATAAATTTAGTACATCCATTCATTTAACAAAAGTACACAAAATAAAGGTTGCAATTGTACTTGAATCACAAAAGTTCATAAAATCAGTCTTTCTTATAAAGCAAGTCCAGCCCTTTCTCTTGCTCTCCTTTTGATTTTTTCCAAAACAGCTGATATTGTGATTTTCTTCACTCTTGCATTTGCACTTGCAGTTGCGAATTCATTTCCCATTGCAGTAGCTGTTGCATTTGCACTTGCATTAGCATGACCACTTGCATTTGCATTTGCATTTGCATTTGCATTTGCACTTGCACTTGCACTCGCACTTGCACTTGCGGTACCACTTGCACTGGCATTAGCATTAAAAATCATATGAACCCGATGATTTTGTGCCATTGAGGATTGTGGTGGTTGTGTGGCTAATGGTGGTTGCTGTGAATTTGAAGCCGAAGATGGTTGAAGTGAATTTTCAGGAACTGTGCTCCTTTGTGATGAGGCCGCATGTTGGGCACCTGTGCCTCTATTGTTCCTTGTTATGGATTCAGGAACTGTGCTCCTTTGTGATGAGGCCGCATGTTGGGCACCTGTGCCTCTATTGTTCCTTGTTATGGATTCAGGAACTGTGCTCCTTTGTGATGAGGCCGCATGTTGGGCACATGTGCCTCTATTGTTCCTTGTTATGGAGGTGGCCTAATAAAATTTAAAATTTAAGGTTAGAAATTTATAAACGTAAATATTGAATTTTAAATGTTACCTCCTTGGATCTTGTCTGCTTTCTCCCTGTTCTTTGATTCCTTGATGAAGTTGTGCTCTAGTTCATAATTAACATATTCAGTAAACTATCATCAATTACATATGCATGCATAAATAAATAAAAAACTGTTCATACCCGTCTAGGATTTGTGCAGCTGCCTATATTATGGCCTGTTTGTAAATAATTAGAGCATGTGTGAGCCAGCCCTTGTCTTGTCGATGTGTTTTTCACCTCGTCTGCCCCTCTTTTCCTTTTTTTCTTAAGCCTCCCAGATCTTTTCTTCACTTCTGGTGGCTGGAGTGACTCATAGGTTGTCTTGCAATAATAATCTTCACTTGGTACTACGTGGATCATGTGAGAATATGTCCTCAAGTAAGCATCTCTTTTGTAGTATTGGTGAACAAACTCCGAAATTTGAAGTCTATGCTCCCTAATTGCTGCACAAGCATGTGAACATGGATATCCACATAACTGAAACATCCCACAACTGCATTCTTTTTTATCCAAATCAACAATATACTGTCCATTCGGATTTTGAACCTGGTACTCCATCCCTCCACAAAAGAGTGCATGTGAATTTCTGCCCTTTTCTTCAAACTCATTCACTTTTTTAACTATATTTGGACACACCTCGCCTACATACTTTTCAATTCCTTTCTTCTTCACCTGAATTCTGATCATTAGTTTTGTTCTAATCCACTCCAACATAGATATTATAGGAATGTCTCTTGCTTCCAAAATATAGCTATTAAATGATTCAGTCATATTATTGACAATAACATCACAAAAGGATGAAATAGGGAAGTGAGACCTGGCCCAATGAGCTGGAGGGATTTTGCTTAACCATTCAGCCGCAGTTTCATAATCTGGACTGGTCTTTGGATCGGCTGTTTCAATTCTTTTCATCCAGATTATGAAGTCATTCTTGTTTGTTGTGCTTGCTGCTCCCCACAATAGCCCCTTCAAGTCCACACCAGCATGCTTTCTTGAAAAATTTTGGTACAAATGGCGTAAACAAAACCTATGTTCACAATCTGGTGCAAGCTCACTAAGTGCCTCTAATAGCCCTTTTTGTCTATCAGTGATGAATGTCCACCTACCCTCTCCAATATCCTCCAACAACTCATTGATAAACCATCTCCAGTTATCATAATTCTCCACTTGTACCACTGCCATTGAGATTGGAAAAATATTTTCATTCCCATCTCTTCCAACCGCTACTAAGAGTTGCCCACCATAAGTAGTTTTCAAAAAACATCCATCAAGACCTATAACAGGTCGACAACCAGCTAAAAATCCAAACTTCAATGCCTCAAGACTAAAATACATTCTCTGAAATGTAGGAACATCAAATGAAGGATCTCTTCTTAATATGAGTTTACTACCTGGGTTTTATTTTCTAACAGTCTCACAATAATCCCATAGTTTTAAATATTGAGCCTTAATCCTACCTTTCATTTTCTCGAGAGCCGCTTTCTTGGCTCTGTATACCTTGTATTTTTTAACCTCAACACGACATTTTCTAATGATAGTCCTCCTAAGCTTTTCCACTGGAATACTAGGATTTTCGATTACAATCATTTCAATTCTTTTTGCCAAATACTTATAGGTGGAAAATTTGTTGGTAGTGGCCCTAACACATGAATGCTTTCCAGTAAGTGTTTTTACCTGAAATGTTGGTCCTCCCATGACCAAACTAGCATGTAATCTCCATTCACATCCAGCCTTACACGCAGCAGTGACTCTATTTTTCTCATTCTTTATAAACAACAACTCCACTCCTACCCTAACTATCCAATCGGTAAGAACGCTCCTAAACTCAGTCACATCTTTAAATTTCATACCCACCTGAAATTCAAAGCTTTTCATATTCATTCTTTCAGAGAAAACAGTATGTTTTGGACCAACATGATCCTCATCAGAACTTGCCAAACTAATAAGTTCTTCATCTATCTCCAGGTCACTATACCAAAACTCTGTTTCTTCAATTTGTTGAGCATCTAGTTGTCTTTTATTCATTTCATCCATTGCATCAATCCCTGCAGAAAACTCGGAATCTAAATCCTCATCGGATTCAGAAAAGCTGCCATCTAACAAGTGTTCATCATCATCTCCAACTGGTGTTCCAACAATTCCACTTTCATCATCATCTATCGGGTCACTGCCAAATGAAGCACTCATCTCCATTTCATCATTAACATTTGCATCAGCATTTTCATTATCAGTTGGTCCAACTGTCTTCTCAGCTGGAATAGATTTTCTTTCCTGCGACCATAATGTTATCACATTGAAATTCTTGAAGCAATTGCACATAGTACGAATCTCTGCATCCCCAACAATCTTCAAAATTCCTGTTTCAAATGACATGTTTGGTAATTTGAAGTAAAAATCCACATTTGTTACCTGCCCACCAGCCTCTTTGTACATATCAGGCAAATCATCGACACAAAACCTATCAAGATCGACACTTGGAATCACATATTTCAATCCACCTCTATAACCCTTCTCATCAAATTTCCCACCAAGCCACATTTCGATCCGAAACGTCGAATCCATCAATTCAATAAAGATACCTCAATGTACACTGTAATTGAAAGAAATAAAAACATAAATTTCGAGCAAAAATAATAACACAATCAACAAACCAACCAATAACCAAAACATAAAAGTTGGTGAAAAGAAAGTCCAAGGAAAACTTACCAGATTAAGTTACGAAATACAAGTCTTGAAGATGAGCAATCAATTGACCTCCTGGTGTCCGATTGAAAGTTCAGCAGTTCATATGTTTAGGGTTTGACTGAGAGAAATGGAAGAAAATGAAAGATATCGGTGATGGCAGAGAGGAAGAGAAGAAAAATGAGTGATATAGGTGACAGATTTTATTATTTATGTAGGGGTAATTTTGGCATTTTTATTTTTAATGTGACTAAAAATTAAGTTGGGGTGCGTGTGCTACCGATCCGAAAACACAGGGGGTTTTTAGCTCAAAAAAATTACACAGGGGGTTATCAGCGAACCCGGGATATCACAGGGGTGATATATGCAATTTACTCATTAGATTATGTTTGTGCATGGAAGAGCCAAATTATAAGAGTAGGCTAGAACAAAGACTATATGATTTATTGGAGTAGTTGGTTGAGCGGTGAACGCTTGATAATCAATTGTCAGAAGATCAATTCTTCTTACCAACACAATATTCTTAGGCGAATTTATACAATTGACTTTTTCGTTGTGATTTATTTGACTAGCATAGTTTGCAACATATTACTTACTTTAGTTCGGAGGTTTTCCGTACCTAATGTAAATCAAAAAATAATGGTTACGGGTTCCCATGGAAAAAATAATAATGAACATATAAATCTTTAAAATTCTATTATACAATCTCATACGTTCAATATGCGATGAAGTAAACATTTTCAAAAAATATATAGCATGAACTTTTTTAAATATTGATCATTTGAAATAAAGCGTGTAAAACATGGTTTGGTCGACGCTATTAAACCCTTAAATCTAGGATATGGCCAAAGCCCATATTTTAGCGTAGATAAATTCATAAAATATGTACAAGTTAACCAAAAGCATAAGAAAATATGGAAGTGTAATTTTTTTTCTTTTGACGGGAAAAACTTGTAACATGAAATTGCAGCACCCGTCCACCGCATACTTGTCGATGCTCGCCGCGTGGTTCTTCCTGCACTCCAAGTAGTAATCCACTTCTACTACCTCACTAGAGATCTTCTTCAACTCCTGATCTTCTCTCCAGAGATCCATATGTACCCTTTCCGAGTAGATAGATCAGTTTGATAAATAAGTTTTATTTATGGATAAAAGGAAGATTAATTAATAATGTAATTCTATATATATATTGTTGAACAATTTAACTTTTTTTGGTAAATTAATTGGCCAGCGGGATATATATTTAATGAATCTATTGAGAGAGTATTTGTGGTTCAAGTAGGCATGCAGCGCAGTAGTTAGTTAAGTATATTATTTTAACTCAATAAAAATATTACTCGAGGCCTGGAGACAGACGTACGAGTACGTTTATGTATATCTATTCTAACATTTATGAAAAAGATTGACCAATTTTTAATTCCTTGCATGTTTCGAAAATGTGGCGAAAGAATTAATGCTTGTGAGAAGAAAACATTATCTAGGAAATGAAAAAAGAGCCTCCGTGTTATGGAAATTGGTACTTGGGTGTAGGGGTGCAAACGAATCGAACTTGTTCGTGAGCTTTACGAGCCCGCTCGATAAATATTTGATTCGTATTCGAGCTTATCGAACTCGAACCGAATTCGAACATGTTCGAACTTTTTTTCGAGCCGAGCTCGAGCCGAAATTACTCTGTTCGATAGTTTGCGAATAGTTCGTGAGCCTTAATATTTAATTAATATAATATAATTATATAATAATATATATACATTTCGAGCTTTCGAACCATAATATCCGAATAGTTCACGAATAGGTTCGAATATTTCGAACAGAACTCGAATTCAAACTTCATTTCGAGGCGAACTCGAGCCAAAATATTTGAAATTATCGAACTTCGAATCAAGCTCGAACTCGAATATACTCTTATCGAGCCGAATTCGAACCTTAAAATTTTACCATTATTCGGCTCGATTCGGTTCGTTTGCACCCCTACTTGGGTGTATGGAAAACCATCTAAAATAAATCATTATATATATGTGCAAAAATAAAATACGTTATTATTCGGTGCATATTCGTTGCGATGTCAATACTATTTGGTATCGGGTTACGTATCGAAGAACATTAGATTTAATCATTTTTTCCATGCCACATATTTGATGCACATCAAATACGTGGCATTGTCATTGTAAGAATTATCTTCGCAGGTCATTGACAAAAACATATAAAGTCAGATACTCTAATGTTGTCCTACGATGTCAGCAACATTAAGGTACAACATCATTCAAAACAAATTAAATAATTATATTCAAATAGATCAGAAATTACGAAAAATTATTATCAATTAAGCATAATTACGCAGCGGAAATAATAGCACAAAAATTATTGTGCACAAGTACAAAGACTTGTACGATGCCTCATGGCAAAAATTATTATTAGGACAAAGTAATATTCAATTACAAAAACCAATCATAGTAAACCTATCAAAGTTAGATTCTCAACACTTTGAGAAATCCTAACAACACTCTAAATTCAATCAAAGATTGAAAACGAAAACTATGGAGTGTAAACTAAACAAACAAATATCTCAATCAATCGAGATATTAAAACTACACCCTAAATACTATGAAAGTAGTATAGGAAAATCAGAGGTGTAGTAAAAGGAAGAAACAAAGCCATAGGGAAGAGTTTGAAGTCTCTTCGTCAGATAGTCTTCACGATGACAGTGGCTGGAATTCTTTCTTCTATGCTCTTCACGCGTATTCTCTGTATCTCTGATCTCTCTTTGTACGCTCTCATCTCTTTTTCTGCTCCTTCACGCTTAAAATAAGTAGAATGATTTATTTCCTTTATATAGGTCATGTAAATATGGAAACAAATCTTCAATTAAAAAGTAAGCATGATCAAATCATATATCAATATTACTTAACTAAAATATTATCATCTTTTAATAAAAGATAATATCGAATACAAGAAAGGCAAAAAATGTAGAAAAATATTAATTAAAAGGAAAACAATTGAATAGAATTTATGTCTTATCTCCAAGACATATTTTCCTTTCAGTCATCGCTCGTTTTGATCAAACCGTGAAGGGTTTCGATAACATATTGCATTCTTGACCCTTCTTCAAACTTTTGATACCCGAGGTTGTCGTCTTTAGAGTAACAATGCAGGATCAACGGCGTCGTTTTGGCGGGGATCCAGTTTCCCACATACACTATTTTTATTTTATATATATATATTATACTTGTACGTTCAACTTCTAATCACTCAATTTATAGTGTTGGTTGAACGATATTGCAATTTGGAATTAATATTCAATGAATATTTCTAATCATTCAAATTAAGATATTCTAATATTGTTTATATAGTCAAATTTAATAATTTATTTATTATATATTTCGTACTAAATCCAGCACTTTGCTTTCTAAATTTCATAACAATTTTTTACATATCATCACAATCGATAATGTGATATATCCACTGATTATATATGTAAAGCCCGAGATTATTTAATTTTAATCCGAGAATATTTAATTTGGGAATATTTAGAGTTTAGAATTAAATTTTAATAAAAAATTTATTCTTTTAGCGACGTGTTTTCGCGTCGCCAAATGTAAGGTTTTGCGTCTCCAAATGTCCGGTATTACAGATTAAATATTTTTAGGTTTGTGCATGGTCCGGACCTAGGTCCGTGTGTGTGATCTGCCCATGTAAAAAAAATTATTCTTTTAGCGACGTGTTTTTGTGTCGCCAAATGTGTCAAATGTCTGGTATTACAGAATAAATATTTTTTAGATATTTTTTCGAGGGAAACTTGTAAAACTTTATTGAATAGAGTCGTGAGTTACAAGTTCATCCAACCCCAAAGGAAAACTCCCACTCACCCACAAAAAAGGTGTTGGGGAAAAAAGAGCAAATTTTGCTAAAGAGTGTGATACTTCATTAGCTGTCCTCCTAGCATGGGAAAAAGATATGCTATTAAAACTAGAGCATAGAGACTCTATCTCTAAAGCACAAGAACCAGCATAATTGAGGTCACTTAAAGGCTCCGTGACTGCTTGCACTTCCAAAAGTGAATCAGAAAAAACTTGAATTTGATGAAAACCCCTTAAACGAGCAACTTTAATACCTTCCCGGATAGCAAGTAGTTCCCCAAGAGTAATGGTATCCGGCATTGGAAGTGTTTTACCAAAAGCTGCAAGCAACTTGCCCTCATGGCCTCGAATGATGCCTCCTACACCGCACAAACTAGTTTGATCTTGAAAGCTAGCATCCACATCCAGGCGACAGAAACCAACAGGCGGAGGTTGCCATATATTTGGAGAAGCAATCATACCCAGAGTCTGGTTTGTGGAGCATGCTCTAACCGCTTGACGATAATCCTCTAGATAACTCGCAGCATTCAGGGTCTGAGATTTCAGCTCTTGATTCTCTTTTGCATGGACTTCTTTGCATCTCGCTCCCCAAATCATCCAAGCCTGACAAACAAACTCCTCCACAGCTGACCTCTCCATATAATGCATCAACCAGAAACAAATTCCTGGCATATCATGACTCCGAAACTTCTTTATCTTCTCAAATACCTCATTATGTCCCCACCACTGACGGACTGCTGGACAGTAAAGAAGACTATGGGCAGTAGAATCTTCTGGATTGTGACAAAGCGGGCACCAACCTCGTACTGGCACATGATGTTTCAATAGATTTAACTGTGTAGGAATTATGTTATGAAAGACCCTCCACCAAAACACCCTTATCTTCGGCGGTAGCTTTAAAGCCCAACTAAATCGCCACCATGCCTGCACCTCATTCGAACTGGACTGGTATTCTGGAGCTTCGTGACTGCTCATACCAATATTATAACCACTTTTCACCGAATATTTCCTCTTTGGATCAAATTTCCAGAATCTTGTGTTACTCAAAATCCGGCGCGGAATGGGGATATTGAGAATGCTTTGCACTATATAGCTCGGGCATGCACCCCGAATTTGTTGTTCATTCCACCCATTCTCAGTAATCCAGGAACTAACTGGCTCCCCATCTTGAGCTTGTACACCAAGATTTCCAAGAGTTGACCGAACCCCAGGCACCCACTTGTCATGTAAAATATTTATTGATGATCCATCACCCACCCTCCAATAGAGTCCCTTATTCAGAAGCTCACGCCCCCAGCACATTGATCTCCAAATATACGACGGGTTGCTTCCAATTGGCGCCTGCATTATATCCAGGTGTTTAAAGTATCGAGCCTTTAACACTCGCGCCACTAGAGATTCAGGTTTCCTTATTATGTGCCATACTTGTTTTGCCAGTAATGCTTTGTTAAAAATATCCAGCTTCCTGAATCCCATTCCACCCTTCCACTTAGGCTGGCAAAGAAAATCCCACGTAGTCCAGTGCATTCTCCTTTTTGCACCATCCATACCCCACCAAAAATCAGCACAGTCTCTTTCAATAGAATCACAAGTAGCCTTGGGGAGCATAAAACATGACATAGCATAGGTGGGCATCGCCAGTAATACAGATTTTATGAGAGTCTCTCTTCCTCCAACTGAGAAAAATTTACTACCCCATCCCTTTAGCCTTTTCGAAACCCTTTCCACAAGATAGTGAAATTGGACTTTTTTTCTCCGAAGTGAATATGTCGGCAACCCAAGATAAACTTCATGCCCTTGCACCACTAGAATAGTCAAGGATGTTTTAATTGACTCCACCAGAGAGGGTGTAGTATTGGGAGTAAAAGAAATAGAAGATTTGTCAAAATTAACCAACTGGCCCGATGCCACTTCATAAGCTTGCATACATTCTTTTACCCTTGCACAATCTTCATCAGTAGCCCTAAAGAAAATAATGTTGTCATCTGCAAAGAACAAGTGAGTCAAAGGTGGGCAGTTAGCTGCAATATGGACCCCTCTGAACAAGCCCCTGGCCGAATAAGAATGAAGCATAGATGAAAGCCCTTGGGCACATAATGAAAATAAATACGGCGAAAGTGGATCCCCTTGCCGAATACCCTTACTTGGTACGACTCGCCCCACAATTTCCTGATTTACAGAGAAAGAATAGCTCACACTAGATACACACTTCATCACCTTTCTTATCCAGGACCCACTGAAACCCAATCTATTCATTATAGCTTCCAGGAACTTCCACTCAACTCGGTCATAAGCCTTACTCATATCCAATTTTAACGCCGCATAACCATCCTTTCCTTTCTTTCTACTTCGAATCCAGCGAGTTGCTTCAAACCCGAGTATAACATTATCTGAGATAAGTCTCCCTGGGACGAAAGCACTTTGAGTTTCATCGATAACTCAACTCATCAGCGGACGCAGCCTATTAGTCAAGGCCCGAGCTATTATCTTATAAAAAATGTTGCACAAACTGATAGGTCGGAACTCCTTCATCATCATCGGATTACCCACTTTTGGTATAAGAGTTATAATAGTATTATTCCAGCCATCCATAGGGGCATCCTCATTCAGAATGTGGAGAACAGCTTGAGTAACCTCCTCTCCAACAACATGCCAAAACTTCTGGTAAGAAATCCCGGAGAAACCATCCGGTCCTGGTGCCTTGTCTGGCCCTAACTCAAATAGTGCCGTTTTTACGTCCAAAGCAGTAAAAGGAGCACACAAATTAATATTCATCATTCGATCAACCTTGGGCTCAATACAATCAATTACAGGTTGGAAAAGTTCTGGGTGGGGATCAGTTGTAGTAAATAACTCATCAAAATAATCAGTAATGATAGCAACCATACATCCCTGATCCTGTACAAAATCTCCCTGTCCAGAGATTAGTCCACGAATAGTATTCTGCTCTTTTCTCAGAGAAGCAGTCCTGTGAAAAAACTTTGTGTTTTTATCCCCTGCAGCCAGCCAATCAGATCGACTACGTTGTTTCCATAAAAGTTCCTCCTGAGAACTCAGTTTTTCAAGCTCCACTTCAAGCTCCTTTATATTATTCATCTCATAAATCCAACTTTCATGATTCCGAATTCTTTCCAACTGATCCCGTTTTCTCTGTATTTGGCATGGGATGTTGCCAAAATGACGACTCGCCCATTGCTGCAAATGGTTCGAACAAGACTGAATCATGTCCAGTAAAGTAGCTCCATGACTTGGTTTATGCCATCCTTCAACAATCACCCCTTCACACTCCCGATCTCTTAACCACATAGGCTCAAATCGAAATCTCCTCCTGACCGACTGCCTTCCCACTAGAGCCAATGCACTGTCAGTACCCAGATTAATATGAATCGGTCTGTGATCTGAATGGTAAAAATCTAGAGAGGTACACTTAGCAGCCGGGTATAGCATACGCCAACTAAAAGAGCTCGCAAATCTGTCCAACCTTTCGAAGATAAGACCATCAGAGTTGCGTCGATTGACCCAAGTAAATATATCCCCCTCACAATGCAAACTTTGCAAATTACAATCATCTAGCACCCCACGAAAATCTGCTATTTGTGCCGCCGGCTTCATATTACCTCCAAGTTTTTCACTATCGTAGCATATCTCATTAAAGTCACCCCCGATAAGCCACTGAAAATCTCGGAGCTCTTGCATACCCTCAAGCCGACGAATCAATTCCCACGATACATGCCTGAGATTTGTATCCGAATTACCATAAAAAACTGTGAACCTCCACTGTTGAGCATTGTGTTCCACAAGGCTATCTATGTGTCCCTGGGAATAAGATTTTATAAAGCATAAACCTCCATTGCGAGTTTCACATAAAAACAAGAGAGAGGGTTTCTTATCGGCAATAAGCCGCTTCAACTCTCGGAACGCCCGTTGGTTCCCAAGCCCCCGGACATTCCAGACTATGCAACTCATTGAGATTGGCGGGGTTGCACAGCAACCTCCGCCTGAATTGAATGTGATTTTCCTTGACTATCCACCATTTGCCTTTTCATTTCTCTGGATTGCTCATGTATTGAGCTGTCCACCACTCCCTCACTCATACGTTTAAGCCCCGGGCTAATATTGGCAAGCCCTTTTCCTTTATCTTTACCACTCATCTGAGCGCGAGCTCTACGCTTCCAGTTCATGGGACTCTTTTTAGACAATTTCATAGTGGTGACACCACCATTAGGAGATTTGTTCAAATTCTCCATCTGCATTAAATCATGCATTTGGATACTAGGGTCACCATCCATATCCATATTCAACACCCTAGCAGCCTTTAACTTCAAACCATCACCATGCCCTCCCAACAAAATCTCATCGTTTGCCCCATACTGAGCTTCATCCGAGCTCACTTGTTTCTGCTTATCACTGGAGCACCCTTT
The DNA here is from genome assembly GCF_033568475.1 of Henckelia pumila. NCBI lineage: Eukaryota > Viridiplantae > Streptophyta > Magnoliopsida > Lamiales > Gesneriaceae > Henckelia > Henckelia pumila. The sequence goes on along the minus strand of NC_133123.1, from coordinate 134,072,934 downwards.
ACTAACCACAATGGCCCTACTAATTGGCGTATGGATCGTCTGTTTTGATGGCGACGACTTTCCTTTCCCCTTAAATCCTACTGCATTCGCTCTTAGCCATCCACCATATCCCAGCTTCGAAGTCCCTATTTCCGCATCGTCACAATTACGAAACGAGTGTCCGATGATGCCACAATGATAGCAATAATCGGGAAGTCGTTCATAATTAATCAGAATGATGATATCCTCCTTGCTTTTTTCAGTTCTCACACAAACAAATTTTTTCAAAGGTTTAGTAATGTTGATACGTACTCTTATGCGAACAAAACGTCCCATAAGAGAGCCTCGCTCCCCCTCATCCATCTCTTCAACAACACCAATCTGGCCTCCAATTTTTTCCATCGTACTCTTGTTTAAGAACGCAATCGGGACGTTATGACATTGCGCCCAGATGGATATTTCATCATAATTCACTGATTGCGGTCCCTCTAGTCCTTGAATTTCCTTGATCACAATCAAATCTTGGAAGAGACTCTCAGTCTGTCCATTTTCGATGTAAAATCGATAATGAACGTATTATTTCCCACAAATTCTATCTCCACCTGCCCTTTCAACTGCATGATGCGAGGAAAATGAGCACGGAACACCTCTCGATTAATCACTTTTACGGCGATTACCCTAGCAGCCACACAATTCGCAACCCTATCCGCTCCAATTTTCAACTCGTCATCCATGATCGTTATCTTTTGATCTTCAGGGTTAGATAATTTTATTTCTTCCACAAGCCGTGTAATCTCATCCGGATCCATGATGATTAGAGTTGTCTTGACAAAATATTAATAACCCTCAAACCCGTTTAGATCAAACAAGGATTGCTGATCGAACGAAAACCCTACACAAAGGTAGTATGATACTCTCACTGAGTTCCCAGAGAAACCCTAGGAGAGAATTTTTTAATCGCCCTATAAGATTAGATTAGCACCCAAGGTACTATTATAGCCACACAAAATTAATAATAATTTCTATTTATTTATCTATTTTCAAATTACAAATTATTTGAAGAAACTAATGGAGCGAGAAATGTCTAAAAGAAGCAATGATGCTTTAACTACTTCTTATGGTTACCATTCTTAATCCCAAAAAAAAATTCCTATTGTAAATTTATTAGATTTTTTATTGAAATTAAGTATAATAAAAAAATATTTTTTTCTCACACACATCGTGTGTGCAAATATGCTAGTATATATAATTGATTTCTAACATTTCTATGCTACATAATGAAATAGTAATATAGTTTCTGAAATAATAATGTATTATAATACAATTTCATGTAATTAATATGTGATACATGATATCCAATCAATTTAAACAAAAATTAAAACGAGTAATCAAACAAAAAAAAATTAGAAAACGTGTTCATGAAGTTTGTGAATTGAACTACAATAAAATAACAACTAAACATACTAATTTCACGTACTCAACAGTGCAAATATAATCATGCTTTAATATGGGAATTCAATGCACGCAGCATTGGTTCATGTTTGCTTGTGACTAAGAAAAATAATGAGTTATTGATAAAAATAATCATGAAATCTGTCACACCGGCCGGTGCAAACATTTTCTTTAAGTGAATGTGACAATGCGTGATAAAAGGATGAAACAAACTTATAAGATGGGATTCGATCGGTCGTGGTCATGGACGTGGCCGTGGGCACAATCAAGGACGCTTTCATCCATATGGTCGTGGGTGTCACGCCCCGGAACCAGGCCTAGTTGACTGAAAGCTACGAAATTGAGTTTCCTGCTACCCTTCAGCTCATTACTCCAGTACCTTGTTTCGCAGTGAAACCATGTTCTCTCTGATAATAGATTCTCACAGAAATTAAAAGTAAATTCTTGACCCTTCCCCAGAATTAAAAGTAAATTCTTGACCAAAACCTGCAGAATATTAATCATTAGAACACTACTACTACTACTCCTGAATTCATATTCATGTTTTTCATCTTTTATTATATATAATTTATTATATTATATATATATTAATGGTACGTACGTTCAACTTCCCATAGCGTTGAACCATATCTGCAATTTGGAATATATATTAAATGAACATTTCTAATCATTCAAATTAAGATATTCTAATATTGTTTAGGCAAATTAAATAATAATCATTTATTTTATATATATTTCCTACTAAATCCAGCACTGTGCTTTCTAAATTTCATAACAATTTCTTACATATCATCAGATTCATCACAATCGATAATGTGATATATATATATATATATACATATATATATATATATACATATATATATATATATAAAACCGTGGTTAATTTAGCCACGAAATTAAAAAACCGTGGCTAAATTAACCACGGTTTAGAAAAAAAACCGTGGCTAAATTAGCCACGGAAATGAAAAAAATCGTGGCTAATCTAAATTAGCCACGGAAGATCAAATGCATAAAAACTAATTAAAATGTGTATCAAAGATAAAAATATCTCCCAAAACACAAAATCAAACAAAGGAAAAATAAAATTAATCCCACAAGTGGGAATATAATGTTGGTCACCATAAAAAAACTCATATATATATATATATATTTGATTTTCTACTATTAATTGGATTATTAGCATTTCTATGCTATATAATGAAATATAGTATAATTATATAATACAATTTTTGAAATAATATATCTTATAATATAATTTACAATTATATATTGATTGATACGACAAACGAGTACGTGAGAAATATATATTTTAAAATGTGAAACTACAGGTTATTTAATTATTTCATAAAAAATTAGAGCAATTAGATTATGTTTGTGCATAGAAGAGCCAAATTATAAGAGTAGGCTAGAACAAAGGCTATATGATTTATTGGAGTAGTTGGTTGAGCGGTGAACGCTTGATAATCAATTGTCAGAAGATCAATTCTTCTTACCAACACAATATCCTTAGGCGAATTTGTACAATTGACTTTTTCGTTTACTACAAAAAAAACTTTGAGTTTTGGCCGTGGTTAAATTGATTTACCTACGGTTTTAGCCACGGTTTTTGAAACCGTGGTTAAATCCACCTGTAAGGCCCAAAAATCTTACATTATTAATTATGGGATTTGAGAATTAAATTTCATACTATGGGCTAATATTGATTTGAGAAGTTTTGAAAATGATAGATTTAATTTCCGAGCTGAAAATATTTAATTTGAGAATATGCGGATTTTGAGAATTAAATTTCGAGAATTCTTAAATTAAAAGAATAAATATTCGATTTGAATATTTATGGAATTGAAGATTTAATTTCATGTTTCGGAAATTAAAGAAGATGAATTTGGAAGATATAACTCGATCAGGGACTGATTTGCACATACTGACATTTGAAGGGCTGAAGTGCAAACGGTCGGGATTATTTAATTAATCCGAATTTAATTTATTTTAATCCGAGAATATTTAATTTGGGAATATTTAGAGTTTTGATTTAAATTCTAATATTCTTAAATTATTTTGGATTGAAATTGAATTAAAACGAGGGTCGAGGACTGAATTGCAATTACTGAAGACTTCAGGGACTAAATTGCAATTTATGCAATATCTATCCAATTTAATCAGAATGAAACGTGTTTGAAGCAAAAAGGTTTCAGAAAGTTAGAACAGAGGTCGAAACCTCTTCCTTTTTCTTGTGAATTCGATTGTTTCAAATCGCCGTAACTTTTGATCCGTTCGTCCGATTTCGATTCCGAAAGATGTTCTGGAATTCTTGAGACGAGTACTTCGATTTGATGTAAGTTTCTGATTTCTTCGGTATGGTTTGAAGATTGAAATATTGCAGAGATCAGATGTTGAGCATGAATATGGCTTTCTATTGAAGTATGTAGTTCCGTATCGATGTCGAATCAGTTATTTGATGCCGTATGAATTCCAATGAGTTTTTACAGCATGTATTTCGAATGTATGCTTCTGATATGCTGAGAATATGATGTTATGTTGCTGATATGTTGATGAGGAACCATAATTGAAATTGAAAATGGTTTCGATATGTCGTCGGTTACCGATTTTTAATCGCTACGCCGTCGATTCGTGTTTTGAGGCAAGTTTGATAACCTGTTGTGATGACCCGAGTTCTAATCTCTCATTTAATCAAATGTCCAATATTAGACAAGAAACAATGTCTCAACAAAAGAGTAAAAATTTTTTTTTTTTTTTAAAATGGATTGCCCTGCGCACGCGCGGGCATCACCCCTCGCGCGCGCGCCGGCCAATGAGACCGAGATCTCAAGAGCTGGCTCGCGCGTGCGCGAGTACTTGCTCGCCCGTGCGCCGGCCACTGCACCAGAAAATTGTTCAGCTGCTGTCAAAAATGGTTCTCCAAATATTTCCATCCAAGATCAACTCAAACAAGGATTTATTCATGATCTAATCCATAGCAACATCTAACATGCATTCTAACATGCTATACAATGGATACCACTAGATCATAACAAGCCTTACAATCATAATAATCAAGACTTTCCAAAATATGCATAACACATTGCTATATAACAAGATCAAGATACTTCATGGTGTGTTAAGTATTTACAACATCTCACATGTTCTAAATACAATAACAAGATCATAATATCATCATCAACAAGTCTTGATACTATAACTATAACATGATTATGTTCAAGGCTCAAATATACATCATGACAGCTCATACAATTTCTAACTCGGATCATCACGCTATGTTCAACTCATCCCTTGTTCTTCAAGATTGCCTTTGTTCTGCTCCATTCCCTCCTATTGCCATGACACATACAACATAACAATAGCCGGATAACTCCGGTGAGAAATATATTTCCCAGTAAAAGCAACTAAACATGCATATCAAACATATATCAAGATCATGATATAAAAGTAATACAATGCATGTTTAAAAACAAGGTTCATCTCTTATCAAATTCTATCGTTTCATCGGTTGGGATCCCGAGAAGTAGATATCATAACTAATCCACCGACTCTCCCGATCGAGGTGGGGCTACTTATCTCACTTCTCTAGACTTTGAAGCCATTATATATGTAAATCAGACGCTAGGCTAAAACAACCACCCAGGCCATACATATACAATTCCTCAAATCGTCTATTTGAACGTTTCCGTTCATTTCAAAATCAAGGAATAAGTCTTTCAAGATGAATGCAATATATATCATCATCAAGGCATTCATTATATCAAGAACTTATTCAACAACTCAAATGAAAGCACATAAGAGCAAATAAACAAGCAAGTATGTGATTTAGGGGAACTCGATACAAACCATCTCGAGTTGTATTCCCAATCATATAGTAGTCTACTTTTACCTTCGTATTTCGTTTGTTCTGAATGCTTCAACTCTGAACATAATCATCAAAACAGATATATCAAACTTCGATCAATTCTATCATATCAGAATTGTATCAAAATATCAATACATCTTCAATCCATTCATTTCAAACCTCAAGCAAACTTCCTCGGTTCACAATTCGACTTCTTGAGTTGCTTGAGCTCGTAGCATGTCTGAAATATAAAGATTGCATCTAACAAAATCAGTATACAATCCCAAGATCATTGGCTCAATCTTAGACTATCCATATGGCTTCACCACATAACCAAGCATCATAGCGATTGTAAATCGGGAATCGTTACGGTATCGAATTCATTTCTAATTTCAATTCCATTCATACGGCTTTTCATATCCGTTCATTGTCATTCAACTCTTCCAACCAACAGATATTATCATAAACATATCAAAGAATATCTTATCTCAAAAATCATCTATCAAACTTGTCTCAAAACACGAATCGACGGCGTAGCGATTAAAAATCGGTAACCGACGACATATCGAAACCATTTTCAATTTCAATTATGGTTCCTCGTCAACATATCAGCAACATAACATCATATTCTCAGCATATCAGAAGCATACATTCGAAATACATGCTGTAAAAACTCATTGGAATTCATACGGCATCAAATAACTGATTCGACATCGATACGGAACTACATACTTCAATAGAAAGCCATATTCATGCTCAACATCTGATCTCTGCAATATTTCAATCTTCAAACCATACCAAAGAAATCAGAAACTTACATCAAATCGAAGTACTCATCGCAAGGATTCCAGAACATCTTTCGGAATCGAAATCGGACGAACGGATCAAAAGTTACGGCGATTTGAAACAATCGAATTCACAAGAAAAAGGAAGAGGTTTCGACCTCTGTTCTAACTTTCTGAAACCTTTTTGCTTCAAACACGTTTCATTCTGATTAAATTGGATAGATATTGCATAAATTGCAATTTAGTCCCTGAAGTCTTCAGTAATTGCAATTCAGTCCTCGACCCTCGTTTTAATTCAATTTCAATCCAAAATAATTTAAGAATATTAGAATTTAAATCAAAACTCTAAATATTCTCAAATTAAATATTCTCGGATTAAAATAAATTAAATTCAGATTAATTAAATAATCCCGACCGTTTGCACTTCAGCCCTTCAAATGTCAGTATGTGCAAATCAGTCCCTGATCGAGTTATATCTTCCAAATTCATCTTCTTTAATTTCCGAAACATGGAATTAAATCTTCAATTCCATAAATATTCAAATCGAATATTTATTCTTTTAATTTAAGAATTCTCGGAATTTAATTCTCAAAATCCGCATATTCTCAAATTAAATATTTTCAGCTCGGAAATTAAATCTATCATTTTCAAAACTTCTCAAATCAATATTAGCCCATAATATGGAATTTAATTCTCAAATCCCATAATTAATAATGTAAGATTTTTGGGCCTTACAATTCCTCCCCTATAAGAAATGATTTCGTCCTCGAAATCGTAGTCAAGTCAAATATCAAGTCTGATAGACTGAATGATAATTTGAAGTTATTTTCACTTCAATCATTCAAATCTAATGTAATCAGTTGTACTCTAAGTACTGAATATAATTCTCTCAATATTCCTCTTGTCTGATTCAAGTACACAGAAGGAATCTATCAATATTTTCTTACTTTAGATACATGAAACAATTCAGATTCATTGTATCAAGCTGAAAAGAATAAATCTTTCCCATCATCAATTCCATCTGACATCTTATTCAATGAAGTTTAATATTCAACTTCATATTCTGAATCTGTAAATGAAATTCTGCTTTTTCTCTATTCTGAATTAAATGATGTTTCAAGAATAACTTTGTCGCTTAACTAATCCGTTTCAGCTTCCAAAGTTATATCTATCATTCAATTCAGAATAGAGAAAAAGCAGAATTTCATTTACAGATTCAGAATATGAAGTTGAATATTGAACTTCATTGAATAAGATGTCAGATGGAATTGATGATGGGAAAGATTTATTCTTTTCAGCTTGATACAATGAATCTGAATTGTTTCATGTATCTAAAGTAAGAAAATATTGATAGATTCCTTCTGTGTACTTGAATCAGACAAGAGGAATATTGAGAGAATTATATTCAGTACTTAGAGTACAACTGATTACATTAGAGTTGAATGATTGAAGTGAAAATAACTTCAAATAATCATTCAGTCTATCAGACTTGATATTTGACTTGACTACGATTTCGAGGACGAAATCATTTCTTAGAGGGGAGGAATTGTAAGGCCCAAAAATCTTACATTATTAATTATGGGATTTGAGAATTAAATTTCATATTATGGGCTAATATTTATTTGAGAAGTTTTGAAAATGATAGATTTAATTTCCGAGCTGAAGTCTCAAGAGCTGGCTCGCGCGCGCGCGCGAGGGGTGATGCCCGCGCGTGCGCAGGGCAATCTCTTTTAAAATTTTTTTTTTTTTATTCTTTTGTTTAGACATTGATTGTTGTCTATTATTGTTGATTAATGTTTATTGAGAGATTAGAACTCGGGTCGTCACACCACCGTTGTTAAATTTAGCCACGGTTTAAAACTGTAGCTAAATTTAACCACGGTTTTAATCAAAACCGTGGTTAATTTAACCACGTTTTTTTAAAAACCGTGGCTAAATTAGCCACGGAATAAAAAAAAACCGATGTTAATTTAACCACGGTTTTGCTTGTGGCTGAATTAGCCACGGTTTTTTTATAAACCGTGGTTAAAATATCCACGCTTTTTAAAAAACCGTGGTTAATTTAGCCACGAAATTAAAAAACCGTGGCTAAATTAACCACGGTTTAGAAAAAACCGTGGCTAAATTAGCCACGGAAATGAAAAAAATCGTGGCTAATCTAAATTAGCCACGGAAGATCAAATGCATAAAAACTAATTAAAATGTGTATCAAAGATAAAAATATCTCCCAAAACACAAAATCAAACAAAGGAAAAATAAAATTAATCCCACAACAAACACTAAAACTAATCAAAATTATATAGTTTAACATTTAAAAATCTAAATACATAGCTAAAACAACATGCCCATAAACTTATTGTGTGAATGAGATGAAGCAACAATACCTTTTTAGATAAAATGATATGAGCAATTCCTATATTTCAAAATCATAGGTGGAGGAAAGAGGCATACAGTATGGGAATTAGCTAGAAACCCAAGGAATCCAAGATTAAATGAAACAACTGGAGGAACAGGACATCTAAATAAGTTCGATGCATGTAGTATGTAAAAAATCATGAATAATTTTCTTCAGAAACAAAATTTTTTTATGAAAAAAGGAGCCCAACCAGAATTAAATTAAGCAACGGCCCAAAGTTTGCGCACCTCGTATCTTGACTGTAGAAAGTTTCAACGAAGCCAAAATCTGGTATCCTGGCAAACACGTCGTGGACTTCAGGTTCAAAATGAACATTCTTCTTCTCTTGGTGATACAAGAACGAGGCAGCCTGGAGTAAAAACGTGTGAACACAAAGTAAATTTTAAAACCTAAGAAAATTGATAAATTAACGACTTAGTAGTAAGAGAACATGAAAAGTTTCAGCCATTAATATCCAGGAATGTAAGCCATAAAAATTGAAAAACCCTTGAGAAATAATACAGCATAAACAAGATCATTTGCTCGGCTTGTATATCAAAGCTAATGAGATCTTGCTAGCTGTTTTCATCAACAATGGACTGAATCCTTCTGACAAATTGTGATTAGTTCAGACTAAAATTTTATTCTTTAAATTATGGCATTCTATGAAAAAGAAAAAGCCAACACAAAACTAGATGTTAACAGAAATTTTAAATACAGAACTCAGGTAAATGGGATCATAATACAAGAAAATAAAGATTAGCGTAACTACGATGATTAATTACCTCAACCAAGAAAAAAATGACATTATCACAATCCCAAGAAACAGACCTCTGATTGATTGGTGTCCTTAATCTTGATTTCTTCAAGGTGGGAAAATTCATCTTCTCACGAAACAGAGGGTTTGCCTCTATCAACTTGGTTTGCCTCTATCAACTTTTTATGTTCAACAAGCATTATACCCCTAGCAGTCTTGGTGCCCCCATACTTAAACAATTGTTCATTCTCTCTGCATGTTATCAATCACATTCAGATCAATATCTTTGGAACAAAGGAGGATGATTCCCATAATTGAACAAGAAAACCACAAGGGAATCTCTACACATTGTTTCATTACCTAAAGTTCTCAAAGGTCAATAGCTATGTTATTTCTTTAAAAAATATCTTCATTAAATGATGAGAAAACTTTCAAGTCCTTCACCAGAATGTCGACAGCTTTTGCACGATCTTTCGTACTTAATAAACATAATTTTAAATCCAATACTTATGATTCAACAAAAATACAAAAGCTTTGACACAGAGCAAAGAACAACGATCCAGCAAAGAGATAGCCATGAAAGTTGAGTAATTTTTATTACAAATGAAGAGCTACATAGAAAAGATCAAAAAAATGACACACCATTTTAGTTCAAAGCTCGGAACACTCAATCAAGTCCTACATATTTTAAATTCCTCGACTCCGTGAAACTGCATTACCTCATAGATCAAATTACAACTATTTTAGTGAGAGTTTCTAATCAATGTTCATGTACATAAGTCATAATAGCCTATCTACTCCTCCAAACTCCCAACTTTTCGAGAAAATTCCAAACAAAAAAATACAACTACATCAAATCAAACACATGGAAGGAACCACGATGGCTCCAGCAAGCCCAATCATAGATATAAACAAAATACAGAAAGCGGAGATAAAGTAACAATAAAGTGCGATGGGCCGATGGCAGTAAGCATCACATACAACTTTGTCTATTAATAACTATTCTAAAGGTTCAAGGGACTAGAGTATACAAGTGTTTTACAACACTTGTATCCCGCTGTCTTATATTCTAAAGGTTTAAGGGACCAGAATGTTAAGTTAGTCAGATAGTGCAAAACCATCTGATATTTATCCATTTCCCAGATCTTCCACCGGGTAAAACCATCTGATATTTATCCATCCAATGCATTTAGATTTCTAAATTCCATTAAAATAAAATGAAATTCATATTCTCAAAGCTGAAAACACATTTGTTTTCTAATACCAAGCAATTTCTAATATCCTAATCACACAATGAAACAAGTAAAATCAACTTTCATGCATGTTCTGCGCAACTCAATTCATCATTATATTCAGTTTTTAGAACTGAATGCTACAAATAGGTAATTAATTCATAGCATCTAACACAAAAAAGAGCAAAGACCTTAATTACGGTCAGCAAATGATTAGGATAAATGCAAACCAATTCAAAGAACATCAAACTACAACAATCATGTCCCAACAAAACTTCAATCCAACTCAATGCTACAAAACAACAGATTAAGCACCCAAAAGAACACATCCATTCAAAACCAAAATCATTTCAAACCCAAAAAATGATATTAAAGAAAATAGAAACAATACTCACGTGATCAATAAAAGCTAGAGGCTCTGAATGCTTCACATTCTGATTTGTCGAGTTCCATGTCATTGCCTTTAAACGAGGGACGCTTTCCTACACATCAATAAATCATCCAACAAAGAAAAAAAATAAATTAGGATATTGATATTACAAGAGCAAAAATATGTTAACCTAATAAGAATTGAGTTTTCTTTCTCGAACGGTCCTTAAATGTGAGAGATGCAAGAGATTGGAGGCATTCTGTTAAACACACCTTCGAATAAATACCCAAAGGCACACCAATAGCTGCAAAAACGTGCAAGGCCAATTAGTAGCACTATAAAATTATGCCATGAGAAGTCTTTATGCGAAGGATGGAAGGATAGAAGTATACCAAGATGGGTGTTACACAGTGAAAGTTTAAAAATTGATAATCATGTATCATCACGCCACACACCAGCATAGCAAGCCTATATGCTATCTGAGTATCTCTGCATAAGTTTACTCTCCTACGTTTTTCTGTACAAAAATATTGTGTCTGCATACCAGTTTTAATTGCACAAAATTGCTTCGTTTTCCCCTAAACCAAGTATCCACGTGGCAATTAGCTATATTTATTCATTTTTCCAAGTATTTGTAAAATATAAAAGTTATTCCTAAAACACTAAAGTTCATTCAATCAACTTCAGCTTTTGCACTATCAATAAATATGCTCTCCTTAAAACAAGAAAATAAAATAAAAATAGTCCTAAAGTAAAACAAAAGAACAAAAGAAAAACAAGAATTCATAAAAATAATGTATTCATCACACAAATTGTACGTTGTTAGAAAATTGGAAACCAGCAAAGGAGACAATACAAACAAAAATATCACAAAGAATTCGTTGTAATTACTAAATTATAAACACAAAAATGCAAACAAATATATCCAATCAAATACATATACTCTTAAAAATCCGTAAACTTGAAACGCACAAGCTGGAATAGAGCAGGCCGCTATACTCACCAGAAAAATCCAAATCCCTGCTGGAAATCGTTGAAAATGGGTTGGGTAGGTTTGAAACTCTCGTAAGCTTGAACACCAACATCTCACGACCCAAAGCCCTGAGAATCGATCTGAAATCAGTGATAAATTGGAAATACTAACTTACGCCTAGAAATAAAAATAATCAAAATCGAGCAGCAGAAACATCCCTCGAGAAGCAGCTTCCCTTGCAGCCGTGCACCAGCCGAATGCCGGCTTCCGTTTCCAAAAAATCCTGGAATCCGGAGTGCTGTTCACAAACCGAGCTCAACAACGCGCAGGACCAGGTTCTGAACGTGGCTCGATTCGGGCTTAAACGAGCATCAAATTCAGCGATTCATGGCTTAAATTGAAGCCACAGATGTAAGAAAGAAAACCCAACAAACGGATCGAAGTTTGGACTCCAAACGAAGAAGTTACGAGCGAATTACCGGAACTGCTCCAAGGGTTACGGGAATGAGTTTGGGGTTTGGGGATGAAATTTTCTTTTCTCTTTCTTTCCCGGTTGCTTTATGCGTACATGTATGTATGTTGATGCGTGTATATTCTTTTTATTATAATTGTTGGGTAACTTGATACGGTTTAGATATTTCAACTCTCTTGTATTATTTGTATTATTTTAGGTCAAATATATATCTATCAAATATACATATTTTTAATAGGTTAATACGTCCTTGAATTTTTTAAAATTTTGCACACAACATCCCTCGATTCCATGTTGTAATTACACACGTTGAAGGTAGATATTTATGGTCTTTTGCACCTGATTTGACTTTATTGCTCTCTTCTTTTTTTAAAATAAATCAATAAATTACTCTTTTATTTTTTTCCCTATATATAAAAGTTCTATATTTTGAAAAACTATGTGGACAAATATTCATGTTAATTAGAACAAAATGACAAACTAATATGATAAATAATTTAAAATATCTTGGGACAAAAATTTAGATTTTACAATTATATATATAACAATAAAATATTTTGTTTGTCCTCGTAATATTTTATATGCATATATTTTAAAAATTATATCACAATCTATTATATCATATATGTAAAACGAAAGATTTTTTTTGTGATGTTAAAATGATGTATTATTTATAGTATATCTGAAGTGTTAGTATAGATATAAAAAAATATGAGTCAAAAGTTTTTCACAAAAATATAAAAACCAAACTGAAATTTAAAATTTTTATTTTACAAAATATTATAAAAGTTTGGGGAAAAATAAAATATTTTTAATATTAAAATTAATATTATTATGTTATCGTTTTATATTTATATGTAAATTGTAATGTATCCTCCGGTCATTAAAGACAAAGTTTTTACATTCTAAAATTTGTGTATAAACTAAATATTATGTTTTTAATGTTAAAAACTAAATACTAAATATAATTTATATTTATTTTGTTTTTAATTTGAAGAATGTTAAAATATAAATATGTTAACTATGATAAATAATACTTTAATTTAAATTAAATTTTTTGAAAGTAACGATATTTTTTAATAAAATATTATGATTAATTAGAAAACTAATTTTTTAACTTAAAATTTAAAACTATGGGATACAAAAATTTAGAACGTTAAAACCACGCATTACTTGTTTTGAAAAGTTCAAAATAACATATAAATTAAGATTTAAATAGATTTAAAAATTAATATTTAATTTTATAATTTTTTTATATTAATGATATTTATATAATTAATTATAATTTTTTGAGTAATAAATATTTTAGATAATCAATTTAGAAATTGAAATTATTAATGAATTTATCAAATATATATTTAATTAATTAAAGAGTAACATTATCAATTTATAAGATAAAAAAATAAATATTTATATTTGAATTGATTTGTCTCAAGTTTTTAATGTAATTTATTTTTAAAAGAATGTATATTAATGAAGATTTAAGGATATAAGTTTTTGAAAAAAATACATCCAAACGAAGCTGGAAAACGAAGCTGAAAATTATTTTCTTAATGTGTTGATCCACTCTACACTATTTATAAATCATCTATATATAAAAATTTAAACAAGATTTATAGATGTTAAAATACTTTGATAATGGAGGAAAAATAATTGAAAGAGGGAAGAGAAAAATGTATCAACTCGAGAATCAATATACGAACAATATAAATCAACCCCGGACATCCCAAATTATGAACAAATACATAATAACAAAATGAAAATTACCGTAAGAAGAGTCTAGCGTGGTACTTGTTTCACTGAAAACGAAGTTGAAATTATTTTCTTAGGTACCGCTTGATTGAAAAATATGATTAATAATACATAGACAAGTAATATAATATAAGAAAAAATAAATAAAAAATGATAGTAAATATAGTATTTATTTTGATTGATAGATTAAAGTCTATTTGATTTGATTGATTAAATTTTACATAAAAATGTTAAATGACTATTTTGCTATTTTAATCTTAAATAAAATATAAATAATATTATTTTAATCTAGGATATGGCCAAAGCCCATATTTTACCGTCGACAAATTCATAAAATATGTACAAGTTAAGAAAATTTGGAAGTGTAATTTTTTTTTTCTTTTGACGGGAAAAACTTGTAACATGAAATCGCAGCACCCGTCCACTGCGTACTTGCCGATGCTCGCCGCTTGGTTCTTCCTGCACTCCAAGTAGTAACCCACTTCTACTACCTCACTAGAGATCTTCTTCAACTCCTGATATTCTCTCCAGAGATCCATATGTACCCTTTCCGAGTAGATCAGTTTGATAAATGAGTTTTATTTATGGATAAAAGGAAGATTAATTAATAATTATATATATTAATTGTTGAAGGGATATATATTTAATGAATCTATTGAGAGAAGTATTTGTGGTTCAAGTAGGCATGCATCGCAGTAGTTAGTTAAGTATATTATTTTAACTCAATAAAAATAGTACCCGAGGCCTGGAGACAGACGTACGAGTACTTTTATATATATCTATTCTAACATTTATGAAAAAGATTTACCAATTTTTAATTCCTTGCATGTTTCGAAAATGTGGCGAAAGAATTAATGCTTGTGCGAAGAAAACATTATCTAGGAAATGAAAAAAGAGCCTCTGCGTTATGGAAATTGGTACTTGGGTGTATGGGAAACCATATAAAATAAAGGGGAAATTGCATATATCACCCTTGTGAAATCCCGTGTTAGCTAATAATCCCCTGTGAAAATTTTTTAAGCTAATAACCCCCTGTGATTCTAGATTTGTAGCATACACACCCTTTTCAGCTAAAAAATGATGAAAATACCCCTACATAAAATAAATGATAAATTAAATAGTTCATAAAATTCAAGGGCATTTTCGTTATTTTTTAGCCAGAAGGGGTGTGTATGCTGCAAATCTAGAATCACAGGGGGTTATTAGCTTAAAAATTTTTCATAGGAGGTTATTAGCTAACACGAGATTTCACAAGGGTGATATATGCAATTTACCCCTAAAATAAATCATTATATATATGTGCAAACATAAAATACGTTATTATTCGGTGTATATTAGATGTGATGTCAATACTATTTGGTATCGGATTACGTATAGAAGAACATTAGATTTAATCATTTTTTCCATGCCACGTATTTGATGCCCACATATTGCAATCATTTTTATAATTTGGTTCCTTAATCATCGCTCGTTTTCAAGCCGTGAAGGGTTTCGATAACATATTGCATTCTTGACCCTTCTTCAAACAGGCTCAACGACGTCATTTTGGCAGGGAGCCAGTTTCCCACGTACACTATTTTGGTTTTATATATATATATATTATACGTTCAACTTTTCATCACTCAATTTATAGTGGTGGTTGAACAATATTTGCAATTAGGAATTAATATTCAATTCATATTTCTAATCATTCAAATTAAGATATTCTAATATTGTTTATATAGGCAAATTTAATAATTTATTTATTATATATTTCCTACTAATTCCAGCACTTTGCTTTCTAAATTTCATAACAATTTCTTACATATCATCACAATCGATAATGTGATATATCCACTGATTATATATCTATACTATTATATAATGGTTGAGAGCGTTATTAAAAAATTATTTTTTGGTGGCATGGACACACCAAAATTTCTTTTCTATTTTGTTTTCTCTAATGTAAATTTATACGGGATAATTGCATATACTACCCCTGTGAAATCATGAGATTGCTAAAAAAAACCCATGACTATAAACCCCTTTTTTTCAAATTTTTTTTCACTAATACCCCTGAAAATACGTACGAACAGGGGGTTATGTGCTCAAATTTTAAAAACACAGGGAGGTGCGTGATCAAGATTAAAAAACACAGGGAACTAGTAGATCATTATTTTTTTATAGAGGGTTTTTATCAATTCAGTATTTCACATGGGTGATGTATGCAATTGCCCCAATTTATACAGAACTTTCACACTAAAAAAAACTCAACGACCTCTAAAAAAATTATGTATATGTATTATGTTATACATGCAATGCGTGTGCTGCGTCACTAGTATATATAAAGTAAGAGCACCTTATTAATCTCTTAATATGCTCACTTTTCAAATTTTTATTATAAAAAAACCCCACAACATTATTAACTTGCGAAAAAAATTAAATCAAATACTTAAATAAATAAATTTATATTATATATACACAAGATATAATATTTATATAATGTTGCATGCATTGCGTGTGTGTTGTGGCTAGTATATATTAAGTAAGAAGGTCTTACTTTGGTTTCTTTTTAATTGGTATGGCCACACAAAATTAATAATAATTTTTATTTGTTTATCTATTTTCAAATTACAAATTATTTGATTAAACTAATGGAGCGAGAAATATCTGAAAGAAGCAATGATGCTTTAGCTACTTCTTATGGTTACCATTCTTAATCCAAAAAAAAAAATCCTACTGTAAATTTATTAGATTTTTTATTAAAATTAAATATAATAAAAAAATTATTTTTCGTCACACTCATCGTGTGTGCAAATATATATGCTAGTATATATAATTGATTTCTAACATTTCTATGCTACATAATGAAATATGATGATGTCGACATTTTACCTTGGGTTCGGTCTGGTAGAATGGATCCTCCAAATCCTCTATGAAGCAAGTCGGGTCGGGTACCACCGAGTTCTGCACAAGCAACAACTAGGTCAGGGGGCGCCAAAAATGTTTTCGGCGTGACCCCTCCGATGCCTAAGTCAGTGTCTTGAAGGCAGAGAGTCTGCCATGTTGAGCCTTTCTTCGGTTTACCCCTTGCTAAGCGATAGAGTCCCAAAAAAAGTCCAATAAAATTTTATCCATCGCTTATTCAACCCGTCGAGGGAGATATAGATGGTTTCAAGGTGGTAAAATGCAGACACGCTCGCGCGGCTCGGTAGTGGACTGGGCTGGAAAAGTGGTCTGGGCTTGAGCAATTCTTCTCCAAGATCATCTTGTATAGACACCCCTTTTTTCCCCACTACTTCATCGGTTAGGTTATGGCTGCCTCCAGAATTAAGAACCCACGGTAGAGATGATATCATGGGATTGATTTTCGTTTCCCACAGACGGCGCCAATTGATGATGTCAAAATTTTACGTCGGGTTTTGTTGGGTTGTGAAACACAAGCAATCTTGATTTTGATGATAACAAAACTTTTTATTGTGTTTCTAACATATTTAATCAAGTGTTGTAGAGAGTAGATCAAAGTTGAAAATGTTTGAGCTGGAAATCAAATAACTCAATCTGGCACAGTTCAGTAAATCAATCATATCTCACAGCTTGGTGATCCAAAGGACTTGAGGTTAAAACGGTTGGAAAGCTTACTCAAATATTTACAAGTCATATGTCAGGCCAAATGAGTTAATTCGAACGTTATCAAGGCGAAATGGTGGTCGCAACATCGAAGTTACAGCAACCAGATCAAACAGATCAGTCCTGGTATTTTTGTCATAACTTACAGCTCGCTTATCCAAACGGGATGACTCAGTATGCTTTACGAAGCTAAGACAATTATCTACAAATCATCTTCAAGAATCTCAATCTGAATCGGAGTGTAAGAAGCAGATAAAGCAGGATGAAGTTTCGAGATCTGCACAGAAATTCTGCAGAACATAATTTCTGACACAGCTTAGTATTTCAAGTATAGCTCTCACATAAAAACTTGAAATCGAGCGATTTTTGATTCTGTGGAAAGCCAAGAGAAAGGGCTACAACTTTTATGTTCATCACTATGCCCAGAAATCAGTGAATCAAGAGCTATAAGCAAATGAACAGATCAGATCAAACATGGCCAAACCAGATCAAGTGAAGAAGACCAGATCGAAGTTGCTCTAACCAGATCAATTGAACCAGAACAGATCAAAGCTCGACCAGATCAAATTTGGACCAGGACAGATCAAAGCTTGACCAAACCAGATGAGTTTTACCAGATCGAATCGGACAAACCAGTCCGATGAAAAGTAAAACAGCTCAAACTTAGAAAAGTGTCAGCTACTCAAATATGACCGTTGCAACTTCAGAAAGTGTCCAGAAACATCCCAAACGGTCATATTATTGAATCTAACGTTCAAATCATTCTTGGATCTTATAAATACAACACTTTGAAGATTAAACAAAAGCTTGGGCATGAGATTCAAAGTGTGGGCAGCTTACATGAAGAAAACAAGCTAGAATGAGAGCAATCCCAATGTGTGAGGAAGAAGAAGAAGAGATGAGCTTTCAACGTTAAATCCTCTACACCAAACCCACTTTATAGAACACTCTTCCTTGTTCAATACCTTTGTATATATCAGTTGAAGAGAGTCACTCACACACATACGAGAGATGTTCTTTGAAAGATTAGTTGAGTGAAAGTCTTAGCACAAATACATTAAACATTGTGTTTGTAGTCTTGGCATAAGAGACGTTAAACAATATGCGGATTGTGAGGTTGAGGCCTAAAATTGAGAGTGGCTAGGAGTTCTCGTTTAGGCATTGGATAAGTCCTTGAAAGAACGTGTATATCACGTACTTTAAATTATATTAGAGTTTTGCCTTTCTTAGACTTGTTTTAAGATTTGATGATATATATTATCTTATCAAATATGTTATCTTATCAAATGTATATTGTAAATTGATAATATATATCTTAACAGTTTTGTTGATGAGATATCATATCAAATCTTTATTCAATATTGTGTAGGATTTACAAAGATTGAAAATCTATTTAAGAAGATAATTATACACAGATGAAAGATGGCGAGGAGAGTGCAGAAACGTAAAGCTAATTATTACTGCAGAAATTCAGAAGCTGAAGATTGAAGATCGATCGGAGAATTTCTGAAGTATTCCTTGCCGTTACACAGTGTTGCCGAGTAGTGTTGGAAAAACTAAAAAACACGCGAGTGAAGTGTTGTTCAGAAAGTGGTTCCTTGGTTTTTTTGTTTTTCGGCACATGTGTTTAGAACTTTCTATTGGTTTTTATATTCTAGTTCTTACTAGTTTTTAGGAAGTTATTTATTTTCTCAACTTGTTGAGAAAAGTAGATTTTCATATAAAATCACTAGTTGGTTTTTTTGTGTAAGCTGATTTGTTTTCTAGTGATTATTTTGCCCTGAGGCATCGCACAAATATTAATTACTTGTGCATAAATATTTGTGTTATTTATTTTTATGTTTAATTATTTCGCTGCGTAGTGTGTCTTGAAGTATTGAAGAGACAACACATATTCTGAAATTTATTTATGGCATTCCTGCAGTCCATACCATCAAAACCCTTACAAGTGGTATCAGAGACATTCACTTGACGATACTAAGTGTGATTCTGGTTTTTTGTGTTTTGACATGATGGATTTATCACTTGTTGAATTGACGCAGAATGTCATTGAGTCTGATTTAGGAGATGAATCCATCGTCTTGCTTACCAGAAAGTTTGGGGATTATCTTAGAAGGATGAGGGATACCAAGAAACCTGAACAAAAATCCAAAGTCCCGGTCCCTCCTACTCCTAACACGCCTTTGAGAATTTGTGTACCAAATCAAAGTAAGTCACCAGCTAAAGGTCAATCTCAACCAAAAACTGAGGGAAGTGTCCTTACCATAGCCAAAAGTGTTGACTCCATACAGTGTCATGAGTGCAAAAGATATGTGCACCATGAAAATGAGTGTGTCAACAGATTTAGCAAGTATATAAATGCCTTTTTGAGTGATTGTGAGTCTGAAGAAGATCACATACCAAGTCACATCAAGCCTTACTGTTTTAAGCTCAGGTATAAATATATGTGCTGGAATACCAGACAAGTGTTACCATCAGTGTTGCCAACACTGAACCAGAACACTGCTAGGAGGAAAAATACAGAGAAAAAGGTTTGTGTATCAAAAGCTACATACAGCTGTAATGTTGTTTATACTTCATTGAAAACTAATGTTTCAGGTAATTGGTACTTCGACAGCGGTTGCTCATGCCATATGACAGGCTCAAAGAAATACCTTTTGGATTATGTTGAACAGGATAAAGGAAAAGTGACATATGGAGGAGGAGCAAATGGAAAGATTGTTGGTAGAGGCACTTTGAATGTAGAAGGACTGCCCAAACTTCAAAATGTTTTACATGTTGAAGGATAATAGCATTATTCAACTTTGTGATGATGATCTTTATGTTAAATTTGATAAGAATTTTTGTGAAGTATTTGATAAAAATAATTCATGTGTTTTTTCAGGTTCAAGATCTGTGGATAACTTATATCAACTTGAAGAAGATCTTGTCTGCAAACACACGAAAGAGAATGATTTTGATTTATGGCATCAAAAGTTGGGACATGCAAACTTCAAGACATTAAAGAATTTGTGTAAGTATGATGATGTACGAGGTATGTCAAATCTGAACTTTGGAGTACCATATGTTTGTGATGCATGTCAAAAAGGTAAGCAAACTCAGGTGTTGTACCCAGTGTTGCCAACACTTGAAACAACACGCTGCCTTGAAATTTTGCATATAGGTGTAATGGGTCCAATGGAAGTGAAAAGCTATGTAGGTAAGTGGTATTATTTTGTGTGTGTTGATGACTTCTCACAGTACACATGGGTAAGCTTTCTTAGAGAGAAGTCATATGCTTTTAATGCTTTTAAAAATTTACACACAAGGATTACTAATCTACATAAATTGAAGGTTGGAAGAATCAAGACCGACCATGGTAAGGAATTCGAGAACTCCTTATTTTCAACTTTGTGTGGTAAGAAAGATCTTAGAAGAAAAATATTTGAAGATGAGATAGATGATCTGCTGGAATTCTCCAAACCTCAAGAAAATCCAAGTGTTGCCCCGAGTGTTGTCATACCCAGCCCAACACTTAGCACAACACTGCCTCTGACCTTGACAGAACTGGATGGTGATCAACATTCTGATATTATAGATGACACTGATGGTGTATTGCACAATGATGGAAAGGATATTCCAAGTAGAATCCAGAAGAACCATCCATCATCACAAATCATTGGAGATTTGCATGGAAACATACAAACCCGGAGAAAAGATAAGGTTGACTATCGAAAGATGAGTGGGTTAGTATGCATGAATTCCGTGTACTCACAGGTAAGTCACTCCTGCTTTATCTCTAATATTGAGCAAAAGAAAACACCTATGGATTCAAATGAAGAGTTGTGCAAGGACAGTGCTGCAGACTGTGTTGACAACACTGGGTACTGCAAACTTATTTGTTGTATTTTGTGTTTGAATGCTAGTCGTCTTGATGTTATGTTCAGTGTGTGTTTATGTTCAAGTTTTTATTGTGATAATTCGAGAGAAATTGGCATTTCAAAGAAACCATCTCGACACTCTCGCACAAAACACATTGGCATTGGACATTACTTTATTCAAGTTTTTAGTAAAGAAAGGTTTGATCCGTGTGGAGTTTGTTGGAACAAATAACCAACTGGCAGCTATATTCACAATAGCATTAGATTTTGAGAGAATCTCCAGCCTTAGAAAATCTCTCAGCATTTTTTCATTTTAATAACTCATGGTTGTTGTCCCCAAGTGTTGCCAACACTGAAGGACAACACCAGTCTTGCATGTGTATTTTTAGGACTTTAGACATACTGCATTTTCATTTTGTCCTATGTTTTGCACTGTTTGATAACATTGACTAACATGCTGTAGTTTTTTTTGCAAAAGTTCTTTTTAGATCACACTTGCCATGATAATGTGCTCTAACTAAACCACGAAGTAGTTGAGGGATGTTCGTGTATTACATGATCTTGTCCCATGTGAAAAATGGTTTCGCAAATTTAGAGTATTGTTTGATAAAATCTCACTGATTAATCTTTCATGATAATAAAACTCAAAATCAAAAGAAAATTAGAAAAAGCTACCTAAAGGAGTCCAAGGAAGACCGTTCTTTTAGTGTGCAGGCTACCACTTCTGAACCAAAACAAAAAAATTGTGATACATGGCTCTGTAAGTGTGGAAAATTCATTAAAATATTTTGAAGACTACAGTGTTGTTGGGAGATGTTGCCAACACTAGTGCTTAACACGTACTGTGCACACACTCTACATGCATTTTATTGTTGAATCACATTGCATTTTGTTTTATGCATAACTAGGTCATGCATATGCATTAAATTGTGAATATTTTCTGTTCAGGGGTTGTAAGTTCTAAACAGACAAAATAAGGTGAAATATCCTATTTGCTAAAAATTGATATTTTGTGATTGACAATGATTTAATGAAGTTGAGCCGAAGCGGAGTCATTTATGGGAATATTTGGCTGGTTTTAATCTCGGATTATTGCCATAATTGGGTTGATTTTTATATCATTAATTCAAAAGTTTACCCAATTATTTTTTTTCTTTGGAAAGTGTTTCTGCAGAGGTCTTTTGGAAGGTAAAGGGTTGATTGTGGAATTTTTTGTATTGTTCAATGAATGATTTTTTTTTCACCCCATATTTTGTACAAATTTGATTAACATCTCATCTCTGTTTTGTGTTGTTCAGTTTGATCTCTAACTCTCTGCTCAATATTTTTTTTACTGGACACATTGATGTTGTTGCTCTTGTGTTACAACATTGAAAGGGAAAAAGGAATATAGACCTAACTCGGTCTGCATTTGGTGTTGAGTCGTGTGTTTCCAACACAATATGTCAACACTAGTGAAGCTTCGCGCTACACTGCTCCCGTCAGTAATTTTTACAGTTCACTCTTTGTATAATGAAGATGTTGGAACACGTTTTCAGATCATAGATCTGATACCCGGTGCAGCGGAAGTTTAAAAATTTTTATATGAAACGATTCCATATCATGGGTATCAAATCCTAACGATTAAATTATGCAAGTAAAATAATAATAACAATTAATATTTTACCTCTTCAAGCTATGGCTTGATTATGGACACCAACAGATTAATCTGCTCTTGTTGTAAATCCCAGGAACTGATGACTTGCTCGATCAATCTCTGGAATTAGGTTCACGAACAGAAAACTAAAACCCTCTGATTGATTGCACTAGAAATCAATCAGATGTTTATCGAAGAGATTAAACATATTTGTTCTGTCAATTCAGAATGTAATTTTTCATAAAAATCACAGACTGAATTCTCTCAAAAAGGGACAGGATTTTCGAAAAAACTCTTTAGAATATATTATATGATTTTCGAAAATTGCAAGATAGAATCTCATGGTATTTTTTGAAAACTACACATATATATATATATAATTTCTAGACTAGATTAAGTTATAAGTCTATTAGGACACTAACTCCTTAGGGCCCATGATCCATAACTTAAGCCCAACAAGCCAAGCCTGTTATTATAGAAATTAATATTAAATTAATCATGACTCCGATTGATAAACTGATTTCACCAATGTGAACAGAAACCATTTCTGCACATTTTAAAGTCAAGATAATTTTTCTGAATCCGAATTCAGTGATTTCCAAAAATGTCCATCCCTATGTCATTTTAGAAAATTTCACTCCCTTTAGTTTTGAAGTCCAACTTCTTTTTCATTAAATTTAACTCTTTAAATTTAACTATCTCAACAGGGATTAGTAATCCATTACTTGTGTGACCCTCAATGGTTCAGGGATACAGCTAGCCGTGGGCTCACAACTCCTTGTGACTCGGAACAACAATTTCCGACTTACCAATCGAATCATGGTAAGAGCATCTAGAAATATCGCCCCATGATTCCCTAGGTATCACTGATAGTGCCTGCAAGAACCAGTAAATTTTGGTTAGCGTACAGTACGGTCCCTTCATCCAAATATCCCGATCGAATCAACAACCATTGGTACATCGAGAGTCGTTCGAGATTCGATAACTATGCAATGCATCTTCAAGATCAAATAGTGACATCGCATGTGCTACTAGGAAACCAAGTAACCTAAATCACATCGAGTACTCTGGCCAGAGATTTGTCACACTAATATCTCCTCAGATCGCATAGGATATCCACACTCACAAGCATGTGGTGAATCCTTGAAAACAAAGCATCGACTCCTATATGTGTCGTAACTATACCCAATCTTGACACCTGATGACCCTCATAGAGTCGGTAAACGAGTCAAAGTATAGTACTAGCATATAGAGTCTCCATGATGTTTCAAGTAGTAAGGACTAATGGTGTACAACCAAAACCGCGGACTTATCCACTCAATTAATATTAACCACTTGGAAAGTCCGAATAGGGTAGTTCGATCATTCATCATATGAATATCCATTTGCATGCTTTGAACATCTCTATGTTCCATACCAATGAAACGTGGTACTTGGCATCGCAAATGCTAGTCTCGATCTCGAGCGATCCTTATCCTTATTTGCGGATGGCTCAATTGACTAGGAACTGTTTAGAATATACAGTGACTATAAGATGTGTTTCATGATAGTGATCTCTCTTTATTCACTATCTCATCTTACTTACACTATAGTATATTCAAGGTCTTTATCAAAACCACAATATTATATCACAATATAACATTATGAAGAAAGATAAAGAAAATGCCATTAATGAATGTAAATTATATTAAACAAAGATTGTTTACAATAAGAGACTCTCAAATCCCTTAGCCACAACTTGGCTAGCGGGGCATCAACTCTTTCAATCTCCCACTTGCCCTATAGCCAACTAGTCATACTACGTAGTCCCATTGCTTCGCGATGTTTGTCAAACAATGGTCCTGGCAAGGGCTTAGTAAGTGGATCAACGATATTATCTGCAGAGGCCACTCTCTCAATAGTGATGTCTCCTCTTTCCACGATCTCTCGGATGATGTGGTATTTCCTCAGTATGTGTTTGGAACTTTGATGAGACCTTGGTTCCTTTGCCTGAGAAACAGCACCAGTGTTGTCACAGTACACCGGGACTGGACCAATAGCTTCAAGAATTACGCCCAACTCTTGGACGAAATTCCTCATCCAATGCCTCAATGGTGGAATCCGTTGTGGTGTCCTGCTTGGAACTCTTCCAAGAGACAGCACCACCATTGAGCATGAATACAAATCCAGAGGTTGACTTCGAGTCATCCACGTCACTTTGGAAGCTAGAGTCGGTATAGCCTTCCAATTTCAATTCTCTTCCTCCATAAACCATGAATATATTCTTAGTCCTTGTCAAGTACTTTAGAATATCCTTCACAGCTTTCCAATGCATTTGACCGGGATTGGCCTGATATCTGCTCGTGACACTCAGAGCAAAGGCTACATCCGGTCTGGTAGATATCATCCCATACATGATACTACCTATGGTTGATGCATATGGTATGCGTGTCATTTTCTCTATCTCTTCGTTAGTCTTGGGAGACATAGACTTGGATAAAGAAACTCCATGATACATAGGTAGATGTCCTCTCTTGGACTCATCCATAGAGAACCTCTTCAATATAGTGTCGATGTAGGTAGCTTGAGTGAGTCCTATCATTCTCTTAGATCTATCTCTATAGATCTGTATTCCTAGAATATAGGACGCCTCACCCAAATCCTTCATCGAGAATCTACCTGATAACCATATCTTTGTTAACTGCAACATCCCTACATCATTCCCAATGAGTAGGATGTCATCAAAATAAAGTACTAAGAATGTCACAGCATCCTTAACTACTTTCTTGTATACGCATGGTTCCTCCGGGTTCTTGATGAAATCAAAATCCTTTATTGTTTCATCAAATTTCTGGTTCCAACTTCTTGATGCCTGTTTGAGACCATAAATTGATCTCTGAAGCTTGCATGCCTTATGCTCGCTTCCCATGGATGTGAATCCCTCAGGCTGCATCATATAAATATCTTCCTTAATGTTTCCATTAAGAAATGCAGTCTTCACATCCATTTGCCATATCTCATAGTCATACTAAGCTGCTATGGCAATAAGGATTCTTATGAATTTGAACATTGCGACTGGTGAAAAGGTTTCATCATAGTCAACACCTTGTCTTTGAGTATAACCTTTTGCCACCAATCGTGCCTTGTAGGTCAATACCTTACCATCAGGCCCAAGTTTTCTCTTGTATATCCATTTACACCCTACTAGAACAATTCCATCGAGTCTATTTCCGACTGCATAGCTTCAAGCCATAAATTCGAATCCGCATCAGAAATTGCTTCCTTGAAGTTTCTTGGATCACATCCAATGTCGGGTTCACTTTGATCCCCTTCAAGAAGTAAACCATATCGAATAGGAGGCCTAGAAGTCCTCTCGGATCTTCTAGAAAGAGGCGTGTCGTTTAATGGTTCCTGAGGTGTGGGATCGTTATTTTGTATCTCTGGTTTTTCTCGAATTTCTTCAAGTTTCATCATCTTGCCTTTCTTATCAAGTAAGAACTCCTTCTCCATGAAGGTGGAATTTCTTGAAACAAACACTTTTGTTTCAGTAGGATGATAGAAATAATATCCGATTGAATTCTTCGGATACCCTACAAAATAACATAAGGTGGATCGACTATCCAACTTATCTCCCACTGTCTGTTTCACATAAGCAGGACATCCCCAAATCCTCAAGTAAGAATACTTAAGAGTTTTGCCAGTCCATAATTCATATGGAGTTTTGTTCACTGCTTTAGTGTGGACATTGTTCAACAACAATACCGCCGTTTCAAGCGCATAGCCCCAAAACGAAGGTGGAAGCTCAGTGAAGCTCACTGAAACACCATTTAGCTGAGGTGTCATAGGAGGAGTTCACTGAGAGAGAATCACATTCTCTTTTAGATAGCCCAAAAACTCGGTACTTAAGTATTCTTCACCTCGATCTGATCGAAGTACTTTAATACTTTTACCTAGTTTATTTTCTACTTCAGCCTTGAATTCTTTGAACTTTTCAAATGATTCAGACTTATATTTCATCAAATATAAATACCCGTACCTAGAATAATCATCAGTAAAGGTAATGAAGTAGGTGTGAACAAATTTAGTACCAATACTAAATGGGTCGCAAACATCTGTATGGATCAAATCCAATAGATTTTGACTACGCTCAGGTTTTCCATTGAAAGGAGTTTTAGTCATTTTTCCTTTTAGGCAGGACTCACAAGTTGGTAGAGAATTAATATCAGACATATCAAACATGCCCTCTCCCACTAGCTTGTTCATCCTCCTTGAGGAAATATGACCTAGCCTAGCATGCCAAAGTTTGCCAGGTTTTGACTATCGTTTTTTCTTTTATTTGTTGTTACCGGTTTATCAACATAATTAATTGGAACGTCTTTTAATTTTAAGTTATATAGATCGTTTTTAAATTTTCCATTTCAAATCAAACATTCATTCTTGTAAATATTGCAAATCCCATTCGCAAAATTGCAAGAAAAATCTTCTCTATCAAGAATAGAAATAGAAATAATGTTTTAATGAAATCTTGGCACAAATAAAAAACATCTCTCTCAATATATAGCTTAAAATTGTTTTGCAAAATCAAACAAATGTTTCCCATAGCTTTGGATTCAACTCTGGAATCATTCCCGAGCCTTAACTGGGTCTTACCCATCCTTAGCCTATTACTACTTGTCATCATCTGCAACTCATTGCAAATGTGAGATCTACATCTGGTATCCAATACCCAAGAAGTAGTATTAAGTGAAACATTTATTTCATTATAAAATATATCCTTAGCAGTTCGTAACTACTCGATATATATATTTTTTGCAGTTGCGCTTCCAATAACCGGGTTTCTTGCAGTGATGGCAAACTTATTTAGACTTGTCCATCTTTGCATGTAACATTTGGCCTTGAGATCATGGTCCTACCATTTCTCTAGTTCGGCCAACCTTTCCGAAGTTACATCAGCCGGGGCTGTTTTTGGAGGAGCCTTTTCTAGCACGTAGAAAATCTTCTCCGAACTCAGGACAATCTTTTAACTTACAGAACCATTCCGTATAGTTTGCGCCAGTCAGTTTGTTTTGTTCGAGAATTGAGACATGTGGATTACGAAGATTCATCATAATGATATACTGAGA
Organism: Henckelia pumila; assembly: GCF_033568475.1. NCBI lineage: Eukaryota > Viridiplantae > Streptophyta > Magnoliopsida > Lamiales > Gesneriaceae > Henckelia > Henckelia pumila. The sequence goes on along the minus strand of NC_133123.1, from coordinate 134,044,716 downwards.
TGAAAGCAGATAATTATCGGTGATTGCTTAATTAATTTACTAAGACATAAAATATGGCGAGATTTATTTTTTATTAATTTCACTCCCACTATTTTAACGATTTCACTACCCTCTAGTGAAAATGAGAAACTATTTTCTTTAGTGGGAACATGGAGTCCAATTGACAAATCATAGTCCCGAATAATATCAGTCAACCATAATTTTCAAAAGGTAGAGCCCAATTGCTTCCAAAGCAATCCCCATGTTTTTACCTCATGTCCAATAAGAGCCCAATAATATGATGCCGTTTATTGTGACATGTCAAGATGACCCATCAATATTAAGTTGTGATGGACGGTCGCCATGTGGATCCCCAATTATATGAGCCAATCCCATGGGATTTCCACCAAACTTACAACATGTGTCGATCCAATGTACAGCTTTCCGACGAACGAGCCCCCCCCCCCCCCCCAATAATATGAGTCGGACCGCGCCCGCGGGTAGCATCTCATACATTGATCGTTGATGGAAGGTAGGAACATTTAAACAATATTTAAATTACCTTTTGTTTATCTTGATATCAATTTTAAATCATATTTAAAATGATAAATTTTAATTTTGAAAAATTGTCTCATCATATCATATTTGTATGCTTGCGGGATTCATGCAATTTAGTCTAAAAATACATACAACAATAATATCATATATTATATTTAGGATGATCGACCCCAAAACTAATCGACCCGTGGTTGCCAATCACGAGTCTAAGTCCAATCCTAGGTGATATGCAAGTATGCAATGCAATCCTATTACATTAAGCTTCCAATTTACATTTTTTCGGTCTTTATTGTCTGCTGGTGTGGGGACCTCGGGTTGCTAATCTCATCTTAGGGCAATTAATGAACAATTAACATTCATTAAACATCAATTAATAAACCAAGAGCCAAGTAAAATTTTTTTTTTTTTTTTTATAAAATCAGTGCCTCGCTCGATCGGTGAAAAACACCCGATCGAGCGAGCACAAATGCTCAACTCTCGGATGGAAAATAATTTGGCCTCGCTCGATCCGTCAACTTCTGCGGATCGAGCAAGTCAAAAACTAAATTCTCTGTTTTGCAAAATTACAGGGCTCGCTCGATCCGTCAACTTCTGCGGATCGAGCGGGCTTCAAATTCCAAAAATCTGCAGAAATACATTTTGCTATTAAACTCGAGCACTATCACTTCCAATCATCAAATTCGATCCAAATCATGATATATCAAGTCCAAAACATGCATATACTCATAAACAAGGTCATAAGCATTTATACATGCATTTATTTACATCAAACAAGTCGCTAAAGATTGTAAACGACATCAATTATCTCAAACTTCATACATGTAATTCAAAACCAACTAAACTAAAGTTTTATTCTTCTAAAGTTCAAGACATCATCTACAACCCGAGTCCTCACGTGCTAGACTCTCTCCCAGCTATCAATTATGTCAATGACTAGCTCCTGCCCCTTTTCTGTTGTCATGCACACATACAAAACAAGACAACAGCCGGATAAACTCCGGTGAGAAACAATTCTCAGTATAACCAACATATAGAAAACGTTAAATAAATCATCTTGACTCTATTTAAACTAGACTCAACAAATAGAATACGTAAACGCTTTACAAACGAATTGATTCACATAACTTCACAGCCATCAAGATTCATAACTGATCTTGACATGGATATCCATCTAACGAGTTCGTAACTGACTCGCAAATAAGGTTAACATCAACCTTGGCATAGAATCAATTCAATATAGCATCATATCAACTCGAATAATATCCACTACCTGTGATGGATCGACAACCTCACAAACAAATCAAAACATAAACAAGTATGTGGTTTTTGCGGGCCAACTCAAGATTAGTCGTTCTTGAGTTTCAAAGTCCCTACTTCGCGATGTCGTCATTATACCTTCGTTTATCTCGGTTCTGAACTCTTAAAATCTAAAAGATACAACCAAAATACATATATCAAACTTCATTTCAATCTATCATTTCAGAAACGAGTCAAAACCATCAAGAATTCATCAATCAATTGCATTTCAAACCTCCACTCTTTCTTCGTTCGTTCAAGTCGACGTCTTGTGTCATTTAGCCTTCAAACTCGACTGAAACGGAAGAATAAAATTCCATAACATTCACCTCATCAATATAAGTGTTTCAGCTTAGCTATTGAATAACAAAACAGTTCAAAAACTCGATTAAACGATGTAGCGATTGAAAATCGGTAACCGACGTAATCCCGAAACCATTTCTTTTATTCAAACCATATGTACGTGTTCTCAATCAAGAAAACCAGCCAATATATCATTCAAAACTTCATCTCAATAGCTATAAAAATCGATTAACATGCTGGAATCAAGATTGGATACAAATAACACAAACTCATCAATCCGGTTTCGATATAGAATCGCATAAACGTCGATAAACATAATCGAAAATGCAACATCTGATATCTGCCCTTTATTGATTTCTAAACCCATATAACACAACATAAAACTTACACAAAATTGAAGCCCTCGTTGTAAGGATTCCAGAACAATTTACGGAATCGAAATCGGACAACCGGTTCAAAAGTTATAAGGATTTGAAGATTGCAAATCCAAAAGAAACGAAAGGATCTCAGCTTTTTTGTTCTTCTTTTTATGAATAGAACCTAAAGTTACACGTGCACATGCTGAATCATATATTTCAAATCTGATAACTTTCAATCAAAATTGCACTTTAGTCCCTCAACTCTTCAATAATTGCAACTCGGTCCTCGACCCTTATTTTAATTCAATTTCAATCCTAAATAATTTAAGAATATTAGAATTTAAATCGAAACTCTAAATATTTCCAAATTAAATATACTCGGATTAAAATTAAATAAATTCGGATTAATATTAATTAATCTCGGGCCTTACATTTCTCCCCCACTAAGACATGAGTTCGTCCTCGAATTCATAAACAGTATAGATATGCAGTCTGCATGCTCATAAGAATAAATAATAACTGAAAACTGAATAAGAACTCACATCAGTGGAATAGATAAGGAAATCGTTGCTTCATATCTTCTTCGACTTCCCAAGTTGCTTCTTCAACTCCGTGTCTACTCCATTGAATCTTCACCAATGGAATTGTCTTCGTTCGGAGTTGCTTCGTCTTCCTATCAAGAATCTGAATAGGTCATTCGAAATAGCAAAGAGTATCATCCAAATCAGCTTCATCAGATCGAATCACATGAGACGCATCAGATATATACTTCCTCAACATCGATACATGAAAGATATCATGTATCCCAGATAAAGACATAGGAAGAGCGAGTCGATAAGCAAGATTGCCTATCTTCTCGAGAATCTCGTACGGCCCAATATACCTTGGAGATAATTTTCCTCGTTTGCCAAATCGAAATGTGCCCCTGAACGGTGAAATCTTCAGAAACACTCTATCTCCCTGATCAAAAGATAACGGCCGTCGTCGTACATTCGCATATCTGGTCTGTCTGTGTTGTGCTGTTCTCATTCTTTGCTGTATCAATTTCACCTTTTCAGTCATCTGTCTGATCATATCCGGCCCTAACTCAGGTACCTCAGAAACATCATCCCAATAAAAAGGCGATCGACACTTCTTCCCATATAATGCTTCAAATGGTGTCATCTCTATACTCGTCTAATAACTGTTGTTATAAGAAAATTCCACAAGTGGTATAGAATTTTGCCATGTAACGCCAAAATCAAGTACTACAGCTCTAAGCATATCCTCAAGAGTCTGAATAGTTTGTTCAGATTGACCGTCAGTTTGAGGAAGATAAGCACTACTCAAATGTAAACCTCGGATCTCGATCTGATACAATCGACTTTGGCACACCATGTAGTCTTACCACTTCTCGAATATAGAGATCCGCCATTTGATCATGACGATAAGTCATTTGGTAGGGAATAAAGCACGCAGATTTCGTCAATCTATCAATGATCACCCAAATAGCATCGCATCCTCGAGATGATCGTGGAAACTTCGTTACAAAGTCCATGGAAATGTGATCCCACTTCCATTCAAGAATCGATAAACTCTGTAATAAGCCACCCGGTTTTTTTCGTTCAGCTTTCACCTGTTGGCAATTCAAACATTTAGATACAAATTCAGTCACATCAGACTTCATTTGTTTCCACCAGTACTGACTCTTCAAGTCGTTGTACATCTTTCTGCCTCGAGGGTGAACACTATAGCGACTGCAATGGGCTTTTTTCAAAATATTCTGTCTCAAATCTGCAATATTGGGAACAACTAGTCGGTCATTCACATACAAGGTATCATCATCACTAACCTTGTACTCAGACTGATTAGCAATTCTGGCTCAGCACTGATTGCATAAACTCTCATCGGCCTTTTATCTGTCTCAAATACATATCCAGAACTAGAACAATCTTCAATCAAATTAGATACACCTATCGTAGACAAGGATAAAGCACATACCTTTCTACTTAGGGCATCCGCTGCTGCATTAGATTTTTCCGGATAGTATTTGATTTCACAATCGAAATCCTTCAACAAATCAAGCCATAGTCGTTGTCTCGTATTCAATTCAGATTGTGAGAACAGATGCTTCAAACTTTTATGATCAGAAAAGATTTCAAACTTCTTGCCATATAAGTAATGTCTCCAAATTTTCAATGCAAAGATGATTGCAGCCAATTCAAGATCATGAATCGGATACCTGACTTCATGTGGTTTCAGTTGTCGAGAAGCATAAGCGACAATATGTCCTTTCTGCATTAAAATACATCCCAAACCCTGGTGAGAAGCATCACTATAAACAACAAAATCACCAGTACCTGTAGGGATTATTAGAACAGGCGCTGTAGTCAATCTCTTCTTTAGCTCGATAAAACTCCTTTCACAAACCTCAGACCAAATAAATGGTGCATTCTTCTGTGTAAGCTGTGTAATAGGCTTCGCTATAGATGAAAAATCTCGAATGAATCGACGATACTAACCTGCTAAGCCCATAAAACTTCGAATTTCTGGCACAGATGTCGGTCTCTGCCAACTGATCACAGCCTCAACCTTACTCGGATCAACTGAAATGCCATCTCCTGAAATTACATGACCAAGAAAAACAACTCGCTGCAACCAAAACTCACATTTGGATAACATGGCATACAATTTCTCTTCTCTTAATGTTCTCAACACAGTACGGAGATGTTCAACATGATCACACAAATTCTTAGAGTATATCAAAATATCATCGATAAAGATAATCACAAAGTCATCTAAATATCTTTGAAATACTCTATTCATCAATCCCATAAAAACTGCCGGTGCATTCGTTAGACCAAAAGGCATGACTATGAATTCATAATGGTCATACCTGGTTCTAAATGCAGTCTTAGGAATGTTTTCGTCTCTAACCCTCAGTTGATGATATCCGGATCGTAGATCAATCTTTGAATATACTGACGATCCCTGCAATTAATCAAATAAATCATCGATACGAGGTAAAGGATAGCGATTCTTTACCGTTACTTTGTTCAATTGTCGGTAGTCAATACACAATCTCATCGATCCGTCTTTCTTTCTAACAAACAATACCGGAGCACCCCAAGGGGAAACACTCGGTCTGATATATCCCTTAGCCAACAAATCTTCGAGTTGGTCTTTTAATTCTTTCAATTCAATTGGTGTCATACGGTAAGGTGCTTTAGATATCGGTTGTGTACCTGGCATCAATTCAATACCAAAATCTACCTCTCTGTACGGTGGCAATCCTAGAATCTCATCAGGGAATACATCTGAAAACTCGCTCACCACCGGTATATCAGTCAATGTCGGACTAGTCTTCAGTATATCGACTGCATAAATAAGGAATCCTTCCGCCCCTTTCTGTAACAAGTCAGTCATAGAAAGAACAGATATCAAAGGAATTCTGGCTCGTGATCCCTTACCATAGAATTTCCACTCCTCAGTCATATCAGGTCTGAACTTCACAATCTTCTGAAAACAGTCCACTGTGGCTCTGTACTTGGTTAGCATATCGATACCGATTATGCAATCAAAATCAGATAAACCAAGAACAATACAGTCAAGCTCAACTTCATTACCTTCGACTGTAGTACACAATTTTTAACAGACTTCACTGATACTATACCTTTTCCCAACGGTGAAGATATAGACACTACAGTAGCTAATGACTCAACAGGCAATGAATACAACGTAAAAAATTGTTCAGATATGAAGGTATGCGACGCACCAGTATCGAATAAGACATAAGCAGGATAACCAGAAAGAAAACAATTACCTGCAATCACATCATCCGGTGCTGCTTGTGCTTGCTCTTCTGTCAATGCAAACACTCGTGCTTGTTGCCTGGGAGGTTGATTCACTGTCTGACCTCCTCCTCTACTCGGTGCTGCAGGCTGTGGTTGAAAATAGTGAACAGAAGATGTAGATTGACCTACTGGTCTCGATGATCCTGCACCCTGTGCACCTTCAGAACCTCGTTGTGGACACACTCGTGCAAAATGTCCCATCTTGTTGCAAATGTGGCAGCTTCCAATTACACCTCGGCATTGTTCATTGGTATGGCGACCACCACACTTGGTGCAATATACATCAGACTTCTGTCCAGCCCTAGACTGTCAGGAACTACCAAAACTCGAAGAGCTACTACCACCAGATCTCTTGAACTGTTTACTCTTGCCCTTGAAGAAACTTTTCTTTCCACTACTGCTACCTCCAGCTTCAAATCGAGGTGGCGGTGGAATCTGTGACTGTTCTTGGGACTGTCTCAATGGCTGTGGCACAAACTGTGCTCCTCGTTGCTTTAATATCCCTGCTTCTGCACCCTTTGCTCGATTCAGAGCATCAGCAAAGGTATTCGGTCTTCCCGAATTCACAAGTGTAAATACTTCAGGATTCAAGCCATTGATAAATTGATCGGCTTGAGCTTCATCATTAACAGCAATATGTGGAGCAAACTTCAACAAGCTATTGAACTTGGCAACATATTCTTCAATATTCAACTGCCCTTGTTGCAAACTTGCAAACTCTGCTCCTTTTTCCTTGCGATAAGACACAGGAAAGAAACGCTGATAGAAAGCAGTTCGAAATACAGACCAGGTAATAACAGTACCTTGGTTCTCCAATGCTTTCTTCGTTGCTATCCACCAACTCTTGGCAAGGCCATGCAGTTGATGAATAATCAGTCTCACACGATGATCATCTGAATAATCAATAGACTCAAATAAATGCTCAATATCTTCCAACCAGTTCTCGCACTCTATAGCATTCTCAGTTCCTTGCAAATTCGGTGGTTGGAATGACTGGAATCGTTTCAGAAGTTTCTCCATCGGATTAGCATCACTAAACTCATCAGTAAAGTACTACTCTGTCCATGTTCAGACACTGTCACTGGGACCTGTGCAGCATTCATCTGTTCAGGCTGATTCGTAACCAAGGTCTGTCTAACTCTCGGTGCTGGTCGGGGAGGCATATCTGATAATCAAACAGATTAGTATACAGTTCAATCTCAATTACAACAAGTCTGTTACAGTCCACATTGCCTTCATAAAAGATTGAGTTTCGATTCATCCTCATAATACATGTTATTACTTCAATCATATAACCAGATAGCATGTAACTCAAAACATTGTATAGCATATTCTTCGCAAATTATCACAGCATCAAGTGACAATTTAATATCTGTAATCAATAAATCATATATCATACAATAATGAAAGCAATAAAGAAATCAGAATAGAAGACTCGATCTACCCCGCTCATCTAATCTCAGTCCAAGAAACTTATGCTCTGATACCACCTATTGTGGGGACCTCGGGTTGCTAATCTCATCTTAGGGCAATTAATGAAAAATTAACATTCATTAAACATCAATTAATAAACCAAGAGCCAAGTAAAAAATTTTTTTTTTTTTTATAAAATCAGTGCCTCGCTCGATCGGTGAAAAACACCCGATCGAGCGAGCACAAATGCTCAACTCTCGGATGGAAAATAATTTGGCCTCGCTCGATCCGTCAACTTCTGCGGATCGAGCGAGTCAAAAACTAAATTCTCTGTTTTGCAAAAATACAGGTCGCTCGATCCGTCAACTTCTACGGATCGAGCGGGCTTCAAATTCCAAAAATCTGCAGAAATACATTTTGCTATTAAACTCGAGCACTATCACTTCCAATCATCAAATTCGATCCAAATCATGATATATCAAGTCCAAAACATGCATATACTCATAAACAAGGTCATAAGCATTTATACATGCATTTATTTACATCAAACAAGTCGCTAAAGATTGTAAACGACATCAATTATCTCAAACTTTATACATGTAATTCAAAACCAACTAAACTAAAGTTTTATGTTTCTAAAGTTCAAGACATCATCTACAACCCGAGTCCTCACGTGCTAGACTCTCTCCCAGCTGTCAATGACATCGATGACTAGCTCCTGCCCCTTCTGTTATCATGCACACATACAAAACAAGACAACAGCCGGATAAACTCCGATGAGAAACAATTCTCAGTATAACCAACATATAGAAAGCGTTAAATAAATCATCTTGACTCTATTTAAACTCGACTCAACAAATAGAATACGTAAACGCTTTACAAACGAATTGATTAACATAACTTCACAGCCATCAAGATTCATAACTGATCTTGACATGGATATCCATCTAACGAGTTCGTAACCGACTCGCAAATAAGGTTAACAGCAACCTTGGCATAGAATCAATTCAATATAGCATCATATCAACTCGAATATAAAGATCCACTACCTGTGATGTATCGACAACCTCACAAACAAATCAAAACATAAACAAGTATGTGGTTTTTGCGGGCCAACTCAAGATTAGTCGTTCTTGAGTTTCAAAGTCCCTACTTCGCGATGTCGTCATTATACCTTCGTTTATCTCGGTTCTGAACTCTTAAAATCTAAAAGATACAACCAAAATACATATATCAAACTTCATTTCATTCTATCATTTCAGAAACGAGTCAAAAACATCAAGAATTCATCAATCAATTGCATTTCAAATCTCCACTCTTTCTTCGTTCGTTCAAGTCGACGTCTTGTGTCGTTTAGCCTTCAAACTCGACTGAAACGAAAGAATAAAATTCCATAACATTCACCTCATCAAGATAAGTGTTTCAGCTTAGCTATCGAATAACAAAACAGTCCAAAAACTCGATTAAACGACGTAGCGATTGAAAATCGGTAACCGACGTAATCCCGAAACCATTTCTTTTATTCAAACCATATGTACGTGTTCTCAATCAAGAAAACCAGCTAATATATCATTCAAAACTTCATCTCAATAGCTATAAAAATCGATTAACATGCTGGAATCAAGATTGGATACAAATAACACAAACTCATCAATCCGGTTTCGATATAGAATCGCATAAACGTCGATAAACATAATCGAAAATGCAACATCTGATATCTGCCATTTATTGATTTCTAAACCCATATAACACAACATAAAACTTACACGAAATCGAAGCTCTTGTCTTAAGGATTCCAGAACAATTTACGGAATCGAAATCGGACAACCGGTTTAAAAGTTATAAGGATTTGAAGATTGCAAATCCAAAAGAAACGAAAGGATCTCAGCTTTTTTGTTCTTCTTTTTCTGAATAGAACCTAAAGTTACACGTGCACATGCTGAATCATATATTTCAAATCTGATAACTTTCAATCAAAATTGCACTTTAGTCCCTCAACTCTTCAATAATTGCAACTCGGTCCTCGGCCCTTATTTTAATTCAATTTCAATCCTAAATAATTTAAAAATATTAGAATTTAAATCGAAACTCTAAATATTCCCAAATTAAATATACTCGGATTAAAATTAAATAAATTTGGATTAATATTAATTAATCCCGGGCCTTACAGCTGGGCTCACCTTTGTCTTAAAATCTTTATCTCCCACTAAGTCTAATAAATTTACAATAAATTTCGATGACAAGTAGGGGATACATATTTAATGGTGGGAACGGGCCATAAACCAGGCCCACTTTTTATTACAAATGACAAATCAAATTGGGCCATAAACCAAGCCCATTAATAAAACCCAACAACAATAACAAAAACCAAATGTAAATTTCCTAACATACACCTACAAAATCGTTGATGGCAATCGATCATCCTTTATCCAATATTTAATTCAATAATTAAATCATTAGATAACATGCAATGGCAACTTAATAAAAAAATAAAATCAAACTTTATCTAATATATACATTAGATCATATCTTATCATCAATTGAACCAAAATAATTAATTTTATAAAATCTAATTTAACGGATAAAATTTATAAATTTTCCAAAAATTAAAATTTATCCAAAAATCAATTTTAAAAATTTCGGACTCAAACAATTTGACCCGATGCCTCGTGGACCAATCAAAAATAATTTTCGATCGGACCAAAAACTAAAATTTCAAAAATTTAAAATTCTAATTAAAAAATCAAATTTTAATTTTCCGGGCTGCCCGGGACGTTCCCGGGCAGCCCCGCCCCCATGTGGGGCATGGGCTCGGGCAGCCCGTCGCTGCCCTTGGGCAACGCCCAGCGCTGCCCTGGGCAGCGGCGATCGCTGCCCCGGTTTGCCCATCAAATTTAATTTTAAAAAATTTTTGTTTTCGTTTCTAAAACCCGAGGCTCAAAAATTTTGTACAATCTATTAATTTAATCGTTTGATCTGAAAGCAACCTGTCTCTGATACCACCGTTGGAACACGTTTTCAGATCATAGATCTGATACCCGGTGCTGCGGATGTTTAAAAATTTTTATATGGAACGATTCCATATCATGGGTATCAAATCCTAACGATTAAATTATGCAAGTAAAATAATAATAACAATTAATATTTTACCTCTTCAAGCTATGGCTTGATTATGGACACCAACAGATTAATCTGCTCTTGTTGTAAATCCCAGGAACTGATTACTTGCCCGATCAATCTCCGGAATTAGGTCCACGAACAAAAAACTAAAACCCTCTAATTGATTGCACTAGAAATAAATCAGATGTTTATCGAAGAGATTAAACAGATTTGATCTGTCAATTCAGAATGTAATTTCTCATAAAAATCACAGACTGAATTCTCTCAAAAAGGACAGGATTTTCGAAAAAACCCTTTAGAATATATTATATGATTTTTGAAAATTGCAAGATAGAATTTCATAGTATTTTTCAAAAACTACATATATATATATATAATTTCTAGACTAGATTAAGTTATAAATCTATTAGGACACTAACTTCTTAGGGCCCATGATCCATAACTTAAGCCCAACAAGCCAAGCCTATTATTATAGAAATTAATATTAAATTCATCATGACTCCGATTGATAAATTGATTTCACCAATGTGCACAAAAACCATTTCTGCACCTTTTAAAGTCAAGATAATTTTTCTGAATCCGAATTCAGTGATTTCCAAAAATGCCCATCCCTATGTCATTTTAGGAAATTCCACTCTCTTTAGTTTTGAAGTCCAACTTCTCTTTCATTAAATTTAACTCTTTAAATTTAACTATCTCAACAGGGATTAGTAATTCATTACTTGTGTGACCCTCAATGGTTCAGGGATACAGCTAGCCATGGGCTCACAACTCCTTGTGACTCGGAACAACAATTTCCGACTTACCCATCGAATCATGGTAAGAGCGTCTAGCAACATCGCCCCATGATTCCCTAGGTATCACTGATAGTGCCTACAAGAACCAGTAGATTTTGGTTAGCGTACAGTACGGTCCCTTCATCCAAATATCCCGATCGAATCAACAACCATTGGTACATCGAGAGTCGTTCGAGATTCGATAACTATGCAATGCATCTTGAAGATCAAATAGTGACATCGCATGTGCTACTAGGAAACCAAGTAACCTAAATCACATCGAGTACTCTGGCCAGAGATTTGTCACACTAATATCTCCTCAGATCGCATAGGATATCCACACTCGCAAGCGTGTGGTGAATCCTTGACAACAAAGCATCGACTCTTATATGTGTCGTAACTGTACCCAATCCCGACACCTGATGACCCTCATAGAGTCGGTAAATGAGTCAAAGTATAGTACTAGCATATAGAGTCTCCATGATGTTTCAAGGAGTAAGGACTAATGGTGTACAACCAAAACCGCGGAGTTATCCACTCAATTAATAATAACCACTTGGAAAGTCCGAATAGGGTAGTTCGATCATTCATCATATGAATATCCATTTGCATGCTTTGAACATCTCTATGTTCCATACCAATGAAACGTGGTACTTGGCATCGCAAATGCTAGTCTTGATCTCAAGCGATCCTTATCCTTATTTGCGGATGGCTCAATTGACTAGGAACTGTTTAGAATATACAGTGACTATAAGATGTGTTTCATGATAGTGATCTCTCTTTATTCACTATCTCATCTTACTTACACTATAGTATATTCAAGGTCTTTATCAAAACAACAATAGTATATCACAATATAACATTATGAAGAAAGATAAAGAAAATGTCATTAATGAATGTAAATTATATTAAACAAAGATTGTTTACAATAAGAGACTCTCAAAGCCCTTAGCCACAACTTGGCTAGCGGGGCATCAACTCTTTCAGAAGCCTTACTGGTTGAGTATTGTTTGTTCTTTGGACTGAACTTTTCTGGACAAAAAGGGGGAGTGGTGACAAAAACAAATACTGTAAGTACTTCTTGAGAAGTTGATGAAACAGATTGCAAGTACTTCTGTGACGACACGGCTCTTAGTCTCTCAAATCATAAAATTAATCCAAGATCATGAATTAAAGATAAGCAATCAACAAGCATCCGAAGCTGCAAAGATTTTTTTTTTCAAGCAGGGCGCGCCCGAGCGGCGCCGGGTCGTCACAACAGGTGGTATCAGAGCGAGAAAATTCTGGACTGAGATAGATAGTGAGTGGGGTAGATCGATTCTTCTTGCTTGTTTACTTATTTTATCATGCTATGACTTATTTACATAATTGAATTATATGTTGTAAATGCTAGCATGTTTTGCGAAAATTATCCACCAAGTGTCGCAAACAATATGCATGGTGACTACCGGTAAATATATTGGGGATTGCCTTAACAAGACCACTGTGTCTATCAGAAAAGAATGTGAACTGTGAGAAAACTACACAATTTTGCATTGTCAGGACACCCCTCAACTTCAAACAGAACCATTCCCAGTTAGCATCATTCTCAGCCTCCATTACCGCAAATGCTAAAGTGAATAGGTCATCATTAGCATCTTTTGTCACGGCACTTAGTATGCATCCTTTGAATTTATTTTTAATATGTGTTCCATCTAAAAAAATCAATGGTCTGCATCCCTTAACAAATCCAACAATACATGCATGTAAAGAGATAAAAAGTCGTCGAAACTTGTTCATTTCATCAACCTCGCAATCAGCCCAACTACCAGGATTTGTTTGTTTCAAAGCATCACAATACCACCTCAATTTATCAAAACATCCTTTCTCTATCCCATAAAGCTGATGCATTGCTATTTCCTTGCCCATCCATGCAGTATGATTGTGACGTCCCGTATTTTTAAAATTTAAAAAAAGAGTTGCGGAAAAAGGGGAGAAATTTTTTTCTTTCAAAACTTGAAACGATTTAGAGAGTGCATCATGCTAACTCAAAATGAATTTCAAAGTATAACTAATAACAATATAATTTCGTGACTCCACCACGTACAAAATATTTGAAACACGGATGCAACCCTATAGTCAAGACCATCTAAAATACGGCACGTCGAAACTTACTACTAGCATTTAAATAGGATGGGGAAATATGATTTACTTTAAACAAACTACTTACATAAAACACATTTGAAAATAATCGAGGAATCCTCACAACAATATCAAACTAAAATGAACATTTAAAAGACTAAACATTTGAATCCCTCTAAACTAAGCATTTAAAATACTGACAATGAAAATAGTAAAATCTTTACTTTCAAATATCGTGCATAAATATTGTAACAACATTATGTAAATAAACATATGTAAATATTTTCTCTTTAAATACATCAGAGCTTCTGAATTGTCGTGCCATGCAATGTTTTCGCCTCTTGGACTCTTCAGTCGTGCTACCAAAGCTTTTAAATCGAATTTGCTAATCCAACAGCACCATTCAAGTATAGTGAGTCTAATGACTCAGCAAGATTAAAAACATGCATATTTATAACGTAATAGCTTCAAAATATTTTAAACTAAAAATGACTTGAACATACATAACACGATACCTTGAACTTGAAGAACTTTAACGTAAACATCATGGAACTTTAACTTAAAATCTTAAACATGAACTTCAAAACTCTTAAAATATGCAATAAACTTAAACATAGACATCAACTTACTTAACTTTAAATTTTGAAAGTAGACTTCATGCATTTCCTCAAAACTTTACCATTTCATTCTTAAATAAACATTTGCATTTAACATCTAATGAAGATCATGCAACTTGGACATACATTAAACCATGAACGTAAATCATGAACATAAATCATGATCCTAAACCATGAACACAACATATCATGACATGTAGTACCCCGTAACCAAAATTGGTAATTAAGAGATTAATTATGTTAATTAAACAAATTTGGTATCTGAAGGATCGGAAGCTCCAAAGGTGAGATCGGAAGCTCCGATCGATATTACGTCATGCATGACGTGTGGCAGGATCGGAAACTCCGATCGGGATTGGAAGCTCCGATCGCCCTATCCAAAGTCAACCAGTGAGATTTTGACATGTGGCAGATAAGGATGTTCGGAAGCTTCGATGGCAGGATCGGACGTTCCGATCAAGGATCGGAAGTTCCGATCGAGGATCGGAGGTTCCGATCGATACCTATAAATATAAGGTCCAAGGCATTCATTTCTTGCCAATTCCGAATTCTCTCCTTCGCCCTCGTGGTCCTATTTTAGGGCTTTGGGTACTCTTATTTTAGAGTTGGAGTAGGGTATTTGTTTTAGTATAGTCAGACAGTGTCTGACATAGTAGCGGAGCAGTGCTCGTGTTGTAGAGCCATGTTCGAGGCTGTGGATTCGCAGCAGGGGAGTGCCCTAGTTACGGGATAGTCTCCATCAGTGGGCTGACGACGGACGCAGGTATAACTATGGTCTCCTTAAATTATTTAGGAGTATGCAGTAGCTTAGTTAAGACTTTTAGAGCTTATTGAATGATGCATGGGTATTTGCATTGTATACTTGATGATAGGCTTGGAACCTAGAGTGGGACTACTAGGACTGCCTTAGAAAAGTACGTAAGTACTGACTGAGATTGCCAGCGGATATGCATGCTTATATGTTGCATTTATGTATTTGCATGTTATTATTGTTATGCAGCATGTGCATATCATCTTGTGCCTGTACACCTGTATATCTTTCGAGATGAGCCAGTTAGGGTTGCTCAGCCCTGTTAGGACGTTTGATATCGAGTACCCTTAGGTACTGATACCTCGAGGACTCCGCGGTCTGCGTTCGGGATTCGGGAATGAGTGGTCGCACACAGTGGTTAGCTACCCCGATGTGACGAGCTTATATCCCAGGCGCCAGTTTGAGCAGTTTGTATACAGTCATCCCAGATATGGATACCCGGTCATTTGCATGCATCATATTTGTATGTTTATTCGTGCTTTCGTATTGAGCTTAGAGCTCACGTCCAGTATTTTCTGTGTATCTGGATACCCTATTCGATGGGGGCAGGTATAGGTGCAGGATTGAGCACCAGGAGCCTGGAGTAGCCAGTGACCTTGAAGACAGCAGGATTAGCTGTAGGTTTTATTTAAAGTAATTCGATTGGGTTGTATAAATCGAGTTTGATTAGCCGGTTGTATTCTGCCGGTCTACTTGTATTTAGTCTTCCGCAGCAATTTGATTTAATGCATGCTTAATTATGCTCTTAACTCTAATTAGGTAGTGGATCCGGGTCGGGTCGCTACATTTATGGTATCAGAGCACTGCATGCAAGGGACTTAGGAAATTGATAATAAGACTTCTTGATTATCCTTGTAGGATTGATTGAGGCTAGCGAAAGAATATTTGGTTCTTCATTGCCAAGGTTTGCGGCAGAAGTTTTTACTATAAGGAATGCAACAGTGATGAGAACACCAGTAGTAGCATATCGATAGATAGACTGACTGCTGTGGACGGTTCATCATTCGATGCATTGGGATGTTGATCGAAGAACATATGGATTCCAGCCAGGGAAGACTGGAAGAGAAGATCGGTTATAACGCGTCAGATACCTCTGAGGGCTTTTTGGAACGAATGGTGTTTAATAATCCATGTGGTTCCAGTCCTTGAAGATTCTCCACTCGTAGTTGGAGAGATTGTCAGATAGACCTTCACCAGAGAATGCCTCGAGTGCCTAAAACATGACAGGTTTCGAGAGTGAGGTCTTTAACCTCGTGCAGAACATGGTTTTGCAGGTATGCTTGTATCGATGCTTTTGGTAGGCATACGAAAAACTTCATGTTCAAAAGCATGATTTAGATACAAGAAGAACGCTGATGGTAGATCGTGAGCAGAAGAAGTCGACTGACATGCACTGACGCAGAGCATAGCTGGTTAGCTAACACGTGCCATTTCTCCGAAGTTCTTCGCTGGAGGACAGGTAGAGAGACTTGGACGGAAGTATGCTTGTATCGATGCGTGTGTCAATTGGAAGCTTCATGCTCAAGGAGTGAAGACAAGTTCGACGATTTTAAATACTGTATTGATGTATTTGTAAACAGTATTTCAGTTGTAATGAATCATCAGAAATTGGTTGTATCAGTTCAAGTTATTGGATGTACATTTTGTTGTATTTTGAATACTGTATGTATTACATGGGATTGTAATAAAGGAAATTGTACATAACTTGAAGTAATGATACATGTGTTACTTATTCAGCAAATCGTGATTGATAAAGTTTGGCTTGGAATTAGTTGACTAATCAACTAGGATAGCTCATGGATTTTGAGTAAGTCAACGGTAACGGATTGACATGGGGTTAGTCTACGTGTCTTCCTAGGGCTGACCTAATTAGTCATTTGACTGAGTTAGTGCCATTTATGAGGTAATTCATCTGGGAGCATGAAAATATTGATCTTGTTTGGAATTTTGAGTTTTTGTTCTAAGTTGTTTCCTTAGGAAAGTAGTCTGATTGACCTTCATAGGTTGAGACTTCGTGATGATGGGATTTCATCGGGATACCAAGTCGGGTACATGCCAAGAGTTATGGACTATGACCATGACTAGACATGATGAAGCGCGACCCTATGCCAGTGTTACTCTGGGAGTCTTTCGTACTTCGGAGAATGCCTGGAAGCCTTCGTGCTTCAGGATTTGGCGGTGGGAAGGCTACTTAGTCTAGAGTTTTGGTAACAGTCACGACGGGGTATGACATTGGATTGGATTCCTGGTTAGGTGTCAGCGGTTTAGATATCGTCTGACTGTCGTCAGAGATATTGGTTTGCAGTTTTGCCACAAGGACCAGTCTTGGAGGGATTTTCCTTGACGAGTATGTACTCTGAGCAAATAGTTTTAGTCTATTGGATACTGCTAGACTAGTGGATCTAGTCGGGGTTTGGATGCTCTTGTGATAGGGGCTATCCAGGAGTTTTGGTTTGTGAAATTCCTGAAACATTTGACTCGGAGATGAGTAGTTTTCAGCATTAATGGTTTCCTTCAGTGATAGATTATATCCGATGCTAAGGATTGTACATGACTATTTGAGGCGTGAGGATAGCGTGATTTATGCCAGTGTACACTTGGTGGTGATTTCAGGTGGGACACCGCGGCAAGTAACCTCAGTCTCGATTTGTTGCAGTCTTAGCAAGAGATATAGTTATCAGGAGCAAGTTTAGCGACAGTTGGTAGTGAGTCAGTATCGATTCGAGATTGGTACTGGTGACTACTAATAGCTATTGTCTGACTTTGTCAGAGATAGGTGAGTTGAATCAGCTGTGATTCTTTTGATTCCAAATATTTGGGATATGCGGACGTATGGCTGTGAGATCATGATTATTGATCGAGCCATGTGAGATTTCAAATGACCAAGACCTGGCGGATGGTTGCCATAATTTGGTTGGTACTGACAAGTTGTGTGATAGTCACAACTTATCGACAAGGTCGATTGGTTGAGCAGATCAGTAATTAAGATATCATGAACCGAGAGATACTTGGGACGATACTATAAGCCGTCGTGCTTATGAGTTTGGATCCTTTAAGTAAATGTCTCGGAACAGTGAGAAAATTATTTGCATTCAGGATTCTCGGGTGGTTGAGATTTTCGGAGTGCAGTCGTTTGGACTTTCAAGTTCGATAAATCACGGGAGGTGATTGCATGTTTTGACTTTGGTAATTCATGGCTAGTTCGATAACTCGGGTAAAGTTATCAATGGTAAGAGAAGGCGTAATTGATCTAAACATTGCTTGGTATTAGCAATGGTTGACCCAGTTTTGGAAATAGAATTGTTCCATGCTATTGGATTACAGTTTTGGGAACTGTTAGCCGAATACTTGTTTAGGCATTTCCAGCAGTTTTCTCGGAGGATTTTTGTTAAATTGTGATTCGACGAGTGTTGCGGAATTCAATGAGCATTAGCAGGCCGATATCAGTTCTTTGTTCGTGGGATGATATGACAGCTGAGACTATGTTCAGAGTCTAGTGAGATTGTTGTCGGTGATTTCCCAGTACGTTCTGATGTGCTATGCCATTGAGGTATTGGGATCGATCGAGATCTATCGGGTAAATTCGTTGGTTTACCGCATGTGTCATGGATTGCGCGAAGGGTTGAGGTGAACTAGTTTTGTTCATCTTGGTAGCAAGTCAAGTGTGACTTGGGATTGTTATCTATGGTTGGATAACCAGTGTTGCGAATTCAATTGATATCTCGAGTGACGAGATAGTGGTGATCTTTAATCTAGACTACTAATGTTGTAGATGTTGCGGTCCCATCTATGTGTTCAGCATTATAGCGGTGATATTCTTTGAGAATATTAGTCAGCATCGAAGAAAATAAGTACGGAATGTAAGTCTGTCGATGCTAGGAACTTTCGGGATTGGTTGTTATCCATGGCAGGACGTCAAGTGAGAATCGATTGGTTAGCACTTGCGGTTACATCTGGGATTCGATGTCAGTGTTAGACCAGTGGAGATACATGTTGGTTGTATCTGGCTTTCTCGTTAGTACGAACTGATTCTAGCAAGAGGGATAGTCGGTATCAAGTGGTATACTTGACGAGGAACTATCACTGCTAAGGTTCGCAGGAACAATGGGTATTCAAAGAGCAGTCGAGAGCACTCTATTGATCGTAAGGCTCGGTTATACATCCAAAAGATCGTTCTACTTCATGGATGCCGGTGGGCATTGTCAGCAATCGAGACCCAGGCTTACTTCCATATTCTGGGGGAGTGTCCAGCGTGCTACGAGCACTGCTTTCAGTTTAAATACTGAATATCATCCAGAGACAGATGGTTAGATGGAGAGCGCTATCCATACCTTGGAGGACATGTTTTGGGCGTGTACTATGGATTTTTGGTTCAGTTTAGCCAGATCAGTTGTCATTGATTAAGTTCGCGTACAACAATAGGTACCATCGTAGCATTGGGAGGACACCTGTTGAGGCGTTGTACGGGCGACTTGTCATACTCCATTCTTCTAGAAAGAAGTGGGGGAGACAGTATTTCTGAGAATGTCACTTTTTCGTAAGATTCTCAGATTTAGTCTTAAAGGCAAGTTGTCTTCCAGGTTTATCGGTCCGTTTGAGATCTTGGAGAACATTGGTGATTTCGCTTATCGACTAGCTTTGCCACCTCATCTTTCCAGTATTCACGACGTGTTCCACGTATCACTGTTGCGATGGTATGTGGCGGATGAGTCTCATATTCTGCAGCGGTCTGAGGTTCAAGTGAGCAAGGATTTTACCTATGCTGAGAAACCTATTCGTATCCTGGATTATAAGGATAAGGTTTTACGGAACAAAGTCATTCCTTTGGTTTTACTTCAGTGGCAGCGCCGAGGCACTGAGGAAGCTACTTGGGAGCTTGAAGAAAGGATGCGTGAAGACCATTCTGAGTTGTTTTGATTTCAGTTGTGAGTTGTATTCGGTTGTAACGTTTGATTTGAATAAGGAATGTTTTTGTACCTTGTATTGCATTCGGTACTTAAGATCTATTTTCGAGGATGAAATATCTTAAGTGGGGGAGAATGTAGTACCTCGTAACCGAAATTGGTAATTAAGAGATTAATTATGTTAATTAAACCAATTTGGTATCTGAAGGATCGGAAGCTCCGAAGGTGAGATCGGAAGCTCCGAAGGTGAGATCGGAAGCTCCGATGCAGGATTGGAAGCTCCGATCGATATTACATCATGCATGACGTGTGGCAGGATCGAAAACTCCGATCGGGATCGGAAGCTCCGATCGCCCTATCCAAAGTCAACCAGTGAGATTTTGACATGTGGCAGATAAGGATGTTCGGAAGCTCCGATGGCAGGATCGGACGTTCCGATCAAGGATCGGAAGTTCCGATCGAGGATCGGAGGTTCCGATCGATACCTATAAATATAAGGTTCGAGGCATTCATTTCTTGCCAATTCCGAATTCTCTCCTTCGCCCTCGTTGTCCTATTTTAGGGCTTTGGGTACTCTTATTTTAGAGTTGGAGTAGGGTATTTGTTTTAGTATAGTCAGACAGTGTCTGACATAGTAGCGGAGCAGTGCTCGTGTTGTAGAGCGGTGTTCGAGGCTGTGGATTCGCAGCAGGGGAGTGCCCTAGTTACGGGATAGTCGCCATCAGTGGGTTGACGACGGACGCAGGTATAGCTATGGTCTCCTTAAATTATTTAGGAGTATGCAGTAGCTTAGTTAAGACTTTTAGAGCTTATTGAATGATGCATGGGTATTTGCATTGTAGACTTGATGATAGGCTTGGAACCTAGAGTGGGACTACTAGAACTGCCTTAGAAAGGTACGTAAGTACTGACTGAGATTGCCAGCAGATATGCATGCTTATATGTTGCATTTATGTGTTTGCATGTTATTATTGTTATGCGGCATGTGCATATCATCTTGTGCCTGTACACCTTTATATCTTTCGAGATGAGCCAGTTAGGGTTGTTCAGCCCTGTTAGGACGTTTGATATCGAGTACCCTTAGGTACTGATACCTCGAGGACTCCGCGGTCCGCGTTCGGGATTCGGGAATGAGTGGTCGCACACAGTGGTTAGCTACCCCGATGTGACGAGCTTATATCCCAGGCGCCAGTTTGAGCAATTTGTATACAGTTATCCCAGATATGGATACCCGGTCATTTGCATGCATCATATTTGTATGTTTATCCGTGCTTTCGTATTGAGCTTAGAGCTCACGTCCAGTATTTTCTGTGTATCTGGATACCCTATTCGATGGGGCAGGTATAGGTGCAGGATTGAGCACCAGGAGCCTGGAGTAGCCAGTGACCTTGAAGACAGCAGGATTAGCTGTAGGTTTTATTTAAAGTAATTCGATTGGGTTGTATAAATCGAGTTTGATTAGCCGGTTGTATTCTGCCAGTCTACTTGTATTTAGTCTTCCGCAGCAATTTGATTTAATGCATGCTTAATTATGCTCTTAACTCTGATTAGGTAGTGGATCCGGGTCGGGTCGCTACATGACATAAACATAAGCATAAACATAAAAATGTACATCATCTTAATATTAATTGATGAATTATGTGAAGTTGTGGCAACCGTCTGATAGGCCTGAAATTATCTTTTACTGTTGATCAACAAGTAATTGGAAAGAGCCCAAAAATATTATTTTGAGTTTTATTTCCTCAAAATTTTTAGTATTTAATTTTATATAATTTTAGGAGTCCGTTTTTATTCAAAATAAGCCAAAATAATGACTTTTTATTATCTTTAAAATTTCCTTAATTTTATATTTCGGGATTTTATTAAAGTTATCAGATTTTAAATGTTATTTAGAGTTTTTTTTTTAGTTATATATTATATATTTAATATCCTTAATAATATTTTTAATTATCCTAAAACCTATTTTAATTAAAAACTTAAACCTAGACTAATCTAACCTACCCAACCCCCCACACACACGCCTCCACTCACTCAGCCGACACCTCCCTTGTTCTTCATCATCTTCTTCGGCTAGCACCAGCAAGGAAATCCATAGCCTAGTTTTGAAGCTTCAAAGTTTGTCGTCGTCGTCGTTCCGGATTCGCCACCGCCTATTCCTTCCATTGTTTTTATCGGTGAAAGGCATGTTTCCTTTCGATTTTTATGCCATATCAGTTGTTATAGGGTGTGTAATGTTATGCATCGAAAATTTGTAAGTTTTTTTTTCAGAAAATGGTTTGAGTTTCGATGAAGGCGCACAGTTTTGTTGGATTGTTGGTTCATACTCACGTTTTTCTTAGCCATGGTTGCATCTAGCTGCTGGTCAGAGGTTCAGAGGGTTGTGAGGGTAGCTTGGACTCGAATGGCTTGAGTGGTTCGAGCCAAACGAGCCCAGGAAAACCAGAAGGTTCGATCGGCCTCCTGTAGCGCGCAGTTTAGGGTTCGCGGAGAGGGCTCGAGTTTGGCTAGGGACTGGGCTGCATGGCTCGGGTTCAGGGGTCAGGTTAGGACCGCCCAGATGTGGGCTACGTCTGGGCGGTGGCGCTCCAGCCAGGGGCGGCCGGAGCAGGCCGGCAGCAGCCATGGAATGGCTGCTGCCCGCGGCCGAGAAGCATGGGGAAGGGGGCGACGGGTTTAGGTGTTAGGGTTGGTTCCGGGTCGGTCTATGGCCTGGGTCGGGTCAGTAGTGTGGTGGGTCGGGTTAAGTTGGTCCGGGTCCGGGTTAGGTGGGCCGGACTTGAGTCTTTTTAATATTAAAGTATTTTATGATTTAATTGGTTTTGGGCCAATTAATTTGAAATAAAATGATTTGGGTTCCATTTAATTAATTGGGTTGAATTTAATTATTTTTGGGCTTAATTAATTTAACTAAGTGAGTCCACTAATTTTCATGGGCTTTAGAGCCCATGGAAGTTATTGGGCCAGTCTTTGGGCTTTTGGGCCCATTGGGCCAGAATAGGTTGTTATTGGGCCAAGAATGTCTTAATGGGCTTTAATTAATTAATTGGGCTTAGAATAATCATTATTGGGCTTAAGTATGTTAATGGGCCAGTCTCAGTGTTAGTGGGCCAGAATTTAAGAAAATGGGCTTGAGTGTTAGGGCCAGCAGTTCAGCACAAACCATGAGAAATTGCATGTGTCCTAAATATATATTTAATTATTTTATGCATGAATGTTATTTTAGTATTTATATGTTAGTATAAAAATTAAATTAAATATATATGAAGGACACACATTTTATTTAAGTGCATGCATTCATGAAATAATTTTTATGCATGATTTAATGTTTAAGGTTGAGCAAAAGAAAAATAATTTTTTATGTTGGAAGTTGAAGTAGTGTGACAATTTGAGGGGGATTCGTCCCCATATGTGAACTATTGAAGGGCAGTTTACTGCCAATTTAAGAGGTGATTCGTCACCGCCACGTACGTTGGTTTCCACGCTGATCAGTATTTAATGTATGATTTAAGGTTACACTATGGATACAACCATGCGATGTTAGAAAATAATTTGCTCAACAATGTTTATGTATTATGTATGATTATGATATTTAAGTTAATTTAAGTTATGTTATGTCATGATATTTTTTTTAAGCATGCTCATTCATGTATATGTTATGTATTAGTATTAAAGTGATTTAAATTATTTTAAACATTTGTTATGTTAGCATGTTGGGCCTTTAGTCTCACTACACTGGTATGGTGCAGGTGAGTACGTAGAGGAGGATGTGGTACCCACCGGCGGCGAGGACATATGAGCGGACATGCAGTGACCCCGTGACCGTGATAGTGGACTGAGTCATTACGCATGTTTTTGAATATTTTAGCATGATATACATTTTTAATTATTTTCAGTGGTTGAGAATTGGGATATTTTATCTAAATATTTTCAGTGCATGCAGATTTTAATTATTTTACTTATGACAGTATTTTATTAAATGTTTGACTCAGATATTTAAATTTATTTAAGGTGGCATTTTATTTAATTTATTTATTTATTTATTTTTAAATCTATTTATTCTGTGCATATATGTATGGGCATGTATGTAGATATTTTTATTTAGTAAGTAAATAAAAAAGAAAAAAAAATTTCGCATATTTATTTATTATTTAGAGAGTTAGGGTCGTTTCAGTTGGTATCAAAGCACGGTCCTTGGAGGGGTCATTACTGCTATGCGAGCTCAGAAATCCACGCTACCGGTCTGTAAGTTTTAAGTGTTTATAGCATGATTTACTTTTAAGAATTTAAGTTAGCATTAATTTTAAAACACTTAGTTATGCATGGCAATTTACGTAAAGAAATATGTTGTGGTGCAGAATGCCTCCCAGACCGATAAACAGACGTGGAGAATCTCCATCTCCACCTCCACCTCCACCTCCGCAGAACCCTCTTGCAGCATTGGAGCAGGCCAATGCGAATATGATGGCAGGGATTACTGCTCTGTTAGAGTAGTAGGCTACACGTCCTAGACTGTCCCATGAGGAGGACGTAGCAGAACGGTTCCAAAATAAGGGACCCAAGGAGTTTTCTGGTACCACCGATCCTTTGGTGGCTGAGGGATGGATTCGCTCTTTGGGGTCCATCTTTACTTATATGGGGATCACAGATGCCGACAGGGTGAACTGTGCGACGTATATGTTGAGAGGAGACGCAGCTCTTTGGTGGGAGGGTGCTGCCAGGGGAGTACACCTTCCTACACTGTCTTGGGCGGAGTTTAGGCGTATCTTCTACGCCAAGTATTTCACGGAGGATGTGAGGAGTCGCATGATCCGGGAGTTTATGAGTCTCCGTCAGGGGAACAAGTCAGTGGTTGAGTATGTGAGACAGTTCGAGAAGGGCTGTCGCTTTGTGTAGCGACCCATCCCGGATCCACTACCTAATCAGAGATAAGAGCATAATAAAGCATGCATTAAATAACATCGCTGCGGAAGACTTAAATACAAAAAGACCGGCGGAATACAACCGGCTAAACAGATACGAACATACAACCCAATCGAATAACTTTAAATAAAACCTACAGCTAATCCTGCTGTCTTCAAGGTCACTGATTACTCCAAGCTCCTGGTGCTCAAACCTTGCACCTAAATCTGCCCCGTCGAATAGGGTGTCCAGATATACAGAAAAGACTGAACGTGAGTTCTAAGCTCAATACGCAAATACGGATAAACATACAAATATGATGCATGCAAATGACAGGATATCCATATCTGGGATAACTGTATACAAACTGCTCAGGCTGGCGCCTGGAATATAAGCTCGTCACATCGGGGTAGCTAACCACTGTGTGCGACCACTCATTCCCAAATCCCGGATGCGGACCACGAAGTCCTTTAGATATCAGTACCTAAGGGTACTCAATATCAAACGTCCTAACAGGGCTGAGCAACCCTAACTGGCTCATCTCAAAAGATATACAGATGTACAGGCACAAGATGATATGCACATGCCGCATAACAATAATAACATGCAAACACATAAATGCAACATATAAGCATGCATATCCGCTGGCAATCTCAGTCAGTACTTACGTACCTTTCTAAGGCAGTCCTAGTAGTCCCACTCTAGGTTCCAAGCCTATCATCAAGTCTACAATGCAAATACCCATGCATCATTCAATAAGCTCTAAAAGCCTTAACTAAGCTATTGCATACTCCTAAATAATTTAAGGAGACCATAGCTATACCTTCGTCCGTCGTTAGCCCACTGATGGCGACTATCCCGCAACTAGGGGCACACCCCTGCTGCAGCTCCACAGCCTCGAGCACTGCTCCGCTAAACGAGTACTGCTCAGCTACTATGTCAGACACTGTATGACTATACTAGAATATATTTCCTACTCTAACTCTAAAATAAGAGTACCCAAAGCCCTAAAATAGAGCTACTAGGCGAAGGAGAGGAACTCGGAATTGGCAAGAAATGAGGAGCTTGGACCTCATATTTATAGGCATCGATCGGAAGCTCCGTTCCTCGATCGGAAGCTCCGTTCGTTTAGATCGGAAGCTCCGTTCCCCGATCGGAAGTTCCGTTCGCTACGTGTCAATTTGGTCCACATGCAACCACACACCTGTCACCGACAGCCATCGGAAGCTCCGATCCTGATCGGACGTTCCGATCTCCCTGCTTCCGATGTGGTTCCGAACTCACCAAGATCGGAGGCTCCGATCCTGGATCGGTGGTTCCGATCCCACTCGAGTCATGAAACCCTCTAAGCCATTTTCGAGTGTCCTGGATCCATTTCTGGAATCCGTTAACCCTTCTGGAATTTCCTTAATCATGTTTCACTTAATCCCGACATGATTATACGATTTAATTACTCATTACTCATTAATCATTAGTTTTGGATACGGGCCACTACATTCCCACCACCTTAAAAGGATTTCGTCCTCGAAATCTAAGGTAAACCTCGGAATATAGTACAAACCACTTGTCCAATTCAACAATAGTTCCGGTTCCAAATATTGGGTCAAATAACCTTCGACAGACCCAACCCTTGATAAAATAGTGTAACACTATTGACTACCGTCAGTTATCCATCGATAACCTCAACAACACGGCACCTTCGATCCAAATTGCCCATTGAATCAGTCACACTGCCTACAAATCTTAGCGATGACACCCTTGCTAAGATAGTAATTAATCAGCAGTTATCTATAGATATGTACGAACTCCATCGCAGTCCAACTAGAGAACAAGATACAACACATTGTATCTCACTGGTCTAACGGTAACATCTCATCTCTTGATGTTATCGAAAAAGCCCTAAACAATCGACCTAGATTCAACTCTCAGTCAAATCCTAGATATCCTTTTTCCAAGAACTCGTGTGAGTTACTTTTTATCACGAAGGATAAAATATATTTTCCAAAACAGTACCTTATGCGAATAGAAATGGCAGCTACCGGCCACCCGCTCGCAGAGCAATCGCACCACTGCACGCGACTCTAACCATTTGAAATCCTTAGAATAATTGCGATAAACCTTGATCCGAATCTTGCCATCGTAGATAGCATCTATTCGATTACATTAGTCATCCTGCCATGGATAACAACAAAATCTTGACAATTCCTGGCGTCATAGCATGTACTTTCAGTACTCACCCTGCCATTGGCCAACAAATGTTCCCAAAGAGCAACAACTAGCAAACAAAGATTACTAACCCCAATTGTGATAAGGTCCTTATACACAATTTCTTGTCTAAAAGCATTCTTCGAGGTCGTCGTCTCGAAATTTACTAACATCATGCTGAAACTCCCAGATGGACCACACCATCCTCAGCAGTAGTCTCAATCAGATGTTTACTTCCATATCAGAACTAGAGATAGTATCAACGAAAACGATTCCGGTTAATCCTGTTCCAGATAACCAAACCCTTGGCTCTCTAGCGGGGATAACCAAACTGATTCACCGCGATCCCGCACAGAATCTATCAATACGGATGGCAATTACGTTATCAAATCCTTTCAATGACACAGCATATCAGAACGCACTGGGATATCAGTGACAACAATCCTGCCAGACTCAGAAACACAAGTCTCAGCTGTTGTCTCATCACATGAAACAACTAATGCTATCATGCTAATGCTCATTGAAATCCAAAATCACTTGTCGAATTACCGCTCAAGAACAACTCTTGAGAAATCTGCTGGAAGCACCCAAGCTGATCATTCCGACTAACAGTCTCCAAAATTCGTTCACTGACAACCCTGGAACAATCACTGAATCCTTTTTCCGCAAACTGAATAAATCATTGCTAAAACCAAGCAATGTTCAGATCAAAATCCGTCACTGGTAGCTAAAGCAACGTTACCAACAACTACGATCGCAAAAGAAAACTAATGACCACTTCGTGATCCGCAGAATCCAAAAGTCTCGATTCCCGCATCCCTGGAGATTCCTTAGCGACTAAAGAATTTCCTAAATGCACTTGAATCGCTATATCATAGCATACCATATTTAAGTACTATTCCAGCACTTCTTGATTCACTATATCCCAATCAGTACCAATTGGAATATTCTGATCAATCAAGTTGATCTACTGTAGCTCTTGCTATGCCTGACGATACAAATTCTAATCAGAAAATCACATATCAATGAAAAATCCCATGGCCGATCACTATCAATGATCTCAATGCCACACGTCCGCAGATCCCAAATACTTGAAATCAAAAGAATCACAGTTGATTCAATCACTCATCTTTGACAGAGTCAGACAACAGTTACAAGTAGTCACTAGTGCTAAACCTGCACTAGTCTAGACATACTATCCACTGTCTATCTTCATCCAAGATGATCATAAGGACTTGTTCAACTCAAGCCGCAATACAAGTCCGAATGATTTCAACTATCGTTGAACATACTCCTGATAATTATATCTCTTGCTAAGACTGTAACAAATCGAGACTGAGGTTACTTGCCGCGGTGTCCCACCTGAAATCACCACCAAGTGTACACTGGCATAAATCACGCTATCCTCATGCCTCAAATCGTCATGTACAATCCTTAGCATCGGATATAATCTATCACTGAAGGAAACCATCAATGCTGAAAAAAAAATACTAATCCCCGAGTCAAACGTTATAGGAAGTTCACAAACCAAACTCCTAGTTAGCCCCTATCACCAGAGCATCCAAACACCGACTAGATCCACTAGTCTAGCAGTAACCAATAGTCTAAAACTATCTGCTCAGAGTACGCACTTGTCAAGGAAATCCCTCCAAGACTGGTCCTTATGACAAAATCCAAAGAAATATCTCTGACGACAGTCAGACGATATCTAAACCACAGATACTTAACCAGCCAATATCTCTGACGACAGTCAGACGATATCTAAACCACTGATACCTACCAAGGCAACTAATCCAAATTCATACCCCGTTGTGACTGTTACCATAACTCTAGACTAGTAGCCTTCCCACCGCCAATCCTGAAGCACGAAGGCTTCCAGACATTCTCCAAAGTACGAAAGACTCCCAGAGTAACATTGGCATAGGGTCGCGCTCCATCATGTCTAGTCATGGTCATAGTCCACAACTCTCGGTATATATACTCGACTTGGTATCCCGATGAAATCCCATCATCACGAAGTCTCAACCTATGAAGGTTAATCAAGCTATTGATCTACGGAAATCACCTAGAACGAAACTCAAAATTCCAAAACAAGATCAATAATCCCATGCCCCCAGATGAATCACCTCATCAATGGCACTAACCCAGTCAAATGACTAAATAGGTCAATCCTAGGAAAACACCTAGACTAACCACACTTCAATTCGTTACCGCTGGCTTACCCAAAATCCATGAGCTAACCTAGTTGATTACCAATCAACTAATTCCAAGCCAAACTTTATAAAATTACTTGCAATCAATCACGAATTGCTGAATAAATAAAACATGTATCATTACTTCAAGTTATGTAAAATTTTCTTTATTACAATCCCATGTAATACATACAGTATTCAAAATACAACAAATGTACATCCAATAACTTGAACTGATACAACCAAATTCTGATGATTCATTACAACTGAAATACTGTTTACAACTACAACAATACAGTATTTAAAATCATCAAATCTTGTCTTCGTTCCTTGAGCATGAAGCTTCCTATCGACACACGCATCGATACAAGCATACTCCCGTCCATGTCTCTCTACATGTCCTCCCGCGAAGAACTCCGGAGAAATGGCACGTAATAGCTAACCAGCTATGCTCTGCGTCAGTGCATGTTGGTCGACTTCTTTTGCTCGCGATCTACCATCAGCGTTCTTCTTGTATCCGAATCATGCTTTTGAACATGAAGTTTCCCGTATGCCTAACAAAAGCATCAATGCAAGCATACCGGCAAAACCATGTTCTGCATGAGTTTACAGACCTTACGCTAGGAACCTGCCATGCCTTAGGCACTCGAAGCATTCCCTGGTAAAGGTCTATCTGACAATCTCTCCAACTACGAGTGGAGAATATTCGAGGACTGGAACCACATGGATTATTAAACACCATTCGTTCCAAAAAGCCCTCAGAGGTATCTGACGCGATATACTCGATCTTCTCTTCCAGTCTTCCTTGGCTGGAATCCATATATTCTTCGATCAACATCCCAATGCATCGAATGATGAACTGTCCACAGCAGTCAGTCTATCTATCGATATGCTACTACTGGTGTTCTCATCAATGTTGCATTCCTTATAGTAAAGACTTATGCCGCAAACCTCGGCAATGAAGAACCAAATCTTCTTTCGCTGGGCCTCAATCAATCCTACAAGGATAATCAAGAAGTCTTAATATCAATTTCCTAAGTCCCTTGCATGCATTGCTCTGATAACAATAAATGTAGCGACCCATCCCGGATCCACTACCTAATCAGAGATAAGAGCATAATAAAGCATGCATTAAATAACATCGCTGCGGAAGACTTAAATACAAAAAGATCGGCGGAATACAACCGGCTAAACAGATACGAACATACAACCCAATCGAATAACTTTAAATAAAAACTACAGCTAATCCTGCTGTCTTCAAGGTCACTGATTACTCCAAGCTCCTGGTGCTCAAACCCTGCACCTAAATCTGCCCCGTCGAATAGGGTGTCCAGATATACAGAAAAGACTGAACGTGAGCTCTAAGCTCAATACGCAAATACGGATAAACATACAAATATGATGCATGCAAATGACAGGATATCCATATCTGGGATAACTGTATACAAACTGCTCAGACTGGCGCCTGGAATATAAGCTCGTCACATCGGGGTAGCTAACCACTGTGTGCGACCACTCATTCCCAAATCCCGGACGCGGACCACGGAGTCCTCTAGATATTAGTACCTAAGGGTACTCAATATCAAACGTCCTAACAGGGCTGAGCAACCCTAACTGGCTCATCTCAAAAGATATACAGATGTACAGGCACAAGATGATATGCACATGCCGCATAACAATAATAACATGCAAACACATAAATGCAACATATAAGCATGCATATCCGCTGGCAATCTCAGTCAATACTTACGTACCTTTCTAAGGCAGTCTTAGTAGTCCCACTCTAGGTTCCAAGCCTATCATCAAGTCTACAATGCAAATATCCATGCATCATTCAATAAGCTCTAAAATCCTTAACTAAGCTATTGCATACTCCTAAATAATTTAAGGAGACCATAGCTATACCTGCGTCCGTCGTTAGCCCACTGATGGCGACTATCCCGCAACTAGGGGCACACCCCTGCTGCAGCTCCACAGCCTCGAGCACTGCTCCGCTAAACGAGTACTGCTCAGCTACTATGTCAGACACTGTCTGACTATACTAGAATATATTTCCTACTCCAACTCTAAAATAAGAGTACCCAAAGCCCTAAAATAGAGCTACTAGGCGAAGGAGAGGAACTCGGAATTGGCAAGAAATGAGGAGCTCGGACCTCATATTTATAGGCATCGATCGGAAGCTCCGTTCCTCGATCGGAAGCTCCGTTCGTTTAGATCGGAAGCTCCGTTCCCCGATCGGAAGTTCCGTTCGCTACGTGTCAATTCGGTCCACATGCAACCACACACCTGTCACCGACAGCCATCGGAAGCTCCGATCCTGATCGGACGTTCCGATCTCCCTGCTTCCGATGTGGTTCCGAACTCACCAAGATCGGAGGCTCCGATCCTGGATCGGTGGTTCCGATCCCACTCGAGTCATGAAACCCTCTAAGCCATTTTTGAGTGTCCTGGATCCATTTCTGGAATCCGTTAACCCTTCTGGAATTTCCTTAATCATGTTTCACTTAATCCCGACATGATTATACGATTTAATTACTCATTACTCATTAATCATTAGTTTTGGATACGGGCCACTACACTTTGTGCCTCTGATTTCAGACAGTCCACCGGAGAAGTTGAGGCAGTTTGTGGAGGGACTGAAGGCGGATATCAAGCATGACGTTCGCATGGAGGACGTCCTTACTTATGAGACTGCAGTCACTAGAGCCTTGCGTTCCGAGGAGGGCAGGAGAGAGATCCAGAGGGAGCAGGTAAGAGGCAGTTTCAGTCTGGGTATCAGCGACCACCTTCGCAGCCTCCTGCGAAGAAGCAGATTACTGGGCCGGCTAAGGGCTCGAATCTGCAGCAGAGGCCACAGCAGCCGAGGGGCAGGGCCCCTAATGCTGTAGGTTTTCCTACTTGCCCGAAGTGTCAGAAGATGCATTCGGGACCTTGTCTGTTGGGAGCAGGAGTTTGTTTCCACTGTAGGGAACCAGGGCACCAGATAGCTAATTGCCTGAGGAAGAAGAACACCGCTGGTAGAGTGTTCGTCATGCAGGCAGAGGAGGCAGACCCAGACACCTCCTTGATCACTGGTATATCTTACCTCTAGTATTTTATAATTTTTCCTTTGGTTAAGAATTTCGTGTTTCTTGTGGAATTGTTGTTATTTGGGTTACCTATCTGCATGTTAGAATAAGAAGCATGTTTTACTTGTGATTAAAATAAAGGGTTATTAGTGACTCGTTGGAGGAAAGTTTAGTAGTGGTATGAAATTGTTGGGATTCTTCTGCGTGCAGGGAGAATTCTAGTTGGAGGCAACTCCACGTTTGCGTTGCTAGATTCAGGGGCTACGCATTCGTTTATCTCCCTGGAGTTTATCAGACGGATAGGCATCACACCTGAGATTGTTGACCGTGGGTATGATGTCTCTATGCCGTCAGGGCAGATTATTACTACCTCTAGTGTCATTCGAGAACTGGAGTTGGAGCTTCAGGGACACTCCATTCGAGCAGATGTGGTGGTTTTGCCGTTGAGTGGTTTTGATTTGATTTTGGGTATGGACTGGTTGACAGTCAATGGAGCTTCGATTGACTTTTGTCAGAGATCAGTGTCAGTGAAACAATCAGAAGGCGACCCGTTTACCTTCCATGCATCTCAGAGCAGTGATATTCCTCAGGTGATATCTCTTATTCAGGCGAGGAAGTTGTTGAGACGGGGTTGCCAGGGTTTTCTAGCAAGTATTGTCACGGCCTCAGAACCATCTAGTAGATCATTATCAGAGATAGAGGTGGTTCGTGACTTTTCGGATGTCTTTCCGGAGGATGTTGCAGGAATTCCACCAGTGAGAGATGTGGAGTTCAGCATCCATTTAGTGCCAGACACCGTGCCTATCTCTAAGGCACCGTACAGACTTGCTCCTACCGAGATGAAAGATTTGAAGGAGCAAATTCAGGAGTTATTAGAGAAAGGCTTTGTTCGTCTTAGCTTTTCTCCATGGGGATCTCCAGTGTTATTTGTGAAGAAGAAGGATGGCAGTATGAGATTGTGCATCGATTATCGAGAGCTCAACAGGGTCACAGTGAAGAATAAGTACCCACTGCCAAGGATAGAGGATTTATTTGATCAGTTGCAGGGAGCTTCAGTGTTCTCCAAGATCGACCTGCGATCTGGTTATCATCAGCTGCGAGTTAGAGATACAGATGTGTCCAAGACTGCTTTCCGGACACGTTATGGGCATTACGAGTTCTTAGTGATGCCATTTGGGATGACCAATGCTCCAACGGTTTTCATGGATCTCATGAACCGAGTATTTCAGCCGTATCTTGATCAGTTCATCATAGTCTTCATTGATGATATCTTGATCTACTCTAGGAGCATTGAGGAGCATAGACAGCATCTACAGACAGCCTTGCAGACTTTGAGGGAGCATCGTTTGTATGCCAAGTTCAGCAAGTGCGAGTTTTGGCTCGAGCAGGTGGCATTTCTTGGCCACGTTATTTCGAGAGATGGGATTGCAGTGGATCAGTCGAAGGTTGAGGCAGTGCAGAAATGGGGTATTCCGAGGAATGCTTCGGAGATTCGCAGTTTCTTGGGTTTGGCAGGATATTATAGGAAGTTCATCAAGGGTTTTTCCTCTATTGCAGTACCCTTTACTTCCTTAACCAAGAAGAACGCGAAGTTTATTTGGAGTTCAGACTGTCAGAGGAGCTTCGATCAGCTGAAGGAAGCACTCACTACTGCACCGGTTTTAGCGATGACAGTGCCACACGAGAAGTTAGTGGTGTACACCGACGCGTCTAAGCTAGGTTTAGGTGCAGTACTTATGCAGTGTGGTAAGGTTATTGCTTATGCGTCGAGGCAGTTTAAGATTCATGAGCAGAACTACCCGACACATGACTTGGAGTTAGCAGCAGTGGTCTTCGCTTTGAAAATCTGGAGGCACTATCTGTATGGCAAGAAGTGCAAGATTTTAACTGATCATAAGAGCCTTAAGTACTTCTTCACTCAGAAGGAGTTGAACATGAGGCAACGGATATGGTTGGAGTTGGTGAAGGATTACGACTGTGACATTAGCTACCATCCGGGTAAAGCTAATGTAGTGGCCGATGCTTTGAGTCGGAAGTCGTCAGTGGTATCGTGTTTGTCAGTGCAGCTACCACTGCAGAGTGAGATTCAGAGGTTTGATTTGGAGTTTTACTCGAGTGGTCATGCACCGAGCTTGTCAGTGTTGACGGTGCAGCCAGTTCTACGAGATCGGATCAGGGATGGACAGTCTACTGATGAGGAGTTGCAGCGATGGAGACAGAGAGATGAGGCCAAGGGTAATCTTCTGTATACAGTTGTGGATGGCATTGTTCAGTACCGTGGTAGGATGTGGGTACCGAACGTCGATCAGTTGAGAGCTGAGATTTTAGCAGAGGCTCACACATCTCCGTACTCCATTCACCCCGGAAGTACGAAGATGTACAAAGATTTGCAGCTATTGTATTGGTGGCCCGGGATGAAGAGTGACATCGGGAGAGTGGTGTCAGAGTGCTTGACTTGTCAGCAAGTCAAGGCAGAGCATCAGCGTCCAGCAGGACTTCTTAGACCTCTTCCCATTCCGGAATGGAAATGGAAATATATTACGATGGACTTTGTGGTTGGCTTACCGAGGAGTGCCAGAGGTTGCACAACGATTTGGGTGATTGTGGATAGACTCACCAAGTCAGCTCATTTCTTGCCGGTGAGGACTACCTACTCATTGACACAGTATGCAGAGCTTTACATCAAGGAGATTGTTAGACTGCATGGCATACCAGTGTCGATTGTGTCAGACAGAGATCCGAGATTCACATCTGCGTTTTGGAAGAGTCTGCACACAGCATTGGGGACTAGGCTTTTGTTCAGCACAGCATCCATCCCCAGACAGATGGTCAGTCTGAGAGAGTGATCCAGGTTCGCGAGGATCTTCTGAGAGCTTGTGTCATTGATTTTCGGGGCTCTTGGGAGACTAGACTGCCATTAGTGGAGTTTACCTATAACAACAGTTTTCAGTCGTCTATAGGTATGGCTCCTTATGCAGCATTGTATGGGAGGAGATGCAGATCTCCTGTGCATTGGGATGAGGTTGGAGAGAGGATTTTACTTGGTCCTGAGATTGTGCAGCAGACAGCTGACATTGTGACTCAGATTCGGGATCGAATGAGGACTGATCAGAGTCGTCAGAAGAGTTATGCAGATACTCGATGACGAGATTTGGAGTTCGCAGTAGGTGATCACGTGTTCCTGAGAGTGTCACCTATGAAGGAAATGGAACGATTTGGCTGGAGAGGGAAGCTTAATCCGAGGTATATTGGGCCATTCGAGATCTTGGAGAGAGTTGGCACGTTGGCCTACCGTTTAGCTCTACCGCCAGGGCTTGCAGCAGTGCACAACGTT
This sequence comes from Henckelia pumila, assembly GCF_033568475.1. Classification (NCBI taxonomy): domain Eukaryota; kingdom Viridiplantae; phylum Streptophyta; class Magnoliopsida; order Lamiales; family Gesneriaceae; genus Henckelia; species Henckelia pumila. The sequence goes on along the minus strand of NC_133123.1, from coordinate 134,008,928 downwards.
TTCCATGTATCCATGCTTCGGAGATATGTCTCTAACCCGTCGCATGTGTTGGATTTCGAGCCTTTGCAGTTGCCACCTGATCTGGTTTATGAGGAGAGGCCAGCGCGGATCTTGTCTAGGGAGGAGCGGAGGCTTAGGACGCGAGTCATACCGATGGTCAGAGTCCAGTGGCTGAATCACTCAGAGGAGGAAGCTACTTGGGAGACCGAGGCAGAGATGAGGACTCGTTTCCCGGAGTTGTTCGGGTAAGTACTTTAATTTCGAGGACGAAATTCAATTTAAGGGGGGAAGAATTGTAACACCCGGTATTTTTAATACGTAAATCCGCATGCATAATTAGGGAATTTAATTATTTAAAATTTTAGATTTATGGGTTAAATATTTATGTGAATTATTTGTGCATGATTTAATTTATTTTTAAGCATTTAACCCATAATTAGTTATTTTATGATTTTTAGTATTTAAATTATTTTATCGCGTAGACGGGACCGTGGACGGACGAGATGACAACTTTCTATCCAATTTATTTCATGAGCCTTTTAAGAGCCCAAAAATATTATTTTTGAGTTTTATTTCCTCAAAATTTTTAGTATTTAATTTTATATAATTTTAGGAGTCCGTTTTTATTCAAAATAAGCCAAAATAATGACTTTATTATCTTTAAAATTCCCTTAATTTTATATTTCGGGATTTTATTAAATTTATCAGATTTTAAATATTATTTAGAGTTTTTTTTTAGTTATATATTATATATTTAATATCCTTAATAATATTTTTAATTATCCTAAAACCTATTTTAATTAAAAAAATAAACCTAGACTAATCTAACCTACCCAACCCCACACACACACGCCTCCACTCACTCAGCCGACACCTCCCTTGTTCTTCATCATCTTCTTCGGCTAGCACCAGCAAGGAAATCCATAGCCTAGTTTTGAAGCTTCAAAGTTTGTCGTTGTCGTCGTCCCGGATTCGCCACCGCCTATTCCTTCCATTGTTTTTATCGGTGAAAGGCATGTTTCCTTAAGATTTTTATGCCATATCAGTTGTTATAGTGTGTGTAATGTTATGCATCGAAAATTTGTAAGTTTTTTTTTTCAGAAAATGGTTTGAGTTTCGATGAAGGCGCACAGTTTTGTTGGATTGTTGGTTCATACTCACGTTTTTCTTAGCCATGGTTGCATCTAGCTTCTGGTCAGAGGTTCAGAGGGTTGTGAGGGTAGCCTGGACTCGAATGGCTCGAGTGGTTTGAGCCAAACGAGCCCAGGAAAACCAGAAGGTTTGATCGGCCTCCTGTAGCACGCAGTTTAGGGTTCGCGGAGAGGGCTCGAGTTTGGCTAGGGACTGGGCTGCATGGCTCGGGTTCAGGGGTCAGGTTAGGACCGCCCAGACGTGGGCTACGTCTGGGCGGCAGCGCTCCGGCCAGGGGCGGCCGGAGCAGGCCGGCAGTAGCCATGGAATGGCTGCTGCCCGCGGCCGAGAAGCATGGGGAAGGGGGCGACGGGTTTAGGTGTTAGGGTTGGTTCCGGGTCGGGTCTATGGCCTGGGTCGGGTCAGTAGTGTGGTGGGTCGGGTTAAGTTGGTCCGGGTCCGGGTTAGGTGGGCCGGACTCAAGTCTTTTTAATATTAAAGTATTTTATGATTTAATTGGTTTTGGGCCAATTAATTTGAAATAAAATGATTTGGGTTCCATTTAATTAATTGGGTTGAATTTAATTATTTTTGGGCTTAATTAATTTAACTAAGTGAGTCCACTAATTTTCATGGGCTTTAGAGCCCATGGAAGTTATTGGGCCAGTCTTTGGGCTTTTGGGCCCATTGGGCCAGAATAGGTTGTTATTGGGCCAAGAATGTCTTAATGGGCTTTAATTAATTAATTGGGCTTAGAATAATCATTATTGGGCTTAAGTATGTTAATGGGCCAGTCTCAGTGTTAGTGGGCCAGAATTTAAGAAAATGGGCTTGAGTGTTAGGGCCAGCAGTTCAGCACAAACCATGAGAAATTGCATGTGTCCTAAATATATATTTAATTATTTTATGCATGAATGTTATTTTAGTATTTATATGTTAGTATAAAAATTAAATTAAATATATATGAAGGACACACATTTTATTTAAGTACATGCATTCATGAAATAATTTTTATGCATGATTTAATGTTTAAGGTTGAGCAAAAGAAAAATAATTTTTATGTTGGAAGTTGAAGTAGTGTGACAATTTGAGGGGGATTCGTCCCCATATGTGAACTATTGAAGGGCAGTTTACTGCCAATTTAAGAGGTGATTCGTCACCGCCACGTACGTTGGTTTCCACGCTGATCAGTATTTAATGTATGATTTAAGGTTACACTATGGATACAACCATGCGATGTTAGAAAATAATTTGCTCAACAATGTTTATGTATTATGTATGATTATGATATTTAAGTTAATTTAAGTTATGTTATGTCATGATATTTTTTTTAAGCATGCTCATTCATGTATATGTTATGTATTAGTATTAAAGTGATTTAAATTATTTTAAACATTTGTTATGTTAGCATGTTGGGCCTTTAGGCTCACTACACTTGTATGGTGCAGGTGAGTACGTAGAGGAGGATGTGGTACCCACCGGCGGCGAGGACATATGAGCGGACATGCAGTGACCCCGTGACCGTGATAGTGGACTGAGTCATTACGCATGTTTTTGAATATTTTAGCATGATATACATTTTTAATTATTTTCAGTGGTTGAGAATTGGGATATTTTATCTAAATATTTTCAGTGCATGCAGATTTTAATTATTTTACTTATGACAGTATTTTATTAAATGTTTGACTCAGATATTTAAATTTATTTAAGGTGGCATTTTATTTAATTTATTTATTTATTTTTAAATCTATTTATTCTGTGCATATATGTATGGGCATGTATGTACATATTTTTATTTAGTAAGTAAATAAAAAAGAAAAAAAATTTCTGCATATTTATTTATTATTTAGAGAGTTAGGGTCGTTTCAGGAAAGGCCCCTCCGGAGCTTATCCTGAAGTGCCAGTCCCGTAGATTTGGAAAGGTCCCTCCGACGCCCATCCCGAAGTACCAATCCCTTATTGTCACCACAAAAATACAATGAAACTTAGACATGTACATGCATCGCATAACGTAATCGATCCATGTAAGTCGTTCTTTTCGTTCTTGACTTAAAACTTGAAACTTTTTGCATAGAAACTCTTAAATATATTTTAGAATCCTTAAAATATCATAACCATGAATTTAGGACCCTAAAATAACATAAACAAATCATGAATTTCGAAGGCAAGGCGCGGGCGCGCATGACCTGCGCAAATGGGTCTTCTTGCTTGCTCTGAAGCTCTATTGTACATTCGGAATTTGGAAAAGTGGTAAAAATAAAAGGTTTAGCCATTGATCTTTTCTTTCTAATTCTGAAAACCTCACCTTAATTGGAGTTTTCAGTAAAACGTTATGCCCATTATCCCGAGATGTGTCACTGCCGGAAATTCAAAACATTTGACACATTTCGGGGTGATTTTGACCAATCTTCTAAAATGCTTTTGACAAAACTCAAAACATGAAAGATCTAGATAAATAAGGTATCTTTCAAATAAAATTGGCCTTATATCATTTGGATTTGTAAACTAATCTTAATCATCAAAATGGTAACAAGTCCCGCTAATACGGTACAATTCAGCACATGCAACATTTCAAAATTTTAACTCAAAATAACTCAATACTTCAAAATATGGTATTTTCTACTACTCTAGATATACTTTAAATAAAATATCCCTTGAAACTTCAAGAACACATAAAAATTTAAAAGAAACATGTATATCTTGAATCAAATTCAAGAACATGACAAAAACGACGTACACTTCACGATTTCATACTATCACATAATATGATCTTCAAACCCTTAAAATCAAAACTTCATTCTCTTGAAATTCTTGAAAATCATGCATACATATCTCAACATACATCTTTTCATATCAAAATAATTATATCTTGAATGGTGGTTTCAAAACCTTTAAAATACTTGTACTTGCCTTCGTTATTTGAAGAACGAAACTATCTTGGACTTTGGTAGAGATATAGCCTTACTCAAATGGAATCGAGACATGCTCAAACGGTAGCCGAAAGAAGATGAAATCCATAAATTGGTTCAATTGTTCCTAAGCTCAAAATAAAACTTTTATATGGTTAGAAGACATCAAGAATCAAAGGCAAAATATAAGAAGAACGGGAATAGAAAATCTGTGCAGAAACATCTTACAAAAAGTCTTCGATCTAGGCAGAAACGACCCTCAAAAATAGCGATTCATGATTCAAATCGAAGCTACGGACATAAGGAAGATAACCCTTCAAACGGGTTGAAGTTTGAACACCATACAAAGAATTTATGAGCATCATACGGCAGCTGCTCAAAGTAAAACGAGCTGGAGAAATGAAGAAGGAGAAAGGAAAATGAAGAAACGTGGAAGAAAGGTGAGGGAGACAAAATGACAAAAGGATTGATTGGTATGGGGTAGGAGAAGACAAAACCTTTAATTGAGATGGGGTAGGGGGAGGAAATAAGAGAGGGGCGGTGGTTAGGAGGATTACATCAAACGTAGTCTGTCTAACACGCCTCAAACTAGACTAATAAGATTTTCTCCTCCCGATGAGTAAAATAAAATCATAACAATATTATACTCAGAATACTCGTAGAATTATTTTCTACGATATCGTTTGTAGGCTAGACTCGTATTCTTAGTCCAGAATCAATTCTAATAAAAACATTTAATACAACAAATAAACACATATTTTAATACATGAAACATCAACTTTTAAATCATTTACACAACACATAAAATTATTTAATTAAGAATAACGTTTAAATCATAAATAATCAAATGAAATAACTTAAAATCATTTAAAATTATTGTAATAAATCATGAATAGATTTATGGATTTTTCAGATATTACAATGATACTTCAATTCAACGTCATATTCCCTATGAATATCTCTTACAATTGAAGACGGTCGATATGATGGTTCACCTCTCAATTTATCTTTGACAATATTTTCCAGCCAAGCAGAATCAGCCTTTGGATGGCCTCTGCTCCGAAGATTTGCCTCTTCACATACGTGCTGAAGACAACATTTTCTAATTCCAAATGTTCCATCTGCCTTATATTTGGATGCATATATTTTCCATGCACAACCACTGACATTACAAACAACGAAAACCTTTTTTCTGTCATTTTTCTTATACACAAAAGATTTCATGGTAGCAATAGCATAGTTTTTAAGAACCTTTCGAAACTCATCAGAATTTTTAAAAATTTGCCCCCCTCCATGAATCAAATGAATCCAAGCATCAATGGAGTTACTCTGTAGAACCATTTCATATTGATTCATGGAGAGGGGATGTAGAACCATTTCATATTGAGAAGCACTCGAAGAACCAACATCCGCATCAAACTCATTTCTTAAAAAAATCAACAATAAAATAATTCAATAAATCAATTGAAATATCAACATCCATATCTTAAATAAAATGTAACTTACTAACTGTATGAATAAATTAAACAGAAAATTGAATTATGTATTTTTAATGTTCGGGTGTAGCACAACTACAAACAAAGAAATATATGAATTACCCGAGAGTATTCTTGTCAATTGGAATAATTTCTTCTTTTCGGATTGCTATCATGTCAATGATATTTACTTTCATATAGACAAACAATCGGATCATATTACTGGCATCCTGATCTTCATTCAATGTCACATATAACTTTCGGTAAGGTGCAAGATATTGTTAGATGGTTGAAGAAGGATTGATTTGATCACATTTTTTGCCAAGATGCAAATACATCTGCATTAGGCTCACATCCTCCTCTATTGTGAAGATAAACAAATGCTTATTGTATGAACAACTTTCTAGCAACATCATACCACCTTCAGTATTGACTCCAATATCTTCACACAGAAAAAGAGTGTTATTGTTACAATATTAATGAAGATAAATATTAGGACTTCTGGGCAGCTTCTTGTAATTACGCATAGACAATGACAACCACTGTCTTACAAAAAAGCTTAATTTGGGGATTTTTCCAAATTTACTAAAAAATAGACAATGAAAACCAACCAGTTACCATAGTTCAAAATCGACATAACCAAATTCAAAACAATAATGAACACAAGAATGCAAAATGTACAAATAAAAGCAAGATCAAAAAAATCTAACACAAATTGCATGAAAAGTGAGACAAACGGAAGAAACAGATAAGAAAAACCCACTCCCTCGTTTTCTTTGCTTCAGGTCGTTGTCCCTCTTCGTCGCCCCTTCCAAATATTTTTCAGTAGGTGTCACAGGCCACAAGGTTCCTACGGCCCATGGATTTTGCGCAGGTTCTCTACATTGAGAATATATGGAAATCTGTCGAGAGAAATTGAGGGAGAAGATAATAGATGGAAATGGGTGGAGAGAAATTGAGGGAGGAGAGAAAGATGAAAAAATCGGCGGTGATCGGCAGAGAAGGAGAGTGAGAAGAAAAGATGGGCTTGAACCAAATTAAAAAATGGAATAAAATAATAAGATTAAGGGAAATATTAAATAAAATATGAACTAGGGAGTAAGAAATAAGTTTTTGATGTATTAGGTAGTACATAATACAATATTATTGCATAGGGACTGAACATTAAATCCACTTTTTCATTAGGTATTTATCTTGAGTTGCAACCTTTATATTTTTTTCTCAAAATGAATGATAATTTTCTCTCGAATGCATTGATATTATTTTTTGAAAGAGACATTACCAAAAAAATTTGTATTGATGATATCATTGAAGATTTTAAAAATTTTATAGAACTTCGAATTTATTTTAGCTAAAATATATTTGTTAAAAACAATGTAATTTTTATCTTTTATCTTTAAATCTTTTGTATATATTTTGTAAGCGCGCCCCCCCCCCCCCCCCCCCCCAAAATTGAAACCCGAGATCCGCCCCTGGTCGTGGACGTGGACGTGGTCGTGGGAGCGATCAAGGTGAAGATTAATCTTATTTATCTAGGTGAAGATTTAAGTAAAAACCCATCTTTTTCAGCACATTTTGATGTTTCTGATTTCTTTAAAGATCCGGAAGGGAGGATCGATCAGTTGATTGGAGATGGAATCGTGCAAAATTATTAAATAATTTTGTTTTATCGTAAGTTTGGTCATTTTAGTTTTGATTTGATTAAGCATCATGTTCAGCGGTTATTTAATATATGGTTTATTTGAGAAAACTATTGGTTTAATTAATTTAAATTTTAAATTTGTTTGATTTTTTTTAGTATGAATAAAATTTATTTATTTCATATTGTTTTTATTATGAATAATATCTCTTTATTCTTAATAATTTTATTATTTGTGAAAAAGTTGTGTCAACACAATTACATTTGGTGCCCAGATTCATTTATTTGGGGAAAAATTGCATATATCACCCCTGTGAAATCGTGTGTTTGCTGATAACCCCTTATGAAATTTTTTGAGCTAGAAGCCCCTTATGATTCTAAATTTGTAGCATACACCCTCTTCTGGCTAAAAAATAACTAAAATGCCCTTAATGTTATAATACAATTTAATATTAAAATATATTTCGTGTATGACAAATATTATGATAAAATAATTATATATAATTTTCATAGTTATTTAAATAAAATTTGATTATTTTACTCAATTGAATATAGAATTATAAAACAAAATTAATTTAATTATTTATTTAAGTAAGGGTATTTTTGTCAATTTTTAACTGGAAAGGGTGTGTATGCTACAAATTTTGAATCGCATGGGGTTATTAGCTTAAAAAAATTCATAGGGAGTTATTAGCAAAGTCGGATTTCACAGGGGTGATATATGCAATTTTCCCTTTATTTGGTCATCATTTTTAAACCGTGAATATATATATCATTCAATAACATATAAGTAGCAAACAACAATTATATATTATATTGATTAATAATTTCATATAAATGAGAAACATATGTATATATGTTTGGTTGGTGAAATGCATTTGACAATGATTGAAACAATTAATGACAATATATATATATATATATATTAGCTCCATCCAGCAAATTTTTGGAACTGTTCCGGAGGATAGGTGGGAGAAAAGAAAAGGCCTTGAGCGGATAATGCCCAATAGCAAACACCATGAGGCCGACACCACTCATGTTCCCACATGTTACTGAAAGCTTCGAAATTGAGTTTCCTGCTACTCTTCAGCTCATTACTCCAGTAACTTGTTTGGCAGTAAAACCTTGTGCCGTATATAATATCCTCGCAGAAATTAAAAGTGAATTCTTGACTCTTCCCCAGAATTTGAAGCCCGAGGTCGTCCTCCTTAGAGTAACAATGCACGGCCAACGTCGCGTTGCCGGGGAGCCAGTTTCCGACGTACACTATTTTATGATTATAACAAAATCTTGCATTCACAACCAAAACCTGCAGAATATTAATCATTAGGAATACTACTACTACTCCTACTCCTGAATTCATATTCATGTTTTTCATCTTTAATTATATATAATTTATTATATTATATTAATGGTATGTTCAAATTCTCATCATCACTCCATTTATATATAGCATTGAACCATAGCTGCAATTTGGAATAAATATTCAATGCACATTTCTATCATTCAAAATTATTAAGATATTCTAATATTGTTTTTTGGCAAATCATGATCATTTATTATATATATATATTTCCTACCAAATCCAGCATACTGTGCTTTCTAAATTTCATCACAATTTCTTAAATATCATCAGATTCATCACAATCGATAATGTGATATATATATATATATATATATATATTTGATCTTCTACTATTAATTGGATTATTAGCATTTCTATGCTACATAATTAAATATAGTATTATTTTATAATACAATTTACAATATTTGAAATATATTGTATGTGTGTGTGCAATTATATATTGATTGATGCGAAAAACGAGTACATGAGAAATATATATTTTTAAATGTGAAACTATAGGTTATTTAATTATTTCATAGAAAAAATTAGAACAATTAGATTATGTTTGTGCATGTGGAAGAGCCAAATTATAATAGTGCTAGAACAAGGGACTATATATATGATTTAGTGGAGCAGTTGGTTGAGCGGTGAATGCTTGATAATCAATTGTAAGAAGATCAATTCTAGCTTATCAACACATTTTCAAGTGAATTTGTATACATGGCTTCTTCGTTGTGATTTATCTGACTAGCATGGTTTGCAACATATTACTCACTATAGTTCGGAGGTTTATCGTACCTAATGTAAATCAGAGAATAATGGTTACGGATTCCCACAAAAAATAATAATAAACATATAAATCTTTAAAATTCTATTATACAATCACATACGTTCAATATGCGATCAAGAAAACATTTTCAAAAAAGATATAACATGAAATTTTTAAAATATTGATCATTTGAAATAAAGCGTGTAAAACATGATTTGGTCGACGCTATTAAGCCCTTAAATCTAGGATATGGGCAAAGCCCATATTTTAGCGTCAATAAATTCGTAAAACATGTACAAGCTAACCAAAAGCATAAGAAAATATGGAAGTGTATTTGACCTTCATGTTGGGTGCAGATTTATTTTATACTCTAGTGATCGATGACCTTCAATTTATATTTATAGAGTTAAATATTTGAAAGATTGTGAGAAATTAATTATTTATGATGGGATTGATTCTGGTGGGTAAACTGCTCCAACTTGTTAGTATTAGTTGCGTCGGGATAAGGAACTGCTCTCAAACTGATTTTTTGATATTACTGTTGCAGTTGATCCTCGAAACTCTTGGTTTATTTCAGTTGGGGTTAGTAAACTGAACTAATATCCTCTTGCATGTCAATGTTAATTTAAAAATAAATGTATAGTGCAGAATAATGCAAACTAAAAAATTGAACTCGTGAATTGATGGACTGATTGAGGTAATTAGTGCGTGAGAGTTCTAAACTGAAATTAAGATGACACAAGGGTCTGTTTATGACTGTTTGGACATTTCAAAGACTCCTACGTCGCTCTTTTTTCCACCTCAGAAAGATTCACTTTAGAAGACTTTAACTATTACAACTCTTTGCAACAGCTCACTCCAAGACTAGGAAATTACATAATCGTCTATCCCAAAACTCCTTGACTCAAGAACTCAATCATCGACTGATTCTTATTACAACGAGGTTTACAGCACCTCAACTTATAATTTACAGATACAACACTTTGTGTTACAACTCAACACTTAGCACAATATCATGATCTTAATTCAATACACTGATATGTGTGTTTGTGTTCTTCGGTTTTTTGAATATAGGTGTTGAAGTAAGCTTTTTGTTTCTCGACTGAATATGTGGGCAAACTGAAGATGTTCAGTTTACCTTTGATAGTGAGAACATATGTGCGAGTACTTTCCTAAGAAGTCGAATGATTCACATGGTACCCCGTTGAGGTGTATTTATACTTGACGGGTAACAACTATTTCAAATTCAAATCCAACCGCTAGCTTGTCTTTCCGCAAACATTCTCTGACAACTTCATATGTGGTTGCTCTGTTATATGTGGCATCTGGTCTCTACGGAAAAATCTATCCATAAGAGTAGGCCATAAAACCAGAACTGCTCAAGGTAAACTGCTTCAGTTTTCTTGCTCGACTGATCCAGTTCAGTTTGGTATTCAGACATCAGTTTGACCTAGATAGCATCCGTTTTTGCTCAACTTACGTGAAATACGATGTGTTCTAAAATGAGTTATCTATGCAATAATTTTGACAGATAATCATTTTCATCACTGAGCTGTGAGATATCATCAAAATATTGGGCTTGCCAGAAATTCAGTTTGGTTAATTTCGATTTTGGACTTTCATTTTGAGTTTAAGAACTTCACACTAGACTAAATATGTTACAAACACAATAACAAGTTTTGTTATCATCAAAATCAATATTGCTTGTGTTTCACAACCCAACAGAAGTATATGACCATTATGCATGCATGTTATTTAAGTTTTAAGTAAAAACTTTTTAGGGTGAAAATTTATTTAAAATTGAGCTTCACGGTCAAGTTTTAAAGTGATTGAGAGAAAAAATTTAAAAGTTTGAATTTTTAATTAATGATCCAGCTATCGGCCCGTTGGGACAATATAAAACGTTGGGGTTCAAGACAAGAACCCCTCTTCTCCCATTTTCAGTTGCCTACCCCCTCCCTCTTCCCTCTCCCAAATTTAGGGGGAAAAAAATACATCAACAAGTATGAAATCGTTCAACAATCCATTCGTGACAAAGCTCGATCGAGTTCTTGAGGTACTGATTACTCTCTATCAAGAAGAAAATGCAAGTTTATTGTCCTTTTTGAACCACCATTCAAGCTATATGCATTATGATGTAAATGTTGATATATGTTTGGATCTTTAAAAGTTTTGAAATGCATGTGCTACCATGAGATAGTTCGGTGAAGCATGGGTAGTTTTTCATGTTTACGTGAAAGATTTTGATGATAAAATGATTTCAAGATACTTAGATCGGAGATGTTTGGTATGGGTAAAGTTTTTTTATAAGAAAATGTATCAAAAGATGGGTAGCTCAATTTAGACACACCTAAAACTGCACAATAAATAATGAAATACAAATAATATTTTCATTAAAAGTTTTTTTGAGCAAGAAAAACAATTATCGATGGAAAAGAAAAAAATTTTGAAATGGTTTTGGGATATTATCTTAATTTAATAGGATATATAACACTCTATGTAACACTCTATATACACATAGTATTATCCGACAATAATGCAAGGTAGTCACTCATCAAGTTCTAGGTCATGAAATACTAATCTTTTCCATATATAGTTTATTTAAGCTAAGTAACTAATAAATAATAATAATTTATTATAATATATAATAATAATAATAATAATAATAAATTATATAATTATTTTATTAGTATATAATGAATAATATTATTATTATTTAATATTAATTTTTAGTATTATTATAATTTATTATTAATATTAATAAAATTATTAATCAAATATTATTTTTATTTATTTATTATAAAATGTAATTATAATTATTATTATTATTTTGATAATAATTATTTTTATTTATTTATTATTTTTTATGTTATCTATATTATACTATATTATTAAATTTTAGACATTTTAGTGTCATGTCCGTCATCGCAATGCCTAATTTATCATAAATTAATTTAATACTTTTTTGATAACTTTTTAATTATGAAAATGTTATGTTCTTTCGGTGAATATAATTTATATATGAAAATGTCACTTTTATATTATATACGAATATTCTTTAATTTTTAAAAAATTTCATGTGGAGGATTGGACAGAGAAGCTGCTGCCCAAAATCAAACACCATCAGATAGTGTTTAGATGAGTTTCTAAAAATTAGTAATTTTGATCAGTTTTTCTTTTTAAAAAATTGAAATTTTACGAAGAAAAAATTGAGATGTCAAAAAATTCTTTGAAACACACTACCCTAGCCTCGCAACGACGTGGTTGCGAAACTGATTTATAAACATCAAAAGATCTGCTCTTTGTGTCCCACCAAAAATGACAGAAAAACAAACAACTGTGAAGATTTTCACAGAATTCAAAATTAAAATTTTGGCCTAGTGCAAGATCATGTTACCTGTTGCGTAATTTTGTGTCCGCAAGTGCACGGTATCAAATTTTAATAAAGAGTAAGTAGAGTGTCGATCCCACGAGGAGTAATAGTGAAAATTATTCAGTACTTGTAATTAAAATAATCTAGACTTTATTCATAAAATTAAATAAGAGTTTTGGTTTTCAACTTAAATAAATAATAAACTTTAGCAATTTTAGCAAACTGAGCACACAAATTCAGATATTAAATCAATGAGAAAAAATGGTCTAGAGATTTTGATTTCACCTGGTTTCGACAACAAATACTCCTAGCTAATTAAATTATTTTCATGAATTCTATTCAATTAATAGCCAAAAACACTTAAATATTTTTTTTCTCTCCCGAGCATCAAATAATAGTATCCATTAAACTTCGATTCTAATATCCATATTAAAAATCTAGGTTTAATGATATATGAAAAGCAATGTTCTTTCTAAAGTTAACGTTATATACTCTCCTGAGCTATATAAACAATTAACGGTGTAATTTCTAATGTCCTATTTAAAATCCCCTCTCCCGAGCAATGATTTCAAATAAATATAACAATTCAATCTATTGCCAATAAATTGAAAAGATAATCAATACTAGAAAAAATAATTAATCTAGTAGAATTCAATCAAAAAAAAATAAAAATTCGTAAAAATGTCTACATCAGGCTACGTCAACCTATAGACTCAGAAAATTTAGTTCATACTCAAAATATTATTTAAAAAAAAATTCATGTTCAGAAATCTAGACACCAATTCAATAATAATAAGTTCAAATGGAAGAAAACAAATCCGAATATTTGGTGAAGTGTTCGGTCGATCAATATTCGTATTTATTTCTTGAGGATCTTCACGTAGCAGTCTTCTTCTTCCACAAATTTCTTCTTCTTAAGTTCACGATATAGTTCTGAATTTTTTCTGAGTTGTGGCGGCTGCTCTCCTCTCTTTGTGTATAAAATCTCTTAGATATGTTTTCCGAAAATCCCCACGATCAACCCTACAATCTAGACTCCAAACTTTCCAAAACTCTAATTTTTTTTCATATATGTGAAGTAGCGCAGATGAGCTTCGTTTCATGCACAGATGCGCTTCGTCTGTTTTCTTCAAAATCTCAACTTAGGGCAGACGCGCTTGTCTTGTTCCACAGTTGCGCCTGTGATTCTTCTTCATGCGCAGACTTGCTTCCTCTCATGGCGCAGCTGCTCTTCCTTGCAAGCTTGGACTTGCTAACTCCTTTCCCAATTCTTTGTCTTTTAGCGCTTCTGCTCCTAATTATTGCGCTTCTTCTCTCTTTCTCATCCATAAAGCGCAGCTGCTCTCCACCTCAAGTGCAGGTACGCTTCAAGTATCTCAAAATCTTCATTTTTGCGCATCTGCCCTCCACCTCAAGCACAGGTGCGCTACAGCTCATGTTCCAGCGTGCGACATTTTTTAAAAAATCATATCTCGCAATCTAACCGTCGGATTAAGTTGAAATTTTTACATAAGCTTTAAAAATCTTAAACTTTAGTATGAACGGTGGAGATTGGATTTGGATTTCTCTAAAAGGCCCAGGAATTTTCTGAAGTTTGCTGTCTTTAATCCATTCATCTGCTTCTTCTCGGTATTTTTCCTCCAATCATTGCATCTCACAAAAACAACAAAAAATATGCATAATATTCACTCAATAAATCACAAAAGTTAAGTCAAATTATATATAAATTAAGTACATAAATTATACTTATCAAATCTCCCCACTCCCCCAACCCTGGTTGCTGGACAAACAACCAATTCCCGATCCTCTTATGAGCATCCAGAAATCGTTCTCTACCCGGGCATTGCATTGACCACCCGGGTCTTAAGATAAATCGGATTATCTCACCGAGGTATCAATATCAAAATATTATATTGATTTAACAAAAAATTGATATTACACGATTAGAGAAAATTTGGGTAACTTGTGAAGATCAAGATAGCCGGATTAATACTCGAACTGTTCTAAATACCGAACTTTGTGGATTGTTACCTGCATCACAAAGCAAAGTGAGTGGCGCCGGGGGTTGCCAGACGAAGACACTCCGACGCTCAAGTCAGTATTTGCCCAATAAAAGTTCTAAAGAACTAGAGCATATGACTATAGAGAGCGTACCTTAATAATGAGACGACTTGAGCTATTTATAGATAGTCGAAGAGTTTCATGGGCTTGAGCCTCTTATGGGCTTTCAGGAATTTATGGGTCTTGATAAAGTGTCCAAATAAATAATATGAGACTCAAATGGATTGAGTCATTGGGCTTGGGCCGGGAAAAAATCAAATTGGGTCATAACTCATCATAAGCCCCTCACTCTCGGGCATGTCTTGTTTAGTAAAAATGGTCGAGAGTAAGAGTTTTTGGAGTATTCTGTTAATAGACATGAGCAGGAGTCTGATTACAGGAGATAATAAATTTGGGTCATAACCCATCATAGGTCTTGGGCGGGTCACATGCTTCGAGATGACCGAGAAAAAAATCTAGATATAATGTTATGGAATACTACAGTAAGATTGCGGTGCAATTATTTAGAGATAGTAGGTGTTTGAATATTTTAATAACTTCATTTAATATTTTCATAAATTTATTTGCTGACAACGAATAATGTTTGCGACTGCGAAAAATACTGAAGATGGTAGGAATCAGAGACCTGTCTGAATAATGATTGTAGAAACTCGGTAGAACCCTGGCTGAAATAATTTGGGTCGTAAACCATCAAATTTGGAGATACCGTTATGGAGTAATTGTAGTAAAAATGTGTTGAAATTGAATTGCATATAGTAGGAAGCAAAGTCCTAGCTGAATTGAAAATTGTTGGATTCGCAGTCCTGCCTGAATAATAATTGTAGAATTGCAGTAGGATTGTGGTATAATAGGATTAGGGCTGGGTACGGGACGGTATACCGTACCGAACTACGATACCGTATACCGTACCGTACCATACCGGTATGAAGAAATTCATACCGGTACCATACCAAAAATTTGGTATACCAAATTTTCGGTATGGAGAATTTTTATACCGGATACCGTACCGAAAATTAAAAAAAAATTCGGTATACCGAAAAAACCGTGAAAAATTTAAAAATATAATAATAATTTTGGTATATTCGGTATACCGAAAAAAAAATTTATATACCGATACCAATACCGAAATTTTCGGTATACCAATTTTTCGCTATATTCGGTAAATTTTTCGGTACGATATGACGGTATTTTCGGTATTCGGTATTTTTCCCCAGCCCTAAATAGGATAGGAATCAAAGTCCAGCCAGAATAATAATTGTAAAAACCCACTAGAACTCTGACTGAAATAATTATTATAAATTCAGCATCGCAGCATTTCCATCACAACATACTAACTCAAAATTGGTGCTCAATTTTTTTATTGTAGTATTCGCGTGTTGAAAAATTAATAGATCGAAGATAAATGGAGTAATCCACATGCAGGGGCGGATCCACCATAGGACCCGGAGGGCACGTCCCCCCAAAAATTAAATTTTTTTTAGTACTATGTAATTAATATTTGAGTGAATTGTGAATAAATCCCTAAACCCAAACCTAACTTTTTTATAAATATCCCTACAATAAAAATTCTTTTTTAAAACTCCCTAGGACCACCAAACTTGGTCAAATCTAATGTTTAATTCTTGTACCCAATTTATGCATTTATGTACTTCATTTATGCAATGTTTGTGCTCAATTATGGTACTTGAATTATCCGCAAAATTGGTATCAGAGCTTTAGGTTTATTATTCAGACTTTATATTATTCGTTAATTCATACTTTTCTTTGTTGAGGAGAAGATTTTTACAAAAAATGACTTCAAACGAAGGTTTGAATCAAGAGGATTTTATTTATATGAAATCCTATAAACAAGTTAATCTGTTCACAATAGATTATTTACGGCAGGTTGTGATTTATGCTCTCAATTTTTAAGAGATAAATAAAGATGATTTCTAACTCTCAATTTTTAGAGATTACCCCAGATTCCTCTAAACGCTCCGAAGATCTTAGAGAAATTCAAAAGACGGTACAATATTACAGCAATCAGCTGTATGAAATACCTCGGCAAATTGAAGCAATCCTTAAGAAACAAGAAGAAATTCTTGTAACTTTAAAGGATCTTCAAACTAAAATCACAAATCTAGAACAAACTTCTGGTTCTAAAAAAGTAAATACAGGAGGAAGGTTACCACTCTCGTTTGGTACCGAACCTTTGTTACATCAGAAAGGTAAAACCAAAATGGTTCAAAAACTTTTAACTGATGATGAAATAATGATTAATCTTATAAAAGCAGTATCAGAGAAAAACAGCATCTGATGACTACTTTAGAAAGATTAAATCTCGAGGATTTACAAGATCTTGCGGATTCGTTTGCGAATCTCAAGGTAGTAGATCTAAAAATAAATTCTCCCGAGGGTGAACAACACATAGGGAATCCCCCAAGATATGTGGTTAAAATAGAAGAACCACATAGTGAGTTTCATGTTGGAGAAAATTCACATCCAGCAGGAACCAGATCAAGAAGGAGTAAGATACCACTACATCAAACTCCTTATGGAAAGACTGTTTTAGACCCGATACATCCTTATAGGGTTATGTTAAAACTTGATGTTTTGGACTTCAAAAACAGAGAAGATCTTATAGATGATTGGACGTCAGCTATGAGAATAGCAGCAGGGACATTAGATCTCAATAAAGAAGGATTCATTAAACTTCTAGAAATGAGTCTAATGGGATCTTGTTACGCCTTAAACGCATACAAATCTCATGTGATGAGATTAATGTTTTTAATGCATTAACAAGTCTCATAATATTATGTTTTGATGATTACAAAACTCAGTTAATTATTACTAACCATATAAAGTGAGATTTTACAGATTAGATTTATTGATGATTAAATTCTTGGAAGCTATTTTGAAGCTATACATATATTTATAAAGTCTTGTATTGCACATTGAATGGATGGAACATTGTTAAGAGATATGAAGAAAAAGACAAGAAGAAGCCAAAGTATGGAGCAGCAACTTCCGAAAATTACTGGGCATTTTCTAGGCATTGAAATCCAATCTTCACCGGTCATAATAATCTTGATGAGGCATTTTTACATGTACTGTCCACATTTGAGAGCAATCCAACGGCTAGATATGGAGTTATGATTTTTCCACAAAAGTTGTGTAGTACTTATTTCTGCAGAACTTGAAGCGAAGGATGAAGAATCAAATTCTGAAAATTACTGGACGTTCTTGAATCATCCAAATCAAATCTCCACCGATCAAAATCCATATCAGGATGTTTTAAAACTTATATCAAAATTTCATATCAATCCAACGGCTAGATATGGAGTTATGATTTTTCCACCAAGGTTACACAGTACCTATTTCTGCAGAACATGAAGCAAATGATGAAGAATCAAATTCAAAAAATAACTGGGAAGGATTGAGACATCCAAATCAAATCTCCACCGATCCGATGAAAATGATGTTTTACAACCTATGTCCAAATTTCAGATCAATCCAACGGATGTATATGGAGATATAAATTTTTCAAATTTGTTGCACAGAACAAGTTTGAAAACTTGATGAAGCGACTTCCGAAAATTACTGGAAATGTTTGCCTTGTTAAAATCAAATCTTTACCGTTCATAATGAAGATCCAGATGTTTTAAAGCTTTGGTTTAAATTTCAGATCAATCCAACGGTTAGATTGTGAGATATGACTTTTCCACAAAATCCGCTCAGTGCTGGGAAAAAGTAGGCAGCGGCGCTGAACACTTTTTGTCACTCCTTGACTTCCCAACACACGCTCCATGCACCAAAATCAGATTCAAATCTTTGCCAACTATAAATAGAGGCCTTTCAAGGTCATTTGAAGATAGCCCAACTCATCTCTTCTCTACTTTGCAAGCAATCTTCTCTCTATCAAAGTGTGTGTGTGATATATTCAAGTATTTGAGAGTGCTTGTAAAAATATTTTGTTAGTTGGTTGTGCTATTGTTGTAAACACTTGAGTGTGAAGCCAAGTGTGTTGTGCTATCGTTGTAAGCACTTGAGTGTGAAGCCAAGTGTGTTGTGTTGAGGCCATCCTTGGAGCCCTTAAGGCCAAGTATTCGAGTTGTATCGGCGCGGTGATCATGTTGAGTTGTACGGCTATCCTTGGAGCCATCAAGGCCAAGACGTTGAAGTGCTAGTGGATCCTTGGTTAATCGATCTTAACCAAAAAGGGGAGACGTAGACGATTTATCGTCGAAATTCCATAAATATCTCTTATCCCTTTTATTGTTTTATTTACATTACGCATTTATTTACCGCACTTATATTTGATTGCTTTAAGTCTTCCGCTTGCGTACTAGCATAATTGCTTTAAATTGCTAAAGTTGCCAATAGAACCTAAATCCCCCCCCCCCCCCCCCTCCCCCCCCCCCCCCCCATTAGGTTCTAACAAGTGGTATCAGAGCCACCTTTTTACAAAAATATTTTCAAAAAGGCTATATGGCAAATCTAGCTAGCGATTATGCTCAAGGGCAATCTATCAATCGTCCTCCTCTTTTCAACGGCATAAACTACGGATATTGAAAAAATCGAATGTCCCTATATATTCAATCCGTAGATTATAATCTTTGGAAAGTTACGGTAAAAGGTCCCTACAAACCTATGAAAGAGGTTGAAGGGATTAAAATTCCTAAGGGAATGGATGACTTTACCAAGGAGGACATGCGATTAATTTCTCAAAATGCTAAAGCTATGAATATTTTGCATTGTTCTTTAGATATGAACGAGTACAACCAAATATCAATGTGCTCCTCCGCTAAAGAAATATGGGATAAATTGGAGATATGCCACGAGGGAACCAACCAGGTCAAGGAAACAAAGATTGACCTCCTAGAGCTCAAACATGAGACATTTGAGATAGAAGCCTATGAAGATAGCGATGAGGAGGAAGCAAACATTTGTCTCATGGCCAAGGATGATGACAACGCTTCCGACGACGATGATGAGGTACCATATTACGATGAATTACTACAAGCTTATAAGCTTATGTTTGACATGGCGAAATCACTTAGAAAAGAAAATAGAAACCTCAAAAATGAATTAGAATCTAAGGAGCATGAAAACCTAAGATTAAATGATGACATAGCTCACTTAGAAAAATATTATGATAAGTTCAATGTTAGTCATAATAAATTGAATAATCTACTTAGGATGCAGAAATGTAGTTTTGATAAGGGTGGAATAGGGTATGAAAAAAAATCAATAGACTTTACTAGTCTCATTGTTAAAGCTAAAATGAGATCACCCCCTACATGCTCTTATTGTTGTAAAATTGGTCATGTTAGACATAAATGTAGATCTTTAAGATTTCAATATGATCAAAAGAGCTATATGAAATGGAGGCCTAATAGTACTTAACAACTCATCAGTCGTCATTATGAGATCATGATCTAAGGGAGTTCATCATAGACCGGTTTAAACAACCTTGACTTGTGACTGGTCTTTCTGATGAACGCTGCTTTGTCCAAGGAAATAGGTTTTTAAAGAGGCCATAGCCCTACCTACTACTGGGAGCACTCTTAGAAAGTGGCGATGATGTTGCTATGAGAGACTGAACTCTTAGAAGTCTATTTTGTATCTCTCTTTTCTAACACTGTGGACCCAAAAGAACTAAAGGGTACCAATATCAAATTCTTGTAGGGAAATAGGAAAAATGTTCTCCCTAGCATATGGTATCTAGACAGTGGTTGTTCTAGACATATGACGAGGAACAAGGACCTACTCCAATCCGTCAAACCAAAGGAGAAGGGATCTGTCACCTTTGGAGACAACAGCAAAGGAGTTATCGAAGGAATCGGCTCAATAGGTATTTCTAAATCCTGCTTAATTGATGATGTACTCCTAGTTAAAGGACTTAAGCATAATCTACTAAGCATAAGTCAATTGTGCGATAGAGATTATGAAGTCAAATTCACTCCCCAACACTGCACTATATCACTCACATCTGACAAATCTATAAATTTCAAAGGATATAGAAGTGAAAATGTATACAAGGTTTCTTTAAATAATTTATCTTTATCAAACATCAAAAGCCTTGTATCCTTGAATGTTTATGACAACATTCTTTGGCATAGACGACTAGGTCATGTTGGTCCAAGTACCATAGAAAAATATTTTAAACTTGATTTAGTTGTTGGTATGCCAAAACTCAATTTAAAATTAGATTCGGTTTGTGATGCGTGTCAACTTGGCAAACACACAAGGGAATCTTTTAAAAGAAAAAATTTTGTATCATCTTCTATGCCCCTTGAACTTCTTCACCTAGATCTATGTGGTCCCTCGAGGAACGCTAGTCTAGGAGGAAAGCTTTATGCATTTGTCATTGTGGATGATTTCTCACGTTTCACATGGACATTGTTATTAGCCCACAAAAATGATGCCTTTGATTATTTTAAAATTTTTTTCAAACGAGTTGAGAATGAGAAAAATCTTTCAATAAAACAGATCCATAGTGACCACGGAACTGAATTTCAAAATGAGAGTTTTACAAATTTTTGTGAAGAGAAAGGCATCGGTCACAATTTTTCTTGTCCTAGGACTCCTCAACAAAACGGGGTCGTTGAGAGGAAAAATATGACACTTGTAGAGATTGCAAGGACCATGATATGTGAGCATTCTCTACCAAAATATTTTTGGGCTGAAGCGATGAACACTGTCTGCTACATTATCAATCGTGTATCAATAAGGTCAATTCTTAAGAAAACTCCATATGAATTATGGAGAGGGAGAAAGCCTAACATTTCATACTTTTGGGCCTTTGGATCAAAATGCTATATTCATAATAATGGTAAGGACAACATCGGTAAGTTTGATGTCAAGTCCGACAAAGGCATCTTTCTCGGATATTCTACTTCAAGTAAGGCTTTTAGAGTATTTAATAAACGTACCTTACTTGTTGAAGAATCTATGCATGTTATATTTGATGAATCTATGTCTATAGTTTCTCGTAATACTAACGATGATGTAGAACTTCTCGAAGAAGAGATGGCTTCATCAAGCTTAAATGATATAGATGTTTCTGTTGAGGAAACACCACTTCCGAAGGATTGGACGCTTCACAAAGATCATCCTATGGATCTTATCATTGAAAGTCCTTCGAAGGGAGTAACCACTCGCTCTTCTCTTAATAATATTTGCAATCATCTTGCTTTTGTTTCGCATGTTGAACTTAAGTGTATTGATGATGCTTTATTAGATGATTTATGGATAATTGCTATGCAAGATGAATTAAATGAATTCAAGCGTAATGATGTTTGGAATCTTGTTCCTTGGCCGCATGATAGATCTATTATTGGTACTAAATGGGTCTTTAGGAATAAACTTTACGAGCATGGTGCTATCACTCGAAATAAAGCTAGGCTTGTAGCTAAAGGATATAGTCAAGAAGAAGGCATAGATTATGATGAAACTTATGCGCCTGTTGCTAGACTAGAATCTATTCGCATGTTGCTTGTTTTTGCCTGCTCTAGAAATTTCAAGTTATTTCAAATGGATGTCAAGAGTGCCTTTCTTAATGGTGAATTGAAATAGGAAATTTACATTGAGAAACCTGATGGCTTTGTTGATGCATTATTACCTGATCATGTGTATAGACTAAACAAAGCATTATATGGTTTGAAACAAGCTCCTCGAGCTTGGTATGAAAAGTTATCAACTTTTATTCTTTCAAATGGTTTTTTAAGAGGAAAGATTGATATTACGTTGTTTACCAAACATGCTAAAGATGACTTATTGATTGTGCAAATTTATGTTGATGACATAATATTTGGTTCTACTAACAAAACTCTTTGTCAAGATTTCTCCAAGCTTATGCAGGAACACTTTGAGATGAGCATGATGGGGAAACTTAGCAATTTCCTCGGATTTCAAATCAAACAGTGCAAGGATGGGTTCTTTGTGAACCAAAGCAAATACATCAAGGAGATTCTAAAGAAGTTTGGGATGGAGAACACAAAATCATCATCCACTCCGATGAGCACAGCAATCAGACTCGACAAGGATGAAAATGGTAAATCTGTATATCAATCTTCCTTTCGTAGTATGATTGGCTCCTTACTTTATGCTACTACTGCTAGTAGACCGGACATTATGTTTAGTGTTTGCTTGTGTGCACGATTTCAATCATGTCCAAAGAAATCACATTTGTTCGCCTTAAAACGCATTTTTAAATATCTTTCAAATACTCAAAATCTCGGCTTGTGGTATTCGAAAAATTCTTTCTTTGATTTAAAAGCATACTATGATGCCGACTTTAGTGGATATAAGGTGGACAGGAAAAGCACTAGTGCAACTTGCTTCTTTCTAGGAAATTGTTTAGTTTCTTGGTTTTCAAAGAAACAAAATTGTGTTGTGTTCTCAACGACCGAAGCCGAATATATGGCTCCGGTAGTTGTTGTGCGCAAATTCTTTGGATGAAACATCAATTGCTCGACTATGGTGTATCTTTTTCAAAAATCCCTATTTTCTGTGATAACACTAGCGTCATATGTCTTACAAAGAATCCGATTCAACATTCGCGCACCAAACATATTGACATTCGTCATCATTTTATTCGTGACCACATCGAATGAAATGAAGTTGAACTTCAATATGTTGACACAACTAATCAAATTGCTGATATTTTTACAAAACCACTAGATGAAAATAATTTTATTCGTTTGCGTGGTGAACTTGGCATGATTGAGTTGTAATCGCTTGTAGACATAAGTTTAAATTTAATGTCATATTAAGGGGGAGCTTAATATTAAATTCGAGCAATTTAATGTTGAATAATACAAATTAATTGTATTTATTCAAAGTTATAAAGCTAACATTTTATATGAAATTTATGTGTTGCTTTTTAGAAATCATATTTTAATTTTCTTGTTTTGTATTTACTTTTTCAGTCTTTTTGATTATCACAAAAAGTGAGAGAATTAGTTTGGTTAAATACTTTAACTAAGGGGGAGAGTTAGTTTAGTTAAATGCATGGAGAATAAAATTGGTTATTTGATAAAAAAAATTTTAATTCTCTTCTTAGCTAATTGTTTAATTTAGGGGGAGTTTTATTCATGCAATTATATTGTGCAAATTTAAATTGTTTATTTAATATTGTACATTTATTTTTCCTATTTAACCAAGTTTTGTGATCATCAAAATGGGGGAGATTGTTACGCCTTAAACGCATACAAATCTCGTGTGATGAGATTAATGTTTTTAATGCATTAACAAGTCTCATAATATTATGTTTTGATGATTACAAAACTCGGTTAATTGTTACTAACCATATAAAGTGAGATTTTACAGATTAGATTTATTGATGATTAAATTCTTGGAAGCTATTTTGAAGCTATACATGTATTTATAAAGTCTTGTATTGCTCATTGAATGGATGGAACATTGTTAAGAGATATGAAGAAAAAGACAAGAAGAAGCCAAAGTATGGAGCAACAACTTTCGAAAATTACTGGGGATTTTCTAGGCATTGAAATCCAATCTTCACCGGTCATAATAATCTTGATGAGGCATTTTTACATGTACTGTCCACATTTGAGAGCAATCCAACGGCTAGATATGGAGTTATGATTTTTCCACAAAAATTGTGCAGTACCTATTTCTGCAAAACTTGAAGCGAAGGATGAAGAATCAAATTCTGAAAATTACTGGACGTTCTTGAGACATCCAAATCAAATCTTCACCAATAAAAATCCATATCAGGATGTTTTCAAACTTATATCAAAATTTCATATCAATCCAACAGCTAGATATGGAGTTATGATTTTTCCACAAAGGTTACACAGTACCTATTTCTGCAGAACATGAAGCAAATGATGAAGAATCAAATTCAAAAACTAACTGGGAAGGATTGAGGCATTCAAATCGAATCTCCACCAATAAGATGCCAATTTAGGATGTTTTACAACCTATGTCAAAATTTCAAATCAATCCAACGGATGGATATGGAGATATAAATTTTTCATATTTGTTGCACAGAACAAGTTCGAAAACTTGATGAAGCAACTTCCGAAAATTACTGGAAATGTTTGACTTGTTAAAATAAAATCTTCACCGTTCATAATATAGATCCAGATGATTTAAAGCTTTGTTTTAAATTTCGGATCAATCCAACGGTTAGTTTGTGAGATATGAGTTTTCCACAAAATCTGCTCAGTGCTGGGAAAAAGTAGGCAGCAGCGCCGAACACTTTTTGTCACTCCTTGACTTCCCAACACACGCTCCATGCACCAAAATCATATTCAAATCTTTGCCAACTATAAATAGAGGTCTTCCAAGGTCATTTGGAGATATCCCAACTCATCTCTTCTCTACTTTGCAAGCAATCTTCTCTCTATCAAAGTGTGTGTGTGATATATTCAAGTATTTGAGAGTGTTTGTAAAAATAGTTTGTGAGTTGGTTGTGCTATTGTTGTAAACACTTGAGTGTGAAGCCAAGTGTGTTGTGCTATCGTTGTAAGCACTTGAGTGTGAAGCCAATTGTGTTGTGTTGAGGCTATCCTTGGAGCCCTTAAGGCCAAGTATTCGAGTTATATCGGCACGGTGATCGTGTTGAGTTGTACGGCTATCCTTGGAGCAATCAAGGTCAAGACGTTGAAGTGCTAGTGGATCCTTGGTTAATCGATCTTAACCAAGAAGGGGAGACGTATACGATTTATCGTCGAACTTTCATAAACATCTCTTATCCCTTTTACTCTTTTATTTACATTACGCATTGATTTATCGTACTTATATTTGATTGATTTAAGTCTTCCGCTTGCGTACTAGCATAATTGCTTTAAATTGCTAAAGTTGCCAATAGAACCTAAATCCCCCCCCCCCCCCCATTAGGTTCTAACAGATATGTTAAGATTGCATGGGAGATACTATGCCAGAAACTAAGGAATCAATCTTAGCAGGAGAATCCCTCAGCGAGATTGGAGGAAGAATGGCCACCCTATTTAAAGCACAATTCATAGGGGTAGACTATTTCAATAATCAAGATACAGAGAAAAATAGAAGATATACTCAAGCTCTGTATAGCCTCGAGTTACATGATATCTGTTTAGTTGATGAATACATTATGTTATTTACTAAATACAGATTGAATTCGGAAGTCGAGGAAAATGTAGCTATTCAGCTATTTTTCGCAAAAATGTCAAGTCCCTGGAGAGAAATGCTGATTAAAGAATATGTTCCAGGTAATCTTGATACATTGGCAAGACGCGTATCCTTTTTGAAAGGAAAATTGGCAGAATGGTGCCATATGGTAGCATTACAAAAGAACTACAAGAAAATAAGGGGTATAGATAAACGTACACCTTTATGTTGTAAAGAAAATGATCTTCCAACGATCATTGGAAAAAGATCACAGGGATTTAAAAGGAAGAAATTCAGGAATAATCCCTATAATAAAAGAATGAAAAGTTCTTGGAAACCAAAAACATTTTGGTCCAAACAAAAGGCCAGATCCTATAGATCGGGTAGGAAAAGTGAACCTACAAGAACATCTGAAACGGCCCTAACTCTATAATTAATAAATAAATATGCGGAAATTTTTTTTTTTTTTTAATTACTAAATAAAATATGTACATATATGCCCATACATATATGCACAGAATAAAAAGATTTAAAAATAAATAAATAAATAAATAACTTAAATAAAAATGCATTCTTTAATAAAATAAATATTTGAGTCTACATTTAATTAAAATACTGTCATGAAAAAATAATAAAAAAACTGCATGCACTAAAAATATTTAAAAATAACATTCCAAAACCCAACCACTGAAAATTACTTAAAAATTTAACATACTAAAAATATTCAAAACATGCATAACGACTCAGACATCTATCACGGTCACGAGGATCACTGCCAGTCTGCTCATACGTCCTCGCCTCCGGTGGGTACTACATCCTCCTCTACGAACTCACATGTACCATACCAGTGTAGTGAGCCTAGAGGCCCAATATGCTAACATAACAAGGGTTCAAAATAATTTAAATCAATTTAATACTAATGCATAACATATACATGAAGGTGCATGCTTAAAAACATCATAACATATCATAACTTAAATTATCTTAAATAATATACCACATAAATATTGTTGAGCAAATTATTTTCTAACATCGCATGGTTGTATCCGTAGCGTAACCTTAAATCATACATTAAATACTGATCAGCGTGGAAACCAACGTACGTGGCGGTGACGAATCACCTCTTAAATTGGCAGTAAACTGCCCTTCAATAGTTCACATATAGGGACGAATCCCCCTCAAATCTCAAATTGTCACACTACTTCAACTTTCAACATAAAATATTTTCTTATTGCTCAACCTTAAACATTTAATCGTACATAAAATTATTTCATGAATGCATGTACTTAATTAAAATGTGTGTCCTTCATATATATTTAATTTAATTTCATACTAACATATAAATATTAACATAACTCCCATGCATAAAATAATTAAATATATATTCAAGACACATGCAAATTTCTAATGGATTGTACTGGACTGCTGGCCCTAACACTCAAGCCCAATTACTTATATCTGGCCTATTAACACTGAGACTGGCCCATTAATTAAATTAATCTAATTAACCCAATTAAACCCTTAAATTCATTAATTAACTTAAAAATAAAATACCCGAGCCCAACTAACTTAACCCGGACCCGGACCCAAATAACTCGACCCACGACCCACTGACTTGACCCGGACCACTGAACCCAACCCGGAAGCCCCCCTGGAACCCTAGCCCGAACCCCCCCTATTCCCGATTCTGTTGCGGCCGTGAGCAGCAGCCGCTCCTTGGCTGCTGTCGGCCTGCTCCGGCCACCCCTGGCCGGAGCGCCGCCGCCCAGACGTAGCCCACGTCTGGGCGGTCCGAACCTGACCCTAGCTCTGACCCCATGCAGCCCACGCACAGAGCCCAGCACCCCCTTCCCGAGAACCCTAATCTGCACCTTCCTCGGCCGAACTGTTCTACCAAGGTTCTAGGCTCGTTTGGCTCGAGCCACTCGAGCCATTCCAGCCTAGACCTCTTCTACACCACCTACTGGACCTGACCAGCAGCTAGTACCGATCCAAGAGTGATAAAAACGTGAGGTGAATGAACCACGAATACACAAGCTTCAACCCACAAAATCAATCTTTTTTCTGAAAATTATTTGAAAGAATCTGATGCATACACACCCACATTATTACCCACTGATATAGTACGAAATTTTTGAGAAAGAAACATGCCTTGCACCGTATTTTGAAGAGAAAGGAGTGCGTAGAACGATTCCGGGACGACGGGGCGATGACAACCGACTTGGAAGCTTCAAAATCGAGCTATGGTGTTCTTGGAGGTGTCTCGGTCGATGAGGATGATGAATAGTAGGGATGGAGGCGGTTGATGGGAAATTAACATGGGGTTTGGGTAGATTAGGTTTTGTTTTTGTTTTAATTAAAATATAGGTTAATTAAATATAGATAAAAGGTTTTAAATATAAAAATATACAACTTAATCTTTCAAATGAAAGTTAAAATCTGATAACTCAATTTAAAATATAAAAATCTCGAAATTACAAATTAATGAAATTTTAAAAATAATTAAAAGTCATTAAAATGGCTAAATTTGAATAAAAATGGACTCCTAAAATTATATAAAATTAAATACTAAAAATTTTGAGGAAATAAAACTCAAAATAATATTTTTGGGCTCTAAAAAGACTCATAAAATAATTTGGATAGAAAGTTGTCATTTCGTCCGTCCATGGTCCCGTCTACGCGATCAAAAATAATTAAATACTAAAAATCATAAAAATCACTAATTATGGGTTAAATGCTTAAAAAAATAAATTAAATCATGCACAAATGATTCACATAATTATTTAACCCATAAATCTAAAATTTAAATAATTAAATTCCCTAATTATGCATGCAGATTTACGTATTTAAAAATACCGGGTGTTACAATTCTCCCCCCCCCCCCCCCTTACATTGAATTTCGTCCTCGAAATTAAAGTACTTATCCGAACAACTTCGGGTAGCGAGTCCTCATGTCTGCCTTGGTCTCCCAAGTAGCTTCCTCCTCTGAGTGATTCAGCCACTGGACTCTGACCATCGGTATGACTCGCGTCCTAAGCCTCCGCTCCTCCCTTGCCAAGATCCGCACTGGCCTCTCCTCATACACTAGATCTGGTGGCAACTGCAAGGGCTCGAAATCCAACACATGCGACGGGTTAGAGACATATCTCCGAAGTATGGATACATGGAAAACGTTGTGCACTGCCGCTAGCCCTGGTGGTAGAGCTAAACGGTAGGCCAACGTGCCAACTCTCTCCAAGATCTCGAATGGCCCTATATACCTCGGATTAAGCTTGCCTCTCCGGCCAAAACGCACTACTCCCTTCATAGGTGACACCTTCAGGAATACGTGATCACCTACAGCGAACTCCAAATCTCGTCATCTGGCATCTGCATAACTCTTCTGACGACTCTGAGCAGTCCTCATCCGATCTCGAATCTGAGTCACAATGTCAGCTGTCTGCTGCACAATCTCAGGACCCAGTAAAATCCGCTCACCAACCTCATCCCAATGCACAGGAGATCTGCATCTCCTCCCATACAATGCTGCATAAGGAGTCATACCTATAGACGACTGAAAACTGTTGTTATAGGTAAACTCCACTAATGGCAGTCTAGTCTCCCAAGAGCCCCGAAAATCAATGACACAAGCTCTCAGAAGATCCTCGCGAACCTGGATCACTCTCTCAGACTGATCATCTGTCTGGGGATGGAATGTTGTGCTGAACAAAAGCCTAGTCCCCAATGCTGTGTGCAGACTCTTCCAAAACGCAGATGTGAATCTCGGATCTCTGTCTGACACAATCGACACTGGTATGCTATGCAGTCTAACAATCTCCTTGATGTAAAGCTCTGCATACTGTGTCAATGAGTAGGTAGTCCTCACCGGCAAGAAATGAGCTGACTTGGTGAGTCTATCCACAATCACCCAAATCGTTGTGCAACCTCTGGCACTCCTCGGTAAGCCAACCACAAAGTCCATCGTAATATATTTCCATTTCCATTCCGGAATGGGAAGAGGTCTAAGAAGTCCTGCTGGACGCTGATGCTCTGCCTTGACTTGCTGACAAGTCAAGCACTCTGACACCACTCTCCCGATGTCACTCTTCATCCCGGGCCACCAATACAATAGCTGCAAATCTTTGTACATCTTCGTACTTCCGGGGTGAATGGAGTACGGAGATGTGTGAGCCTCTGCTAAAATCTCAGCTCTCAACTGATCGACGTTCGGTACCCACATCCTACCACGGTACTGAACGATACCATCCACCATTGTATACAAGAAGTTACCCCTAGCCTCATCTCTCTGTCTCCATCACTGCAACTCCTCATCAGTAGACTGTCCATCCCTAATCCGATCTCGCAGAACTGGCTGCACCGTCAACACTGACAAGCTCGGTGCATGACCACTCGGATAACACTCCAAGTCAAATCTCTGAATCTCGCTCTGCAGTGGTAACTGTACGGTCAAATATGAGACCACTGACGACTTCCGACTCAAAGCATCTGCTACTACATTAGCTTTACCCGGATGGTAGCTAATGTCACAGTCATAATCCTTCACCAACTCCAACCATCGGCGTTGTCTCATGTTCAACTCCTTCTGTGTGAAGAAGTACTTGAGACTCTTGTGGTTTGTGAAAATCTTGCACTTCTCGCCATACAGATAGTGCCTCCAGATTTTCAAAGCGAAAACCACTGCTGCTAACTCCAAGTCATGCGTCGGGTAATTCTGCTCATGAACCTTCAGCTGCCTCGACGCATACGCAATAACCTTGCCACACTGCATAAGTACTGCGCCTAAACCCAGCTTAGACGCGTCGGTGTACACCACTAACTCCTCATGTGGTACTGTCACCGCTAACACCGGTGCAGTAGTGAGTGCTTCCTTCAGCTGATCGAAGCTCCTCTGACAGTCTGAACTCCAGATAAACTTCGCACTCTTCTTGGTTAAGGAAGTCAAGGGTACTGCAATAGAGGAAAAACCCTTGATGAACTTTTTATAGTATCCTGCCAAACCCAAGAAACTGCGAATCTCTGAAGCATTCTTCGGAATGCCCCAGTTCTACACTGCCTCAACCTTAGACTGATCCACTGCAATCTCATCTCTCGAAATAATGTGGCAAAGAAATGCCACCTGCTCGAGCCAAAACTCGCACTTGCTGAACTTGGCATACAAACGATGCTCCCTCAAAGTCTGCAAGGCTGTCTGAAGATGTTGTCTATGCTCCTCAATGCTCCTAGAATAGATCAAGATATCATCAATGAAGACTATGATGAACTGATCTAGATACGGCTGAAAGACTCGGTTCATGAGATCCATGAAAACCGCTGGAGCATTGGTCATCCCAAATGGCATCACTAAGAACTCGTAATGCCCATATCGTGTCCTGAAAGCAGTCTTGGACACATCTGCATCTCTAACATGCAACTGATGATAACCAGATCGCAGGTCGATCTTGGAGAACACTGAAGCTCCCTGCAACTGGTCAAATAAATCCTCTATCCTCAGCAGTGGATACTTGTTCTTCACTGTGACCCTGTTGAGCTCTCGGTAATCGATGCACAGTCTCATACTGCCATCCTTCTTCTTCACAAATAACACCGGAGCTCCCCACGGAGAAACGCTAGGACGAACAAAGCCTTTCTCTAACAACTCCTGAATCTGCTCCTTCAACTCTTTCATCTCGGTAGGAGCAAGTCTGTACGGTGCCTTAGAGATAGGCACGGTGTCTGGCACCAAGTCGATGCTGAACTCCACATCTCTCACTGGTGGAATTCCTGCAACATCCTCCGGAAAGACATCCGGAAAATCACGAACCAACTCTATCTCTGATAATGATCTGCTAGATGGCGCTGAAGTCGTGACGATACTCGCTAAAAACCCCTGGCAACCCCGTCTCAACAACTTCCTCGCCTGAATAAGAGATATCACCTGAGGAATATCACTGCTCCAAGATGCATGAAAAGTGAACGGGTCGCCTACTGTAGGTCTCACTGACACTGATCTCCATGCACCAAAATCATATTCAAATCTTTGCCAACTATAAATAGAGGTCTTCCAAGGTCATTTGGAGATATCCCAACTCATCTCTTCTCTACTTTGCAAGCAATCTTCTCTCTATCAAAGTGTGTGTGTGATATATTCAAGTATTTGAGAGTGTTTGTAAAAATAGTTTGTGAGTTGGTTGTGCTATTGTTGTAAACACTTGAGTGTGAAGCCAAGTGTGTTGTGCTATCGTTGTAAGCACTTGAGTGTGAAGCCAATTGTGTTGTGTTGAGGCTATCCTTGGAGCCCTTAAGGCCAAGTATTCGAGTTATATCGGCACGGTGATCGTGTTGAGTTGTACGGCTATCCTTGGAGCAATCAAGGTCAAGACGTTGAAGTGCTAGTGGATCCTTGGTTAATCGATCTTAACCAAGAAGGGGAGACGTATACGATTTATCGTCGAACTTTCATAAACATCTCTTATCCCTTTTACTCTTTTATTTACATTACGCATTGATTTATCGTACTTATATTTGATTGATTTAAGTCTTCCGCTTGCGTACTAGCATAATTGCTTTAAATTGCTAAAGTTGCCAATAGAACCTAAAGCCCCCCCCCCCCATTAGGTTCTAACAGATATGTTAAGATTGCATGGGAGATACTATGCCAGAAACTAAGGAATCAATCTTAGCAGGAGAATCCCTCAGCGAGATTGGAGGAAGAATGGCCACCCTATTTAAAGCACAATTCATAGGGGTAGACTATTTCAATAATCAAGATACAGAGAAAAATAGAAGATATACTCAAGCTCTGTATAGCCTCGAGTTACATGATATCTGTTTAGTTGATGAATACATTATGTTATTTACTAAATACAGATTGAATTCGGAAGTCGAGGAAAATGTAGCTATTCAGCTATTTTTCGCAAAAATGTCAAGTCCTTGGAGAGAAATGCTGATTAAAGAATATGTTCCAGGTAATCTTGATACATTGGCAAGACGCGTATCCTTTTTGAAAGGAAAATTGGCAGAATGGTGCCATATGGTAGCATTACAAAAGAACTACAAGAAAATAAGGGGTATAGATAAACGTACACCTTTATGTTGTAAAGAAAATGATCTTCCAACGATCATTGGAAAAAGATCACAGGGATTTAAAAGGAAGAAATTCAGGAATAATCCCTATAATAAAAGAATGAAAAGTTCTTGGAAACCAAAAACATTTTGGTCCAAACAAAAGGCCAGATCCTATAGATCGGGTAGGAAAAGTGAACCTACAAGAACATCTGAAACGGCCCTAACTCTATAATTAATAAATAAATATGCGGAAATTTTTTTTTTTTTAATTACTAAATAAAATATGTACATATATGCCCATACATATATGCACAGAATAAAAAGATTTAAAAATAAATAAATAAATAAATAACTTAAATAAAAATGCATTCTTTAATAAAATAAATATTTGAGTCTACATTTAATTAAAATACTGTCATGAAAAAATAATAAAAAAACTGCATGCACTAAAAATATTTAAAAATAACATTCCAAAACCCAACCACTGAAAATTACTTAAAAATTTAACATACTAAAAATATTCAAAACATGCATAACGACTCAGACATCTATCACGGTCACGAGGATCACTGCCAGTCTGCTCATACGTCCTCGCCTCCGGTGGGTACTACATCCTCCTCTACGAACTCACCTGTACCATACCAGTGTAGTGAGCCTAGAGGCCCAATATGCTAACATAACAAGGGTTCAAAATAATTTAAATCAATTTAATACTAATGCATAACATATACATGAAGGTGCATGCTTAAAAACATCATAACATATCATAACTTAAATTATCTTAAATAATATACCACATAAATATTGTTGAGCAAATTATTTTCTAACATCGCATGGTTGTATCCGTAGCGTAACCTTAAATCATACATTAAATACTGATCAGCGTGGAAACCAACGTACGTGGCGGTGACGAATCACCTCTTAAATTGGCAGTAAACTGCCCTTCAATAGTTCACATATAGGGACGAATCCCCCTCAAATCTCAAATTGTCACACTACTTCAACTTTCAACATAAAATATTTTCTTATTGCTCAACCTTAAACATTTAATCGTACATAAAATTATTTCATGAATGCATGTACTTAATTAAAATGTGTGTCCTTCATATATATTTAATTTAATTTTATACTAACATATAAATATTAACATAACTCCCATGCATAAAATAATTAAATATATATTCAAGACACATGCAAATTTCTAATGGATTGTACTGGACTGCTGGCCCTAACACTCAAGCCCAATTACTTATATCTGGCCTATTAACACTGAGACTGGCCCATTAATTAAATTAATCTAATTAACCCAATTAAACCCTTAAATTCATTAATTAACTTAAAAATAAAATACCCGAGCCCAACTAACTTAACCCGGACCCGGACCCAAATAACTCGACCCACGACCCACTGACTTGACCCGGACCACTGAACCCAACTCGGAAGCCCCCCTGGAACCCTAGCCCGAACCCCCCCTATTCCCGATTCTGTTGCGGCCGTGAGCAGCAGCCGCTCCTTGGCTGCTGTCGGCCTGCTCCGGCCACCCCTGGCCGGAGCGCCGCCGCCCAGACGTAGCCCACGTCTGGGCGGTCCGAACCTGACCCTAGCTCTGACCCCATGCAGCCCACGCACAGAGCCCAGCACCCCCTTCCCGAGAACCCTAATCTGCACCTTCCTCGGCCGAACTGTTCTACCAAGGTTCTAGGCTCGTTTGGCTCGAGCCACTCGAGCCATTCCAGCCTAGACCTCTTCTACACCACCTACTGGACCTGACCAGCAGCTAGTACCGATCCAAGAGTGATAAAAACGTGAGGTGAATGAACCACGAATACACAAGCTTCAACCCACAAAATCAATCTTTTTTCTGAAAATTATTTGAAAGAATCTGATGCATACACACCCACATTATTACCCACTGATATAGTACGAAATTTTTGAGAAAGAAACATGCCTTGCACCGTATTTTGAAGAGAAAGGAGTGCGTAGAACGATTCCGGGACGACGGGGCGATGACAACCGACTTGGAAGCTTCAAAATCGAGCTATGGTGTTCTTGGAGGTGTCTCGGTCGATGAGGATGATGAATAGTAGGGATGGAGGCGGTTGATGGGAAATTAACATGGGGTTTGGGTAGATTAGGTTTTGTTTTTGTTTTAATTAAAATATAGGTTAATTAAATATAGATAAAAGGTTTTAAATATAAAAATATACAACTTAATCTTTCAAATGAAAGTTAAAATCTGATAACTCAATTTAAAATATAAAAATCTCGAAATTACAAATTAATGAAATTTTAAAAATAATTAAAAGTCATTAAAATGGCTAAATTTGAATAAAAATGGACTCCTAAAATTATATAAAATTAAATACTAAAAATTTTGAGGAAATAAAACTCAAAATAATATTTTTGGGCTCTAAAAAGACTCATAAAATAATTTGGATAGAAAGTTGTCATTTCGTCCGTCCATGGTCCCGTCTACGCGATCAAAAATAATTAAATACTAAAAATCATAAAAATCACTAATTATGGGTTAAATGCTTAAAAAAATAAATTAAATCATGCACAAATGATTCACATAATTATTTAACCCATAAATCTAAAATTTAAATAATTAAATTCCCTAATTATGCATGCAGATTTACGTATTTAAAAATACCGGGTGTTACAATTCTCCCCCCCCCCCCCCCCCCTTACATTGAATTTCGTCCTCGAAATTAAAGTACTTATCCGAACAACTTCGGGTAGCGAGTCCTCATGTCTGCCTTGGTCTCCCAAGTAGCTTCCTCCTCTGAGTGATTCAGCCACTGGACTCTGACCATCGGTATGACTCGCGTCCTAAGCCTTCGCTCCTCCCTTGCCAAGATCCGCACTGGCCTCTCCTCATACACTAGATCTGGTGGCAACTGCAAGGGCTCGAAATCCAACACATGCGACGGGTTAGAGACATATCTCCGAAGTATGGATACATGGAAAACGTTGTGCACT
Organism: Henckelia pumila; assembly: GCF_033568475.1. Taxonomy (NCBI): domain Eukaryota; kingdom Viridiplantae; phylum Streptophyta; class Magnoliopsida; order Lamiales; family Gesneriaceae; genus Henckelia; species Henckelia pumila. The sequence continues at coordinate 133,973,100 of NC_133123.1, read as the reverse complement.
GCCGCTAGCCCTGGTGGTAGAGCTAAACGGTAGGCCAACGTGCCAACTCTCTCCAAGATCTCGAATGGCCCTATATACCTCGGATTAAGCTTGCCTCTCCGGCCAAAACGCACTACTCCCTTCATAGGTGACACCTTCAGGAATACGTGATCACCTACAGCGAACTCCAAATCTCGTCATCTGGCATCTGCATAACTCTTCTGACGACTCTGAGCAGTCCTCATCCGATCTCGAATCTGAGTCACAATGTCAGCTGTCTGCTGCACAATCTCAGGACCCAGTAAAATCCGCTCACCAACCTCATCCCAATGCACAGGAGATCTGCATCTCCTCCCATACAATGCTGCATAAGGAGTCATACCTATAGACGACTGAAAACTGTTGTTATAGGTAAACTCCACTAATGGCAGTCTAGTCTCCCAAGAGCCCCGAAAATCAATGACACAAGCTCTCAGAAGATCCTCGCGAACCTGGATCACTCTCTCAGACTGACCATCTGTCTGGGGATGGAATGTTGTGCTGAACAAAAGCCTAGTCCCCAATGCTGTGTGCAGACTCTTCCAAAACGCAGATGTGAATCTCGGATCTCTGTCTGACACAATCGACACTGGTATGCTATGCAGTCTAACAATCTCCTTGATGTAAAGCTCTGCATACTGTGTCAATGAGTAGGTAGTCCTCACCGGCAAGAAATGAGCTGACTTGGTGAGTCTATCCACAATCACCCAAATCGTTGTGCAACCTCTGGCACTCCTCGGTAAGCCAACCACAAAGTCCATCGTAATATATTTCCATTTCCATTCCGGAATGGGAAGAGGTCTAAGAAGTCCTGCTGGACGCTGATGCTCTGCCTTGACTTGCTGACAAGTCAAGCACTCTGACACCACTCTCCCGATGTCACTCTTCATCCCGGGCCACCAATACAATAGCTGCAAATCTTTGTACATCTTCGTACTTCCGGGGTGAATGGAGTACGGAGATGTGTGAGCCTCTGCTAAAATCTCAGCTCTCAACTGATCGACGTTCGGTACCCACATCCTACCACGGTACTGAACGATACCATCCACCATTGTATACAAGAAGTTACCCCTAGCCTCATCTCTCTGTCTCCATCACTGCAACTCCTCATCAGTAGACTGTCCATCCCTAATCCGATCTCGCAGAACTGGCTGCACCGTCAACACTGACAAGCTCGGTGCATGACCACTCGGATAACACTCCAAGTCAAATCTCTGAATCTCGCTCTGCAGTGGTAACTGTACGGTCAAATATGAGACCACTGACGACTTCCGACTCAAAGCATCTGCTACTACATTAGCTTTACCCGGATGGTAGCTAATGTCACAGTCATAATCCTTCACCAACTCCAACCATCGGCGTTGTCTCATGTTCAACTCCTTCTGTGTGAAGAAGTACTTGAGACTCTTGTGGTTTGTGAAAATCTTGCACTTCTCGCCATACAGATAGTGCCTCCAGATTTTCAAAGCGAAAACCACTGCTGCTAACTCCAAGTCATGCGTCGGGTAATTCTGCTCATGAACCTTCAGCTGCCTCGACGCATACGCAATAACCTTGCCACACTGCATAAGTACTGCGCGCCTAAACCCAGCTTAGACGCGTCGGTGTACACCACTAACTCCTCATGTGGTACTGTCACCGCTAACACCCGGTGCAGTAGTGAGTGCTTCCTTCAGCTGATCGAAGCTCCTCTGACAGTCTGAACTCCAGATAAACTTCGCACTCTTCTTGGTTAAGGAAGTCAAGGGTACTGCAATAGAGGAAAAACCCTTGATGAACTTTTTATAGTATCCTGCCAAACCCAAGAAACTGCGAATCTCTGAAGCATTCTTCGGAATGCCCCAGTTCTACACTGCCTCAACCTTAGACTGATCCACTGCAATCTCATCTCTCGAAATAATGTGGCAAAGAAATGCCACCTGCTCGAGCCAAAACTCGCACTTGCTGAACTTGGCATACAAACGATGCTCCCTCAAAGTCTGCAAGGCTGTCTGAAGATGTTGTCTATGCTCCTCAATGCTCCTAGAATAGATCAAGATATCATCAATGAAGACTATGATGAACTGATCTAGATACGGCTGAAAGACTCGGTTCATGAGATCCATGAAAACCGCTGGAGCATTGGTCATCCCAAATGGCATCACTAAGAACTCGTAATGCCCATATCGTGTCCTGAAAGCAGTCTTGGACACATCTGCATCTCTAACATGCAACTGATGATAACCAGATCGCAGGTCGATCTTGGAGAACACTGAAGCTCCCTGCAACTGGTCAAATAAATCCTCTATCCTCAGCAGTGGATACTTGTTCTTCACTGTGACCCTGTTGAGCTCTCGGTAATCGATGCACAGTCTCATACTGCCATCCTTCTTCTTCACAAATAACACCGGAGCTCCCCACGGAGAAACGCTAGGACGAACAAAAGCCTTTCTCTAACAACTCCTGAATCTGCTCCTTCAACTCTTTCATCTCGGTAGGAGCAAGTCTGTACGGTGCCTTAGAGATAGGCACGGTGTCTGGCACCAAGTCGATGCTGAACTCCACATCTCTCACTGGTGGAATTCCTGCAACATCCTCCGGAAAGACATCCGGAAAATCACGAACCAACTCTATCTCTGATAATGATCTGCTAGATGGCGCTGAAGTCGTGACGATACTCGCTAAAAAACCCCTGGCAACCCCGTCTCAACAACTTCCTCGCCTGAATAAGAGATATCACCTGAGGAATATCACTGCTCCAAGATGCATGAAAAGTGAACGGGTCGCCTACTGTAGGTCTCACTGACACTGATCTCCATGCACCAAAATCATATTCAAATCTTTGCCAACTATAAATAGAGGTCTTCCAAGGTCATTTGGAGATATCCCAACTCATCTCTTCTCTACTTTGCAAGCAATCTTCTCTCTATCAAAGTGTGTGTGTGATATATTCAAGTATTTGAGAGTGTTTGTAAAAATAGTTTGTGAGTTGGTTGTGCTATTGTTGTAAACACTTGAGTGTGAAGCCAAGTGTGTTGTGCTATCGTTGTAAGCACTTGAGTGTGAAGCCAATTGTGTTGTGTTGAGGCTATCCTTGGAGCCCTTAAGGCCAAGTATTCGAGTTATATCGGCACGGTGATCGTGTTGAGTTGTACGGCTATCCTTGGAGCAATCAAGGTCAAGACGTTGAAGTGCTAGTGGATCCTTGGTTAATCGATCTTAACCAAGAAGGGGAGACGTATACGATTTATCGTCGAACTTTCATAAACATCTCTTATCCCTTTTACTCTTTTATTTACATTACGCATTGATTTATCGTACTTATATTTGATTGATTTAAGTCTTCCGCTTGCGTACTAGCATAATTGCTTTAAATTGCTAAAGTTGCCAATAGAACCTAAATCCCCCCCCCCCCCCATTAGGTTCTAACAGATATGTTAAGATTGCATGGGAGATACTATGCCAGAAACTAAGGAATCAATCTTAGCAGGAGAATCCCTCAGCGAGATTGGAGGAAGAATGGCCACCCTATTTAAAGCACAATTCATAGGGGTAGACTATTTCAATAATCAAGATACAGAGAAAAATAGAAGATATACTCAAGCTCTGTATAGCCTCGAGTTACATGATATCTGTTTAGTTGATGAATACATTATGTTATTTACTAAATACAGATTGAATTCGGAAGTCGAGGAAAATGTAGCTATTCAGCTATTTTTCGCAAAAATGTCAAGTCCTTGGAGAGAAATGCTGATTAAAGAATATGTTCCAGGTAATCTTGATACATTGGCAAGACGCGTATCCTTTTTGAAAGGAAAATTGGCAGAATGGTGCCATATGGTAGCATTACAAAAGAACTACAAGAAAATAAGGGGTATAGATAAACGTACACCTTTATGTTGTAAAGAAAATGATCTTCCAACGATCATTGGAAAAAGATCACAGGGATTTAAAAGGAAGAAATTCAGGAATAATCCCTATAATAAAAGAATGAAAAGTTCTTGGAAACCAAAAACATTTTGGTCCAAACAAAAGGCCAGATCCTATAGATCGGGTAGGAAAAGTGAACCTACAAGAACATCTGAAACGGCCCTAACTCTATAATTAATAAATAAATATGCGGAAATTTTTTTTTTTTTTTAATTACTAAATAAAATATGTACATATATGCCCATACATATATGCACAGAATAAAAAGATTTAAAAATAAATAAATAAATAAATAACTTAAATAAAAATGCATTCTTTAATAAAATAAATATTTGAGTCTACATTTAATTAAAATACTGTCATGAAAAAATAATAAAAAAACTGCATGCACTAAAAATATTTAAAAATAACATTCCAAAACCCAACCACTGAAAATTACTTAAAAATTTAACATACTAAAAATATTCAAAACATGCATAACGACTCAGACATCTATCACGGTCACGAGGATCACTGCCAGTCTGCTCATACGTCCTCGCCTCCGGTGGGTACTACATCCTCCTCTACGAACTCACCTGTACCATACCAGTGTAGTGAGCCTAGAGGCCCAATATGCTAACATAACAAGGGTTCAAAATAATTTAAATCAATTTAATACTAATGCATAACATATACATGAAGGTGCATGCTTAAAAACATCATAACATATCATAACTTAAATTATCTTAAATAATATACCACATAAATATTGTTGAGCAAATTATTTTCTAACATCGCATGGTTGTATCCGTAGCGTAACCTTAAATCATACATTAAATACTGATCAGCGTGGAAACCAACGTACGTGGCGGTGACGAATCACCTCTTAAATTGGCAGTAAACTGCCCTTCAATAGTTCACATAGGGACGAATCCCCCTCAAATCTCAAATTGTCACACTACTTCAACTTTCAACATAAAATATTTTCTTATTGCTCAACCTTAAACATTTAATCGTACATAAAATTATTTCATGAATGCATGTACTTAATTAAAATGTGTGTCCTTCATATATATTTAATTTAATTTTATACTAACATATAAATATTAACATAACTCCCATGCATAAAATAATTAAATATATATTCAAGACACATGCAAATTTCTAATGGATTGTACTGGACTGCTGGCCCTAACACTCAAGCCCAATTACTTATATCTGGCCTATTAACACTGAGACTGGCCCATTAATTAAATTAATCTAATTAACCCAATTAAACCCTTAAATTCATTAATTAACTTAAAAATAAAATACCCGAGCCCAACTAACTTAACCCGGACCCGGACCCAAATAACTCGACCCACGACCCACTGACTTGACCCGGACCACTGAACCCAACTCGGAAGCCCCCCTGGAACCCTAGCCCGAACCCCCCCTATTCCCGATTCTGTTGCGGCCGTGAGCAGCAGCCGCTCCTTGGCTGCTGTCGGCCTGCTCCGGCCACCCCTGGCCGGAGCGCCGCCGCCCAGACGTAGCCCACGTCTGGGCGGTCCGAACCTGACCCTAGCTCTGACCCCATGCAGCCCACGCACAGAGCCCAGCACCCCCTTCCCGAGAACCCTAATCTGCACCTTCCTCGGCCGAACTGTTCTACCAAGGTTCTAGGCTCGTTTGGCTCGAGCCACTCGAGCCATTCCAGCCTAGACCTCTTCTACACCACCTACTGGACCTGACCAGCAGCTAGTACCGATCCAAGAGTGATAAAAACGTGAGGTGAATGAACCACGAATACACAAGCTTCAACCCACAAAATCAATCTTTTTTCTGAAAATTATTTGAAAGAATCTGATGCATACACACCCACATTATTACCCACTGATATAGTACGAAATTTTTGAGAAAGAAACATGCCTTGCACCGTATTTTGAAGAGAAAGGAGTGCGTAGAACGATTCCGGGACGACGGGGCGATGACAACCGACTTGGAAGCTTCAAAATCGAGCTATGGTGTTCTTGGAGGTGTCTCGGTCGATGAGGATGATGAATAGTAGGGATGGAGGCGGTTGATGGGAAATTAACATGGGGTTTGGGTAGATTAGTTTTGTTTTTGTTTTAATTAAAATATAGGTTAATTAAATATAGATAAAAGGTTTTAAATATAAAAATATACAACTTAATCTTTCAAATGAAAGTTAAAATCTGATAACTCAATTTAAAATATAAAAATCTCGAAATTACAAATTAATGAAATTTTAAAAATAATTAAAAGTCATTAAAATGGCTAAATTTGAATAAAAATGGACTCCTAAAATTATATAAAATTAAATACTAAAAATTTTGAGGAAATAAAACTCAAAATAATATTTTTGGGCTCTAAAAAGACTCATAAAATAATTTGGATAGAAAGTTGTCATTTCGTCCGTCCATGGTCCCGTCTACGCGATCAAAAATAATTAAATACTAAAAATCATAAAAATCACTAATTATGGGTTAAATGCTTAAAAAAATAAATTAAATCATGCACAAATGATTCACATAATTATTTAACCCATAAATCTAAAATTTAAATAATTAAATTCCCTAATTATGCATGCAGATTTACGTATTTAAAAATACCGGGTGTTAAAATTCTCCCCCCCCCCCCCCCCCCCTTACATTGAATTTCGTCCTCGAAATTAAAGTACTTATCCGAACAACTTCGGGTAGCGAGTCCTCATGTCTGCCTTGGTCTCCCAAGTAGCTTCCTCCTCTGAGTGATTCAGCCACTGGACTCTGACCATCGGTATGACTCGCGTCCTAAGCCTTCGCTCCTCCCTTGCCAAGATCCGCACTGGCCTCTCCTCATACACTAGATCTGGTGGCAACTGCAAGGGCTCGAAATCCAACACATGCGACGGGTTAGAGACATATCTCCGAAGTATGGATACATGGAAAACGTTGTGCACTGCCGCTAGCCCTGGTGGTAGAGCTAAACGGTAGGCCAACGTGCCAACTCTCTCCAAGATCTCGAATGGCCCTATATACCTCGGATTAAGCTTGCCTCTCCGGCCAAAACGCACTACTCCCTTCATAGGTGACACCTTCAGGAATACGTGATCACCTACAGCGAACTCCAAATCTCGTCATCTGGCATCTGCATAACTCTTCTGACGACTCTGAGCAGTCCTCATCCGATCTCGAATCTGAGTCACAATGTCAGCTGTCTGCTGCACAATCTCAGGACCCAGTAAAATCCGCTCACCAACCTCATCCCAATGCACAGGAGATCTGCATCTCCTCCCATACAATGCTGCATAAGGAGTCATACCTATAGACGACTGAAAACTGTTGTTATAGGTAAACTCCACTAATGGCAGTCTAGTCTCCCAAGAGCCCCGAAAATCAATGACACAAGCTCTCAGAAGATCCTCGCGAACCTGGATCACTCTCTCAGACTGACCATCTGTCTGGGGATGGAATGTTGTGCTGAACAAAAGCCTAGTCCCCAATGCTGTGTGCAGACTCTTCCAAAACGCAGATGTGAATCTCGGATCTCTGTCTGACACAATCGACACTGGTATGCTATGCAGTCTAACAATCTCCTTGATGTAAAGCTCTGCATACTGTGTCAATGAGTAGGTAGTCCTCACCGGCAAGAAATGAGCTGACTTGGTGAGTCTATCCACAATCACCCAAATCGTTGTGCAACCTCTGGCACTCCTCGGTAAGCCAACCACAAAGTCCATCGTAATATATTTCCATTTCCATTCCGGAATGGGAAGAGGTCTAAGAAGTCCTGCTGGACGCTGATGCTCTGCCTTGACTTGCTGACAAGTCAAGCACTCTGACACCACTCTCCCGATGTCACTCTTCATCCCGGGCCACCAATACAATAGCTGCAAATCTTTGTACATCTTCGTACTTTCGGGGTGAATGGAGTACGGAGATGTGTGAGCCTCTGCTAAAATCTCAGCTCTCAACTGATCGACGTTCGGTACCCACATCCTACCACGGTACTGAACGATACCATCCACCATTGTATACAAGAAGTTACCCCTAGCCTCATCTCTCTGTCTCCATCACTGTGCAACTCCTCATCAGTAGACTGTCCATCCCTAATCCGATCTCGCAGAACTGGCTGCACCGTCAACACTGACAAGCTCGGTGCATGACCACTCGGATAACACTCCAAGTCAAATCTCTGAATCTCGCTCTGCAGTGGTAACTGTACGGTCAAATATGAGACCACTGACGACTTCCGACTCAAAGCATCTGCTACTACATTAGCTTTACCCGGATGGTAGCTAATGTCACAGTCATAATCCTTCACCAACTCCAACCATCGGCGTTGTCTCATGTTCAACTCCTTCTGTGTGAAGAAGTACTTGAGACTCTTGTGGTTTGTGAAAATCTTGCACTTCTCGCCATACAGATAGTGCCTCCAGATTTTCAAAGCGAAAACCACTGCTGCTAACTCCAAGTCATGCGTCGGGTAATTCTGCTCATGAACCTTCAGCTGCCTCGACGCATACGCAATAACCTTGCCACACTGCATAAGTACTGCGCCTAAACCCAGCTTAGACGCGTCGGTGTACACCACTAACTCCTCATGTGGTACTGTCACCGCTAACACCGGTGCAGTAGTGAGTGCTTCCTTCAGCTGATCGAAGCTCCTCTGACAGTCTGAACTCCAGATAAACTTCGCACTCTTCTTGGTTAAGGAAGTCAAGGGTACTGCAATAGAGGAAAAACCCTTGATGAACTTTTTATAGTATCCTGCCAAACCCAAGAAACTGCGAATCTCTGAAGCATTCTTCGGAATGCCCCAGTTCTGCACTGCCTCAACCTTAGACTGATCCACTGCAATCTCATCTCTCGAAATAATGTGGCAAAGAAATGCCACCTGCTCGAGCCAAAACTCGCACTTGCTGAACTTGGCATACAAACGATGCTCCCTCAAAGTCTGCAAGGCTGTCTGAAGATGTTGTCTATGCTCCTCAATGCTCCTAGAATAGATCAAGATATCATCAATGAAGACTATGATGAACTGATCTAGATACGGCTGAAAGACTCGGTTCATGAGATCCATGAAAACCGCTGGAGCATTGGTCATCCCAAATGGCATCACTAAGAACTCGTAATGCCCATATCGTGTCCTGAAAGCAGTCTTGGACACATCTGCATCTCTAACATGCAACTGATGATAACCAGATCGCAGGTCGATCTTGGAGAACACTGAAGCTCCCTGCAACTGGTCAAATAAATCCTCTATCCTCAGCAGTGGATACTTGTTCTTCACTGTGACCCTGTTGAGCTCTCGGTAATCGATGCACAGTCTCATACTGCCATCCTTCTTCTTCACAAATAACACCGGAGCTCCCCACGGAGAAACGCTAGGACGAACAAAGCCTTTCTCTAACAACTCCTGAATCTGCTCCTTCAACTCTTTCATCTCGGTAGGAGCAAGTCTGTACAGTGCCTTAGAGATAGGCACGGTGTCTGGCACCAAGTCGATGCTGAACTCCACATCTCTCACTGGTGGAATTCCTGCAACATCCTCCGGAAAGACATCCGGAAAATCACGAACCAACTCTATCTCTGATAATGATCTGCTAGATGGCGCTGAAGTCGTGACGATACTCGCTAAAAACCCCTGGCAACCCCGTCTCAACAACTTCCTCGCCTGAATAAGAGATATCACCTGAGGAATATCACTGCTCCAAGATGCATGAAAAGTGAACGGGTCGCCTACTGTAGGTCTCACTGACACTGATCTCCATGCACCAAAATCATATTCAAATCTTTGCCAACTATAAATAGAGGTCTTCCAAGGTCATTTGGAGATATCCCAACTCATCTCTTCTCTACTTTGCAAGCAATCTTCTCTCTATCAAAGTGTGTGTGTGATATATTCAAGTATTTGAGAGTGTTTGTAAAAATAGTTTGTGAGTTGGTTGTGCTATTGTTGTAAACACTTGAGTGTGAAGCCAAGTGTGTTGTGCTATCGTTGTAAGCACTTGAGTGTGAAGCCAATTGTGTTGTGTTGAGGCTATCCTTGGAGCCCTTAAGGCCAAGTATTCGAGTTATATCGGCACGGTGATCGTGTTGAGTTGTACGGCTATCCTTGGAGCAATCAAGGTCAAGACGTTGAAGTGCTAGTGGATCCTTGGTTAATCGATCTTAACCAAGAAGGGGAGACGTAGACGATTTATCGTCGAACTTTCATAAACATCTCTTATCCCCTTTACTCTTTTATTTACATTACGCATTGATTTATCGCACTTATATTTGATTGATTTAAGTCTTCCGCTTGCGTACTAGCATAATTGCTTTAAATTGCTAAAGTTGCCAATAGAACCTAAATCCCCCCCCCCCCCCCCCAATTAGGTTCTAACAGATATGTTAAGATTGCATGGGAGATACTATGCCAGAAACTAAGGAATCAATCTTAGCAAGAGAATCCCTCAGCGAGATTGGAGGAAGAATGACCACCCTATTTAAAGCACAATTCATAGGTGTAGACTATTTCAATAATCAAGATACAGAGAAAAATAGAAGATATACTCAAGCTCTGTATAGCCTCGAGTTACATGATATCTGTTTAGTTGATGAATACATTATGTTATTTACTAAATACAGATTGAATTCGGGAATCGAGGAAAATGTAGCTATTCAGCTATTTTTCGCAAAAATGTCAAGTCCCTGGAGAGAAATGCTGATTAAAGAATATGTTCCAGGTAATCTTGATACATTGGCAAGACGCGTATCCTTTTTGAAAGGAAAATTGGCAGAATGGTGCCATATGGTAGCATTACAAAAGAACTACAAGAAAATAAGGGGTATAGATAAACGTACACCTTTATGTTGTAAAGAAAATGATCTTCCAACGATCATTGGAAAAAGATCACAGGGATTTAAAAGGAAAAAATTCAGAAATAATCCCTATAATAAAAGAATGAAAAGTTCTTGGAAACCAAGAACATTTTGGTCCAAAAAAAAGGCCAGATCCTATAGATCGGGTAGAAAAAGTGAACCTACAAGAACATCTGAAACGGCCCTAACTCTATAATTAATAAATAAATATGCGGAAATTTTTTTTTTTTTAATTACTAAATAAAATATGTACATATATGCCCATACATATATGCACAGAATAAAAAGATTTAAAAATAAATAAATAAATAAATAACTTAAATAAAAATGCATTCTTTAATAAAATAAATATCTGAGTCTACATTTAATTAAAATACTGTCATGAAAAAATAATAAAAAAACTGCATGCACTAAAAATATTTAAAAATAACATTCCAAAACCCAACCACTGAAAATTACTTAAAAATTTAACATACTAAAAATATTTAAAACATGCATAACGACTCAGACATCTATCACGGTCACGGGGATCACTGCCAGTCTGCTCATACGTCCTTGCCTCCGGTGGGTACTACATCCTCCTCTACGAACTCACCTGTACCATACCAGTGTAGTGAGCCTAGAGGCCCAACATGCTAACATAACAAGGGTTCAAAATAATTTAAATCAATTTAATACTAATACATAACATATACATGAAGGTGCATGCTTAAAAACATCATAACATATCATAACTTAAATTATCTTAAATAATATACCACATAAATATTGTTGAGCAAATTATTTTCTAACATCGCATGGTTGTATCCGTAGCGTAACCTTAAATCATACATTAAATACTGATCAGCGTGGAAACCAACGTACGTGGCGGTGACGAATCATTTCTTAAATTGGCAGTAAACTGCCCTTCAATAGTTCACATATAGGGACGAATGCCCCTCAAATCTCAAATTGTCACACTACTTCAACTTCCAACATAAAATATTTTCTTATTGCTCAACCTTAAACATTTAATCGTACATAAAATTATTTCATGAATGCATGTACTTAATTAAAATGTGTGTCCTTCATATATATTTAATTTAATTTCATACTAACATATAAATATTAACATAACTCCCATGCATAAAATAATTAAATATATATTCAAGACACATGCAAATTTCTCATGGATTGTACTGGACTGCTGGCCCTAACACTCAAGCTCAATTACTTAAATCTGGCCTATTAGCACTGAAACTGGCCCATTAATTAAATTAATCTAATTAACCCAATTAAACCCTTAAATTCATTAATTAACTTAAAAATAAAATACCCGAGCCCAACTAACTTAACCCGGACCCGGACCCAAATAACTCGACCCACGACCCACTGACTTGACCCGGACCACTGAACCCGACCCGGAAGCCCCCCTGGAACCCTAGCCCGAACCCCCCTATTCCCGATTCTGTTGCGGCCGTGAGCAGCAGCCGCTCCTTGGCTGCTGCCGGCCTGCTCCGGCCACCCCGGGCGGGAGCGCCGCCGCCCAGACGTAGCCCACGTCTGGGCGGTCCGAACCTGACCCTAGCTCTGACCCCATGCAGCCCACGCACAGAGCCCAGCACCCCCTTCCCGAGAACCCTAATCTGCAACTTCCTCGGCCGAACTGTTCTACCAAGGTTCTAGGCTCGTTTGGCTCGAGCCACTCGAGCCATTCCAGCCTAGACCTCTTCTACACCACCTACTGGACCTGACCAGCAGCTAGTACCGATCCAAGAGTGATAAAAAAGTGAGGTGAATGAACCACGAATACACAAGCTTCAACCCACAAAATCAATCGTTTTTCTGAAAATTATTTGAAAGAATCTGATGCATACACACCCACATTATTACCCACTGATATAGTACGAAATTTTTGAGAAAGAAACATGTCTTGCACCGTAGTTTGAAGAGAAAGGAGTGCGTAGAACGATTCCGGGACGACGGGGCGATGACAACCGACTTGGAAGCTTCAAAATCGAGCTATGGTGTTCTTGGAGGTGTCTCGGTCGATGAGGATGATGAATAGTAGGGAGGGAGGCGGTTGATGGGAAATTAACATGGGGTTTGGGTAGATTAGGTTTTGTTTTTGTTTTAATTAAAATATAGGTTAATTAAATATAGATAAAAGGTTTTAAATATAAAAATATACAACTTAATCTTTCAAATGAAAGTTAAAATCTGATAACTCAATTTAAAATATAAAAATCTCGAAATTACAAATTAAAGAAATTTTAAAAATAATTAAAAGTCATTAAAATGGCTAAATTTGAATAAAAATGGACTCCTAAAATTATATAAAATTAAATACTAAAAATTTTGAGGAAATAAAACTCAAAATAATATTTTTGGGCTCTAAAAAGACTCATAAAATAATTTGGATAGAAAGTTGTCATCTCGTCCGTCCACGGTCCCGTCTACGCGATCAAAAACAATTAAATACTAAAAATCATAAAAATCACTAATTATGGGTTAAATGCTTAAAAAAATAAATTAAATCATGCACAAATGATTCACATAATTATTTAACCCATAAATCTAAAATTTAAATAATTAAATTCCCTAATTATGCATGCAGATTTACGTATTTAAAAATAACGGGTGTTACAATTCTCCCCCCCTTACATTGAATTTCGTCCTCGAAATTAAAGTACTTATCCGAACAACTTCGGGTAGCGAGTCCTCATGTCTGCCTCGGTCTCCCAAGTAGCTTCCTCCTCTGAGTGATTCAGCCACTGGACTCTGACCATCGGTATGACTCGCGTCCTAAGCCTCCGCTCCTCCCTTGCCAAGATCCGCACTGGCCTCTCCTCATACACTAGATCTGGTGGCAACTGCAAGGGATCGAAATCCAACACATGCGACGGGTTAGAGACATATCTCCGAAGCATGGATACATGGAAAACGTTGTGCACTGCCGCTAGCCCTGGTGGTAGAGCTAAACGGTAGGCCAACGTGCCAACTCTCTTCAAGATCTCGAATGGCCCTATATACCTCGGATTAAGCTTGCCTCTCCGGCCAAAACGCACCACTCCCTTCATAGGTGACACCTTCAGGAATACGTGATCACCTACAGCGAACTCCAAATCTCGTCGTCTGGCATCTGCATAACTCTTCTGACGACTCTGAGCAGTCCTCATCCGATCTCGAATCTGAGTCACAATGTCAGCTGTCTGCTGCACAATCTCAGGACCCAGTAAAATCCGCTCACCAACCTCATCCTAATGCACAGGAGATCTGCATCTCCTCCCATACAATGCTGCATAAGGAGCCATACCTATAGACGACTGAAAACTGTTGTTATAGGTAAACTCCACTAATGGCAGTCTAGTCTCCCAAGAGCCCCGAAAATCAATGACACAAGCTCTCAGAAGATCCTCGCGAACCTGGATCACTCTCTCAGACTGACCATCTGTCTGGGGATGGAATGCTGTGCTGAACAAAAGCCTAGTCCCCAATGCTGTGTGCAGACTCTTCCAAAACGCAGATGTGAATCTCGGATCTCTGTCTGACACAATCGACACTGGTATGCCATGCAGTCTAACAATCTCCTTGATGTAAAGCTCTGCATACTGTGTCAATGAGTAGGTAGTCCTCACCGGCAAGAAATGAGCTGACTTGGTGAGTCTATCCACAATCACCCAAATCGTTGTGCAACCTCTGGCACTCCTCGGTAAGCCAACCACAAAGTCCATCGTAATATATTTCCATTTCCATTCCGGAATGGGAAGAGGTCTAAGAAGTCCTGCTGGACGCTGATGCTCTGCCTTGACTTGCTGACAAGTCAAGCACTCTGACACCACTCTCCAGATGTCACTCTTCATCCCGGGCCACCAATACAATAGCTGCAAATCTTTGTACATCTTCGTACTTCCGGGGTGAATGGAGTACGGAGATGTGTGAGCCTCTGCTAAAATCTCAGCTCTCAACTGATCGACGTTCGGTACCCACATCCTACCATGGTACTGAACGATACCATCCACCACTGTATACAAGAAGTTACCCCTAGCCTCATCTCTCTGTCTCCATCACTGCAACTCCTCATCAGTAGACTGTCCATCCCTAATCCGATCTCACAGAACTGGCTGCACCGTCAACACTGACAAGCTCGGTGCATGACCACTCGGATAACACTCCAAGTCAAATCTCTGAATCTTGCTCTGCAGTGGTAACTGTACGGTCAAATATGAGACCACTGACGACTTCCGACTCAAAGCATCTGCTACTACATTAGCTTTACCCGGATGGTAGCTAATGTCACAGTCATAATCCTTCACCAACTCCAACCATCGGCGTTGTCTCATGTTCAACTCCTTCTGTGTGAAGAAGTACTTGAGACTCTTGTGGTTTGTGAAAATCTTGCACTTCTCGCCATACAGATAGTGCCTCCAGATTTTCAAAGCGAAAACCACTGCTGCTAACTCCAAGTCATGCGTCGGGTAATTCTGCTCATGAACCTTCAGCTGCCTCGACGCATACGCAATAACCTTGCCACACTGCATAAGTACTGCGCCTAAACCCAGCTTAGACGCGTCGGTGTACACCACTAACTCCTCATGTGGTACTGTCACCGCTAACACCGGTGCAGTAGTGAGTGCTTCCTTCAGCTGATCGAAGCTCCTCTGACAGTCTGAACTCCAGATAAACTTCGCACTCTTCTTGGTTAAGGAAGTCAAGGGTACTGCAATAGAGGAAAAACCCTTGATGAACTTTTTATAGTATCCTGCCAAACCCAAGAAACTGCGAATCTCTGAAGCATTCTTCGGAATGCCCCAGTTCTGCACTGCCTCAACCTTAGACTGATCCACTGCAATCCCATCTCTCGAAATAATGTGGCAAAGAAATGCCACCTGCTCGAGCCAAAACTCGCACTTGCTGAACTTGGCATACAAACGATGCTCCCTCAAAGTCTGCAAGGCTGTCTGAAGATGTTGTCTATGCTCCTCAATGCTCCTAGAATAGATCAAGATATCATCAATGAAGACTATGATGAACTGATCTAGATACGGCTGAAAGACTCGGTTCATGAGATCCATGAAAACCGCTGGAGCATTGGTCATCCCAAATGGCATCACTAAGAACTCGTAATGCCCATATCGTGTCCTGAAAGCAGTCTTGGACACATCTGCATCTCTAACATGCAACTGATGATAACCAGATCGCAGGTCGATCTTGGAGAACACTGAAGCTCCCTGCAACTGGTCAAATAAATCCTCTATCCTCAGCAGTGGATACTTGTTCTTCACTGTGACCCTGTTGAGCTCTCGGTAATCGATGCACAGTCTCATACTGCCATCCTTCTTCTTCACAAATAACACCGGAGCTCCCCACGGAGAAACGCTAGGACGAACAAAGCCTTTCTCTAACAACTCCTGAATCTGCTCCTTCAACTCTTTCATCTCGGTAGGAGCAAGTCTGTACAGTGCCTTAGAGATAGGCACGGTGTCTGGCACCAAGTCGATGCTGAACTCCACATCTCTCACTGGTGGAATTCCTGCAACATCCTCCGGAAAGACATCCGGAAAATCACGAACCAACTCTATCTCTGATAATGATCTGCTAGATGGCGCTGAAGTCGTGACGATACTCGCTAAAAACCCCTGGCAACCCCGTCTCAACAACTTCCTCGCCTGAATAAGAGATATCACCTGAGGAATATCACTGCTCCAAGATGCATGAAAAGTGAACGGGTCGCCTACTGTAGGTCTCACTGACACTGATCTCCATGCACCAAAATCATATTCAAATCTTTGCCAACTATAAATAGAGGTCTTCCAAGGTCATTTGGAGATATCCCAACTCATCTCTTCTCTACTTTGCAAGCAATCTTCTCTCTATCAAAGTGTGTGTGTGATATATTCAAGTATTTGAGAGTGTTTGTAAAAATAGTTTGTGAGTTGGTTGTGCTATTGTTGTAAACACTTGAGTGTGAAGCCAAGTGTGTTGTGCTATCGTTGTAAGCACTTGAGTGTGAAGCCAATTGTGTTGTGTTGAGGCTATCCTTGGAGCCCTTAAGGCCAAGTATTCGAGTTATATCGGCACGGTGATCGTGTTGAGTTGTACGGCTATCCTTGGAGCAATCAAGGTCAAGACGTTGAAGTGCTAGTGGATCCTTGGTTAATCGATCTTAACCAAGAAGGGGAGACGTAGACGATTTATCGTCGAACTTTCATAAACATCTCTTATCCCCTTTACTCTTTTATTTACATTACGCATTGATTTATCGCACTTATATTTGATTGATTTAAGTCTTCCGCTTGCGTACTAGCATAATTGCTTTAAATTGCTAAAGTTGCCAATAGAACCTAAATCCCCCCCCCCCCCCCCAATTAGGTTCTAACAGATATGTTAAGATTGCATGGGAGATACTATGCCAGAAACTAAGGAATCAATCTTAGCAAGAGAATCCCTCAGCGAGATTGGAGGAAGAATGACCACCCTATTTAAAGCACAATTCATAGGTGTAGACTATTTCAATAATCAAGATACAGAGAAAAATAGAAGATATACTCAAGCTCTGTATAGCCTCGAGTTACATGATATCTGTTTAGTTGATGAATACATTATGTTATTTACTAAATACAGATTGAATTCGGGAATCGAGGAAAATGTAGCTATTCAGCTATTTTTCGCAAAAATGTCAAGTCCCTGGAGAGAAATGCTGATTAAAGAATATGTTCCAGGTAATCTTGATACATTGGCAAGACGCGTATCCTTTTTGAAAGGAAAATTGGCAGAATGGTGCCATATGGTAGCATTACAAAAGAACTACAAGAAAATAAGGGGTATAGATAAACGTACACCTTTATGTTGTAAAGAAAATGATCTTCCAACGATCATTGGAAAAAGATCACAGGGATTTAAAAGGAAAAAATTCAGAAATAATCCCTATAATAAAAGAATGAAAAGTTCTTGGAAACCAAGAACATTTTGGTCCAAAAAAAAGGCCAGATCCTATAGATCGGGTAGAAAAAGTGAACCTACAAGAACATCTGAAACGGCCCTAACTCTATAATTAATAAATAAATATGCGGAAATTTTTTTTTTTTTAATTACTAAATAAAATATGTACATATATGCCCATACATATATGCACAGAATAAAAAGATTTAAAAATAAATAAATAAATAAATAACTTAAATAAAAATGCATTCTTTAATAAAATAAATATCTGAGTCTACATTTAATTAAAATACTGTCATGAAAAAATAATAAAAAAACTGCATGCACTAAAAATATTTAAAAATAACATTCCAAAACCCAACCACTGAAAATTACTTAAAAATTTAACATACTAAAAATATTTAAAACATGCATAACGACTCAGACATCTATCACGGTCACGGGGATCACTGCCAGTCTGCTCATACGTCCTTGCCTCCGGTGGGTACTACATCCTCCTCTACGAACTCACCTGTACCATACCAGTGTAGTGAGCCTAGAGGCCCAACATGCTAACATAACAAGGGTTCAAAATAATTTAAATCAATTTAATACTAATACATAACATATACATGAAGGTGCATGCTTAAAAACATCATAACATATCATAACTTAAATTATCTTAAATAATATACCACATAAATATTGTTGAGCAAATTATTTTCTAACATCGCATGGTTGTATCCGTAGCGTAACCTTAAATCATACATTAAATACTGATCAGCGTGGAAACCAACGTACGTGGCGGTGACGAATCATTTCTTAAATTGGCAGTAAACTGCCCTTCAATAGTTCACATATAGGGACGAATGCCCCTCAAATCTCAAATTGTCACACTACTTCAACTTCCAACATAAAATATTTTCTTATTGCTCAACCTTAAACATTTAATCGTACATAAAATTATTTCATGAATGCATGTACTTAATTAAAATGTGTGTCCTTCATATATATTTAATTTAATTTCATACTAACATATAAATATTAACATAACTCCCATGCATAAAATAATTAAATATATATTCAAGACACATGCAAATTTCTCATGGATTGTACTGGACTGCTGGCCCTAACACTCAAGCTCAATTACTTAAATCTGGCCTATTAGCACTGAAACTGGCCCATTAATTAAATTAATCTAATTAACCCAATTAAACCCTTAAATTCATTAATTAACTTAAAAATAAAATACCCGAGCCCAACTAACTTAACCCGGACCCGGACCCAAATAACTCGACCCACGACCCACTGACTTGACCCGGACCACTGAACCCGACCCGGAAGCCCCCCTGGAACCCTAGCCCGAACCCCCCTATTCCCGATTCTGTTGCGGCCGTGAGCAGCAGCCGCTCCTTGGCTGCTGCCGGCCTGCTCCGGCCACCCCTGGCCGGAGCGCCGCCGCCCAGACGTAGCCCACGTCTGGGCGGTCCGAACCTGACCCTAGCTCTGACCCCATGCAGCCCACGCACAGAGCCCAGCACCCCCTTCCCGAGAACCCTAATCTGCAACTTCCTCGGCCGAACTGTTCTACCAAGGTTCTAGGCTCGTTTGGCTCGAGCCACTCGAGCCATTCCAGCCTAGACCTCTTCTACACCACCTACTGGACCTGACCAGCAGCTAGTACCGATCCAAGAGTGATAAAAAAGTGAGGTGAATGAACCACGAATACACAAGCTTCAACCCACAAAATCAATCGTTTTTCTGAAAATTATTTGAAAGAATCTGATGCATACACACCCACATTATTACCCACTGATATAGTACGAAATTTTTGAGAAAGAAACATGTCTTGCACCGTAGTTTGAAGAGAAAGGAGTGCGTAGAACGATTCCGGGACGACGGGGCGATGACAACCGACTTGGAAGCTTCAAAATCGAGCTATGGTGTTCTTGGAGGTGTCTCGGTCGATGAGGATGATGAATAGTAGGGAGGGAGGCGGTTGATGGGAAATTAACATGGGGTTTGGGTAGATTAGGTTTTGTTTTTGTTTTAATTAAAATATAGGTTAATTAAATATAGATAAAAGGTTTTAAATATAAAAATATACAACTTAATCTTTCAAATGAAAGTTAAAATCTGATAACTCAATTTAAAATATAAAAATCTCGAAATTACAAATTAAAGAAATTTTAAAAATAATTAAAAGTCATTAAAATGGCTAAATTTGAATAAAAATGGACTCCTAAAATTATATAAAATTAAATACTAAAAATTTTGAGGAAATAAAACTCAAAATAATATTTTTGGGCTCTAAAAAGACTCATAAAATAATTTGGATAGAAAGTTGTCATCTCGTCCGTCCACGGTCCCGTCTACGCGATCAAAAACAATTAAATACTAAAAATCATAAAAATCACTAATTATGGGTTAAATGCTTAAAAAAATAAATTAAATCATGCACAAATGATTCACATAATTATTTAACCCATAAATCTAAAATTTAAATAATTAAATTCCCTAATTATGCATGCAGATTTACGTATTTAAAAATAACGGGTGTTACAATTCTCCCCCCCTTACATTGAATTTCGTCCTCGAAATTAAAGTACTTATCCGAACAACTTCGGGTAGCGAGTCCTCATGTCTGCCTCGGTCTCCCAAGTAGCTTCCTCCTCTGAGTGATTCAGCCACTGGACTCTGACCATCGGTATGACTCGCGTCCTAAGCCTCCGCTCCTCCCTTGCCAAGATCCGCACTGGCCTCTCCTCATACACTAGATCTGGTGGCAACTGCAAGGGATCGAAATCCAACACATGCGACGGGTTAGAGACATATCTCCGAAGCATGGATACATGGAAAACGTTGTGCACTGCCGCTAGCCCTGGTGGTAGAGCTAAACGGTAGGCCAACGTGCCAACTCTCTTCAAGATCTCGAATGGCCCTATATACCTCGGATTAAGCTTGCCTCTCCGGCCAAAACGCACCACTCCCTTCATAGGTGACACCTTCAGGAATACGTGATCACCTACAGCGAACTCCAAATCTCGTCGTCTGGCATCTGCATAACTCTTCTGACGACTCTGAGCAGTCCTCATCCGATCTCGAATCTGAGTCACAATGTCAGCTGTCTGCTGCACAATCTCAGGACCCAGTAAAATCCGCTCACCAACCTCATCCTAATGCACAGGAGATCTGCATCTCCTCCCATACAATGCTGCATAAGGAGCCATACCTATAGACGACTGAAAACTGTTGTTATAGGTAAACTCCACTAATGGCAGTCTAGTCTCCCAAGAGCCCCGAAAATCAATGACACAAGCTCTCAGAAGATCCTCGCGAACCTGGATCACTCTCTCAGACTGACCATCTGTCTGGGGATGGAATGCTGTGCTGAACAAAAGCCTAGTCCCCAATGCTGTGTGCAGACTCTTCCAAAACGCAGATGTGAATCTCGGATCTCTGTCTGACACAATCGACACTGGTATGCCATGCAGTCTAACAATCTCCTTGATGTAAAGCTCTGCATACTGTGTCAATGAGTAGGTAGTCCTCACCGGCAAGAAATGAGCTGACTTGGTGAGTCTATCCACAATCACCCAAATCGTTGTGCAACCTCTGGCACTCCTCGGTAAGCCAACCACAAAGTCCATCGTAATATATTTCCATTTCCATTCCGGAATGGGAAGAGGTCTAAGAAGTCCTGCTGGACGCTGATGCTCTGCCTTGACTTGCTGACAAGTCAAGCACTCTGACACCACTCTCCAGATGTCACTCTTCATCCCGGGCCACCAATACAATAGCTGCAAATCTTTGTACATCTTCGTACTTCCGGGGTGAATGGAGTACGGAGATGTGTGAGCCTCTGCTAAAATCTCAGCTCTCAACTGATCGACGTTCGGTACCCACATCCTACCATGGTACTGAACGATACCATCCACCACTGTATACAAGAAGTTACCCCTAGCCTCATCTCTCTGTCTCCATCACTGCAACTCCTCATCAGTAGACTGTCCATCCCTAATCCGATCTCACAGAACTGGCTGCACCGTCAACACTGACAAGCTCGGTGCATGACCACTCGGATAACACTCCAAGTCAAATCTCTGAATCTTGCTCTGCAGTGGTAACTGTACGGTCAAATATGAGACCACTGACGACTTCCGACTCAAAGCATCTGCTACTACATTAGCTTTACCCGGATGGTAGCTAATGTCACAGTCATAATCCTTCACCAACTCCAACCATCGGCGTTGTCTCATGTTCAACTCCTTCTGTGTGAAGAAGTACTTGAGACTCTTGTGGTTTGTGAAAATCTTGCACTTCTCGCCATACAGATAGTGCCTCCAGATTTTCAAAGCGAAAACCACTGCTGCTAACTCCAAGTCATGCGTCGGGTAATTCTGCTCATGAACCTTCAGCTGCCTCGATGCATACGCAATAACCTTGCCACACTGCATAAGTACTGCGCCTAAACCTAGCTTAGACGCGTCGGTGTACACCACTAACTCCTCATGTGGTACTGTCACCGCTAACACCGGTGCAGTAGTGAGTGCTTCCTTCAGCTGATCGAAGCTCCTCTGACAGTCTGAACTCCAGATAAACTTCGCATTCTTCTTGGTTAAGGAAGTCAAGGGTACTGCAATAGAGGAAAAACCCTTGATGAACTTTCTATAGTATCCTGCCAAACCCAAGAAACTACGAATCTCTGAAGCATTCTTCGGAATGCCCCAGTTCTGCACTGCCTCAACCTTAGACTGATCCACTGCAATCCCATCTCTCGAAATAATGTGGCCAAGAAATGCCACCTGCTCGAGCCAAAACTCGCACTTGCTGAACTTGGCATACAAACGATGCTCCCTCAAAGTCTGCAAGGCTGTCTGAAGATGCTGTCTATGCTCCTCAATGCTCCTAGAATAGATCAAGATATCATCAATGAAGACTATGATGAACTGATCTAGATACGGCTGAAAGACTCGGTTCATGAGATCCATGAAAACTGCTGGAGCATTGGTCATCCCAAATGGCATCACTAAGAACTCGTAATGCCCATATCGTGTCCTGAAAGCAGTCTTGGACACATCTGCATCTCTAACACGCAACTGATGATAACCAGATCACAGGTCGATCTTGGAGAACACTGAAGCTCCCTGCAACTGGTCAAATAAATCCTCTATTCTCGGCAGTGGATACTTGTTCTTCACTGTGACCCTGTTGAGCTCTCGGTAATCGATGCACAGTCTCATACTGCCATCCTTCTTCTTCACAAATAACACCGGAGCTCCCCACGGAGAAAAGCTAGGACGAACAAAGCCTTTCTCTAACAACTCCTGAATCTGCTCCTTCAACTCTTTCATCTCGGTAGGAGCAAGTCTGTACGGTGCCTTAGAGATAGGCACGGTGTCTGGCACCAAGTCGATGCTGAACTCCACATCTCTCACTGGTGGAATTCCTGCAACATCCTCCGGAAAGACATCCGGAAAATCACGAACCAACTCTATCTCTGATAATGATCTGCTAGATGGCACTGAAGTCGTGACGATACTCGCTAAAAACCCCTGGCAACCCCGTCTCAACAACTTCCTCGCCTGAATAAGAGATATCACCTGAGGAATATCACTGCTCCGAGATGCATGAAAAGTGAACGGGTCGCCTACTGTAGGTCTCACTGACACTGATCTCCGACGAAAATCAATCGAAGCTCCATTGACTGTCAACCAGTCCATACCCAAAATCAAATCGAATCCACTCAATGGCAAAACCACCACATCTGCTCGAATGGAGTGTCCCTGCAGCTCCAACTCCAGTCCTCGAATAACCTTCAAGGTAGAAATAATCTGCCCTGACGGCATAGTAACATCATACCCACTGTCAATACTCTCAGGTGTGATGCCTACCCGCCTGATAAACTCCAGGGAGATAAACGAATGCGTAGCCCCTGAATCTAGCAACGCAAACGTGGAGTTGCCTCCAACTAGAATTCTCCCTGCACGCAGAAAATTCCCAACAATTTCATACCACTACCAAATTTTCCCCAACGAGTCACTACTAATTCTTAATTCTAATCACAAGTAAAACATGCTTCCTATTCTAACATGCAGTTAAATAACCCAAATAACAACAATTCCAAAATAAAGACGAAATTTTAACCAAAGAAAAATTATTAAAATGTTAGGGGTAAGATATACCGGTGATCAAGGAGGTGTCTGGATCTACCTCCTCAGCCTGCATGACGAACACTCTACCAGCAGTGTTCTTCTTCCTCGGGCAGTTAGCTATCTGATGCCCTGGCTCCCTACAGTGATAGAAAACCCCTGCTCCCAACAAACACGGTCCCAAATGCATCTTCTGACACTTCGGGCAAGTAGGAAAACCTATGGCATTAGGGGCCCCGCCCCTCTGCTGCTGTGGCCTCTGCTGCTGCGGCCTCTGCTGAGGATTCGGGCCCTTAGCCGGCCCTGTAAACTGCTTCTTCGCAGGAGGCTGTGAAGATGGTCGCTGATACCCATCCTGAAACTGCCTCTTCCCTTGCTGCTCCCTCTGCATCTCTCTCCTACCCTCCTCTGACCTCAGTTCTCTACTAACTGCCGCCTCATATGTAGCGACATCCATCATACGTACGTCGTGCTTAATATCCACTCTCAGTCCCTCCACAAACTGTCTCATCTTCTCCGGTGGACTGTCTGCAATCAGAGGCACAAAATGACAGCCCCGCTCGAACTGGCTCACATACTCCACAACAGACCTGTCCCCCTGCCAGAGACTCATAAACTCCCGGATCATGCGACTCCTCACATCCTCCGTGAAATACTTGGCGTAGAAGACACGCCTGAACTCCGCCCAAGACAGTGTAGGAAGGTGAACTCCCCTGGCAGCACCCTCCCACCATAAAGCTGCATCTCCTCTCAGCATGTAAGTCGCACAGTTTACCCTGTCGGCGTCTGTGATCCCCATATAAGCAAAGATGGACTCCAGAGAGCGAATCCACCCCTCAGCCACCAAAGGATCGGTGTTACCAAGGAACTCCTTCGGTCCCTTCTTCTGGAACCTCTCAGCAACGTCCTCCTCATGGGACAATCTAGGACGAGTAGCCTGCTGCTCTAACAGAGCAGTAATCTCTGCCATCATATTCGCATTGACCTGCTCCAATGCTGCTAGAGGGTTCTGCGGAGGTGGAGGTGGAGGTGGAGATCCCCCACGTCTGTTCATCGGTCTGGGAGGTATTCTGCACCACCACATATTTCTTTACGTAAATCGCCATGCATAACTAAGTGGTTTAAAAGTAATGCTAACTTAAATCCAAAGAATTAAATCATACTATAAACACTTAAAACTTACAGACCGGTAGCGTGGATTTCTGAGCTCGCATAGCAGTAATGACCCCTCCAAGGACCGTGCTCTGATACCAACTGAAACGACCCTAACTCTATAATTAATAAATAAATATGCGAAAAAAAATTTTTTTTTTTTTTTTACTTACTAAATAAAATATGTACCTATATGCCCATACATATATGCACAGAATAAAAAAATTTAAAAATAAATAAATAAATAAATAAATAACTTAAATAAAAATGCATTCTTTAATAAAATAAATATCTGAGTCTACATTTAATTAAAATACTGTCATGAGAAAATAATAAAAAAACTGCATGCACTAAAAATATTTAAAAATAACATTCCAAAACCCAACCACTGAAAATTACTTAAAAATGTAACATACTAAAAATATTCAAAACATGCATAACGACTCAGACATCTATCACGGTCACGGGGATCACTGCCAGTCTGCTCATACGTCCTCGCCTCCGGTGGGTACTACATCCTCCTCTACGAACTCACCTGCACCATACCAGTGTAGTGAGCCTAGAGGCCCAATATGCTAACATAACAAGGGTTCAAAATAATTTAAATCAATTTAATACTAATACATAACATATACATGAAGGTGCATGCTTAAAAACATCATAACATATCATAACTTAAATTATCTTAAATAACATACCACATAAATATTGTTGAGCAAATTATTTTCTAACATCGCATGGTTGTATCCGTAGTGTAACCTTAAATCATACATTAAATACTGATCAGCGTGGAAACCAACGTACGTGGCGGTGACGAATCACCTCTTAAATTGGCAGTAAACTGCCCTTCAATAGTTCACATATAGGGACGAATCCCCCTCAAATCTCAAATTGTCACACTACTTCAACTTCCAACATAAAATATTTTCTTATTGCTCAACCTTAAACATTTAATCGTACATAAAATTATTTCATGAATGCATGTACTTAATTAAAATGTGTGTCCTTCATATATATTTAATTTAATTTCATACTAACATATAAATATTAACATAACTCCCATGCATAAAATAATTAAATATATATTCAGGACACATGCAAATTTCTCATGGATTGTACTGGACTGCTGGCCCTAACACTCAAGCCCAATTACTTAAATCTGGCATATTAACACTGAGACTGGCCCATTAATTAAATTAATCTAATTAACCCAATTAAACCCTTAAATTCATTAATTAACTTAAAAATAAAATACCCGAGCCCAACTAACTTAACCTGGACCCGGACCCAAATAACTCGACCCACGACCCACTGACTTGACCCGGACCACTAAACCCGACCCGGAAGCCCCCCTGGAACCCTAGCCCGAACCCCCCCCCCCTATTCCCGATTCTGTTGCAGCCGTGAGCAACAGCCGCTCCTTGGCTGCTGCCGGCCTGCTCCGGCCACCCCTGGCCGGAGCGCCGCCGCCCAGACGTAGCCCACGTCTGGGCGGTCCGAACCTGACCCTAGCCCTGACCCCATGCAGCCCACGCACAGAGCCCAGCACCCCCTTCCCGAGAACCCTAATCTGCACCTTCCTCGGCCGAACTGTTCTACCAAGGTTCTAGGCTCGTTTGGCTCGAGCCACTCGAGCCATTCCAGCCTAGACCTCTTCTACACCACCTACTGGACCTGACCAGCAGCTAGTACCGATCCAAGAGTGATAAAAACGTGAGGTGAATGAACCACGAATACACAAGCTTCAACCCACAAAATCAATCGTTTTTCTGAAAATTATTTGAAAGAATCTGATGCATACACACCCACACTATTACCCACTGATATAGTACGAAATTTTTGAGAAAGAAACATGCCTTGCACCGTAGTTTGAAGAGAAAGGAGTGCGTAGAACGATTCCGGGACGACGGGGCGATGACAACCGACTTGGAAGCTTCAAAATCAAGCTATGGTGTTCTTGGAGGTGTCTCGGTCGATGAGGATGATGAATAGTAGGGAGGGAGGCGGCTGATGGGAAATTAACGTGGGGTTTGGGTAGATTAGGTTTTGTTTTTGTTTTAATTAAAATATAGGTTAATTAAATATAGATAAAAGGTTTTAAATATAAAAATATACAACTTAATCTTTCAAATGAAAGTTAAAATCTGATAACTCAATTTAAAATATAAAAATCTCGAAATTACAAATTAAGAAAATTTTAAAAATAATTAAAAGTCATTAAAATGGCTAAATTTGAATAAAAATGGACTCCTAAAATTATATAAAATTAAATACTAAAAATTTTGAGGAAATAAAACTCAAAATAATATTTTTGGGCTCTAAAAAGACTCATAAAATAATTTGGATAGAAAGTTGTCATCTCATCCGTCCACGGTCCCGTCTACGCGATCAAAAACAATTAAATACTAAAAATCATAAAAATCACTAATTATGGGTTAAATGCTTAAAAAAATAAATTAAATCATGCACAAATGATTCACATAATTATTTAACCCATAAATCTAAAATTTAAATAATTAAATTCCCTAATTATGCATGCAGATTTACGTATTTAAAAATACCGGGTGTTACAACATCCCCAGCAACAGGCTCATCACAAAGCAGGGGAAGAACACCATCTAGAAGAACTTTCAGAAGAACTCATACAAGAGCAAGTGAAAGTTTCAAAGATTGCAACTGCTGGACATGTGGAGCTAGAGGATATATATCTACAAACTGTCCAGAAAACGAGAAAAAATGAGTTAAACTCTTTGAAGCAACGCCGGATATGGATGATGCAGTCTTCTTTCAAGATCTAGTCCAAGTATATCAATTTGAGGATATCCCCTCAGATGAAAGCATATACGAAGAAGAGCTGTTGTTTATCCAAGAAGAATCTGAATCAGAATCAGAATCAGAATCAGAATCAGAATCAGAATCAATAAGAGGTGTTTCAACATGAAACAAATGAGAGTTTGGCTGGGTTCTTTAGTCAAACAACTATATCTCATAATATGGTCCAAAGGATTATGAGAGAAAATCCAACGTTACAGAAGTACCAAGGATTTTCGGCAGGACAAGTAGAAAGAGTCTTAGGCAACCTAGGACTTAGACAAAGAAGACATTATTTGATTTACAAAGTATCCAGAAGGGAAATGGCAATCCCTATGGAGTTAACAAGTAATCAAATAGAGATGCAGTTAATTCATCTTGAAGAAATAAGAGAGGAATTGCAAAAACTGAAAAGTGACGTAGCAAGGACGATGTCTTGGATTCATATTGGAGCAATCCAAATAATGATTAAGGCAACTTTTAAGGAAGGAATAGATTCACCCATAGATATCGTAGTATGTGAAAAAATAATGGGGAATATTCAAGATGTTGTACTGGGTACTATCTCAAGAAATCTTTGTGCAGGAAAAATTGTAGGAGTTATTTATCCAAGAATAGCCTACAATTTAGCTGACAGGGACTTTAGTCGAGCCTTGACGTTGCATCAAAACTTCAAGGAAAAAAGACTAATGAAGAAAAGTAATAGACCATATTCTATTACATATCAAATTTCATATGCTCTTTCTAATACTCATCATTCTGAATTATTTATTAGAAATGAGTTCATTGAAATTTCAGAGATCTTTGGGAAAGTTTCTCAAGAAATATACCCAGAAAGAATCGAGTTTCCTTTAATTCAGGAAACAGACATTCAAATTCAAGACAGGCCAGTTCTATATAGAGACCTTAAAATAGAACCCCGAAGGTTATCTTTCCAAGGAAACCGAATGACAAGATGGAGATGGGACAAATCTCATATTCAAGAAATTCCACCAGAAGAAAAAGAGTTTTCTAAAATAAGAAAACTTAGATCTCCAGAAGGATGGAAAGAAGTGAAAATAGTATTCGAAATTACAAGTTATCGGAACCAGTTTCCTTGTAACTCGATTTACTATTTGGAACAACAGGAAAAAGGAACTTACCAAGGAGTAATAAATATTGGAGAATTGGAAGTTCAAATCTGAGGAATTCCAGGAAAAGAAGTGGATCAGCTCATTCTTGGTCTAGAGTTCCTGGAGGATCATAAACCATGGAAACGCCTTGAAAAGGGAATAGAGTTCATGGCAAAAGAAAAGACTTGGAGGATTCAATAAGAATTCTACAAGATGGAAAACCAAGAGAATCGGATAAGGGACAATCCTTTAATCAAATTCGAGAACTTTGTTCACAAACAGAGAAAGAAGCAACTTTTGAGACTAGTAAATCATGAGCATGATTTACTAGAACGCATTGAAGAAGTAGAAAAGAGTTACAATACTCTACCTACTGAGGCCTTAGAGGTATTAAGGCTAAATAGTCTTAATCGGATTACTGAGTTACAATGCAGTTTACTAAAAATGGCAGGACCATTTAGTAATCCCTTTAAGTAAAATGACAACAAGTCCTTTCTCCATCTATATTCCAATTGGGATGTTATACGAACAATATAAGGCTGAATACTTTGTAGCTTATATTGACTCGGGAGCAGGAATTTGTACAGCAAAAAGAGGTGTCTTTCCTGAAGAATGTGAAGAGGACTTGCCAAAAATTGCTGGACGAGATTTCTCTCGAAGAATTTTAATTCTTTGCAAAGGAATAAAACAAGTAGAAATCCTTGTGGGAGGAGCAAGTCAAACACCTTGGTACAAGGTAAAGACACCACCAATCTATTTTCATGATACATGAGCTGATATCCTGTTAAGAAATAACTTCTTACAAATGTTTAAGAAGTACACACAAGACAATGAGTCAAGAAGACTTATGGTCACTACAATTTGTGATCATAAAATTATCGTTCAAAGACTCAAGGTTGCTTTTTATCAACAATTGTCGATAATATTTTGCAGCCAGCATGGTGATAAAGGACAACTTTTTCACCCAAAAATGAAAGATCCAAGAAGGTTTGGAGAAACCATGTTGAAAATAACAACAGAACAAAAACTCCAAACAGAGGATATGGAGCTTATCAAGGTAACTCTAAATCATAGAGATATAGAGTTAGAAAATAAGGTATCCCTTGAAGATGTCAAAAAGAGGCTCAACGAAAGTTATAATGAGCATCCTTTGGCATGGTGGGATAGAAATCAACTCAAAGCCAGCCTTACTCTAAAGGAAGGCAAAGATTATGAATTCGTCAGATATAAGCATATCCCGATGAACATAACAGATCAAAGGGATATGAGAATGATTATCAAGGAACATTTGGACCTTGGTCTAATCAAAGAAGGAGTTTCACCATATAGCAACCCAGGTTTTCTGGTCAGAAATCATGGTGAAATAAAAAGAGGAAAACCCAGGTTAGTTATTAACTACCAAGGTATTAATAAAATCCTGTAGTTTGATGGGTACTTCATACCTAGTAGAGAACACCTAATTAGCTGTGTACGAAATGCTAGAGGGTTCTCAAAATTTGATTGTACGTCTGGATTTTACCAGATTCGAATGGAAGAAGGCAGTAAGAAATTCACAGCCTTCTCTACTCCACAAGGACACTATATTTGGGAAGTTATGCATATGGGATTGGCCAATGCACCCCAAATATTTCAAAGAAAAATGGATAATCTTTTTAAATATTATTTCAACTTTATGTTTGTTTATATTGATGATATTCTTATAGCATCAAAAAACATAGACGGACATGTTAAACACTTAGAGATTTTCTCTAAAATTTGTAAACAAGAAGGACTTGTTTTATCTGAAAAGAAAGCAGTCATAGCAACAAGGAAAATTGAATTCCTTGGTATTGAGATTGATGAAACTGAAATAATTCTACAACCCCATATTGTGGAAAAGGTAAAGAATTTTTCAGATAAACTCAAAGATGTAAAACAACTCCAGAGTTTTCTAGGAGTAGTTAATTTTGCAGGGAGAACATAAAAAACTTAGCAATGTACAGAAAGGTGTTCAGTCCTTTGTTAAAAAAGGATGTCAGGTTTATATGGACCGATGACCATACTAAAGGGGTAAACCAATTAAAGGAGATATGTAAGAATCTCCCAAAAATGGCTATACCCGTAGATGAAGATGATCTGGTATTATTCACGGATGCCAGTGACGAATGGTGGGCTGCAGTCCTTACCAAGATCACCCCGGATGGAGAAATACCATGCAGATACTGTAGCAATCTTTTTTCATAATCTGAGGCCATCAGATGGCATATCAATGAGAAGGAATTTTATGCAGTTAAAAGGGCTTTTGAAAAATGGCCATTATTTTTACTTGCTAAAAAATTCACGCTGAAGGTTGATAACACCCAGGTAAAAGCTTTCTTAAGAAATAAGATTGAATCCAAACCTGAGAAAGCTAGGTTATTAAGATGACAAGAATTATGTCAAAATTATATTTTTGATATTGTTATTATTAAATCTCATGAAAATATTCTTGCAGATTTCTTAACAAGAGATGGAAGTCAGTGACGTGGATTCCATCATGAAAATGCAGAGGAATCTAAGGGAACATCTTGGGTTGCTTCAAACCGAGTTCAACCAGTTAGTCATTAATGCTGAAATGGCTGGCAGGTTATTGCAAGCTGATCGGATCAAAGTATCTAATCGTATTACTGGATGTATGCAAGCTCAAACTCAACTATAGGTTGCTATTCAAGGACCAATTGTTAAGGCTATAGAGAAACCATTGGTTTCTCATAAACAGGAAATGTTAAAATCATTGGTTTTACAAGAAGAAAAAATACAGCCACTGGTTGTAGAACAAAAGGTTGAGGATTCCAAAACCCAAGAAACAAGTGCTAATCTATCATCAGCTTTTGATGAATTGGATGAAGCAACAATTGATGAGAAATACTCATCAAGTCAACCCTCCACCTCTGGGGTAAAAGAGGAAGAGATCAATCTTAGGTCCAACACTGACAATGGTAAATCTAAGATTGATACTAATCCAGCTATTATTTCTCCATTCCAGGTTTATCAACAGAAGTGGGAGAAATTAAAGACAAGGAGTGAAATCAATCCGAACACTTGCAGGGTTGATGTTGCAGGAATATATCCAAGGGTTTGGCTAAAAAACAATGTCAATCCTAAGGATGTAAAGCTCTGGTATGAATTTGGGGCTTTGGTCTCAGTTTATACAACATCGCCAAGCTTCCCGGAGATATCACAGTTACCAAATGGATCCAGAAAGCAGTTCAAAAAACATGGGCAAATAATGATCATTTGTTCAGAGGAGATGTGCTAGAATTATATTTCTTCAGTGCAGCACCAGAACCAACAGGAAAAGGATCACACGAACCCTTTCATTTCATCAAGCTAAGGAGACCTGATATGACGAGCCATAAATTTATCAAGGATCCTAAAGCTAAAGAAATACCCTTGGTATCCACTTTTGGAGAAAATGAAATCTCAATCAGAAGGGCATGGGGTATTTGGGTCTGTCTCACCGAGACGGACAAAGTCAAATTTCCGTTCAAATTCTACCAGAATTCTGTGAATGGATCGTTCCTGTTAAATACAATGACAGGAAAAACTACGGCTTTCGCGGAAGAACTCTTCGAAAAGAAAAGAAACTTTTTGTTGAACAACAAGCTGCCGGGGAGTAAAGAAACTCGCCGAAAATTTTGTAACATGGCTCACATAGGAATATGGTCAGAGGTTATCTGCCCAGAATGTCCTGATCAGAAGGAGCCAGAGTTCAAAAAAACATTCAGACCCCAAACGTATCGAAAAGATTTTTTCGAGACAAGCTAAGGTAGACAGGGACCACCAAAGATGCGTTTTTTCAGGGGACCACTGCAAAAGCAGAAGATGCCCCGACAAAAATAAAGAAGACATGTGAGGAGGATAGAGCCAAAAGAAAAAGGACGACATATGACTCCTCCACCAACAAACGATGACATCAATAATGGTATTACAGGACAAGGTGGATAACGGGTGATTCATCCACTAGCTAAAGATGCCATTATTAATGGCATAGAAGGACAAGACAAACAGCTGTAAGATTTCCTGAAGTTTCTCGGTGAAACGAGTGGAACCTCAGCTATAAATACAAGCGTTCAAGGAAGCTGAAGATATCGATCATTCCCTTCAGTTTTCTTACAAATAAATTGTTGTAATTTTCTCTTTCTAAGATTGTAATAAGTTTTTTTTTTATGTATTTCAAGAAAAAAGTTACTATGAGTAGCTAAACAAGTTATATTCTCCTCTTCAAAGGAGTTGATTTATGTAATAATATTATGTCTGAATAATTTTTCTAAAGTCTCTTGTTCTTTCATGCTCATATTTTTTAATTAAATTCATATATCATACGCCTTAAGGTAGAAAATGAATTAAGTCTGTGCTGGGTGTCGTTGAAGAAGCTTGTGCAGAAACCATCTGTTGCAACTACGTGGTTGGACTGTGGGGAGCACTTCGTAAAACTCGGCAGGTATGACCCGACGACACTATGGTCAAAGAGGTTTTTGAATTTAATTTATCTTATGGAAGCATGTTGGACCCTAATCCAGAGTATATCGTCTGGAAACCTTGCGTAACCGATAGTTCTGCTTGGCCTGAACTGGTTCGATAGGTAAAACAATGTCACGTACAAAGGATTAAATGCTAAACACTTTGTTAAGACAAATTTGGGGACCACTAGGGAGTTGAAACAAAAAAATTTGAGTGTAGGGAGTTAAGAGAAAGAAATGTTTGGGTTTGGAGATTTTAAAATAATTTGTCCTTAATATTTTAGGAATCAAATATATATAACTACGGCCCCTCTATTATAAACCAAAAACACTTGTATCTTAGTTGAGAAAGTTCCGTTATTTTCTTTAAATAAATGGAGCAAGGATCGATTCCTCATTCCCTCTTCTGAACGTTATTTTTTTATTTTTTCACATTGTTTACCTCTTATTCTCTCTCTCTCTCTTTGTTTTCCCCCTTTTTCCTTCTTCTCTCTCACATCCGTACTTTGTTTTCTTATTTCTCTTTTCTTCTTTAATGTCATCGAATATCTAAATTAGTATTTTTTTTAATGATGATAAAAAAAAATTACTGAAATTTTAAAATTTATTTTCTAAAAATATATAAAATAAAATGACATTATAATAACAAATAAAATAAATAAATCTTCCATATTAATTGAAAAAACAACTTGAAAGATCTAAGATATTTATATAATTATTGATAATTTTAAAATTTATCCTCTAAAATTACACTCTCTCTATTTCATATATAATCACTTTTTCATTTTTTTAAAAAAATTATATAGACTTGTACGGTAATTAATAATATTTTTCAACTTTTTTAATTAATATGTCCATAATTTATTGGACTTTTTATTAAATATATAGATTACTTTCAATAATTTTTTACATTATATAAGTATTCATTAAATAAGAATAAATTTGAAAAGTTATTTACCAATTGAAATTTTCGAAAAAATTGTTAATGTGTGTGAGAAAGAAGTAAATATATATATATATATATATATATATATATATATATATATGTGTGTGTGTGTGTGTGTGTGTATGTGTGTGTGAGACAAATTGATTATTAAATAAATTTATATATATATTATATTTAAAGATAGACACATATATATTTTTAAAATAATAAAATAACATATTTAAAATAATAAAAGAGAATGAGAAACAATAAAGATGTAGTATTTTGTTTTTAGAGTGATCGTGTTTGTGATTACTCTTTACAGCTATCATCGAAAAAAATCAGTCTCGACCATGGATATTAACAAAACTAGGCTTCAAAGGAAATTAAATGGAGGATGATTTTCTCTTGGATGCATTAATGATGATATGTATTGAAAGGAAAATTAACAAAAATCTTTGTATTGATAATATCAATAAACTTTAAAAATTCTAATGAACATCGAATTCCTTTAATGTAAAAAATTTTTGTTCGCAACATACAGTTGATGTTTAATTAGATGAATATAAATGATACTGTAATTTGTCTTTTCTTTTTTAATATTGTGTCTAGCTTGTAGACGGTCCCCCCATAACCGAAATCCTGGATCCTCCCATGTCCACATGGAAGGTAAAAATAGTTTTCTTCTCTCCCTCTCTTTTCCCGAGGTGAGAATATGTGAAATATACTGTGTATGTATCCCCATCTACCAATCTCTCCACTATCTCCATCTATCATCGACCGACGAGCAGAGCGGCGGCGGCGGGCGAGGTTCGGCGGCAGTGGTGATACGACAATGTCTCATGTAAGCCATGGATTAGCTTCCAAGATTTCCTAATCTGGCTCGACGGAGGCAGTGTCGCTATGTTGTTTTCGTGCGAAGTGTGTCGTCGCGCGAGGGGGATGGTGATCTTTGGTGTCTCTCTCGTCGAGTTCCATCCATGGATGAGCTTCTAAGCCTCCAGATCTGCACTCTACGGGATGAGGGTGGTGGTTGCTGTGAGCAGCGGAAGAGGCGGCGCTTGGGTGATTTCCGATTTACAGCCTTGGAGTTGATTTCTCGAAAGCCTCCTGATCTGTAAGCGAAGAGAGGTGCGACATCAGATCTTGGAGACAAGGTTCTCACGTCGGCAGCAGATCAGAAAGAGGAGAGCAGCGACAGTGGCTGGAAAAGGGAGAAATAGTGGCGGTCGTGAGAGGAAAGTCTGGAGTTCCAGCGACGCGGCGGCGGGGCGACGATGATTCCTTGGGCCGTGAGAGGGATGGATAGATGCATGTATATACGCGCATAAGCATAAACACAAATGTTGTTTGTTGTTGTATGTGTTTGATAATAATTATTTTATTTGTGTTTAAATGCATGGGCTGCTTCATCATAAAATTGTGAGAATTTTGATTTTCTCACTTTTACAACTTTGTCTAATATTTTAAAAATATTATGACTTGGTTAGTTTCATTGAGTGGTAGTGAAAAAGTTGTACTAGATATATATTTTTAAAATATATATTTGGTGGGATGTGCGTTCCGGGATAATTAAGGTATTGTCCTTGTTGAGGGTGGACCAAAATACCAACATGTTTGTTGATCTAGCAAAACCTAGTGATGATAGTAAATATAATGAGTAAATTTTCATTATTTCCAAAAATTGGACCGCTGGGTATAACGACGGTTATCTATTTTGCCCATATACGGGAGTTGGACCTAAACTGTTATTCCGGTGGATGGGTTAGGACAGTCACTTATAATATTTTCAACGGAGAGTTTTTCTAATGCCCTATAGATTTTTGTCTTCATGCAATCTCTTTAAGGAATGCATCTTCTGCAATTCCTTGGAGTAGTATCTTCGATGAAAACCTTTGAGTTAGTGTATTTCATGTAGTCTCTTAGGTTGATGCATTCGATGTAACCTCATGAGTTTATGATTTTTAAAGTCTCTAGGACTTATCGAATTCTTCATAGTTATCATAACTTGATGAACTTTTTTATAGTCATTATGACTTGATGAATTTTTGTATAGTCATTATGAATTGATACATTTTTTATAGTCGATATGGTTTTTTTTGAAAAAAAATTTTACAATCGGTGCGACTTCTTCTATAAATTTTTTATAGTCGCTACGACTTCATGAATTTTTTATAGTCCTCATGACTTGATAAATTATTTATAGTCGCTATGACTTGATAAATTTTTTTATAGTCGATATGACTTCTTTTGAAAAAAAAAATTATAGTTGATGTGACTTCATGAATTATTTATAGTCGATATGACTTTTTGGATTTTTCTTTATAGTCGCTATGACTTTTTGGATTTTTCTTTATAGTCGATTTAACTTCATGAATTGTTTATAGTCGCTATGACTTTTTGTTGCGCTCTAGGAGAAATAACGTAGTGCTTAACATGGAGTACTTAGGAATGGATCAAGTTCCCAAGATTTTGTCTCATGGAGAAGTCCTAAACCCACTCTATTAGATGGTGAGGTATCCCGGGACCTTATTTTTATCGTATTGATCTCTTATAGAACTGTGGCTTAGGTAGTCCTACAGGCTGGCCAAGCCACTGTTGGATGGGTAGCCTGAATAATTGCATGGGTCGTGACGTATAAGTTAAGCATTCGTTGATGGAGCTGGGTTTCTTCCTATATAATGAAATATAAAAATAAACAAATAAACGTAAGTTTATTATTAAACATAAAATAAATGAGAAAAATTATATGTAGTGCAAATAAAGTAGCAGCAAGCAATCTATTTTAGCTTGCAGGTGTTTGCCCTATGAGTGTAGAGTTTTTGTAGATTGACATGACTCTCTGTCTTGTGTTATATTTCGTCGTATTTTTCTTCTTGTTTTTTTTTTCCGAGGAGTGCAACTCATCAGTTTCCTCGATGCGTATATATTTTTTGGCTCTAGACAACAGCTCCTCTAAGCTGTTCGAGGATTTTCCTGCTATAGATTCCTTGAACCTTCCAGGGCGCAAGTTTTGCTGCATTATTCCAGACAGCAAATCGTGATTCACGTGTAGGGCTTTGTGAACTGCGTGAGTAAATCGTCGAACATATTCTCTCAAGCTTTCTCCTTCTTTCTGAACAAATGTGAATAAGTATGCTGCTATTTTCGGGTATTTCTTGTTAATTGAGAATTGCTGCAAGAAACACTCGGTGAGTTGCTCCAAGTTGACAATAGATCCAGACGACAGCTTATTGAACCATGTGAGAGCTCGCCCTGATAACGTTATTCGGAATATCTTGCAATAAGCAACATCTGTAATTTTTCGATATGATCTTGAGGATCACTAGTTCCATCGAACTCAGATAGGCTGGGAATTTTGACTACCGTAGGCAATGCTTCAGATAGAATGGCGTTAATGAACGGGCTCCGACGTGCAGGAAAGATTGCTCACGAATTAACTCCAAGTTACAAATGTGTGAGATCCATCTCCACGGGTTGGATTAGTGGTTTTGTTTTTGTCAGAGATGTCGTGAACTGTGTGAGCACTTATTTTACCCTCTTTGCGAGTCGTATTTTTCTTAGTTCCCACGTGATCTTTGTCAATTGTTTTTGGCGCGGTTTTCTTTGGGTCTTTGTTACCGGGGTCATGAGATGAGGACCCTCTTCTATGATCTCTCTTGTCGGTGCTTCGACGTTGACGGGATGCCACGAACTGAGCAATCGCTTCAGTCGTTGTGCGTGCAGTTGTTCCTTCCATTAAGGCTGTCAACATTTCATGTGTGAAACTAAATCCAAGCGGTGGTTCGGAGATGAGAGGTGGGTCTTCATTGCTATTATTTTCTTGAGCTATTTGTGATGAAATATGCATTCTCAATGATGCAGTGAACAATTTTTCACAGACGGCGTCAAGCTGATGTAGCATAAAATTGATATTACCCGATTAGAAAAAATATGGGTAACTTGTGGAGATCTGGATAGCCGGATTAATACTCAAACTGTTTCAAATACCAAACTTCGTGGGTTGTTACATGCATCACAAAGCAAAGTGAGTGGCGTCGGGAGTTGCCCGGCGAAGACACACCAACGCTCAAATCAGTATTTGCATGTGACTATAGAGAGCGTACCTTAATAATGAGAGGACTTGAGCTATTTATAGATAGCCGGAGAGTTTCATAGGCTTGAGCCTCTTATAGGCTTTTAAGAATTTATGGGTTTGATAAAGTGTCCAAATAAATAATATGAGACTCAAATGGATTGAGTCATTGGACTTGGGTGGAGAGAAAATCAAATTGGGTCATAACCCATCATTTATATATATATATATATATATATATATATATATAATCCCATATTTTCTATGTGCTAGTAAATGATGCAATTTTTGGAAAACAGATATAAAACAAAAATCTATTACTTATTTATTTAATTTAAAATAAATTAAATGCAATATATGAAACAAATTAAAAGATAGTCGTAGAAGTGAAGTAATTAATATATTGTTTGAATAGTTTATGGTGATCGAAGTGGTCGCGGTTGCCCACAAAACAGGACATTCCTTACGTGCAAACACATTGTGCTTCAATAATACATATTCTCTTTATTCAAAAATAAAATAATAATAATAATAATAATAATAATAATAATAATAATAATAATAATAATAATAATAATAATAATAATAATAATAATAATAATAATACTACTACATATTGTCTCCATTCAACAACTTACTTGCATGCCTTCCTCAAAGTCTCCACTCCATTTGACTTAATTACTACCTCTCTCCCTTCCCCTGTAATCAACTATATGATACCCTCGCCATGGATGATACGATTCCAAGTTCAAATTTCAGTTTTAGTCTGTTATCTTTATTTTTTTTTTAATTTTAGTCATTCTCCGATATATGTGACACTAATGCAGTGCTGATTTGAATCTTGACGTGTATAATATCACGTAAACATTTTTTAAGAAAATTGATTGAAATTGCTAAAAATCGAAACATGTAGAATTAAATGAAAGCATAGAGGATCGAAATCGTAAAATGACGAACATACAAGACCAAAATTGCATTTTTTTCACTTCTATAATAATAATAAAATTTTGATTTATATACTACATGCACACATTCTGTTACACACAAAATCACACGTTATTTTTGAAATGACGAAATATCTCATATATACTCGTTATCGGAAAATCTCTTCGTTGAGATAGTTTTGTAGCTTCGAATGTAACGTCTAACCGAGTATGCGACCGAATGAATATATATACATTTTTCTATACATGTACGTTTTAGAAATTTAATCAGATGATGGATGAGTAACGGAAGACAAATATATGGTCACGTACTATGGCCTCATGCCAGTTACATTTACATATATGTAGACTATTATAGTTATTATTATCATTATTATACGTTAGCTAGCTTTTGTGGGTTGGAGTATCATTAAAGTATGAATTCTATATTTAGCATAGTGGGATGGATAGATACAATTGACTTGTCCAAACTGAAACTCTTCTAACATTCACTAATTTATTCAAACAACAAGAATCACCATTATCCTCCACCTTTCTCTCACACTCTGTCTCTGTCTCTGTCTTTGAAGCTATAACAAACAATTTGTATTTGTAGCACTTTGTGCATGGTGATGGTGGGGAGGAAGAAGAAGAAGGGACATGGAGGCTACGGCGGGGCCGCCGATGGATTGTAACAAGGACATCTCTTCCCCTAATATTGCCAAGGGCAAACGTACCAAAAGGTTGAGGGTTCTTTCCCCTATTCCCTTGACCATTCATGCCCCATCATTTCTTATCGAAGATAACACAAGCAACCACCAATATCTCAGCCCCGATTACTCCGACGAGGAGGAGGAGGAGGAGGACGACGACGAGGAGGAGAGCACCACCACGGAGGAGGAAGACACCGCAAGGTGCCTTATCCTCTTAGCCAATGGTCATTTCTCCCCTACCAAACACCCTCGTGGCGGTCATCAATATCATCATCAAATTCCCACCAGCAACAAGATGATCACCAACAAGGGTACTATGTACGCATGCAAAACGTGCGATCGGGTTTTCTCCTCGTTTCAGGCCCTCGGCGGCCACCGCGCCAGCCACAAGAAGCCCAAGAACGACAAGAAATCGTCCACGTCGTTATTCGACGAAGAGGATTTCCCATCTCCATCCAATATCTCGTCTTACAAGAGCAGGATGTCTCTTTCCCTGCAACTGATGAACACCAGCAACGCCAATAATGCCTCGCCCCGGATTCACGAGTGCTCCTATTGCGGAGCCGAGTTTACATCCGGCCAGGCACTCGGAGGCCACATGAGGAGGCACCGTGCAGCCTCCGGGCCTATTAGTCCATTATCTAAACCTCCATTAATGCCTACCAAAGAATTCGAATTCGACCTCCGGATCAAGCCCAAAAACGTGTTGTCGTTGGATCTTAATCTTCCGGCACCCGACGACGACCATCAAAGATGATTTAATTTGCCTTTGATTCGAAGCAACAAATTAAAAAAGGTTCAGAAAGAAAGTAGTAGGCTTTCGGCTGCCATTATTGATTGGAAGGTTCATTAATATTCTTTTCTTTTTTTTTTCTTCAATGCATCATTGATCTTCCACATTACAACATTATTTCATTAACAGACATGAATTCAATCCACTGTGATCAATTCTTTCTTTGTTTTAATTCCCCCTAAATTGAAACGGACTTATATATTACATTCATTATTTTCTTTGATTCTTTTAATGACAGATATTAATGTTTCATATTTATTTTTCCCTATAAATTTATTTTGTGCTCTTATGTGGATACATGTGATCTTGTAGCTGTGTAATAGAAAAACAAAGTAATTTATTCCAATAACGACTGACTAAGCAACATTAATGTTGGACAACTAAGGAATACAATTGCATTTCTTCGATCTAAAACATTAATATTAATTTAGATCACATTAGCAATTATTTTATTTTGAAAAAAAACGTGACGAAGTTTGACTAGTAGTAATAGTTAATTTTAAGTACGTAGTTAGAAGTTGATCCCCGATTGATAGGTTACGCCGGGAGCCCAATTTTCCGGGATAACTTGGCTCGCGACGGCGACTTTTTGGGAGTCTTTGGATGTTAACCTCACGGAAAACGGGCCTTTCTCCCCATTATGTAAGTCGATTTTCCATGTAACACCCCACGATAGTTGCATAGGCATCCATGCATTCGAATTCGACGCTTGAAGCTCGATCGTCCCGAGGTCGCCGTCTCCGTTCACAAACTCCATCACGAATGCTAGATAATTAGTGTTGGAACCCGTATCGATCCTGAAGTGGATATTGGTGTTATAATGACATGGAACCCTGCAAAACCCAAAAACAAGATTATATTAACTTTTGTGCTACATTTTCTACTAAAATATAGAGATCGGAGGATGATCCATCACTTTCTCAAATAAAAACAATTGAGTTTTTATGTGAGATTTCTTTCCATGTATATATACATATATTAACGTAGGATTTGCCTTTGGTATTGGATGTTGATTCTTCCGGCGGAACGTAACGGGTCGGCATGTCCCGGATTTGCCATAGATCCGAATGCCTTCCCACTCAAGTCCAAGTGATTATTTTCACATCCGGGACACTGATCTGTTATTGTTACAGTGATCGGATTCCCAGAACAAGCTGTGTTTTCCGTGCATTTGACCTATTATTAGAAAATATATACGACCTTGCATTAATCTATAAGTTCGTAGTTTTATAATTTCAAAGATAACGAGTAACGAAAACTTGATTAAATGGGATGTATATAATTAAGAACCTGAAAACAAGCTCCACAGCCCATTCCTGAATTAAATATATCATTATTTCCTGCAGCTATCATGGCATAATACGGCGAATTTTCTACTTCGGTACTGTATCCACAAGCTCCCCCATCTGCCAAATAAATTGATTAATATACGAAAGATTTTGATGAATTATTTCGTTGCCTTGAGAAAATAATATTCAAATATCTACTTGAATCCAAATAATGTCATAAAATGGAGATTTTTTTTTCCACCAGGAAAAAAAAAACAATTGGTGCAAATATAAAATATATAGTAATTTAAAAATTATAATTACTGCTACTGCTATTACCACTGCCACCTCCCGATGGGTTCCCATACCATGTCGCTATGCCGGATAATAAAGCGGCCGTTGAAGAATCGTTACCGGAACTAAAATTAATTATAATGGCCAAAATGGCGAAAATACTCTGAAATTTTATACGAGTGAGCATGCTGATCTAGTTCTAAAAAATTTTTGAAAAAAAAAAAATAATAGGAATATAGTGATATAGTTATGTTTGTGCTTGTGTACGTCCCATGGGTCGATATTTAGCTTTTATAGAGTAAAAAATAAATTAAATCATTTCACGTTACCATATATGTACAAATTAATCCTTAAATTAGGGCATTTACCGTGCACACGTTGATTTGAAATAATCGATTTGTATATGGTAATTGCGGTCATTTTGACACCGTGTTAATAACCTCTAAAACCAAAAATCAAAATCAATAATTCTACTACGTACTGCAATTTTTTTTTAACTGGTGATTGTGCAATTTATAGCCAATTGTCCCTTAATATACGATGTTATCAAATTGAAAAAGTCGTTTTTAATTTAATATATATATATATATATATATATATATATGATAATTCTAGAATTCATATCTGTTGGGCTTTCAAATCATTATTTGCATATTGTTTTAGGCCTGTATATATTGAACCATGTTTTAAAGTTGAGCAATTTCAATTGGACTTGCAACAAAAGGAACAAATCGAAAAATGAAGGTACGTGCCCACATTATCATAAAATTATGTATGGGCTCGGCCCACATATTTTGTAAATTATTTTTCATTAAATTTACGAAAAACATGTTTTATTGTAATTGAGACTTCGTTTGAACTAGTGTTTATAAAATATTTTTATTTAAAAAATAAGAATAAATATGTGTTGTGACAATTATAAACATTTTATCGTTTTTTTTTTCAATTCTAAAAACATAAAACACATTTCAAATATTGTTCAAAAACTATATTTTAAGAGCAATTTCTAAAAACATTATTCAAAAATCTTGTCCAAACATTTACTTTAATTTTTTAATTTATAAAATATTAAAAACATTTTTTCAAACACTTGTCTAAACGAATCTTAAATTAATTATGATTTCACGTATTTATCTTTTATGATTTAATATTATATAGAAGAATCTTTTAAAATTAAAATAAAATATTTGCATCAACACCAATTTACTCAATGAGAATCGAAAAATAATAACCGCATGATCGAATCCTCGTAGTTGGACTTCTTTTTACAATTTTTTATTTCAATCATTTAGGGTGCTAGTCACTGCTAGCTCCAAATCAATTTAATGCAATCAAAGTCGGCAAGTGCGGGCCGGGGTGGTATTATTTTAATAAATATAAAAAAAATAATTATTATTAATGAGAAGCCCAGAAGAGATTTCTTAACGTTCAGGCAATGTAATACTTTACTTGCACTCATTACTTTTCTTTTTCATTTATTTATACTTTTTTTTCTTTGTTTTTGCATGTTGACTTACATGCATATGTCACTTTCATAGCTTGTCCCTATGACTTTAGCCACATATATATACTTATCATTTATATATTATATAATAATTCCTTTTAAATTTATCTATTAAATCGAAGAGTATTAGTAATTATTGTACGTTGAAGTGGGTGTTATGTTAAGATCATCACTCTACGTACCCTTCTCACACAATCTACGATTAATTTATTCCAATATAATTTCCATTGTTTTCTACTTATTACTGATATACATATGTGAAATTTATATGCATAGATTTTTAATTACTATAATTGAATTATGTAATAAATATATTCATAAAATTATATTGCATGCAACACCTGCATTAGATTGCTAATGTACGTATTGTTGTTATGTATATGCTATTTTTTATTTTTTTTGGAATGGGAACTTAAAATCAGGGGTGGGCCCACCATAGCCAAAAACTTTGAAATTTTTTTTAGTATATAATTATATATTTTGTGAAACAATATATATTATATAAGTACTTGGCCCCTCAGGTGAATGAAATTACTGTGTGGCTTATTGGTAGACCATTTTAAACTTAAACTTGAAATTGAAATTGAAATTGGAAGCTTTGAGCCAAAAAAATTTTCCCTTTTACCTTTTGTTTTTTTTATTATTTTTTACGGTCTTTTACCTTTTGTTTTAATTAAAATATGTAAATAATTTACAAACTAATAAAAATAAATTATGGTCTATTCATTTGAACTAATAAAAAAAAAATTAAAAACCTCTATTCTTCTAATTTTCTTCTTCTTCGTAGTTAAACATCAAAAACGGTTACAACAAAAA
This sequence comes from Henckelia pumila, assembly GCF_033568475.1. Lineage (NCBI taxonomy): Eukaryota > Viridiplantae > Streptophyta > Magnoliopsida > Lamiales > Gesneriaceae > Henckelia > Henckelia pumila. The sequence continues at coordinate 133,928,424 of NC_133123.1, read as the reverse complement.
TAAAAAAAGAAGAAGAAATAACTCGACTTTCACGATCGGTCAAAGAACTAGCTGCCCCAACGAAACTATATGCTGCATAATTCGCTGATCTACGGACAAAAGCAAATAAACAACAGTGAAGTTTTGCTTCTAAAAATCATGTTATGTGCTACTTTTGACACATACAAAATATATTATATATTTTAATACCTTAACTTACTACATTTTCTACTATAATTACTCCTAGTATTCAGATGCATACGTTGCGTGCTTATATAATTTATTTTTTAATTAAAAAATAAATTAAATGATGAAATTAAAAAATATATAAAAATAAAGTTTTCGTATATAAATATCTACCAAATGACAAAAAACGTGATATTTTTGTGATTAAATAACTATCAAATGACAAAAAAATATTGGGCATATCAATGTATTAAAGTCTCATTCATTTTTAATATGATATGTTAAATTAAATTATGGTAATTTTGATATTTAAACGACGGATCATGACATGACTAAAAGGTTTTAAGTTTAATAATATAGTATAATGACATGACTAAAAGGTCTCAAGTTTAATAATATAGTATAGATATACCAGCGAAAAATAAATATTTTAAAATGCTGCTATAGATTGATTTTTGTTTTTCATTTTTTATGTTATATATCTTTATGATAATTATTTTATAGAATAAATATATTATTTAAAATTATACACGTATATTTTGAAGTTATTCAATAAGTTTGTTTTTTTTTTAAGAATCATTTTTCGATATAGATGCAAAATTTATTGGGGGATATGGAGATAAATCCCTATTACCAAACCCAACTTAGAGATCAGTCCCCATGCCCTTCAATTTAGTATTGCACTCCCTGAACCTCAAAAGTTATTTCTTTTAACTCCCTAGTCAACACAATCACGTGTATTTCACCTTCTCTCTCTTCTCTTCACCTCTTTTCTCATGCCGTTTGTTTTTAACCTATTTTCTCACAAGCAGGTTTATTTTTCACCTCTTTTCTTATCTTCTCTTACACGATTTTGACTGTAAAACCCCAGTCATGGACGACGAAGGCCACCGGAGAGGAAGCTGACCTCTTCCCTTCACGTTTTTCACCTTTTTTCTCATCTCCTCTTTCAAGATTTGTACAGTAAAATTCCACCATGGACAAGGAAGGCGACTGGAGAGAAAGCTGACTCCGTGATAAAAATTATACGGTAAATCATATCCTTGTATTTTTTTCTAGTTGATACGATCTTACCTTGCGATTTTCTCCTCTCCTCTATTTCACGATTTCTACATTAAATCCCTAGCCTCTCGGACAACGAAGGTGTTGAAGATGAATCTGAAAACCTTGAATTAATATTTGTAATCCCAGTAAGCATGACAATGTTTCTGTAGTTTTCCTAGATTTGATTTTTCACATTATGCCTCGTGATTTTGATTCAATTTTCTTGATGCGTATAGGTAGATTTATGTAATTGATTTTGTTGTTTTGAATGCTGCTTTGATTGTTCGAATCAAAGCAGCAGTAGCAGCGAAACTATTAGAAATTCTCTTTGGTGTTATTTTTTAAATTGAATTAGAGATTCCGTTAATATAATCTATGTTTGTGGTTGAATTTTTTGGATTGGAAATTAATGTAAGCTAAGTGGTGTTTTTTTTAAAAAAAAATTAAAGTGTTATTGATTCAATTACACAATTTGATAAATTGCATTGTGTGGTTGTTAAAGGGTCGGAGGAAATAGGTGATTGATTTATTTATTGCATTCAAACTCCTTGTGTGGTGTGTTGATTAATTTAATGTTGCACTTGCGATTTCATATTTTCTTCGTATTTTGCAAAACATTTGCGGAATAAAAAAGGGTTGTTGGATGAAGATAATGACTGTTGTTGGTTATATTTTTTAGCTGTATATTCTTCTTGGGTGTCGTTGGTCAATGTGTCGCTCTTTGATCAGGGGCTAAATTTATGTGATTTATTTTGTAGGTTATCGATATAATTTGTGTTATTATGCTATCGTTCAAGAAGGCTGGAAGATCCAAGTGTGTTAACAAAGACAGTTAATTCCTTTGATAATTACATATTTTAGTTGGTAGAAGTTGCAAGTAGTTTTCTACAATTGTCAATATAAAAGTGAGCTACCAGAAGATATGAAATTGAAAAATTGATGATTAATCACAATCTTAAAATATAAGATGGTGTCCAGTCCTTATAATACATTTTATTCATTTTTTTTGTTTATATTTGAATTTTGTTTAAGCTAAAAATTATGGTTATCGTCTTTTTTTCAAGTTTATGTGCATTTTTTGTTTATTTTGTTGAAGTTTATTTTTCAAACCATTGTTTGTTTGATCGATTTTTTCTTGTAGTTTATTGTACTAAAAAATGGCATAATTTACTCTAAATTCATGTTTTTACTTATCTTCTCAAAAAAAAATATAGTGCTACGCTCGAGACGACGATGAAGCATGGAACTACGAAAAAGATTGCACGATGAATAGTGTTAGAACGCGTATTACGAAAACCATATTATCCGAAATTTGTTTAGTAAAGATCCATGAACTTTAAAATTTGTATTGCTGGATATGTTTATGGTAGAAAACATTTTGAGTTAGTATATGTGTACCCCTTCAGAATTAATATGTGTTGGTGTCCAGGACAATGTGCCTATTGCGTTAATATTGCATTTTGATATTCTGATGACTGAGTTTATTTGTGTTTTTTTACAAGCACAACTTAATATATTATATGAAACGACCCTAACTCTATAATTAATAAATAAATATGCGGAATTTTTTTTTTTTTTTATACTTACTAAATATAACATGTACATACATGCTCATACATATATGCACAGAATAAATGGATTTAAAAATAAATAACTAAATAAATAACTCAAATAAAAATGCATTCTTTAATAAAATAAATATCTGAGTCAAATATTGAATTAAAATACTGCATAAATAAAATGATTAAAGTTTGCATGCACTGAAAATATTTAAATAAAATATTCCAAACCACAACCACTGAAAATAATTAAAATGTATAACATGCTGAAGTATTCAAAACATGCAATGTGACTCAGACATCTATCACGGTCACGGGGATCACTGCCAGTCTGCTCATACGTCCTCGCCTCCGGTGGGTACTACATCCTCTACGTACTCACCTGCACCATACCAGTGTAGTGAGCTTAGAAGCCCAACATGCTAACATAACAAGGATTTAAAATAATTTAAATCACTTTAATACTAATACATAACATATACATGAATGAGCATGCTTAAAATAACATCATGACACAACATAACTTAAATTAACTTAAATATCATAATCATACATAATACATAAACATTGTTGAGCAAATTATTTTCTAACATTGCATGGTTGTATCCATAGTGTAACCTTAAATCATACATCAAATACTGATCAGCGTGGAAACCAACGTACGTGGCGGTGACGAATCACCTCTTAAATTGGCAGTAAACTGCCCTTCAATAGTTCACATATGGGGACGAATCCCCCTCAAATTGTCACACTACTTCAACTTTCAACATAAAATATTTTCTTTTGCTCAACCTTAAACATTAAATCATGCATAAAATTATTTCATGAATGCATGCACTTAAATAAAATGTGTGTCCTTCATATATATTTAATTTAATTTCATACTAACAGATAAATATAAAAATAATCTTCAATGCATAAAAATAATTAAATATATATTCAGGACACATGCAATTTCTCATGGATTGTACTGAACTGCTGGCCCTAACACTCAAGCCCATTTACTTAAATCTGGCCCATTAACACTGAGACTGGCCCAATAACATACTTAAGCCCAATAAAAATTATTCTAAGCCCAATTAAATAATTAAAGCTCATTAAAACATTCTTGGCCCAATAACAACCTATTTTTGGCCCAATGGGCCCTAAAGCCCAAAGATTGGCCCAATAACTTCCATGGGCCCCAAGGCCCATAAAAATTAGTGGACTCACTTAATTAATTTAATTAAGCCCAAATACTTAAATTTAACCCAAAGTAATTAAATGAAACCCAAAACATTTTATTTCAAATTAAATGGCCCAAAAACCAATTAAATCATAAAATACTTTAAAATTAAAAAGACTCGAGCCCGGCCCACCAACCCGGACCCGGACCAACTTAACCCGACCCACCACACTACTGACCCGACCCAAGCCAAAGACCCGACCCGGAACCAAACCCTAACCCTAAACCCGACGCCCCCTTTTCCCGGCCTGCTCCAGCCGCCCCTGGCCGGAGCGCCACCGCCCAGACGTAGCCCACGTCTGGGCGGTTCGAACCTAGCCCCTGAACCCAACCCATGCAGCCTAGCTCCTAGCCGAACCGAGCCCTTCCCGAGAACCCTACCTGCGCACCCCTCTCGGCCGAACTGCTCTAGCCTTGGTTCTAGGCTCGTTTGGCTCGAACCACTCGAGCCATTCCAGCCTAGACCCCTTCTACACAACCTAATAGACCCGACCAGCAGCTAGACTCGATCCAAGCATGACAAAAATGTGAGATGAATGAACAATGAATACGCAAACTTCAAACCACACAACTAATTGTTTTCTGAAAATTCTTTGAAGGATCTCGATGCACATACTACACACACGTATACTACTGATATCGTGAAGAAAGGTGAAAGAATACATGCCTTTCACCGAAGTTTGAAGAGGAAAAACGTAGGTGACGAGTCCGGGACGACGGGACGACGACGACAAGCTTTGGACCTTCAAAAACGTGGCTATGGAGTCTTCCTTGGGTGATGGCTCGATGAAGAAGAAGATGGAGGATGGGTGTCGGCTGAGTGGAAATAACGTGGGGGTAGGGATAGGTTTTGGGTAGAATTTAGGGTTATAATTTAATTAAAAATAGGTTTTAGGATATTAAAAATTTTAATAATGATTTTAATAATAAAATATATAACTTAAAAGATCCAACTAATACTAAAAAATCTGATAACTAAATTAAAATCCCGAAATATTAAATTAAGGGAATTTTAAAAATACTAAAAAGTCATTATTTTGGCTCATTTTGAATAAAAACGGACTCCTAAAATTATATAAAATTAAATACTAAAAATATTGAGGAAATAAAACTCAAAATAATATTTTTGGGCTCTAAAAGGACTCATAAAATAATTTGAATAGAAAGTTGTCATCTCGTCCGTCCACGGTCCCGTCTACGCGATAAAATAATTAAAATACTAAAAATCCTAAAAATCACTAATTATGGGTTAAATGCTTAAAAATAAATTAAATCATACACAAATAATTCACATAATTATTTAACCCATAAATCACAAATTTAAATAATTAAATTCCCTAATTAAGCATGCGGATTTACGTATTAAAAGTTTCGGGTGTTACAATTCACCCCCCCCCCCCCCCCCCCCCTTAAATTGGATTTCGTCCTCGAAATTAAAGTACTTACCCGAACAACTCCGGGTAGCGAGTCCTCATATCTGCCTCGGTCTCCCAAGTAGCTTCCTCCTCCGAGTGATTCAGCCACTGGACTCTGACCATCGGTATGACACGCGTCCTAAGCCTCCGCTCCTCCCTAGCCAAGATCCGTATAGGCCTCTCCTCAAATGCTAACTCTGGTGTCAACTGAAGAGGCTCAAAATCCAACACATGCGACGGGTTGGAGACATATCTCAGAAGCATGGATACATGGAAAACGTTGTGCACTGCCGCTATCCCTGGTGGTAGAGCTAAACGGTAGGCCAACGTGCCAACTCTCTCCAAGATCTCGAATGGCCCTATATACCTCGGATTAAGCTTGCCTCTCCGGCCAAATCGCACTACTCCCTTCATAGGTGACACCTTCAGGAATACGTGATCACCTACAGCGAACTCCAAATCTCATCGTATGGTATCTGCATAACTCTTCTGACGACTCTGAGCAGTCCTCATCCGATCTCGAATCTGAGTCACAATGTCAGCTGTCTGCTGCACAATCTCAGGACCAAGTAAAATCCTCTCACCAACCTCATCCCAATGCACAGGAGATCTGCATCTCCTCCCATACAATGCTGCATAAGGAGCCATACCTATAGACGACTGAAAACTGTTGTTATAGGTAAACTCCACTAATGGCAGTCTAGTCTCCCACGAGCCCTGAAAATCGATGACACAAGCTCTCAGAAGATCCTCGAGAACCTGAATCACTCTCTCAGACTGACCATCTGTCTGGGGATGGAATGTTGTGCTGAACAAAAGTCTAGTCCCCATAGCTATGTGCAGACTCTTCCAAAACGCGGATGTGAATCTCGGATCTCTGTCTGACACAATTGACACTGGTATGCCATGCAACCTAACAATCTCCTTGATGTAAAGCTCTGCATACTGTGTCAATGAGTAAGTATTCCTCACCGGCAAGAAATGAGCTGACTTGGTAAGTCTATCCACAATCACCCAAATCGCTTTGCAACCTCTGGCACTCCTCGGTAAGCCAACCACAAAGTCCATCGTAATATTCTCTCATTTCCATTCCGTAATAGGAAGAGGTCTAAGAAGTCCTGCTGGACGCTGATGCTCTGCCTTGACTTGCTGACAAGTCAAGCACTCTGACACCACTCTCCCGATGTCTCTCTTCATCCCGGGCCACCAATACAATAGTTGCAAATCTCTGTACATCTTCGTACTTCCGGGGTGAATGGAGTACGGAGATGTGTGAGCCTCTAATAAAATCTCAGCTCTCAACTGATCGATGTTCGGTACCCACATCCTACCACGGTACTGAACAATACCATCCACCACTGTATACAAGAGGTTACCCCTAGCCTCATCTCTCTGTCTCCATCGCTGCAACTCCTCATCAGTAGACTGTCCATCCCTGATCCGATCTCGCAGAACTGGCTGCACCGTCAATACTAACAAGCTCGGTGCATGACCACTCGGATAACACTCCAAGTCAAATCTCTGAATCTCGCTCTGTAGTGGTAACTGTACGGTCAAACATGATACCACTGACGACTTCCGACTCAAAGCATCTGCTACTACATTAGCTTTACCCGGATGGTAGCTAATGTCACAGTCATAATCCTTCACCAACTCCAACCATCTCCGTTGCCTCATGTTCAACTCCTTCTGGGTGAAGAAGTACTTGAGGCTCTTGTGATCAGTGAAAATCTTGCACTTCTCGCCATACAGATAGTGCCTCCAGATTTTCAAAGCGAAAACCACTGCTGCTAACTCCAAGTCATGCGTCGGGTAATTCTGCTCATGAACCTTCAGCTGCCTCGACGCATACGCAATAACCTTGCCACACTACATAAGTACTGCGCCTAAACCCAGCTTAGACGCGTCGGTGTACACCACTAACTCCTCGTGAGGTACTGTCACTGCTAACACCGGTGCAGTAGTGAGTGCTTCCTTCAGCTGATCGAAACTCCTCTGACAGTCTGAACTCCAGATAAACTTCGCATTCTTCTTGGTTAAGGAAGTCAAGGGTACTGCAATAGAGGAAAAACCCTTGATGAACTTCCTATAATATCCTGCCAAACCCAAGAAACTGCGAATCTCCGAAGCATTCTTCGGAATACCCCAATTCTGCACTGCCTCAACCTTCGACTGATCAACTGCAATCTCATCTCTCGAAATAATGTGGCCAAGAAATGCCACCTGCTCGAGCCAAAACTCGCACTTGCTGAACTTGGCATACAACCGATGCTCACTCAAGGTCTGCAAGGCTGTCTGTAGATGCTGTCTATGCTCCTCAATGCTCCTAGAGTAGATCAAGATATCATCAATGAAGACTATGATGAACTGATCTAGATACGGCTGAAAACTCGGTTCATGAGATCCATGAAAACCGTTGGAGCATTGGTAATCCCAAATGGCATCACTAGGAACTCGTAATGCCCATACCGTGTCCGGAAAGCAGTCTTGGACACATCTGCATCTCTAACACGCAGCTGATGATAACCAGATCACAGGTCGATCTTGGAGAACACTGAAGCTCCCTGCAACTGATCAAATAAATCATCTATCTTCGGCAGTGGATACTTATTCTTCACTGTGACCCTATTGAGCTCTCGATAATCGATGCACAGTCTCATACTGCCATCCTTCTTCTTCACAAATAACACTGGAGCCCCCCATGGAGAAAAGCTAGGACGAACAAAGTCTTTCTCTAATAACTCCTGAATTTGCTCCTTCAACTCTTTCATCTCGGTCGGAGCAAGTCTGTACAGTGCCTTAGAGATAGGCACGGTGTCTGGCACCAAGTCGATGCTGAACTCCACATCTCTCACTGGTGGAATTCCTGCAACATCCTCCGGAAAGACATCCGGAAAGTCACGAACCACCTCTATCTCTGATAATGATCTGCTAGATGGTTCTGTGGTCGTGACAATACTCGCTAGAAACCCCTGGCAACCCCGTCTCAACAACTTCCTTGCCTGAATAAGAGATATCACCTGAGGAAAATCACTGCTCTGAGATGCATGAAAAGTAAACGGGTTGCCTCCTGACGGTTTCACTGACACTGACCTCCGACGAAAATCAATCGAAGCTCCATTGACTGTCAACCAGTCCATACCCAAAATCAAATCAAAACCACTCAATGGCAAAACCACCATATCTGCTCGAATGGAGTGTCCCTGAAGCTCCAACTCCAGTTCTCGAATAACCTTCGAGGTAGAAATAATCTGCCCGGACGGCATAGTAACATCATATCCACTGTCAATAATCTCAGGTGTGATGCCTATCCGCCTGATAAACTCCAGGGAGATAAACAAATGCGTAGCCCCTGAATCTAGCAATGCAAACGTGGAGTTGCCTCCAACTAGAATTCTCCCTGGACACAGAAAATTTTCAACAATTTCATACCACTACTAAACTTTTCCCCAACAAGTCACTACTAACCCTTAATTCTAATCACAAGTAAAACATGCTTCTTATTCTAACATGCAGATAGATAACCCAAAGAACAACAATTCCATAAAGAAAAACGAAATTCTTAACCAAAGGAAAAATTATAAAATACTAGGGATAAGATATACCGGTGATCAAGGAGGTGCCTGGGTCTGCCTCCTCTGCCTGCATGACGAACACTCTACCAGCAGTGTTCTTCTTCCTTGGGCGGTTAGCTATCTGATGCCCTGGCTCTCTGCAGTGGTAACAAACTCCTGCTCCCAACAGACACGGTCCCGAATACATCTTCTGACACTTCGGGCAAGTAGGAAAACCTATAGCATTAGGGGCCCCGCTCCTCTGCTGCTGTGGCCTCTGCTGCTGCGGCCTCTGCTGCGGATTCGGGCCCTTAGCCGGCCCAGTAAACTGCTTCTTCGCAGGAGGCTGCGAAGATGGTCACTGATACCCCGACTGAAACTGTCTCTTCCCCTGCTGCTCTCGCTGCATCTCTCTCCTACCCTCCTCTGACCTCAGTGCTCTACTAATTGTCGTCTCATATGTAGCGACATCCATCATACGTACGTCGTGCTTAATATCCGCTCTCAGTCCCTCCACAAACTGCCTCATCTTCTCCGGTGGACTGTCTGCAATCAGAGGCACAAAATGACAGCCCTTCTCGAACTGGCTCACGTACTCCACCACTGACCTGTCCCCCTGCCGGAGACTCATAAACTCCCGGATCATGCGACTCCTCACATCCTCCGTGAAATACTTGGCGTAGAAGACACGCCTGAACTCCGCCCAAGACAGTGTAGGGAGGTGTACTCCCCTGGCAGCACCCTCCCACCAAAGAGCTGCGTCTCCCCTCAACATATACGTCGCACAGTTCACCCTGTCCGCATCTGTGATCCCCATATAAGCAAAGATGGACTTCAAAGAACGAATCCACCCCTCAGCCACCAATGGATCGGTGGTACCAAGGAACTCCTTCGGCCCCTTCTTCTGGAACCGCTCAGCTACGTCCTCCTCATGGGACATTCTGGGACGTGAAGCCTGCTGCTCTAACAGAGCAGTAACTCCTGCCATCAAGGTAGCATTGGCCTGCTCCAATGCTGCAAGTGGGTTCTGCGGAGGTGGAGGTGGAGGTGTAGGTGGAGATCCCCCACGTCTGTTCATCGGTCTGGGAGGCATTCTGCACCACCACATATTTCTTTACGTAAATCGACATGCATAACTAAGTGGTTTAAAAGTAATGCTAACTTAAATCCTTAAAAAAAATAAATTATACTATAAACACTTAAAACTTACAGACCGGTAGCGTGGATTTCTGAGCTCGCATAGCAGTAATGACCCCTCCAAGGACCGTGCTCTGATACCAACTGAAACGACCCTAACTCTATAATTAATAAATAAATATGCGGAAATTTTTTTTTTTTTTTATACTTACTAAATATAACATGTACATACAAGCCCATACATATATGCACAGAATAAATGGATTTAAAAATAAATAACTAAATAAATAACTCAAATAAAAATGCATTCTTTAATAAAATAAATATCTGAGTCAAATATTGAATTAAAATACTGCATAAATAAAATGATTAAAGTTTGCATGCACTGAAAATATTTAAAAAAAATATTTCGAACCACAACCACTGAAAATAATTAAAATGTATAACATGCTGAAGTATTCAAAACATGCAATGTGACTCAGACATCTATCACGGTCACGGGGATCACTGTCAGTCTGCTCATACGTCCTCGCCTCCGGTGGGTACTACATCCTCTACGTACTCACCTGCACCATACCAGTGTAGTGAGTTTAGAAGCCCAACATGCTAACATAACAAGGATTTAAAATAATTTAAATCACTTTAATATTAATACATAACATATACATGAATGAGCATGCTTAAAATAACAGACACAACATAACATAAATTAACTTAAATATCATAATCATACATAATACATAAACATTTTTGAACAAATTATTTTCTAACATTGCATGGTTGTATCCATAGTGTAACCTTAAATCATACATCAAATACTGATCAGCATGGAAACCAACGTACGTGACGGTGACGAATCACCTCTTAAATTGGCAGTAAACTGCCCTTCAATAGTTCACATATGGGAACGAATCCCCCTCAAATTGTCACACTACTTCAACTTCCAACATAAAATATTTTCTTTTGCTCAACCTTAAACATTAAATCATGCATAAAATTATTTCATGAATGCATGCACTTAAATAAAATGTGTGTCCTTCATATATATTTAATTTAATTTCATACTAACATATAAATATAAAAATAATCTTCAATGCATAAAAATAATTAAATATATATTCAGGACACATGCAATTTCTCATGGATTGTACTGAACTGCTGGCCCTAACACTCAAGCCCATTTACTTAAATCTGGCCCATTAACACTGAGACTGGCCCAATAACATACTTAAGCCCAATAAAAATTATTCTAAGCCCAATTAAATAATTAAAGCCCATTAAAACATTCTTGGCCCAATAACAACCTATTTTTGGCCCAATGGGCCTTAAAGCCCAAAGATTGGCCCAATAACTTCCATGGGCCCCAAGGCCCATAAAAATTAGTGGACTCACTTAATTAATTTAATTAAGCCCAAATACTTAAATTTAACCCAAAGTAATTAAATGGAACCCAAAACATTTTATTTCAAATTAAATGGCCCAAAAACCAATTAAATCATAAAATACTTTAAAATTAAAAAGACTCGAGCCCGGCCCACCAACCCGGACCCGGACCAACTTAACCCGACCCACCACACTACTGACCCGACCCAAGCCAAAGACCCGACCCGAAACCAAACCCTAACCCTAAACTCGACGCCCCCTTTTCCCGTCTCGGCTGCGGCCGTGAGCAGCAGCCACTCCTTGGCTGCTGCCGGCCTGCTCCGGCCGCCCCTGGCCGGAGCGCCGCCGCCCAGAAGTAGCCCATGTCTGGGCGGTTCGAACCTAGCCCCTGAACCCAACCCATGCAGCCTAGCTCCTAGCCGAACCGAGCCCTTCCCGAGAACCCTACCTGCGCACCCCTCTCGGCCGAACTGCTCTAGCCTTGGTTCTAGGCTCGTTTGGCTCGAACCACTCGAGCCATTCCAGCCTAGACCCCTTCTACACAACCTACTAGACCCGACCAGCAGCTAGACTCGATCCAAGCATGACAAAAACGTGAGATGAATGAACAATGAATACGCAAACTTCAAACCACACAACTAATTGTTTTCTGAAAATTCTTTGAAGGATCTCGATGCACATACTACACACACGTATACTACTGATATCGTGAAGAAAAGTGAAAGAAGACATGCCTTTCACCGAAGTTTGAAGATGAAAAACGTAGGTGACGAGTCCGGGACGACGACGACAAGCTTTGGACCTTCAAAAACGTGGCTATGGAGTCTTCCTTGGGTGATGGCTCGATGAAGAAGAAGATGGAGGATGGGTGTCGGCTGAGTGGAAATAACGTGGGGGTAGGGATAGGTTTTGGGTAGAATTTAGGGTTATAATTTAATTAAAAATAGGTTTTAGGATATTAAAAATTTTAATAATGATTTTAATAATAAAATATATAACTTAAAAGCTCCAACTAATACTAAAAAATCTGATAACTAAATTAAAATCCCGAAATATTAAATTAAGGGAATTTTAAAAATACTAAAAAATCATTATTTTGGCTCATTTTGAATAAAAACGGACTCCTAAAATTATATAAAATTAAATACTAAAAATATTGAGGAAATAAAACTCAAAATAATATTTTTGGGCTCTAAAAGGACTCATAAAATAATTTGGATAGAAAATTGTCATCTTGTCCGTCCACGGTCCCGTCTACGCGATAAAATAATTAAAATACTAAAAATCCTAAAAATCACTAATTATGGGTTAAATGCTTAAAAATAAATTAAATCATGCACAAATAATTCACATAATTATTTAACCCATAAATCACAAATTTAAATAATTAAATTCCCTAATTATGCATGCGGATTTACGTATTAAAAGTTTCGGGTGTTACATTATAGGTTGTGGAAATTGTGATTTGCATCTAATAGGAACAAATTAGTTAACAAAAATTGTTGTTATAAAACAGCTGAATATTGGCATAATTTAGTCCAATACTGGCATAAACTTGATCCAATTCAGCATATATCGAGGCGATTCGAGCATATATATTTGAGAAAAAGATGTTCTAATATTTCAAAGTATTTTGTCTCCTATAAAAATGATAGTGGTGAAAATATAACTCTTATTGTAAGTATTGCATTATTGTACCTTTGTCATTATGTGATGCAATTAGTTTACTATTACAATAATTCAATTTGTGTCCAGGTTGAATTTTTGTTAGGATACTTGAGGATTTTCAAGGATGTTGACCTTGCCAATTACAACGTGGGATTCCCAAAGTGTAGAAACCAAGGGATTAATTCCGATTGTGGTGTGTTTACTTGCATATGGACGGAGTGCAATGCTCACGATGACCTCCTTTTACATGGAATTATCCGACTGATTGCAACTTAGACGGTACAAGGCACACGTTGCTGCAACCATCCTAAATGACGAATATGGGTTGATGAAAATGGATTTAGGCAAATGAGAATGGAGTGGACAATTAGTTTTGGTGTATTTTGTACTGTATTTTGATCGAATGAATAATTGTCTTGATAAAGTTTGTACTGTATTTTGGCAGAATGGATGTGTAATTTTCATTTATTGAATCGCTAATATGTGTCGGTTGACTAGATATGGTTGTTAAAACTTATAAATTGATTACGTCACACTTTTATACAAAATTTGACAATAAATGATACTTCACATAACCAATGTTATACTACATTTACCTGTTAATGTACCACGAGTCAATACAACTAGTATTAAGTTTTTGATCTAGCACCAAAATATTATACCAAGTAAAACCAATTTTATACTACACTTGTCTACTAATGTACTACGAATTAGTACAGCTAGTACAATGTTTTTCAATACACACCAACACCACCATGGTAAATATGTATGAAAGATACCAAATTTAACGTAAACTCATACCGCAAATAGTCTCTATTATACTTCCTTTTTCATCGATTGTACTACTGATTAATATAACTAGTACTGCGTTTCAGACCACGAACCAACACCATCATGATAAACATGTTGGAAGATGTACCAAATTTAACAACATATAATAGTGCAAATAGCCTCCATTATACCTCATTTTCCATATATTGTACTACTGGATAATATAACCACTAATGCGTTTCTGACCGCAAACCAAGACCACCATGGTAAACATGTATAGAAGATGTATCAAATTTAACATAAACTCATACCGCAAACAGTCTTTATTGTACTTCCTTTTTCGTACTGTACTACTGATCAATATAACTAGTACTGCATTTCTTACCACGAACCAACACCACCATAGTAAATATGTATGGAAGATGTAAAAAATTTAAAAACACATAATACCTCAAATAGCCTCTATTATACCTCATTTTCCATATACTGTACTACCGGACAATATAACCAGTACTGGGTTTCTGACCACGCACTAACACCACCATGGTAAATATGTATGAAAGATGTACCAAATTTAACAACACATAATACCGCAAATAGCCCCTATTATACCACATTTTCCATATATTATACTACTGGGCTCTAAAACCGATACTGTGTTTTTGACTGCGCACCAACACCACCATAGTAATATGTATGGAAGATGTACCAAATTTAACAAACCATCATACCACAAATAGTCTCCATTATACTTTATTTTTGATCTATTGTACTACTGGTCAATATAACCGGTACTACGTTTGACCACACACCAACATCACCATTGATGTTACAAAATTAGGACATTAGATGCATACATAAGGTTGTTTTAACCATAGATGTTACAAACATATACAATGGATACATATACATGTGTTTGTTAATCACCATACATGCTATCAAATTAGACATTAGAATGCATAAACATGTGATAATCATTATTGATGCTACAAAATTAGACATTTGATGTGTAAACATGTGTTGATCACCATTGATGTTACAAAGTTAGGACATTGGATGCATACATAATGTTGTTTTAACCATAGATGTTACAAACATATATAATGGATACATATACATGTGTTTGTTAATCACCATATATGCTACCAAATTAGCCATTTCATGCATAAACATGTGACAAATCATCATTGATGTTATAAAATTAGACAACTTATGCATAAACATGTGTTTATGCATTCTAATGTCTAATTTAGTAGCATATATGGTTATTAACAAACAAATGTATATGTATCCATTGTAAATGTTTGTAACATCTATGGTTAAAATAATTCTATCTATTCCTACAATGTCCTGATTTTGTATCATCAATGGTGATTAACAAATGTTTTCACATCAAATGTCTAATTTTATAGTATAAATCAAAATACTTTAGCTTGAAAATGAAGTGGTCATCAACGCAGTATCATTTATATCTATATGTAGTACTTTAGCTAGGAAATAAAGTATAATAACGTCTAACTGTTGTATGAAAATGTGTTAAATTTGGTACATCTTCTATACATGTTTTACATTGTGGTGTTGGTGCATGGTCAGAAACATAGTACCATTTGTATTGATACGTAGTACCTTTGCTTAAAACTGAAGTATAATAACGTCTAATCGTGGTATGAGAATTTGTTAGATTTAGTACATCTTCCATACATATTTTACATTGTGGTGTTGGTGTGTGGTCAGAAACACAGTACCATTTATATATATACGTAGTACTTTAGCTAGCAAATAAAGTATAATAACCTCAAATTGTGGGGTTGGTGCATGGTTCAGAAACGTAGTATTATTTGTATTGATACGTAGTACGTTTACTTGAAAATGAAGTATAATAACCTCTAATTGTGGTATGAAAATCTGTTAAATTTTGTACAAATTTCATACATATTTTACATTGTGGTGTTGGTGCGTGATCAGAAACGCAATATTATTTGTAATGATACGTAGTACTTTTTCTTGAAAATGAAGTATAATAACATCTAATTGTGGTATGAGAATTTGTTAAATTTGGTACATCTTTCATACATGTTTTACATTGTGGTGCTGGTACGTGATCAGAAACGCAGTTCCATTTATAACTATACGTAGTACTTTTGCTTGAAAATGAAGTATAATAGCGTCTAATTGTTGTATGAAAATTTGTTAAATTTGGTACATCTTTCATATATGTTTTATATTGTGGTGTTGGTACGTGATCAGAAACTCAGTACTATTTGTAACGATACGTAGTACTTTTGCTTGAAATGAAGTATAATACTATGTCTAATTGTGGTATGAGAATTTGTTAAATTTGATACAACTTCCATACATGTTTTACATTTAGACATTTTTATAATAACTTAACTTTTGCACAATTTAGTCCAATACTGGCATACACTTAATCCAATTCATCATATATCGAGGCAATTGGAGCATATATATTTGGGAAAAAGATGTGCTAATCTTTCAAAGTCTTTTGTCTCCTAGAATAATGATAGTGGTGGAAATATAACTGTTCTTGTGATTTGTATTTAATAGGAACACAATTATTTTAAAATAAATTTTGGTATAATATAGATTAATTTTAACACATTTTAATCTAATACTGGCATAATATCGATCCAATTAAGCATATATCGAAGTGATTCGAGCATATATATTTGGGAGAAAAGATGTGCTCCTCTTTCAAAATATTATGTCTCTTAGAAGAATAATAGTGATAAAAATATAACTATTCTTATGATTTGTATCTAATAAGAATAAAATTATTTTAAAATAATTTTCGGTATAAAATAACTTAACTTGGACAAATATAAGTCCAATACTGGCATAAACTTAATCCAGTTCAGCATACATCGAGGCGATTCGAGCATATATATTTGGGAAAAAGATGTGCTAATCTTTTTTCAAAGTATTTTCTCCTAGAAGAATGATAGTGATGGAAATAGCGACATAATCTTAATTAATTTCGGCATATATCACGGACTAATTACGATTGATTTAAAAAAAATTTGTGCTTATAAAAATTTCGGCAGAATCTTCTCGTAAATAGGACATCCCGAAAAACTCAGACATCAGTGTATATAAAAATAATTCAAACTATGACCTTAACAATTTAAAATATTACACCAACAAGTGCCGACCAGGCATGAAAATTAAATGAAACATCTAATAAACAGTTGAGTATATGACTTACCACCACACAAATACATGGCTTACCACTCAACAAAATACAATAAAATCAAAGTAAGTTTCGCAAAAGGACCAAGGGAATGATGCATCACCAATACTTTCGCGAGATCGAGTAAACCTTCTTGTAGACGTGGTTTTGCAAAGTCTGTGATCTACCATTTGCCTTTTCCTATGACATTAGAAAACAAATTAGTATTTTTTTTCCAAATAAATCATAATATATCAAAACAAAATTATAAGATCATAATATTACTTGTACGCCAAGCTACTAAAAACTATGTTAACAAAACATAATCTTCATTAACAAATTGGAAAAATTGATTAAACAATGACCAAATCTGATAAACATTTTTACAAACTACAAGAACACTATAACAACAAAATTATAATATATAGTTATATACAACTAAAAAGAAAGTGTCAAATCGACAATATATTACAACAATCACCAACAAAAAAATCACAAATAAATTTGAGCAAAATACACAACAACCAACAGCTGGAAAAAATAAGGAATTCGAAGTACAATTACCAGCAAACAAATAACATGAAGATTAATCAAACAAATATAAGTTTCAACCTTAAACCAACACAAACTAAAAAGAATCCAAATATGTTCTAGTGTTAAAGATTTATCTTTTTTCTTAACTTTCTAATTATTTCATTACAAAAAAATCTTGATAAGTAAGAAATACTTGTTCAAAACCAATTTTTAGGAATAATTTCATAAATATAATAACACATATTAATTATCATTGACTCATAAACAATAAGTTCACAAAATAATAGCAGTAAACCGAGATTAAAAACCAACTTGAACTCAAGAAATTCAAACCATCTAATCTTCTCTATAATCATAAAAATAGAAAAAATGGAATCAATGACACTTCAATTTTTCTTTTTAAAAAAACATCGATTAGCTTACATTAATTTTCAATCCGAAAAATATATCCAGAAACATAGATTATATTAACGGAATCTCTAATTCAATTCAAATAAAAAAAATACCACCAAAGAGAATTTCAATAGGATCATTGATGTCGTTGCTTTGATTCAAACAATCAAAGCATCTTTGATTCGAACAATCAAAGCAACATTCAAAACAACAAAATCAATTACATCAATCTACATATACACATCAAGAAAATTGAATCAAAATCATGAGGCATAATGTGAAAAATCAAATCTAGGAAAACTACAGAAACATTGGCATGCTTACTGGGATTACAAATATTAATTCAAGGTTTTCAGATTCATCTTCACCACCTTCGTTGTTCGAGAAGCTAGGGATTTAATGTAGAAATCGTGAAATAGAGGAGAGGAGAAAATCGCAAGGTAAGATCGTGTCAACTAAAAAAAATACAAGGATATGATTTATCGTATAATTTTTATCACGGAGTCAGCTTTCTCTCTAGTCGCCTTCCTCGTCCATGGTGGAGTTTTACTGTACAAATCTTGAAAGAGGAGATGAGAAAAGAGGTGAAAAACGTGAAGGGAAGAGGTCAGCTTCCTCTTCGGTGGCCTTCGTCGTCCATGGCTGGGGTTTTACAGTCAAAATCGTGTAAGAGAAGATAAGAAAATAGGTGAAAAATAAACTTGTTTGTGAGAAAATAGGTTAAAAACAAACGGGATGAGAAAAAAGGTGAAGGGAATAGAGAGAAGGTGAAATACACGTGATTGTGTTGATCAGGGAGTTAAAAGAAATAAATTTTGAGGTTCAGGGAATGCAGTACTAAATTAAAGGGCATGGAGACTGATCTCTAAGTTGAGTTTGATAATATGAATTTATCTCCAAATCCCCAAATTTATTTTATAATAAATATGAAAAAAGAAACATCGTAATTTGTTTGCTTGCCAGTATTTATTAACGTGGCAGGGTACGCCAGATCCGTCACATGGGAAGTATAGTCATTTTGTACCTGCGCACCATAAAGTCGTGTTTGGGTTGCCATTAACTATTTATGGACAATCGATTTCTCAAAATTCACTCCCTTTTTTATATATAATATAATATTATCCTTTCTTTTCGTTTTAATTAATTAATTAACGTGTTCGTTTTGAATACAAATGTGCTTTAGATTGACAGTGACCAAATTTAAAGGTTTACTTGAACTTCAATTCTCCAAGTTACACGATCCTACGAAACCTTCTCGATGTCGAGCCGAGGGGTACCCAATTATGTTTGGCAAAAACTCTTATGAAACGGTCTTAAGAGTCATTTTTTTTAGACAGGTCTCTTATATGAGTTATTCATTAAAAAATATTATATTTTATGTCAAAAGTATTACTTATTATTATAAATATGGGTAGGGTTGACCCGTCTCACAGATGAGACCGTCTCACAAGAGTGTTACTCTGAGTAACACTCTTGTGAGACGGTCTCATCTGTGAGACGGGTCAACCCTACCCATATTTATAATAATAAGTAATACTTTTGACATAAAATATAATATTTTTTAATGAATAACTCATATAAGACATCCGTCTCATAAAAATGACTCTTGAGACTGTCTCATAGGAGTTTTTGCCTATATATATATATATATAATATATATATATATATATAATTTAATAAAGTCTCGACCTTATATAAAAACTGATTTGATAATTTATGTTTGTAAACTAAAATATCCCTCAATTTTACTGACTGATAAAAACAATTAAATGTTAATATATATACATGACTCGTTCTAAATCTAACTTCTCATCCCAAAAGACCAAAACCCACGTTATCCCACCACCCCTTATTTTCTACACATTATATTTCACACACAATGTGTGCATCTATAGCTAGTATATATATATATATATATATATATATATATATATATATATATATATATATATATATCAACTTGCAGCTTTTAATTTTTTAACGAACATCTAAAAAAACAAAATTTTAAAAATACAAGTTAGAGAGATGACGCCCAAGATATACCCTAATAAAATGTCATCTTACATAATTTGAGACGAATTTTTTTAAAAAAATTAAGGAGAATATATCCCAAGATGACTGCAGAACTTATAATTTGATAGAGCAAACTTAAGTTTTAAAAAATATTCATGGTTATGATCTTATACACAATTTTTTTAATAACGTGGAATCAATAATCGTGACGTTTTTTATAAATTTTTATGCTAACATAGTAGAGTGCAAATCACGTTAGTTGATAAATCGCATTAACCAAATCATGTGTGATATACTCGATCGATAAAGTGTTGATAGGAGAATCGAATCATAACCATCGATGTCATTTATTCCAATAATTCGGATATTTGTTAAGCTCATTATCCACTATTTGGTAAATAGTTGAATAGATTCTTTCCCTTTTTAGCCACAATAAAACAACACCTAATTATTTTCTCATGCCGACTCATGTAATGACCAAACAATTCAATGGTCATGGTTCACTTGATATATATTTTCTATGTTGCATAATGTGTTGCGAGAATGTGACTAATAATTGTATATTTTATCAAATATTTTTTTGAACGAATTAGATAGTTTACTTGTTATTCATTGACAACACGCTGATGCTTATTTTATAATCTGATCGGTATTTATAAAACAATACACAAAACACTGAATTTCATTACTTCAATTGACTACATATCAATAGTGAAATTGTCGTAGAAATTGTTTTACTCATATTGTTGATCTCTGAATCATATCGTTGATCTATGAGGCACAAACACCAACATAGCCAATATTTTCATCAGAGACCGTTACTGCTTAAATCGCCGCTAATGAATTCGTCGCCAACTGAACATTGCAAAATCCTTTATGATAAAGTAATTTGACACCCTCACGAATTGCTAGGAGTAGTTCATTTTAAACAACTGAGATAGGTTGGTTTATTTGCTTCTCGAAAGCCATTAGAAGCTGACCTTGGTCATCTCGCAACACCCCACCCCATATATGTTCAAATTTTCATTCACACAAACATCTACATTTAACTTGAGGATATTAGATGAATTTTAATTTACATTTACATGTGTAATTGAAATCATTATTGAGAGGCCAAAACATAGTCCAAAATGAAATGAAACAGCGGAACAAATTACTATAAAATAGTTTTGTGTGAGTCATTATCCACAAAGTTAACGAGGGGATAAGACCGAGAATGCCATCCAAAGTAATTCAAAACACATTAATAATAATAATAATAATAATAATAATAATAATAATAATAATAATAATAATAATAATAATAATAATAATAATAATAATAATAATAATAATAAGTAAAGTAAATCATGTCAATTAATGTATTAGTGTATCTTTCGACTTTATGTATAATTTAGGTTAATATAGTAGTAATACTGATTATTGGTGGAAGGAAGGTTGTACTTTTGGATGAGATAGAGAAAAGTTTTTTTTATTAATAATAATATAATTAACACGAAAAATAATTCGTACATAAAATATTATTGTTTGTATTGTGTTTATTTTTTGGGTCACATATATAGATATTTATCATGGCATATACTCGATAAGGCTAATTCCATATCTTATCACGAAAAAAAGGTTATACAATTTTTTAGGTGTAGTTAATAGGGATATATTAATAATGATTGTAAAACAATATTATTAAATATGATACATGTCTATATATTTGAGATAAATAAAAAAATATATTCTATATAATCGGGATGAAACGAGCATTTGAGTGAAACATAATAATATAATATGTATATCCCAAACGCATTATTTCTAGGCCTTCCTAATCTCTACTTCAGCTTCGGCTCGATATGCAACAAACGAAAAGGGAAAAAATGAGTGCGTTTGATTGACGAATGATCTAAGTGCAAATTGCTCAAAAATCCCCAATGCAAATATGTTTTGCTCTACACTTTCTAAGCACTTTTTTGTACTACAATTTTTGTTAATTTGTACCATATTTTGTATGATATTGTACCACATCTTGTATGGTTTTGTACCACATTTTATGACTAGGGATCCCAAAGCAAAAAAATGTTTGTATTTGGAGATTTTTGAGCAAATTGCCCATGATCTAACAGACTAAAATCATTTTTTTAAAGCGAAAAATGTTTTTCTTAAAAAATAAAAATAAAAATAAAAATAAAAAGGTAAGCTTGTAATAATGAAACAAAAGAATGAGAAACAGCTAGATTTACACATATTGCTTTGGTTCCCTTTTGAAAATGTTTGCCCTTTGATTTTCGATTTCCGTGTCAAGCAAGCATCCGCAACACACACCACACACCACACACTCTCGTTTCTTAACCAATGGGCAAAACCATTAACCAAACCCCTTAAAAATCTCATCTTTCCCAACACCCCATCACCTTAAAATCTTGTGTTAACACCTTGCCTTGCCTTCTAATCTTCTTCTATTTCTTCACTTCTTTCAAACCTAACTTCCTTTCGGGGGTTCTCTCTTTTTTTAAAAAAAAAATTATTTTTCTTGGTTTATTGCATCTGGGTTTTTATTTTTATGTTGAGGTTTGCTGAGGGGGAGTTCTGAATTACCGGGATTTTAAAATTTTTTGGTTGGTGGGTTTTGAGGAAATCGTTGGGCTTTTTTTTTTTTTTTAGGGTGGAGATGGGACAGGAGGTGGTTGTGGCGGCGGGGAAAGGGGCGGCGCCGCCGACTTCTTTGGCACCGGGGTTCAGGTTTCATCCGACCGATGAAGAATTGGTGAGGTATTATTTAAAGAGGAAAGCTTGTGGAAAACCCTTTCGTTTCCAAGCTGTTATTGAAATTGATGTCTACAAATCTGAGCCCTGGGAGCTTGCTGGTAAATGAAATAAATGCTTTTGTGTGCTCGCAAATGAGATTGCTATGTTTTGTTTGTTTGTTTGTTTGTTTTGCTGTGATTCAATTGTATGTTTGGTTAATCTATTTGATGTTTTAGCTTAAAGTCGCAAACTTCAGTCTTTGGTATTATAATTTAATTTAACTGATTTATGTTTCTACGAGTTATATGGGATATAATTATTGTCAATTTTGTTGGTGGTGTTAAGTAATGTTATGCGTAGCTTAAATTCCCCGGTATGTGGATCATGTCATGCGTACGTTTTTTTAAAAAAAATGCATCTTCAAATGTAGTGACAACTGACAAGTCCAATTAGAACTTTCGCTCAAAGACAAATTTTATCCTCCAAAATACTTAACTTGCTTGGCTCAATTAAACTCAGGCTCTTGGGCTTTGTGGTTCGAAATTGCTGTAAAGATAAGTGCAAGAAGAGGAGGTTTCTTCAGCATTAAAGAAATGGATATACATTTAAAAGATTAGATTTTGTTGACCATAACGTTTCTGTATCAATGTTTCTGATTTCATTTGTATTCCTCTTGTTCAAAGTGCATGAATTGTTTAATATCCGCTAATGTATGGGTGCTTTTTTTCCTTAAACAGAATACTCGTCTCTGAAGACTAGAGATCAAGAATGGTACTTTTTCAGCCCCGTGGATAGGAAGTATGGTAATGGGTCTCGTCTGAACCGAGCCACTGGCAAAGGATATTGGAAAGCAACTGGAAAGGACCGACCTGTGCGTCATAAAAATCAAGCCATAGGAATGAAAAAGACGCTCGTTTTTCATAGTGGTCGTGCTCCTGATGGGAAGAGAACAAATTGGGTAATGCATGAGTATAGGCTCTGTGATATGGAATTGGAAAGGGCTGGTGTTACGCAGGTGTGAATGTGGTTTAAGAGATTCATCTCTGTGATTTATTATTTTCTTGTATATGTATTTCTGATTTATATGTAAAGTTATAAATCCTACAATCATTTCGTTGTTTTCCGGCAAAAAAGGATGCATTTGTGCTCTGTAGAATCTTCCAGAAAAGTGGCCTCGGGCCACCAAATGGGGACCGTTATGCCCCTTTTGTTGAAGAGGAATGGGATGATGATGCGATGCTCGTGGTTCCAGGAGGAGATGCTGATGATGATGTACCCAATGGTGATGAAGTACGAGTTGAGTGCAGTGATCTTGGACAGGTTTTTGTTGCCTCTTCTTCCAAATCTATGCAATTGAAATTGATTATGTAGGTGCTAAATATCATGCCGCCGAGAAATTTCCTGGACAAGTGGATGGTGTTGTATATATACTTTGCTCCATCAATCATTTTATTTATTACTTGCTAGGTATGGATGTGATATGAAAACGTGGTTGTGGATTATATTTGCAGAACTGCACATGCAGCGTACGCACGAATTTAAGGGTCACTGTCCTTGAGCACATTTCCCCTTTTTGACTCATTTTCTTGAACGTTAGTTTTGTTGATTCTACTTTGAACACAGTTTCTCACAGGGTTTGTTCGCTTAAGGGACGCTGTCCTTGAGCTTTATTTTGCTGAAAAGGTAAAAAAATTCCCTGGGTGGAAGGAGAATCATGCCTTTCTCATTCTTGGGTGGTCAAATCTAGGACCAAGCAGACTTGAAAGATACACAAAAGTAAAGTGATTATTGTGAGAATGGAACATTTTGGAAATACACCAATCAATTTGCTGTGGATATTTGAATATTTTTATGTTAGAACTGCTTCATCTCAAGACTGACTTTATAGCTCAAGCTGGGAAATGTTGTTCTATAAGACGATCTCCTCCTTAAACTGTGATCTAGGCTTTGATCGGTCGGAAAGATGCAGAATGTATTTGGTCCATCTTTTCACCCACGCGGGTGGTGGAGACACGTGCTGTTCTACGTTGCAGTACGACGTGGAAAATTTTTGCAACGGATCCCTATTGTTACCTTGAATTATTGATGAAATATTATGACCAAATCATTTTTATTTTTTTTTGGATACGCAATTGCATTTAACACATATATATCTTGAAATCTTGCTCGCATGAGTGAATGCATTGAGTACTTTGATAAGTCTTCTCTTGTCCGGAACTCTTAAATGTTGTAGATAACGTGAAAATATTCAGTCTCTATTACTGTAGTTTTCATCAAATCGATGTACATGGGCAGACATCTTCATATGATTCTTTACTTGATTGATTTCAGATTGTAATCTGTTGCGCTCTGTATCTGCTGCAGGATCCTACTCCTCTCATCATGGCTCCTCCTCAGATTGAAAATCCAGTCGAGTCGCAGAGTCTTACCTTTTTGTGCAAGAGGGAGATATCAGAAGATCCCAGGGAACTCTCTCTATCCCAGAGCAAAAGATCGAAACACAATGACCCCAACTCGAGCAATGCTAATGGATCTGAAGATTCAACCACAATGACCCAAGATCCACCGACAATGATGATGACGACAAATTTTCCCTTAGGACCTTTTGACTTTCCCCTACTAGAACCCGTAGAGCGCCAAGAAAGCCGTTCAACGATCAACCCACTCGACTCCTCCAACCTCGAGAAATCCGTGCCTCCAGGGTACTTGAAGTTTATCAGCAACCTTGAGAACGAGATACTGAATGTTTCGATGGAGCGGGAGACGTTGAAGATTGAAGTGATGAGAGCTCAAGCTATGATCAACATTCTTCAATCCCAGGTCGATTCCTTGACCAAAGATAACGAGGATTTGAGACGATGCCTCCCTAGGAGGGGCTAGTTACCCGCGGCTCCTAGTGTCGTATGTTTGATGCTCGTTTCCCTTCTACTTAGGGAAAGATGAGGCAATGAGCTAGCTCTCTGTAGTTTAGTGTCATCTGAACAAGAATCTGTCGACTATGCTCGTTTTCTTCCAGAATAAAACTCTTGAATAAAACTGATATTCCAAATATTGGTGGTGATGCATGCTCCTATATATTAATTAATATGGATTATGATACTCTTATTATTAATTTTTTTAAAAAAATTATGACTATATTATTTTAAAAAATTACATATTAAATATTTTGCGTATACTTTTTGGTATTAGTTTCTTAAAAGATGGCACTACAGTAAAGAGTATCTTACTTGGAGGATATTCTTGGTTCAATATATATTACCCCCCTTTTTTTATTGAAATGTTGATTATTCTTCTACCTGTGAAATATTCATTTTAAATCACATTCATTGCGTGAGGATTGATGTCTGATGACAACTTTTCTTGAATTCTCATAAATTTATCTTGGTTAGTTTTAATGTTTGATTAATTTTTACTATCATATAAGTTTTAATAATTTGATCGATTTATTCTTTATTTTAAAATAAAAATTAAGTTTTTTTATCCTCAATTTTTAATTCGCAAAATTATCTTTCATAATTAATAGGGAGAATTTGTGATAAATCCTTCATAGAAAACTCGAATTCATCCTTAATTTCCGTTTCAGACATTATTTGTTCTCAATCCCTGACAAAAGCCTGCTCTTTGTTTGAACTTCCTATTTGGGTAAGTTTACAAAAATGCCCCTAAAATGATTTATGAAAAAAAAAAAAAACAGGATTGTTCCGCTGTAATCGTTATTTTCCCCCAGTTTCTTCTTCTTGATTCTCCTCTCCCGAATCTTTTCTTCTCTCAATCTTAAACGTTTAATCCATCAACCAAAGTCGCAGATCTGTGTTTACTCGGATAATGTTGAAGATCTACATTGACGTGGGTTGAGGGAATTTCCCATCTTTGTGCTGAAACGGAAATTTTCACATATTTGCAGGTTAGTTTTTAGATTAGAAATCTTATAAATTTGGAGTGAATAAATTATTGTCACGGCTTGATGTATGACTTACAAATTTAAAATGTTGAATTGATGGAATTGTTTGAGATTTTTTATGATTATAGAGGTGGTGTTGAATTTTCGGGCATTGCGTTTGTTTTACAGATTAGCTTACTAATATCAATTTTCACGTTTGTTGCTGGGAATGCAGTTCATTTCACGAGTTTTTGTGATAGATTAGCTTATATTTCGTATTGTTCTCGATTATAATGTTTTAATTCTTAATTTTGGGGTTTTAGTTCTATACTATTACATTTATACTGTGATTTAATTTAGTAGAGTTAAAATCTAGTATTCTGAATTTGAAATTTTGTACTGTTTATGTGTAATATATGATGAAAAAATATATTATTACTTCGATTTATTGTATTGAAGAGCATTCCCCTTTTGTAGTTTGAGAATGAAGTTTTACATACTAGCTTACCAATATCAATTTTTACGTCTGTTGCTGGGAATGCAGTTCATTTCATTAGCATTTGTGATATATAAGCATATATTTCGTATTATTCTCGATTATAATGTTTTAATTCTTAATTTTGGGGTTTTAGTTCAGTATTATTACATTTATATTGTGATTTAAATTATTTGAATTAAAATCTAATATTCTGAATTTGTTATTTTGTACTGTTTGTGTGTAATATATGATGAAAAAATATATTATTGCTTCGATTTACTGTATTGAAGAGCATGCCCCTTTTGTAGTTTGGGGATGGAATCTGGAAGTGGTCCTTACAATCTTTCATTTTTGGGTTGCTGTAAACTCAAGAAGCAGCTGTTTGTCATATCAATTTTCAGTGGTTGTAGCTTGACGGATGTTTTTTCTAGTCTGAGCAAAAAATGTGCAGAAATATCTCCGGAATCCACTATGCTTCAATACGTAGCTCCACTGCATAAGATGCTTGTGTCTTTGAATGATGATGATGATGTCCTTAATATGATTCATCTTCAAATGTGTGTAAAGCTTACGACGATTGAATTGAGGGCAGAGAAAATAAATGAACAGTTCAACAACTTGAATGATGGGAGGTAAAATTCATTTACTTATTATTAAACGTATATTTTCATTCTCCTATTTCGATATGTTTAGTAACATGTTTAATATAAAAAATTAAAGGTAAAATATTGTAGATTGATTTGTATAAATTATCAATTAGTTGCTTGAAACCAAGATTTATTTTTAGTCATTATCAATTTGTTTTTGTGGTTATTGTTCTTTTTTATCTTATTAAATGTAAATTAAACTGTAAGGGTTTATGAGGAAGACACGCAGTCGAAGAGTGACAACGAGGTTGAACAGCCCCCTTGCGCCAATACTATAGATGCCTTGATTAATTGTATTCATGGTGTAGGACAAACATTCAAGGGTGCTGGTGAATTTAGGAATTATTTGAAAAACTTTTCTGTTGCCACAAGACGTTCATTTATGTATATAAAAAATGACAGCGAGAAGGTAATTGTGATTTGTGGTGAAAAGAGCTGCGGTTGGAGAATTTATGCTTCGAAACATAAAAAAAACAATCTATTTGCCATCAGAAAATGTAAACTGCAACATAATTGTGGTGAGAATAATCTACGTAGCAGAGGGCATCCTAGAGCCGATGCCTATTGGATAACGAATGTTGTGAAAGAAAAATTGAGAGGGGAGCCTCTTATCGTCCGTGTACAATGCAGATGGACTTGCAAAGAAATTTCGGGGTAGAGTTAGAATACCGCAAAGTGTGAAAGGGTAAAGAGTTGGCGATGCATGATATTCATGGCACAGATGAAGGATGCTATGATAGATTAAGATGGTATTATGATGCTGTTAAAAATACTAATCCTGGTAGTATTGTAGAGTGTGAGATTGAACCTTTGACTAAAAAATTCAGACGGTTGTTCATTTGTTTTCATGCATGTGTCGTCGGTTTTTTTATTGGTTGTAGGCCATTGATATTTTTGGATGGTACTCATTTAAAGAATAAGTATAAAGGATGCATCTTAGTTGTTGTGTCGAAAGATGCGAACGATGATCTTTTCACAATTGCTTATGCCATAGTAGATGCGGAGAATGATGCGAACTGGGATTGGTTTTGTTATCATTTGAGTCGTGTGCTCCTTTACTATCAATGCATTCCATTCGACGAGTTCACATTTTTATCGGACAAACATCCCAGTATCATCAAGGCAGTGAATCAAGTATTTGTTGGGAGTCACCAGCTTATTGTTTGAGACATTTAGTGGATAATTTCGTTAAGCAGGTAAATTCCAAATTACGAATCCTTGAGCAATTTTACTTTAAATTTCTCATATTATCTGATAATTTTAAGCTGGATCTAAATTTTTATTAATCTTTTTAGGTGTTGAGAAGTTATCCCAGACATAACAAAAAACATTGGTCTTCGGTATTCAAGAAAGCTGCGTATGCTCCGTCTTTTCAAGAGTACGAGCAACATATCAACAATATATTAGAGTCAATGCCACTTGTCAGAGGGTTTATTGTAAATTCTGATCCACAGAGTTGGGCCAATGCATTGTTTGTTGGCAATAGATGGGGTGTTATAAATAACAATATAGCCGAGTGTTGGAATAGTTGGGTTAGGCTAGCTCATCATCTGCCTATTGTTGCTATGGTTGATCACATACGTGTGCAGATAATGAAAATGATGCACCGACGACGTGAATCAACTCTGTTCATGACCAAGGAATTAAGTCCAAGAAAAGAAAAGTCTGTTGTAAGCGCATATATGGAATCCCGAACATTAAGAGTTCAGCGGTCGTGTGATTGGAAGTTTGAGGTTGTTGATGGTGAAAAGTCATTTGCCGTGGATTTAGTGGATATGACTTGTTCATGCAGAGTTTGGCAGATCAATAAGATTCCGTGCAAGCACGCCATTTCTTCCATTGAGACAAAATCTCTGTCTGTGTATGATTTTTGTGACAAGTATTTCAAGATCGAATCGTATCGCGCTGCGTACAAAGGACATATTAATCCTATCCCAACCTTTGACATCAATGAGTCATGTGTTGCTGAATCCGATACAATCCAAGCTCCTTCTGTGCGTAGTCAGCCCGATCGCAGAAGGACGAAGAGAATACCATCGCAAGTTAATACACGTGTCTCAACATGTGGTCGTTGTCATGCTAGAGGACACAATAGACGCAGTTGCAAGGAACCTATAGAGTAGATGTAATCGTTTAAAAATATGATGTTTCAATTATTGGTTATTAGCATAACTTTTTAACAGAATTTATTCAAAACTTAATCTTGACTGTTCAAAAAATATGCAGGGGCAAGCGAATACTGGAAGCTGGTTCGAGCATGAAATTGCCCTCAAAAAGGCACACACGTTCGAGTGGAAGCATTGCTGGATTGCGCTTGGTTTGAGGCTTTTGTGGAACCATCTGTTGTCACATTTTAACTTGAGCTGGGGTCATAGTGTAGTTAAGTGTATTGTGTTGTCTTAAGTTCTTCTGAAACCAACTCTCTGTTTGTGGTAAACAAATATGTAATGTTTGAATTTGAGAAATGATATTTGTCATTACTTTTCAGTGGACGATGCCTTCTCAGTTAACTAATCAAATAAGTCGTTGCTTTACATTTTGAAATGGCAAGTGCTAAGTGATATGTATTTCGTACAACTTGTATTTAATATGGAATAAAGCTGCATAAAATTGGAACTTAATGTCGGATTATTACAATACACAGCGCTACAAGTAATATTAGCGCAAGAACGAAACATGTGCAACCAAAGCAACAACATATTCCTATAATATGGTCGTGTACTGATGCACTAGTAGGCTGGTTGTGTAGCACCTCAGAGGACGAATGCTCGTTAAGCTTGTAATTCAACTGTTCCGTTGAATCATGGACGGAGGAGGAGGCAGAATGTTGAGGCATTGAATACACGCAGCTCTCTTTACCTTGCTTACTTGTGTTTGGTTTCAACTTTGACGATTTCTGAAGAGATTCACCGTGATAATCATCGTACCAGAAAAAGCAATTTTGATGTTGCAGCTCACGAGGACAGAGGTAATATAACTCCCCAGGGCGGGTCGAACGTGGTCCGGCTCTTCGTAATATCATTTCTCCAAAACCACATATACATTGTGGTGCAATCTTCATTTCCATTGTGCTAGATCTTGAGAATTGAAATTTTATTTCGAAAAGCAAAACCCTAACCAAACTGAAACCAAGAAGCTAATAGAAGAGACGAAGTGTACCGACAAAGCTTAATAATGAGGGGGTAGGTGGTGGTCAAAGTATTTTATTAGTCAATGTCCACTAAAGTAGTGTGTTGCTCGTGGCCCACAATGTGTGTCATGCAGCGTATTGTACCATCTTGGAGCATGTTCACAAGGACAAATCATATTGTGCCGTATTTCGGGAGGATTATTCTCAATTTATATGTAATTGTTCTACATAATAGACATTTTGATCCAAAGACACTTCCAATAGGGGAGTGTGATCCTCATGTCACACAATGGTTGTCCTACAATCAGAACGAATTGTTCTCGATTAAGTTATGATTATCCTATTATTGTTTACTAGTTGTGCTCGATCTCAGAGTATCGTGTTATTATAGATGAGTGAAATTATACCAAGTGGAAGTCCACAAATTGGTGTATTAGACGAGAAACAATCACATCAAACAACTCTCAAGTTTGGAATTCAAAAAATATACCACAATAGTATACAATGGTTGTTAGTGGAAATCCACAAATGGTGAATTATCAATGTATTCCTCCTACACCATAGACAAAGTGGGGCACAAACCATTACAAGACAAACACTTGGGTGATGGTTCCATCAATCTCTATAGATTGAAATATCCTCTTCATTTGTGTCATGCAGCGTATTATACCATCTTGGAGCATGTTCACAAGGACAAATTATATTGTGCCGTATTTCGGGAGGATTATTCTCAATTTATATGTAATTGTTCTACATAACTGACATTTTGATCCAAAAACACTTCCAATAGGAGAGTGAGATCCTCATGTCACACAATGGTTGTCCTACAATCAGAACGAATTATTCTCTATTAAGTGACGATTATCCCATTATTGTTTACTAGTTGTGCTCGATCTCAGAGTCTCGTGTTATTATAGATGAGTGGAATTATACCAAGTGGAAGTCCACAAATTGGTGTATTAGACGAGAAACAATCACATCAAACAACTCTCAAGTTTGGAATTCGAAAAATATACCACAATAGTATACATTGGTTGTTAGTGGACATCCACAAATAGTGAATTATCAATGTATTCCTCCTACACCATAGACAAAGTGGGGCACAAGCCATTACAAGATAAACACTTGGGTGATGGTTTCACCAATCTCTATAGATTGAAATATCCTCTTCACTTGTGTCATGCAGCGTATTGTACAATCTTGGAGCATGTTCACAAGGACAAATCATATTGTGCCGTATTTCGGGAGGATTATTCTCAATTTATATGTAATTGTTCTACATAACTGACATTTTGATCCAAAGACACTTTCACTAGGAAAGTGTAATCCTCATGGCCCACAATGTATGTCCTACAATTAGAACGAATTGTTCTCGATTAAATAATATTTATCCCATCCATGCGTACTAGTTGTGCTCGATCTCTCACTGACTTGTTTTTAAAGATGAGTGGAATTAGAGTAAATGATAGTCCTTAAAGACGAGAAAACATCATATTAAACAAGTAATGAGTTTGGATTTCGGACAATATAGCCATATTATATACATTGGGTGGCAATGGACATCCACAAATGGTGCTCTCATTGGGTCATGATCAATGTCTCTCTCCTACACCTTAGACAATGTAGAGCACAATACATTACTAGACAAACACTTGGGTGATGGTTCCACCAATCTCTAAGGATTGAACACACCTCTCCACTTGTGTCATGCAGTGTATTATATGATTTTGGTGCATGTTAACATGGACATGCCTTATTGTTCCTCATATGGAAAAGATTATTCTTCATAATTCAAAGATTGTTCCTAATACATGACATTTTGATCCAAAGACACTTTCAGTAGGAAAGTGTAATCCTCATGGCCCACAATGTATGTCCTACAATCAGAACGAATTGTTCTCGATTAAATAATATTTATCCCATCTATGCGTACTAGTTGTGCTTGATCTCTCACTGACTTATTTTTAAAGATGAGTGGAATTAGAGTAAATGATTGTCCTTAAAGACGAGAAAAAATCATATTAAACAAGTGTTTGTCCTACAATTGGAACACTTGGGTGATGGTTCCACCAATCTATAAGGATTGAACACTCCTCTCCACTTGTGTCATGCACCGTATTGTACCATATTGGAGTTGAACACTTGGGTGAGGGTTCCAAATTCATATTGAATTGTTCTACATAACTGACATTTTGATCCTAAGATACTTCCACTAGGGGAGTGTGATAAAATACTTGCAGCCAGTCGAGCACGATATGTGTCCATCTTCACTGTATTCTGATATTCCCACATCTCAGCCGAGTCACGGGCTAGACACTCTACCCACATGCATGCAAAAACACCACAATCAATTTATATGTAATTATTGGAGCATGTTCACAAGGACAAATCATATTGTGCCATATTTCGGGAGGATTATTCTCAATTTATATGTAATTGTTCTACATAACTGACATTTTGATCCAAAGACACTTCCAATAGGAGAGTGAGATCCTCATGTCACACAATGTATGTCCTATAATCAGAACGAATTGTTCTCGATTAAGTTATGATTATCCCATTATTGTTTACTAGTTGTGCTCGATCTCAGAGTCTCGTGTTATTATAGAAGAGTGAAATTATACCAAGTGGAAGTGCACAAATTGGTGTCTTAGACTAGAATAAATCACATCAAGCAACTCTCAAGTATGGAATTCGGAAAATATACCACAATAGTATACATTGGTTGTTAGTGGACATCCACAAATGGTGAATTATCAATGTATTCCTCCTACACCATAGACAAAGTGGGGCACAATTTTTAAACATACTTACATACTGTATCTCCATAAATCATAAAAGCATACAAAGACTATACATGTTAATCAAAGTTGTTTTTCAGCATTTCTCTTTCGTGACATAAAATACTTGCAGCCAGTCTTGCACGATAGGTGTCCATCTTCACAGTATTTTGATATGTCCACATTTCATCTGAGTCACGGGCTAGACACTCTACCCACATGCATGCATAAACACCACAGTCAAGTGTTTCACCTTGATGACGCATACGTTCCCTCAAAACAGCGGAGTCGGGTATGATGAAATTTGAATGATGACGAACCCAACCAACCAAAAAACGTGCCTTCAAAGATAAATATTATCAAAACACATTTATACAATTCACATAACATGACACAACAAAAACTCACCAACGTTCTACATGCCCCTAGGCTGAACGAATCGGGAAGTGAATTCCACATTTTGAACACCCCTTCCTTTGCGTGAAACACTAGCAGAAACCAATGCGCTCTGCTATTGATTGGAAAAATGAGGTATTTGCATCTCTTAAACAAATCATCATTCATTTTCTGCAAAAATAACTTTGAGGCAGAAGAGAGTTGCAAAAAAAAGGAGTCGTAATCATTATTTTGAACCTTCATTTTTTTTCCAAATTTTTTGAGGTGCTCAAACAATTCTGCCTGCAAATGAAAGAACAAGAAAAATGAAAAACTAACTCAAGTGTATAGTATATCAAACGTAAAATATTAAAATTTTACTAACCTGCACCAAAGTGTCCATGCAAAATATTTCATTTCCATTATCCACACTGAATTTTTCCATCATCCGCATTTGAACATTTATAATCTCATGACTAACAAGCTTACCAAACAAGAAATCACAGGAAACGGACCCTGGTAAATGGAAAATTCCGTCTAGACAAACATCAACACTACAAGAAAATACGAATTATTTTGTATTAAAAAAAGATCCCAAAAAAAGATTAAAATTAATACACGATCTTTCAGATAGAAATTCATACGCTATGTCATCACTCAAAAGATATTCTTTCAACAATTTTTTCTCTTCGTCAGTGGCTTCTTCATGTCCACAGAAATCTGTTCTACCTTGATATTCACCAGTTCAAGCCTTACTCAAGTCGTTATCAGGTAACTCCTCAACATCAATTACTTTATTTGCCTACGTCAGAATACACAAAGATGGTAAAAAACAATAAAGATTTCCATGAATTAAAATATAGGACTTCAATATCAAATAAACAAGGTTAAAGGAAGGTTTCTATCAAAGTTAAACCTTTTTTCTTCCCTTCCTCTTTGGCGTGGTACTGGGTGGAGTCACAAACATTGATGGTTTTCTTTTCTTTACCCGATTACCCCTCGTTCTGACATTATCGACAATAGAAGATTGAAAATTAATGATTTCCTCAACCTTTTCAGAATTATCGTCAGTCTCGTCCACCCCATCACTTTTGTCAGAAGTATCCTCATCAATATGACTTTCAACCACGTTGGTTGAAATATCACCCGCAGAAACATTATTCTCTTTAACCACTTTTGTTACAATATTATCCAACAACTTATCAATCTCATTCAGATCTTCACTACTACCGTCACATGATCCGTTAAGAGAATTCTCTCCATCAGCTTTGCTTTTTTTCATTTCCATGTCACCACTTTCTTCATTTTTATCCCTCGCAAGCTCAGTACCAACAACACCTTTTCCATCCCCCAAGTCATCAACACCTATACTTTTTTTTATCTCAAACTCGATACCAGCCACACCCTTTCCCTTACCCAATCCGTCAGCACATACATCTTCATCCTTCTTCAATTCACCAATATCTGAAATTTTTGTCTCAACCAATTTCTGAACAACCTCATCTTCTACATTCAAATTTTCAGATAAATCAACACAATTGTTGACAGGCACATCAACAAAATCAATTAAATTACCCCATAGGTCATGACTCGCACTCAACTCCTCTTGCTCATCGGTTTCATTCATTCCATCAGCAGCGTCATCAACACTCAGATCATTATCAACTACATTTTCTTGCCTTTGCGATTTCGAGCAAATTCTTTCTCCAAATCCAGATTTTCTTTCAAATCAAACAGCTTCCTCTTAGCGCCAACTCTCTCACGTTTCAGCTGCGCACAAGTTCTTTTCAACATTTTAATCTCAGCAATTTGTTTATTCACAATTTTTTCTAGTTCACAATTATCTCTGTTGCCTCCTTGTTCCTTTGAAACCGGCAGCAACAACTACAACAACAAAGAAGTTAATGAAGAATATTTCTTATTTTTAAAACGTGAAATGTAGGATGCTACTTAAATTACCTTGTTCTCCAACAACATTTCCTCTTTAGGAAAGGGATGAATCGACAAAACCTGATCCAAAAACAAATATATATCATGCAAACCTCCAGCATTCGAAATATGATTAGTAAAAAAGAAGATACCTTGGTTGACGATATGGCATCAAAAGCCACTTCAGCTTTCACAGCATCCAACTTGATCTTGCTTTTTTCGAAACGAAACAGGCGGGGGCAGATATGAACACCACGAGGGACGGCTAATGACGGCACTCTTTCATAGAACCAAGCCTAAGCAAAAAATCATATAAGTAAACAAATTCAACAAATTAATAGCACAATAACTCAGATAATTATATACTAACCATCAAACCAGCCGTACAACCATCCAAATACAATTTACTCGCTTGATTGTCCAATTCTCGGTATAAAAACCTAAACGCAGCATCTCTCCATCCAAACTCAAAAAAAGTGCTCAGTTCATCAATATAGGGAAAGATAAAAGCAGGAGTAATGTAATTACCAGTCGAGAATATTACAGAATTAAATATGAACAAAATGAACATTCGAACAAAGTCATCAATGTTAGCTTCGACATTACTACTTGCAAGGAAAACAAGCTTTTTTTTTATAACGATCCTATGAGTGTTGCTTATTTTCCCTCCGAAATGCCGAGACAGAAAGCTTGATTTAAGCTTGAGGTCCAGATCAACTTGTTGACCTCTCTGATGCAAACCAAGCACGATTGAGAAGTTTCTTGATGTGAAAAGAATGGAAATATCGCCACCAACAACGAACGAGCATGAAGGACTATCAAATCTTTTAAATAGATAGTCAACCCTGCCACTACTCACAGGTAGAACAGGCATGTCTATCCATTTACCGAATGAAGTTTCTTTTATTCTGCTCATTTGTTCATTTCCTATGACCACCTTCAACTCCTCCATTATTTTTTTACAATAGGCGGGAGAACATCGAGTAAATATAACCTTGCCACTTTTGATCGACTCAAAATCATCACATATTTCCTCTTCATCAGCCATTTCTAATATTTAAAAATTATTACAAAAATTTTACATTATAAAAATAACAGAATGGAATATTGCATGGAAAAGAACAAAAACTTCAAATTTGGGAACAATTGGATACTTTTATACAGAAATTTATCAATTGTATTCAACAATATAACATTATTGAATATATATTCAATAAATCACAAACATCACAACAACATAACAATATAGAATTCATTTACGAAGATATAATTCAAAAATAATTTCAAGAACAAAACCCTAAAAATTGGGGATAAATAATTTAAACTGAGGATCTGTCAAAATTAAATACAAAATTTAGGAATAATGATGCGAATGTTTCGACAAATATATGCAAACAAGAACGTTACTAAGACAATTGAGCCACGAAACCCTAAAAATAATGGAAACACATAAATATTAAAGATTCTTACAATGAGGACCAAATTATTCCTCTAAATGAACAATTTTTCTCAGTTACTCGAGAGACTAATCATATATAGCGGCCAATTTAACAAATTTAAAACATGGTTCACCTATTTTTGATTTTTTCGAATTCTTCACCGTGCTAGATTTCTTTTCCTTCCGGACTCTAGAAGCTCCTTCAACTGACTTATCTTTTGAGTGTCTGCTTCGTCTAGTCAACGGTGTCATTTTCTGATCTCAAAAACTTGTCGCAAAAGATCACTGCTTTCCTGCGGTAAGAATCGGTTGGGTGAGGGAGGGAAACTACCGATCGTCCCTGTTTTCTTGTTTTTTGTTTATTTGAAAAATAAAGTGAGGGATAGTGTTGGGTGTTTAAATAAATTTTAGGGGCATTTTTGTAAACTGACCCAAATAGGGAGTTGTAACAAATAGCAGCCTTATGTCAGGGATTTAGAACAAATAATTGCTGACTTGGGGACTGAGGAGGAATTTATGTTTACTAGTAGGGATTTATCACAAATTTGCTGTAATTAATACGGTTAGAAAATATAATATTTTAAAATACAAATAATATCTCATAAAATTGTAATTTGTATATGCACACGTAATTCGTTTGCAAAGACTCTAATTATAAGTGTAGCTGATGTATATTAAAATATTTTTTTGAGGAAAATTTGTAATCTTATTAATTAAATCGTCAATTACAAATCTAATCAACTGGAATAGAAACTCACAATTCCTCTAAACAAATGAGAAATGGGAGGAAACAGAAAAACTAGCTAAATTATGTGCTACAAAATTAGACGACCGGTGAACCTGAATAAAATCTAAGATGACCAGTTCTTGAACTTTTTGCCGAATTTCGGTGGCACATACTCCAAGGTAGCCCAAATCTTTTGAATAATTGTGACTGTTTGTACTGCCAATAAAAAAATCTGTAACAACCTGAATATCTGTAAAGTTCATGTCATATAATAAATTCACCCCTTCTAAAATGATAATTTTAGCTGATATTTTATATAAGTGGAATTGTAATTTAAATTAATATAAGATTTCCTTTGGAATAAATTCGAAGATTGCCCTTGGAATATATATATATATATATATATATATATATATATATGAATTTTGATTTTCTGAGTAATCATCGCGGTCATCTCCGTAAGCACTAGCTGACGTCGGACGGATAAATGAGATCCTACCTGTGCAAGTACTGCCCAAAAAAGATTTAAAAGCGAAGATTTATAGATACATGTGAAGTCCATTATTTTTTCATTGAAACCAGCACATATTATATATATATTATATTATCTCTACTATTATATAATACTTGAGCATGTTAGAGAAATCGTTTTTTGAGGACATCATTTTTTCTTTCCTATTTTACCTCTCTTTCTCCCCACTCCCCACTTCCCACTTACCACTCCTCACTCCTCACTATAACTTCTCTCATCTAAAGTATAATTTATCTTATAAAATCATGTTGATTGTTATTGTACACACGCAACGCGTGTGCATCATTTTACTAGTTATATATAAAGGTTGAGCACCTTATAAGGAGGACACTATCTTTTTTTCCAAAGTTACCCTTACACTATATAAATAAGTAAAGTAGATTTTATTTATATATTTACATGTTTTTCTCATATAACCATTATATATAGGATAGAATGATGAGTAACTTTAAAATTTATTTTTATATTATTTTAGAAATGAAAAAACATAATTTTAAAAATTATTGAAAATAATATAATATTTATATATAACATATATACTAAGGCTGCGTTTACTTATGTTGATAGGATTGTATAGATCTAATTTATTAGATGATTATTAAACTAATTAGATATGATATAGAGTGTTATGGATAAATAATAATTTGTTTACTATGATTGATTACGATTGTGATTAGAATTGTGATTAAAAAAATTCATAATTTTTCCCTTTAAATATAATAAAAATGATTAGAAATAAGGGTATATTAGGAGTTTTCTAATTTTTTTTTCATTTATACAAATCATATATTATTTATCCTTAATAAAATTGAGAATTAAAATGCTCAAATCTAATTATTAACGGGCCCTTGAGTTTAGGAATTTTTATAAATTTTTAAGTAAACATGAGATGAATTATTATTAATAGTCTTATCACAT
Organism: Henckelia pumila; assembly: GCF_033568475.1. Classification (NCBI taxonomy): domain Eukaryota; kingdom Viridiplantae; phylum Streptophyta; class Magnoliopsida; order Lamiales; family Gesneriaceae; genus Henckelia; species Henckelia pumila. The sequence continues at coordinate 133,888,806 of NC_133123.1, read as the reverse complement.
GATAATCACGCCAAGTAAACGCAGCCTAAGTATATTGTATTATTTCATACACAAGCAACGCGTGTGCGGCTATGTTACTATTAATAAATTTTCACTATTAGATGAATTATTAAGACAGTGCTTATGCAGGTAGGGTGAAATCTTCCCTGACATGACTTAGTATTCACATATTTGATGTACAAGATGTCACATTAATCGATGCTCACATAAATATCAACGATGATTACTCAAAAAATAAAACCTCGTTATTATTATTATTATTATTATTATTATATATTTTTGGAAGCAGATATATTTGTTTTATGAACGAACTTTCATTATCTTAAGTTAATCAACGATAGCCATCTCTTCATTTTCAAGTTATTAGTCTCTCCTTTAGGCTATGTTTGGTAGCCTTATTAATAATCCATGTACAAATTTATCCTTTCTAATCCTACGTTCTTCTCATCATATTATTTATCCATTTATTAATTATAATTTTACATCAATCAAATCATTAATTATTTATCATATATTAATCAAATCATTGAATTTAAATTACTATATTACCCCTATAAATAATATTATTTATATTTTATTTATTTTTTAATAGGATAAAATAGAAATTTATAATTTTTATATAAAATTTAATCAATCAAATCAAATCAACTATAATCTATCAATCAAATCAAATATTTTATTCACCATCATTTCTTATTTATTTTTTATTACAATACATTACTTATCTATATATTATTTATCTCATCATCCGTACCAAACATACCCTTAATGCACCGTTTGGTTCGAGGATAGGATAAATAATACTTGGATAAGTAATATAATGTAATATAAAATAAATAAAAAATGATAGTGAATATAATATTTGATTTGATTGATAGATTATAGTTTATTTGATTTGATTGATTGAATTTTATATTAAAAATATAAATTATCATTTTGCCCTTTTAAGAATAAATAAAATGTGAATAATATTATTTATAAGGGTAATATAGTAATTTAAATTCAATGATTTGATTGATGTAAGATAAATGATTAATGATTTGATTGATGTAAAATAAATAATTAATATATTAATAAATAATATGACAAGAAGAACGCGAGATTGGATAGGATAAGTTGTACAAGTACTCATTGTACTCGTACCAAACGGTACCTAAGGAAACAAATCACCAGTCTCCCATAAAAGATAAATCTATATTTATAAAAAAAACAGGTCGATCAGATCATATCTATTGATGCCCCGGTAAGCCAGGGGGCAGGGCCACGAATGCCCCGAAGTGGCAGGGCCGTATTAAGGCAGGCCAGGAGCCTCAGGAGCCCGGGAAACCAGGTCTCTAGGACTTAGATAAGGCCCGTGTTTTAGGGGCATGATCCCCACGATTATCATAAACCCGAGCTTTTCGGGTTCATCGTACGTGACAGGCAAACGTGGACAACTACCGCACCCACGATCCAGATCGTGGCCACTACCCTGGAATTGCGGAGTGACACTCTCACTCCAAGGCCTATAAATACCTGGTCACAGATATTTGTAGAGGTATGTTCATCTAAACTTCCAAAGCACTATACTCATTTCTCTAAAAAGCCCACTCTATTTCTAAGTCTAACTTAAGCATCGGAGTGGCCCCGCCGGAAACCCCTCCGGCGCCCCACTAACGTGCTTTTTATTCCCTTCCTTGGTGTGCAGATCATCTTGATTAAGGAAGGACAGCTCATATATTACCTCCATTAGCCCGGTCACCATGTCAGACCCACTTCACTACCCTGATAGCCCGGGCCCTGGTTTTACCAAACCATCATCATTGGCGCCGTCTGTGGGAAAGCTTGTTCTATAGACGTAGATATGGCTTCTCATGATCAAACATCACCTGGAGACCACCAGCCAGGACGGAATATTACCATTCCCGTGGAGCAGTTCGAATCATATGTCCAAGATGTGGTACGGAAGTCGTTGATAGCTGCAAAGCAGCCACAATCAAAGGACATAACAGTAGAGGAAGAAGGGAATTAGGGTAATCCAAACCCTACTGCCCAGGTTCGAGAAGGAGAAGAAGAAGAAAGCTCTTGGATGCACTCAATACAGCCGTCCATGGCAGATGAGTTGCATGAACTCAGGAGGAAGGTACAGAATTTGGAGGAGGGGGGGTTCCAAAATGGCCTGCCCTATCAAAATTCCGGGTTGCCCTTTTTCACAGGAGGTGATAGAGGAACCCTTGCCACTGAATTACAAGTCGGCAAAAATCCGGGAGTACGATGGGAGCACAGACCCAGAGGAGCACCTGGCTCGGTTTGAAAATGTAGCCATGTTACATTGCTATGGAGATAAGATCAAATGCAAAGTCTTCCTAACCACTTTGGTGGATTCTGCCCAAAGATGGTTTGAGAAGTTGGAGCCCCAGAGTGTTCAATCCTTTGCAAAATTCAAGCAAGTGTTTTTGCAGCACTTCGGCAGTAGCAAGAGGTATAGGAAAACTGCCTATAGCCTCTTTGAAGCAAAGCAGTCAGGAGAGGAGTCTCTACGAACCTATATCAAAAGGTTTAACAAAATTGCTTTGGAGGTCCCGACTTGTGCCCAGGAGACCAAGATCACGGCTTTCACTCAAGGTCTTCGGGAAGGGGAATTTTTCAAATCACTAGTGAAAAAAGCACCCCGGGCCTTCGAAGATTTGCTGGCTCGGGCTGAAAAATACATTAACATGGAGGAAGCTCAGAGGCAGAAAAAGGAGGTGGCCCGGCGGGAGGGAGGCCGGGAACAAGGAAGAAGTAGAGAGAACCATGATCACATGGGGCGATTGTCCCGGTATGCTCTGCACCGAGGGACCCGAGATAAGGCTGTTCATATGTGTGAAGAAAGGGTGGACACGCAGGCCCCTGTTTCTAAAGAGAAGCTCTGGAAGTACTGTGCACTTCATCAAGAGTGCACTCATGACACCAGTAAGTGTCAAACTCTGCAGCAAAGACACCAACTGCCTTATGTTAGAGATGGTAGGCTGGTCCCAAAAAAGCCCCGAAGCGTGCCTTGGCTTCGGGGGTCACAGACATCGATTCCTCCCCGGGATGCCACCAGCTCTCGGGAAAAAGGGAAACAAGAAATGGATCATGCAAAAAAAGACAAAACATCTGGAGACGGGCCAGCCAAGGTATCATTAACATGATATCGAGAGGATCTACGGATGGAGATTCCAACCGGGCTAGGAAGGCCTGGAGTCGGAGGGAAAGTTTAGGTGTAGAGGAAGGAAGGCAGGGTGCGGGGCCAATCATCACATTTGGACCCCAAGACCTGGAGGGAGTAAACTTACCACATAATGACGCCTTGCTTATACAAGCTTGGATCACCAATTATGATGTTCGAAGGGTGTTCGTTGACTCGGGAAGCTCAGTAAATGTCCTTTTTCAAGAAGCATTCGAGCAGATGGATTTGCAGGGTTATGAGTTGAGCCCGGTAAAAACCGCCTTGTATGGTTTTGCCGGGCACACCGTCCAAACCCAAGGGGAAATGTTGCTGCCCATCACCTTGGGATCAGGAGATGAGAAGAGGACGGTCATGACAAGATTCACATTAGTGGAAGCACCTTCTTCCTATAATGTCATCTTGGGTAGGCCGGCTATGAACTCTTTCAAAGCCGGAGCCTCAGCTTACCATCAAAAGATCAAATTCCCAGTGGGAGATAAGGTCGGAGAAGTCCAAGGAGATCAGCCTTCCTCTCGAAAATGCTATGCTGAGACAGTGAAGATAGATTACAAGAGGGCAAGACAGAATGGAAAGGAAGGAGCCCTGGGGGGAAGAGAAGTCTATTCTGTGGAGGAATCTAAAAGCGAGTATGAAGAGGTAGAGATAGAGCTCGGGCAAACAGGGAAGTCTGTTAAAATAGCCCGGGATTTAGCATGGTTGATTGAAGCATTGAGAGGCTGCCTCATTCAGAATAAGGATGTGTTCGCCTGGGCTCAGGGTGATTTGGTGAGAGTTTCATCTCAGGTGGCAGAACACAAACTAAACATCAGCTCGGGTTCCCGACCTGTCTTACAAAAGAAGAGGCATTTTGGGGCCGAGAAGGATAAAGTGATAGCGGAGCAGGTTCAAGAGCTACTGCGGGCCGGGCACATCAAGGAAATACAATTTCCTACTTGGTTGTCCAATGTAGTGCTAGTACCAAAGGCTACTGGGAAGTAGAGAATGTGTGTGGATTTTCGGGATTTAAATAAAGCCTGTTCCAAGGATTGCTATCCTTTACCCCGAATTGACCAGTTGGTGGACTCCACATCCGGGTGTGAGTTGCTGAGCTTCATGGATGCATACCAGGGCTATCATCAAATTCCTTTAGCCCTGGAAGATCAAGACAAAGTCAGCTTTGTCACCTCGGGAGGTACTTTCTGCTACGTAGTGATGCCATTTGGTTTGAAAAATGCAGGAGCTACGTATCAGCGGATGATGGACAGAGTGTTCCGGGAACAGGTAGGTCGAAATGTGGAGGTATATGTGGATGATATATTGGTGAAGTCCAGGACCCGGGATAGTTTCTTACCCGACTTGGAGGAAACCTTTGCGACAGTTCGGCGGTATGGGATCAAATTGAACCCGGCCAAGTGTATGTTTGGGGTGAAAAGTGGCAAGTTTCTAGGGTTCATGGTAACTGAAGGTGGGATAGAAGTCAACCCTGAAAAAGTGAAGCTGTTGCGGGAAATGCCTTCACCAACATCTATTAAGGAGGTACATCGATTAACCGGCCGGATTACAGCCCTGGCTCGGTTTATAGCTCGATCAGCTCATCGCAGCTATCATTTTTTCCAAGTGTTGCGTAAAGCCCAGAGGTTTGGCTGGACTGAGCAATGCGAGCAGGCCTTTCAGGAGTTGAAGGAGCATCTGGCTAGCTTGCCTATCTTGGTTAAGCCGGAATCAGGGGAACGATTGTGGATATATCTGTCCACTACAGAAAAGGCGGTCAGCACTGTATTGATAAAAGAGGAAAATGGAGATCAGAGGCCTGTGTACTACGTCAGCCATGCTTTGAAGGGGGCGGAAGTTAGATATACGGAGATTGAGAAGATGGTCTTGGCTCTAGTAATAACGGCCCGGAAATTGAGACCTTATTTCTTGTCTCACCCGGTAACTGTTCTTACTAATAGCCTCCTGGGGCGCATTATGACTCACCCAGATGCCTCGGGGAGGCTCGTGAAATGGTCGGTGGAATTGGGAGAGTATGATATTGAGTACCAGCCACGTAAGGCCATCAAAGCCCAGGCTTTATCTGATTTTTTGACAGAGGTGGCCACTTTTGGCCAAGAGGAAGTATGGAGGGTTTTTGTAGATGGAGCAAGTGGTATTGGAGGCAGTGGTGTGGGGATCATCCTGATCTCACCCGCCCAAGAGAAGATTGAGATAGCTGTGAAGCTAGACTTCCAGGCCTCCAACAACGAAGCTAAATACGAGGCTGTGATAGCTGGGATGCAACGAGCTCGGAAAGTTGGGGTAAGTCATATCATAATTTATTCTGACTCTCAGTTGGTTGTTCAGCAAGTAAACAAAACCTTCTGTATCCGAGAGGAGAAATTGATAAAATATTGTAAGATGATTGAAGAGCTCGGGGCCAGTTTCAACACTTGGAGTATAGAGCAGATACCCCGGGAAGAAAATATGGAAGCAGATGCCTTGGCTAAAAGAGCGGCCACTGGGGAAGGTGATAGTAGAGAATCCCTTATGCAAAGGGAAACGGTGGCTACCATAGAAGCCCGGGAGCCGGTCCTCCAAGAAAACACATGGAAGACCCCGATTGTCAAGTACCTAACTCAGGAGAATCTCCCGGAGGACAAAGGACGAGCCCGGATCATACGAAGACAGGCAGCCAGGTTTGCTATCTTGGGAGGAAGCCTGTATAGGCGTTCCTACCAGGGCCTTTTGCTCAAATGTTTGGGGGAAGGGGAAACCGAATATGTCTTGCGGGAAGTGCACGAGGGATGTTGTGGAAACCATGGAGGGTCTATGAGTCTGGTCCGAAGGGTGTTGCTGTCAGGATACTGGTGGCCCACTTTGCAGGCAGACGCATCCAAGATTGCCCGGTCTTGTGAAGGATGCCAGAGGTTCGGTAATATACAGCATAGCCCGGCAAGCAACTTGAATCCGATATGGGCATCCTGCCCCTTTGATCAATGGGGTCTGGACATAGTGGGACCTTTTCCACTAGCCCGGGCACAGAAGAAGTTCTTGTTGGTAGCTGTTGATTATTTTTCCAAGTGGGTGGAGGCAGAGCCTTTGGCGAAAATAACAGAGGCCGAGGTGATGAATTTTTATGGAAAAGCATAGTATGTCGATTTGGGCTACCGAGAAAGCTGGTCTCGGATAATGGCAGGCAATTTCAGGGGCAAAAATTGGCAGACTGGTGTGCCAAAATGGGCATTAAGTAGGTTTTCACCTCGGTCACCTATCCTCAAAGTAACGGCCAAACAGAGGTAACCAATCGTACTATTGTTCGATCTTTACAGGCGCGATTACATGGAATGGGGAAAGATTGGGTTGAAGAGATCCCGAGTGTGTTATGGGCCTATCGCACCACTCCACATACTGCAACACAAGAATCACCTTTTAGCCTGGTATATGGTTCGGAGGCTATTTTGCCAGTAGAGATCGGACAGCCTTCAGCTCGGATTAAAGCATATGAGGACACAGACGAAGGAGCCCGGGCACAAGAATTGGATCTCATTGAAGAGCGAAGGGAGAAGGCGGCTCGTAGAATGGAGGCCTACAGAGCTCGGGTGATGAGATCCTATAATCAGAAGGTCAGGCCTCGGGAATTCCAGGAAGAAGAATTTGTGTTGAAAAGAGTTAATCCAGCAGGGGAAGTAGGGAAGCTAGATGCCCGATAGGAGGGACCATATAAGCTTATCAGAAAAGTCGGTGCTAATACTTGGTACCTACAAGACGGCCAGGGACGCCCCCTCAAGCGACCATGGAATGCTTTACATTTGAAGAAGTATTTTGTGTAATGTTTTGTATTCAATGTTTTATTAATGAAGGAGTTTTATCATGAAAGAAGGATTTCCATTATATAAGCCCGGGAGGTACCAGGCCCCGGTACCCATCTTAAGCCCAAGGCATATATAAGCCCTTGGCATTATATAAGCCCGGGAGGTTTCAGGCCCCGGCACCCATCTTAAGCCCAAGGCATATATAAGCCCTTGGCATTATATAAGCCCGGGAGGTACCAGGTGTAACACCCGGTATTTTTAAATACGTAAATCTGCATGCATAATTAGGGAATTTAATTATTTAAATTGTTGATTTATGGGTTAAATAATTATGTGAATTATTTGTGCATGACTTAATTTAATTTTAAGCATTTAACCCATAATTAGTGATTTTTATGATTTTTAGTATTTTAATTATTTTATCGCGTTGACGGGACCGTGGACGGACGAGATGACAACTTTCTATCCAAATTATTTTATGAGTTTTTTTAGAGCCCAAAAATATTATTTTGAGTTTTATTTCCTCAATATTTTTAGTATTTAATTTTATATAATTTTAGGAGTCCATTTTTATCCAAATTTAGCCATTTTAATGACTTTTAATTATTTTTAAAATTCCCTTAAATTGTAATTTCGGGATTTTTATATTTTTAATTTAAGTTATCAGATTTTAACTTTTATTTGGAGTTTTAAAATTTTATATTTTATATATTTACCAACCCTTAATAATATTTTAATTTCCTAAAACCTATTTTTAATTAAAATAAAAACCCAAAACCTAATCTACCCAAACCCACCCGATCACTCACAAAATTCAGCCGCCTCCTTCCCCACTATTCATCATCTTCATCGGCTTCCCACAGAAAAACCCCATAGCCTCGGTTGTTCAAGCTTCAAGTTGGTCGTTCGTCGTTCCGGAATCGTCCCACGCACGTTTTTCTCTTCAATTTCGGTGAAAGGCATGATTCTTTCTCTATTTTTTGTGCCATGTCAGTTAGTGTTTGTGTGTGTGTGTAGGTATCATTCTTTTTATTGAAATTTTTCAGAAATCCAATCGGTTATGGTGTATGCTCTTGGTTCTTGTGTTTTGTTGATCATATTCACTTTTTCTCCTAGCCATGGCTTGTATGACTGCTGGTCAGGGTCCCTAGGATGTCTAAGGTGAGACTAGGCTCGATTGGCTCGGATGGTTCAAGCCAAAAGAGCCCAGATTTTGGGTTGTTTCGTTCGGCCTCCATGGGAAGCGCAGGCTAGGGTTTCAGGGAAGGGCTGTCGGCCTCGGCGATTTGGGCTGCATGGGGCTGAGGGCTGGTGCAGGTTAGGTCCGCCCAGACGTGGGCTACGTCTGGGCGGCGGGACTCCGGCCAGGGGCGGCAGCAGCCCTAGAAGGGCTGCTGTCCGCGGCCAAGGAGAACTGAAGGGGGGGGCGTCGGGTTTAGGGTTCAGCAGGGTTTCGGGTCGGGTTGTGGGGCTTGGGTCGGGTCAGTAGGGTAGTGGGTCGGGTTAATTTGGTCCGGGTCCGAGTTTGGTGGGCCGGGCTCGAGTCTTTTAAATTTTAAAGTATTTTATGAATTAATTGGTTTTTGGGCCAATTAATTAGAAATAAAATTATTTGGGCTCCCAAATAATTTTATTTGGGCTTTTAAAATTATTATTAAGATAGTCCATTAATTTTATGGGCTTTTGAGCCACGGAAATTATTGGGCCATTCTTTGGGCTTTTGGGGCCATTGGGCCAGATTAAGTTGTTATTGGGCCTAGAATGTTTTAATGGGCTTTAATTATTTAATTGGGCTTAGAATAATTTTATTGAGCTTAAGTGTGTTAATGGGCCAGTCTCAGTGTTAATGGGTCAGATTTAAGTAATTGGGCTTGAGTGTTAGGGCCAGCAGTCCGGTACCATCCATGAGAAATTGCATGTGTCCTGAATATATATTTAATTATTTTTATGCATTGAAGTTATTTTAATATTTATATGTTGGTATGAAATTAAATTAAATATATATGAAGGACACACATTTTAATTAAGTACATGCATTCATGAAATAATTTTATGTACGATTAAATGCTTAAGGTTGAGCAATAAGAAAATATTTTATGTTGAAAGTTGAAGTAGTGTGACAATTTGAGATTTGAGGGGGATTCGTCCCCATATGTGATCTATTGAAGGGCAGTTTACTGCCAATTTAAGAGGTGATTCGTCACCGCCACGTACGTTGGTTTCCACGCTGATCAGTATTTAATGTATGATTTAAGGTTACACTACGGATACAACCATGCGATGTTAGAAAATTACTTTGCTCAACAATAGTTATGTATTATGATATTTGAGTAATTTAAGTTATGTTATGGTATGATATTTTGAAGCATGCTCATTCATGTATATGTTATGTATTAGTATTAAATTGATTTAAATTATTTTAAACCCTTGTTATGTTAGCATGTTGGGCCTCTAGGCTCACTACACTGGTATGGTGCAGGTGAGTACGTAGAGGAGAATATAGCTCCTACCGGCGGCGAGGACATATGAGCGGACATGCAGTGACCCCGTGACCGTGATAGATGTCTGAGTCACATTGCATGTTTTGAATACTTCAGCATGTTATACATTTTAATTATTTTCAGTGGTTGTGGTCTGAAATATTTTATTTAAATATTTTCAGTGCATGCAAACTTGAATCATTTTATTTATGCAGTATTTTAATTCAATATTTGACTCAGATATTTATTTTATTAAAGAATGCATTTTTTTTATTTCAGTTATTTATTTATTTATTTTTAAATCTTTTTATTCTGTGCATATATGTATGGGCATATATGTACATATTTTATTTAGTAAGTAATAAAAAAAAATTCCGCATATTTATTTATTAATTATAGAGTTAGGGTCGTTTCACCAGGCCCCGGCACCCATCTTAAGCCCAAGGCATATATAAGCCCTTGGCATTATATAAGCCCGGGAGGTTCCAGGCCCCGGCACCCATCATAAGCCCAAGGCATATATAAGCCCTTGGCATTATATAAGCCCGGGAGGTTCCAGGCTCCGGCACCCATCATAAGCTCAAGGCATATATAAGCCCTTGGCATTATATAAGCCCGGGAGGTACCAGGCCCCGGCACCCATCTTAAGCCCAAGGCATATATAAGCCCTTGACATTATATAAACCCGGGAGGTTCCAGGCCCCGGCACCCATCATAAGCCCAAGGCATATATAAGCCCTTGGCATTATATAAGCCCGGGAGGTACCAGGCCCCGGCACCCATCTTAAGCCCAAGGCATATATAAGCCCTTGGCATTATATAAACTCGGGTGGTACCAGGCCCCGGCACCCATCTTAAGCCCAAGGCATATATAAGCCCTTGACATTATATAAACCCGGGAGGTTCCAGGCCCCGGCACCCATCTTAAGCCCAAGGCATATATAAGCCCTTGGCATTATATAAGCCCGGGAGGTACCAGGCCCCGACACTCATCTTAAGCCCTTGGCATTATATAAACCCGGGAGGTTCCAGGCCCCGGCACCCATCTTAAGCCCAAGGCATATATAAGCCCTTGGCATTACCTACTCTTTTATTTATATATAAGGCATTAAATAATGGATAACAAGAACAGATGAGTTACATTGACAAAGGATTACGAGAGGAGGGGCTCCTACGGCCCAATTACAAATAATAATTCAAAGTGCGGGGTTATTAGAGGGACCGGCATCTGCAGTTGTCTGAGTCGGGGCAGCCTTCGCATTTTCAGCTCCTTGGGTGGCGGGGAGGGAGTCGATGGCCTTATCCAAGTCGGGAAAATCTCTCTTGTCAGAAGACCATAGGCCAGCTTCCTCGAATTGATCTCGGCATTTGTAAAATCCGACCTGGAAAAAGGTGTACGATCTGTCCACCACTGCCTCTTGAAACTCAGCAGAAGATAGGAAAGCTGCTTTGAGCTCTTCTTCTGACTTTAGGCGAGTTTCCAGAGCTGACACTGCTTTCTCCGCTTTATCCCTCGCACTGGCCGCTTCAGCTTGAGCCTCTGCAGCTTGGTTCTCAGCCGCCCTCAACTCAGCCGTAGTGGTGTCTAGAGCATCTCGAGCCTGCCCTAGATCAGCTTCAGAGCGGGCACGATCTAGCTGAGCAGAGTGAAGACCTTGCTCGGCTGCCTCCAGGGCTGAACGGAGGCTAGACGCCGCTTGATCATGACTTTGTTGTGCCATCATCAAGTCCTGTTCCAGTTTTTTTGATCAACTCCGCGGCAGCCCGAGACTTCTCAGCCTCTACGTGTGCCCGATCAGTCTCAATCCGACCAAATCTGGTCGCGTCTTCATAGCTGTCCACCAGCATATGCAGTCCCTGAAAGCAGAGGTATTAGAAATAGAAAACAGAACACGTTTGAGGCTAGGAGAAGTAAACTTACGGATATAACCCGGTTGGTGCCCTCGAAATACTTCACGTTCGGGTTTTGGTTGTAGAGGTGGAGCTGCTCCGCAGAAGTCAAGAGGTCCTTCAGCATCCGTACTCCCCGGCTAGAGGCCCCAGCTTGGAATATATTTTTATTCGCACCAAAGGGACTAGATCCCTGGGCAGCCTGGTAGAAGGGGGCCAAGGGGGGGAAAGAGGGAGAGGAAGGAGCCACCTCTTCTGGGTCACTAAGTATGACCATTTCTGGCTCCTCTATGGTCTTCCTCTTTCGCGTCAAAGGAGAGGAGGGACCGACAGCAGAAGGAGCCTGATCATTCGTCACCCCTGCCTCCATAGATGGAACTGGCAAGGGAACAGCAGAAGGTGAAGGAGCGGAGACCTCGGGGGTGACAACGGCAGTGGCAGCCTCCTGACCTAGGGCTTGTTGAGCCTTGCGTTCCTCCGCTAGTTGAAGGACTCGGGTCTTTCTAGCTGCCTCTGCAGCCCTGGCTTCTTTTTTTTCCTGGGCAGCTGCCCGTTTCTGAGCAAAGGCCTGCTTCATCAGTCGAGATTTTTTCTTCTTAGGCGGGGCTGGGGATGCTGTGCAAAAATGATAGAAATCGATACATTAGAAACAGCATGTAAGAGAAGCAAATACATGGTAACAGTAAAGCATACCAGAGACTGGGGCCGAGTCATCATATTCATCAATAATCCGGTCAACCGGATCCGTTACCCGGGCACCCAGCCCGTAGTCATTCAAACTTTTTTCTTCCAGAAGAGGGGCTGAAGGAATCTTCTGATTTTCCACTAGCTCTTGGGATCGGAGGTAGGGTTCCTCCAACTTATAATTTTTAGGGAGCTCGGGCTGAAGAGGAAGGGCTGTCAAGAATTGGGTAGGTCTGATTCGGGCACCAAGGAGTTGAATATAAAAGAATCTTTCTTTCCAATCCTTCCAAGAGGAAGGGGTATCATCTAGAAACCGGGCATTCTGCCGGGCATTCAAAGAGAAAGCCATCTCAGTGAAACGGCAGGCATAATAGTAGTGAAAGATGAGAGGGGTGATGGCTAAGTTGTTCGCTTTGAAAAGAACGTAAGTGCCAGCCATCATACGGAAGGCATTGGGATGAAATTGGTTCAAGGAAACCTTGTAAAAAGAAGCAATTTTGTAATAAAAGGGATGAATAGGGAAACGAAGTCCATTCCTGAGCTGTTCCCTGAAGAAGGTATAGAACCCCTCGGGCGGCCGGTCAGCCCGGCCTAGGGGCCCCGGAATGAGAATAGAGTACGCAAGAGGAATGTTACCCATAAGCCTAAGTTCCTCTATGGATTCCGGGCGTAGGGTACTGGTAAAGTGGGAGAACCAGGGACCTTCGGGGTTTGGTTTGGGCAAAGGAAGGAGAGGCCCAGAGTCGGAGATTTTAGCCTTACCCTTGTCCTTAGAAAGCCCGATTTTAGCCTTCTTCGGACGAGATGAGGAGGGGGATACTGTGGATTGGACATGGGAGGTAACAGGAGGAGGAGAATCGTGGCATAAGGCCTCGGATTCTATATCAGAGGAGCCACGAACGTTGAAGATGTGGAATTTGACATGTTCAAGGGACAAGGAAACTTTAAGATAAGATAGACAGAAAACTTACAGAAGAAAGCAAGCTTAGTACGCGGAGTCGCCGGAGCCGGAGAAGCTTAGAAGCAGGGAAGGAATAACGTGAACAGGGAAAGTAAAGAAAAAGTGAAGAAAGGGGTTTAGTATTTATAGGCGAAGAGCTTTAATTCTGGTCGTAGATGAAAAGATGATCGAAGGGTAAGGGTGACCTTGGGAAGTTGAACCGGGCAGCGTAATGATGATGCGGGCAGTCGAAAGGACAGGTAACGTCCTCTGACACCTGCCCGTCTTTTCAAATTCTAGGGTTAACGTCAGCCCTATAACTTTTGGACATTAATGGGGGATACTCCAGGAAGGCCGTGGTAGCAAGGCCTTGAATAGCCAGGGGCAGGGCTGTAAGTCAGGACAGCGAGTAAGACTCTAGCCCGACTATTTTTGGGATGAGTAGTGATGCCCCGGGGGGCAGGGACATAAAGAGTCAGGAATTACAGGGTTGTATTAAAGCAAGGGTGGCGGGACTGTAAGTCAGGACAGCGAGTAAGACTCTAGCCCGACTATTTTTGGATGAGTAGTGATGCCCCAGTAAGCCAGGGGGCAGGGCCACGAATGCCCCGGAGTGGCAGGGCCGTATTAAGGCAGGCCAGGAGCCTCAGGAGCCCGGGAAACCAGGTCTGCAGGACTTAGATAAGGCCCGTGTTTTAGGGGCATGACCCCCACGATTATCATAAACCCGAGCTTTCCGGATTCATCGTACGTGACAAGCAAACGTGGGCAACTACCGCACCCACGATCCAGATCGTGGCCACTACCCTGGAATTGCGGAGTGACACTCTCACTCCAAGGCCTATAAATACCTGGTCACAAATATTTGTAGAGGTATGTTCATCTAAACTTTCAAAGCACTATACTCATTTCTCTAAAAAGCCCACTCTATTTCTAAGTCTAACTTAAGCATCGGAGTGGCCCCGCCGGAAACTCCTCCGGTGCCCCACTAACGTGCTTTTTATTCCCTTCCTTGGTGTGCGGATCATCTTGATTAAGAAAAAACAGCTCATATATTACCTCCATTAGCCCGGTCACCACGTCAGGCCCACTTCACTACCCTGATAGCCTGGGCCCTGGTTTTACCAAACCATCATCATCTATAATGAAAAGTAACTTGACATAAAAAATTCATATTTTTCATAAGTCAAATTGAACAAAAAATATGTCCTGCAAAATAAACCTATAAAACTTTTTCACAAGAAATTTTTTTTTTATTTACAAATTTTCAATATTTATCCGAAACGTTTACGGTTTTATTTTTAACACGATACATGCTTTGAAAAATAAATCCATTTATGCTAACATACAATTTTAAAAAAGAAAACGGTGATGGGTTAAAATTCCGTGACCATCAAAAAATCTCAGCCAGGTCAACAATCCCACTCTCCTTTAATTCCACTTTTGGTCCTTAAATATACCTCTAACTCTAAGTTAGTTTGGGTGATCAATATTTAAGAAGTGTTTTGGAGAGATTTTATTTATTTAAAAGTGATTTTAATAGATATTATTTTGAAGTTGATGAGAATCTAAAGTAGATAGTGTTTGGAAATACAAGGTGAAATCTAATACAAGTTAAAGTTTAGTGTTTGGAGAATAATTGCTTCTAAACTTAATTTTTAACTAAATGACAATCATACCCTTATTTGATTATTTAATTTTTGATAATCACATTATAAAAAATGAGTATATAGAATATTATTACATTATGAATTTGTATCAAAAATATTTTATTTTTTATAACATGAATACTTGAAAAAATATATAAGATTAATAAAAATAAAAATATTAAAAATGATAAATTTTGTATAAATATACCAGATATGTACAAAAATTTATGAAAATGCAATATATATATATATATTTTTAAATAAATACTTGTAATAATGATGTAAAAAATTTTTAAAAAAAATTAAAAAAATGCTTGTAATAATAATGTAAGATTAAAAAAATTAAAAATGCTTGTAATAATAATGTAAAATTAAAAAATATTTTTTTAAAAAAATAAAAGCATATGTAATATGATAAGTTTATTAAAGGTTTATAAATGTCAACTTGTAATTTTATACTTTAAAAAAAACAGAAGCCAAAAAAGAATCAAATTTTAGCTTCTTGTTTTTTTGGCAAACGTTGTAAAAGCTAAAGCAGAATTTAACATTTACAAACATTCAAAAGCAATTCTATACAATTAGAAGCTAAAAAGCATTTTGTAGAAGCTCTACTAAACACTCTCTTAATTTCATAATTTTTGGTCCCCACTCCCCAATATATAGGAATGGTAACAGGCAGGTATCTCGTATCAAACTCGTCTCAATTGAGATCAATTATATCAATTTAAGGGAGTGTTTGCAATAGATTGTGCTTTAGTATAAGTGATTAATTTATAGATTATAAAAAAAGATAAAAAAAAATCAAAAGTTGGTAGTGTTTGGAAACAAATATGAAAATTTAAAAATTAAAGTTTGGTAGTGTTTAATAAATAAGTTATTAAAGTGATTTTAACAATGATCTTTTTATTAGAATCACTTTTAGAGAATCATAATCACCACATGACTAGCTTTTGAATTTCAATTAAGTTAAGTATAAGCTAACACATAATCTAGGTTTAAGAAACACACAAAAATAATTTTTTAAGCCAAAAACTAACAATCATTTTTTTTAGTGATTACAAATGAGTTTATAATCGAATTTAGGACAGTCATGAGAATTTGTAAAAACATCATTAGAATCTTATATATGTGTATATATATATATATCTGATAATATGTAATCTAATTATTTTTCTATCAATTTAAATATACTTTTAGTTGGAATTTAAATAGTTTTAAAAGTATATTAATCAAAGATATTTCCGATAAATTTAGGAAAAAGATTAATATGAAAGTTATTGGGTCAAAATTGTTAAACTATAATACTACGGGGACCAAAAAGGATTTCACACATTGTGGGTCCCAGCTAACTCTCTCGTATAAATCTCAACCATGGCTGATGCTTCACTGCCGAATCGAATGGAATCATTCAACTCCCCCTAATTCTTAGAATTAAAACCCTAACTTTAATTTATAGATATCGTTCTTTCTTGTGATTATTTTATTTATTTATTTATGTGTTTTAATGGAATCTACGGCCAAGAAGAAAAGGTCGTCTGAATCGTCGACTGTGCTGGCGCCGGGTTTCCGGTTCCATCCGACGGATGAAGAATTGGTTCGGTACTATTTGAGGAGAAAAGTTTGCGGGAAATCTCTTCTGATGGATGTGATTTCTGAGATCGATATTTACAAGGCCGAGCCTTGGGATCTTTCAAGTATTTCCCTCCTTTTGCAGCTCTCCATACTGTGTTTTTTTTTTTTTTTGGATTGGATGTAGGACTGTATCATTTTTTTTTAAAGTTTGCCGGATGAGTTTACATTATTGTTTATCTGGTTTTGGGAGTTAGAAACTTTGGTTGACGAAGGTTTTTTTCCCGCTCTGAATCGATTGCCACCGAAATTCTTAGATTGTTTTATTGTCCCAGAGAAAGACGTTTCTGACGTATCTGAACTCTGGAGTCATACAGAGAATTTGGGATTCCATTCTAGGGTGTTAATGTTTCTGTCTCGTTTACGTATATTTTGTTTCGAAAAAGTGGGAAAATACTGATATTCTGTGAGGTTCTTATCTGATTACTGGAAACACTCAGAAACTAATTTTAGCTATCAGAAGTATTATTATTCTCGAGATAATGAGGACCAGCTCTGCGAGAACAGAGCCTGATTTGGAGTTTCGATGCTACTTTTGAACTTCCTTTGTGTGGTTTTGAAGATGAATGTACGCAGGCCAGTTCGAGTTTTTACTTTTATTATGAAATACTCCTGAATTCTTTGTTAATTTTTTCATCGACATCGGTCCTGATGTTGTGTGAGCTGTTGCAATACAGCAATACTGTGTTTTGACTGTGGGCGTCATAGAAGAAATGAAGAGTGACAAGGAGAATGAATCGGTCTTCCTTCTCATTTTTTTAAATTCATATTTGTAAATACCAATCCCAAGTTAGGAAATTTGAGCAAATGCACTAAGAATTCTTGTCTTTAATAATGCTACTATGCTGAACACAACAGGAAAAGGAAAAAATATAAGTGGTTTGCTTCCTTTTCTTGAGTTTGTTTTCTAATTTATTGGCTGCCTAACTGTCCATATCAACCTGGTAAAATGGATTATAGAATCTCTTATCTATTTGTGAATTATGTTCGACTAACCTTATCTCTTGTGCTGACATAATAATAAATGGCTAGCTTTAGTTAGATTTTTTTCTGTAACCAAAATCGCAATGAACTTGATGTGATTGCGGGGGTGATTTAAGGTATGTCTAAGCTGAGGACCAGAGATTTGGAGTGGTATTTCTTCAGTATGCTGGATAGGAAGTATGGTAATGGAGCAAGGACAAACAGAGCAACTGAAAAGGGTTATTGGAAGACAACTGGAAAAGACAGGGCTGTTTACCATAAAGCAGTGATTGTGGGAATGAAGAAAACTCTTGTTTATCATAATGGCCGAGCTCCAAAGGGTCAGAGGAGTAACTGGGTGATGCATGAGTACAGACTTACTGACTTGGAATTGGAGAGAGCTGGAATTTCTCAGGTGGGCTTGCTTGTTATCATGTTCTGTTTTGATTATTCCTGATTTCATGGTGCAGAATTAGTGTGGATGATGGATCGCCTTTTTCCAGATAACTTAAAGAATCATATAATTAGAGTATGCTCTGGGAACGATATGGTATTTGGTTACAGTTTCAGGTTTATAAAAACTTATATTTCTGCGCCCATGCCTAGTCTCAAAGCAGTGAGGCTTGGATTTTGCGCCCAGACGCAAGCCGAGGCGCAGCCCTTCAACAAAATGTGCTCCTTGGCCATGAAGTACAAACCTTGGTTCTTTTCAAAGCTTAAAATGCCTTTTAACTCCGCCATAAATGTATTGATGATGAATTCAAGGTAAAATGTGAGAATACGATTAACCCTTTTATCTATGATTATATTTTATTGATGTTCAATAGTTTGTAAGTTACACATTGAATTGTACGAAATAAAAATATCTTCAAATATTTAAATTTTATTATTTTCTGTTGGCATGCCTCACTTGAATAAGTTGTGTGTGTTCCTTTCCTGACGCATTGCACTCAGGCTTTACGATATCCATGGGTTTCGCCCTTCAATTACTGTGGACGTTGTTAAAAGTACAGAGACAGGAAAATGTACTTGGTTACCGCATATAGTTGAATATAAACAACTTGTAGTTGTATTCTTGCTGTAATCATCATCTCTGTGATTCCGTAACTGTATCATGACTAATTCATGATTATAATCAATATCACACCTGGATTAGGTGTTTGAATTTTGAGGATAGTTTGTTCTCACAACTCATTGTTTTTTTTTTAAAAATTTGGTGAGAAGGATGTATTTGTGCTTTGCCGAGTCTTTCAGAAGAGTGGGTCAGGCCCAAAGAACGGGGAACAGTATGGGGCACCATTTGTGGAGGAGGAATGGGAGGACGAAGAGTTGGGATCGGTTCCCAAAAGGGACACTTCAGAGGAAGTTGATTTTGGTGGTGATTTCTGTTTAGATGGTCATGACCTTGAGCAGGTTTGTATTGGTGTTTTTGTCAAATGAAATCTAATAATTTGCAGCCATACGAATAACTAGGCCAGTATAACATGATATACAGGCCCAAGCAGAGCCAGCTTTGTTTTACTTTTGGATTGTTCTAATTGTATGTTTACTTTTATTGTTTCATTTGATGCTTAGCATTGCCACCCTTGCTGAAGCTTCTTAAGGTGCCAAAAATTTTCTTTCTTTTGTGGGAGGCTCGTTGATTCGAAATCTTGGTATTGAGCTTCCAAATGAAGTCTTAAAAATTTCAAATTGATAATTTATTGCATATTTGCTTCTAAATGCTGTCTTTTCTTTTAAGATGTTTAACTGTGCATCTTTGCATATGATTGATGCACCTTTTTGGAAATTATATTTGCTTCATGATCGTCATATACTAATAAATATTTTTACCAGATTCTTGGATCCGATGCTCCCTCTCATATTACCACTTCTCCGCTGAACTTCCAATCTGCAGATGGTAGTCATGGTGGTGAAACTACAGCGTCAGCCAGTGATGTCGAAAATCTTTTGGTGGGTGCAGGTGAACAATTATGTGAACCGGAGCTGTTCGATGGGACCAACTTGTATGATTTACATGTTCCAAGTGATATGAATGTGAACTTAGTCAAGCGTGAATATATTGGTGAATCAAGAAAGTCTGGACATCCTGAGGATGCAGATTACTTGCTTGACGAACCTTTCCTGGATTCTTCTGAATATTTTCCATTTGGCGAGGAAGGGTTCATTGAAACAAATGATCTCTCAAATCCAGTTGAAGCCAATACAGCTGATCTTGGCATGCTTGAGGAGTACCTTACATTCTTTGATGCCAGCGATGACAAGTATCAGTGCTTCGATTATGATCCTTCAGCAATACTAAGTAAGGATATTGTTTCTGCTCAGACACTCCGTCCCCAAATGGTAAATAAATTATTCTTGAAATTCCTTGTTTTTATATTTGTATCTAAGAAATAGAGAACACTAATATGTGATCCATGCCAGGAACTGAACGGGGGAACTAAGCAAGCTGTTATCCCAGGTGGGCAGATCACCGATTATAGTAATGTAGATGCTGCATCTTTATCCCATAAGCAAGTGGCAGCAAAATATCGATCAGGTACCTTGATTTTTCCTTGTATTTTTATAGCAATAAATGTACACAAGTTTAGTGTGATATAACTTGGTTCTACCTTCTTATGTCATTAGATCTCCAGTATCCCTTCATCGAACAAGCGAGTCAAATGTTGAGCAATATCCCTGCTAAACCAGCATTTGCTTCTGAATGCCCTTCAAAAGACTTCACTCTTCATTTCAATTTTGCACACCCTTCTTCAAGTCCAGTGCATGTTACCGCTGGCATGATTCAAATACAGAATTTGATAGTAAGCACTGATGCAACAACCCGTACTTTCAAACCCGAGAACCTGAACACAACTGTTGCTTTTGGTTTCTCACGTGGTGATGATGGATCTGCCAATTTGCAATCGAGCGTTAGTATACATCCAGGGAAGATCTTGTCAGCAATCTCCAGGGATTGGTTTTACATATTTCTTGGGGTGTTTGTTCTCTCCACGAGCTTCAAAATCGGTCTGTCTCTTTGTGCTGACTAAGACTTAAGACTACTCTCTTTGAACGATATACATTTAGACTTTGAGCAGTCTGGTCAACTGCTTAATATCGATGGCAGATACGATGAAACTAAGTTGTGGATTTTCAATCCGGGTTTTGAGCATCCATATATAAGATTCAAAACTTTATTTACATTTTTCGCTGCCGTTGTCTTGAATATCACATTTCACGGTGCCAAGATGGCGAGGGGTCGACATCCAGGTTCTTGAACCCTTCATTGGCACCAGTAGGCTGCTGTGTCGTATGTTTTTCGCGGTATCTCATGGACGCGTTATATAACAAACACTTCGGTAGTGTTTGAGATTACTTCTAAGAAGTATTTTTCAGTTTTTCATTCACCAAAATACAACTTTCATATACAATAATTTCGTTTTCTCTTTCCCCTTTTGCCATCGCATGTGAACTAAATCCCTACTCGAGAAACAAATTGGATAAATCAGTTGTCATTTAGGTTGTGTTTGTGTTGATAAGTTTAAAATCCACATTTAAAGTTTGATTGACGCTCGAGCTTGTTAAGGGCATAAACTTAGTGCCTCCATATACCTTTAAAAAAAAGGAGGAAGTGACGTAATACGAAAATGCGTTCGTATTCAACTTTTGTTCTGTGCGGTTGTTAAGGGGAATTACTTTAGAACAAAAACAACTGGAAAACACTTATCTTAATTTGATAGAAAATGGTGACGTCGAGTTTGAACCATTGACTTGCAATAATTCCCCGATTGAACTTACTTAGAACTTTCTATATTTTTCTCAAAGGGAAGGGGGGGGAAAAAAAAGTTCTCCCGCTTTAACTTTTTCTGAGCAAGAAGTAGTGGATTATCTTTAATTTCTCAAATTTAAAAAAAACAAATCAGAATCCTATGTTAATTTTAACAAAAAAATATGTCGATTTGTACATCTCAAAATATATTAACAGATGAAATCAATTAATTATCAAAATACAAGGAAACCCTGAAACTGTTGTGTATTTGGCATGATGGGAAGGCAAAAGTGAAAGAAAGCTTGTTTGGGCACCACCACTAAGCATATTTCGAAGGTGGAGACGACATTTGTCATTCATATGATGAAAAGATTGTTGGACAGGGAAATGATGGGTAGGTGAAATTGTTTATCCATTAAGTGGTGCATGTGCATGCCCCATTCACTCACAACTATATTGCACTTTTATTTATATGTTCAAATTAACTTTTTTAAAAAATAATTAAGATAAATCGAATCCTCCGTTTTATTTTGGTTTTGATAACTTTTAGTTGCAATTGTTCCCAAGAGAAAGAAACTAGCCAAGATTCATGATATATATATATATATATATATATATATATATATATATATATATATATATAATCTCACGCAATCTAGGATGCGGGATCCACGTGCACTTGTGCCCAAAACAATTCTGATTGCCTTGAAATTTTTAAGGTAGGGTCGTCTTGAAAATGTGAATCCAACGATATTATATATATATATATATATATATATATATATATATATATATATAAAAGTACCTTTAATTTAGCAATTTATATATTTAATATCAAGAAGTCGAGCTAATACAATGGAGGATAGGGCAGTGGTACTGATGGGTCGATGTCAAATTAAAAGTGGGAGAAGACTTTATGGTCAATATGGCATTTTTACAATACACGCACCAACTGCACTCTCGTGCGGCTTTTTCCTTACCAGTGTACTTGTCATTCAAGAAGTTGGTGAGGTAATTTTACAATCTTATTTTTAAATTATTTATTTCAATTTTATTATAATTATTATGATTACATTTTCTTATGGAATGTTTAAAAAAATTCTTGCAAGTACTTGAGTTGCTTGTATAATTTCTGTTATATACTTGGACCGATGAATTTTAGTTCATACATTTCGAAATCTTAGGTTTTCATGATATTGAAGTGAATTTAAATTCATTTTATATGAAGTATCATGTAATTTTAGTAGTGTTTACGATGGAGTTCAAATACGTCTGAAATGAATGTAGTTTAAAATATATCTTTCGGATATTTCCACAAATAAAATCCCTCTGCCCAAATCAAGTTTATCAGTTTAAGCTAACCTAAATGTTTATCTTGCAAGTATTTTAGTGTTAGTTTTTAAATAATTAACTAAAAAATTAAGATTAGTCAGTACTCCGAACCTATAACCAGGGGTGGAGCCAGAATCACGTAAGAAGGGGGGCCAATAAGAAAGAAACTGGAAGCGTAAACACAGACGGATAGATTTTTGACTTTTTTTTTAAAAAAAAAAAAAGAAAAAAAAAGAGAGATATTATTAGAAATAAAAAAAGAAAAACAAGAGAAGTGGACTAGGCCAAACCTCTCTCAATATCTAAACAATTAAATAAGTTTCGAGTGAGTTTTGATATAAGGAAGTTGTCGAACATGATCAAAATGCTCAAATTGGATTCATAATTGCAGCATCTCATGTTTTGCAAAGTTTTTTGGATAAAACTTAGTAGATGAAACGAGATTCATTGCATTCAATTGTTTGCTAGTTTATTTAACACTATCTACTCTATATTTATCAATTAAATTACATTATAATTCATGAATATAGTAAAAATACATTGCTATCCACAAATATTTTCGACCAATTATTCAAAAGATAGAAATAGTCAAACAAAAATAATCAAAGACGCAAAAATTAACAATGCTAATTTCATTTTTTACAATAAATTTTAGTATTTCTAATATTGATATCAAATGTGTTGTCCCATAATTAAATAAAACAAAAATTTAAAATAAGAAAAAAAATAAGGAAAAGAATTAAGAAATATATGCCCTCAAGAAATCAAAACCTAATTTTTTGAGAAAAAATAATTTAAAATACACGATATGAAGAAAAAAATTCACAAAAAAAAACCTGAAATCATTTACGAAATGTCCTTAAATCTTTTTTTTTAAGGCAAAGCGATCTTAAATCTTTATTGGGTGTTGTGTGTCACTGTGTTGGTCGGCTACTCGAAAGAGTCGAAGAGAAGAAATGAATCAAATATCCCATAAAAAAAGAGTTTGATCGCCACTTAAAATAAATTATCTTATTTTATTTGGGAAGCCAATGAATTATATATATATTAAAGGAGATGAGGCACAACCCATTAAAAACCATTAAAAAGAATACCAAACAAAGCCAATATATATATATACACACTATTTTTTATTTTTTTTTGTGAAGGAGAGAGGGGGTGGGGGGGGGTGGGGGGTGGGGTTGGTGCCTCCGCCCCTGCCTATAAGGCAAACATGCATAGTGTTTACTGTATAGTGAAGGTCGGCATAGGACCAACGAGCCCCTCGAGTAAAATATATCATAACTTTAATTTCCTAAACATTTTGTGATAATATCTCTTATGATAAGATTTTACGGATCAATTTTATTATATGAGTCTCTTTTTCAACTTATCAAATGCAAAAATATTTTTTTTATTTTATAGTCTTACTTTTCATTGTAGATAGATATATCTCAAATCGACATGTTTCAAATGACACATTCACAATACCTACTCTTATTTTGTAGTTCATTATTCACTTATTTATGTATATCAAGCTTTCGATTATTTTTTTTAAAAGTGCAATTATACACAATCCAAACACTAATTAATAAAGTAATGCATGCATGCAAACATTAATTAATTATAACAATTAGCTTATAAATAAGTAAAATTACTAAAAGGCCATTGTCGGACTACTATAAATGGGGTGCCAGGTTTCAGGTTCTTAAGCATCATAATTCATAATACATGCTTAATATAGTAAGAATTATATATAAGATAATCGTGAAGCTTAGCAGTTTGCAAATGGCGCAGTACTCTAAGGTGATCATTGCTGCGTTCTTGGTCTTGTTCCTCTTTGTGGACCTTGTGTTGGCTGCTAGAGTT
Source organism: Henckelia pumila (assembly GCF_033568475.1). NCBI lineage: Eukaryota > Viridiplantae > Streptophyta > Magnoliopsida > Lamiales > Gesneriaceae > Henckelia > Henckelia pumila. Next base: position 133,864,680 of record NC_133123.1, on the reverse strand, counting down.
GGAAAGTTGGCTGGTAAGGGCGGTGGCGGCGGAGGAGAAGGAGGGTCGGGCGTGGACTTGGGTTCAGGTTATGGTTCCGGATACGGATCAGGAAGTGGCTACGGATATGGAGAGGGAGAATATGGCGGAGGCGGAGGTGGTGGTGGTGGAGGAGGAGGAGGAAGGGGAGGAGGTGGTGCTTCTGGATCGGGATATGGGTCAGGATATGGCTCAGGTTATGGTTCGGGAGGGGGAAGAGGAGGAGGCGGCGGCGGAGGTGGTGGTGGAGGAGGAGGGGGTGGCTCGGGATATGGCTCAGGAAGTGGCTACGGTTATGGGAGAGGCAGTGGTTATGGTTATGGTTATGGCGGAGGAGGCGGCGGGGGCGGGGGCGGAGGTGGAGGCGGCTCGGGCAGTGGATCAGGCTATGGCAGTGGATCCGGTTACGGAGGTGGTGGATACGATGAGCCATGATTAAATATTGATCGTCCCCTGATTCATCGTTAAGAATTTTAGAAATTTATCCAAATAAACAATTTTCATTTCTTATTTATTGTTTTTCAATTACCAATTGGGATTGATTTTCACTATCGATTATTCTATATGTAATTGTTATGAAATATAGCGGCAACGAATTCCCACGTCATAAAAAAATATAATATCATGTATTTTGTAATAAATTTTGATATATGCTAAGATATCACTTATCGATGTTATCAATAGTAACTTCAAACCTAAATATAGGTAAATATGGCAAACATGCATTTATTTATTTAAGGGGTCCATTGGGACCCAACTGAACCAAATTTAACATTTCAGATTCGTTAACCTGAATTTGATTCAACTGAATCTCCATATTTAAAATTTATTTATTTATATATATTTAATATTTTATTAAAAAATTAAATAAGTTTTCGGTGCGATTGGATGAGCGGATTAGAAAAACCGGACCGAATTAATGAGTCCATTTTTGGTTCAAACCACGCAATCTCTATCGTCCGTTTGGATAATTTAATCAACGGTGGAAACCACCAATCCACGCCACACATATCCAACCAATCACAGCAACTCTCCAACTATATACATACATGCATACGCGCAATTCATGCTTTCAAGTCTCACTCACTCCACACAACGTTGTTTAGCACTAGCGTCTTCAATGGCAGCCAAAGCAGAGAAGAAGCCCGCCGAGAAAAAGCCCGCCTCAGAGAAGAAGCCCGCGGCGGAGAAAGCACCGGCGGAGAAGAAGCTCAAGGCCGGCAAGAAACTCCCCAAGGAAGGCGGCGGCGGTGTCGCCGGGGACAAGAAGAGGAAACGCGCGAAGAAGAACACAGAGACCTACAAGATCTACATCTTCAAAGTGCTGAAGCAGGTTCACCCCGACATCGGGATCTCGAGCAAGGCCATGGGGATCATGAACAGCTTCATCAACGACATTTTCGAGAAATTCGCGCAGGAGGCATCGCGGCTGGCGAGGTACAACAAGAAACCTACGATCACTTCCCGGGAGATCCAGACGGCGGTGAGGCTGGTGCTTCCCGGTGAGCTGGCCAAGCACGCCGTTTCTGAAGGGACCAAGGCCGTCACTAAATTCACTAGCTCTTGAGTGTTTTCACTTGCTTTGCTTTTAGCTGTACTGAAATTAGGTTTGGCCAAGGTAAAATTTGGGCTTTTTTGTGTGCAAGAATGTAGAAAGTTGGCTCATTTGTGGAAAAAGATGTTGATTTCTTGATGATTTTGTCAAAAATATTCAACGTATCACTCTTGAATTGAACCAGGAATTGTCATAGCAGCAATCTCATGATGTAGATTATATCTTGCTTTCGATCCTTTGCGTGTCCTTTAAAAATTAAAATTCGAATAATATTGCAATGAGTTAAACAGTGATTGAGGTGAGGAAAAAGTTCTGAATGAAAATAAAATCAAATATTTGTAATCGAGCTTATATGAATATCATCGAGTGTGCATAGTTTATGACTTTTTTCAAATATATTATAGCCATAGGACTTGGAAGTATATTTTGTGTCCATTTACGTGGATGAATAAAGATTGGGTGTTATCGAAATTGCTTGATTGTTAAGATGTTTGAGTTGAATTGATTCAATTTAAGATGCGATGGAAATGATATTTCTAACATTTTTAACAAATTACTAATATGATATGAATGGTAATATTGCTGATTTTATATTATATATAAATAATAAATGATTTAATTGATTTAACATAAATAATGAATTTATAAATTTCAAACCACACATACGATGTATCATGTAATTGGATCAAAGGACTAAAGACAACCTATATTTGTGCAGATCTGATCTATCTACTTACATAAATTATATTTTGCTTATAATCAATAAAATAAATAATGTCATGCGATCATGGTCTAAATTTATGACAAAAATATATATTTTTTAAGTTGTATCAACGTATTTTTAATGTAATGATTCGTTCAATATTTTTTGAATTTATTGATCTAAATTAAATTACATTTAATAATGTTCTTATATATGTTATTAATTTGATCTTTGTATTAGTCTTTGTAATTGTTAATACATGATGGGGTGTTTTGGTCATCATAATATTATGTTCAAAATTAATCCATAATTTTAAAATTATATCAAACACAATATAATTTATCACACTATATTATTTATCATCATCTTTAATTTGATTATCACTCTTATTATACATCCTCCTCTTATCATCAAATTCAAATAATTTATGCACATATTTAGTTAAGAATTATTTTTTTTCAAAGTTGTCAAAATTGACCAATACTTGAAGCAACGAGCGTCGAGCGCCCCTATAATGAAATTTTATATTATTTATACTGAGATTAAAAATTTGCAATCAACTGAAATGAATACCTACGTGTATAATATCTTCACCGCAGATCATGGTTCCAATCTACGGTCCAAATTCTAGATCCTCGTCAGCCGAAATCGACCAATCAGAACTTCTCCCATCCCTTGCATAAAATCTACCCCTCACCCACTCATGTATCATCGCAATTCGCAAATTCAATCACAACAATATCACACGAAATCGAAATGGCAGCCAAGGGGGACAAGAAACCAGCGGAGAAGAAGCCAGCCGCCGAGAAATCCCCGGCGGAGAAGAAGCCCAGAGCGGGGAAGAAGCTCCCCAAGGAAGGCGGTGCCGCCGCCTCCGCCGATAAGAAGAAGAAGCGAACTAAGAAGAGTGTGGAAACCTACAAGATCTACATTTTCAAGGTTCTGAAACAGGTCCACCCAGACATCGGAATCTCTAGCAAGGCCATGGGGATCATGAACAGCTTTATCAACGATATTTTCGAGAAATTGGCTCAGGAGGCGTCTCGTCTCGCTCGTTATAACAAGAAGCCCACGATTACCTCTCGCGAGATCCAGACCGCGGTCAGGTTGGTGCTTCCCGGTGAGCTTGCCAAACACGCGGTTTCCGAAGGGACCAAGGCCGTTACCAAATTCACCAGCTCCTAAGCTTAATTGATTATTTGTATGTGATCTGCCTCAAATTTGAGTTGGGGTATCTGGTTGGTAGATGAAATTAGGGTTTCATTTATGACGTTTTCATAATCTATGTGTGATCATTGATAAAATGTGTTTATTTAATCGATGCTAGAAATGAAATGGCTTGATCTCTCTCCTCTTTTTGTACGTTGTGTTGAAATCGGTAATAATTGATAAAAATTTGACCTTTGCATTCTTGATAGCTTGAGCTTTTTGAATTGAACCCAAAATATGAAAATCCAATCCCAGAACCAGAGTGATTCTGTGTTTCGATGCTACTTTTGAAGATGAAATTATACACACCATTCTGCTTTGTGTGGTGTTGAAGATGAAATCATACACACCAATTGGAGGTTTTACCTTTAACGTGAAACATTCCTGAATTCTTGTTAGTTTAATATTTTTAATATAATTCATCGGTCCTGATGTTGTTTGAACAGTTGCAATGGTACGTTTTGATTGCATCATCATAGAATAAATGAAGAATGGCAGGGAGAATGAATCGGTTTTCCTTATCAAATAAAAAGAATTTCAAAAGGATGAATAGCATATTTGTAAATACCAATCTCCAAGTTGTTGGAAATGAGTGCATATGCAGTAAACATTCTTGTGTTCAATCGTGCTACTGTGTTGAACACATATGAGAGAGTGGAAAAAATCAGTTGGTTTGTTTCCTTTTCTAAGTTTGTCTTCTAATATCTTGTCTGCCTGACTGTCCATATCAACCTGGTAAAATGGATTGTAGAATCTTTGATCAATTCATGAATAATGTTCAAGTTTTGCTGACATAACTTAATTAACATAAATGGGGCTAGGTTTGGTTATAAATTTTCTGTGAGAACCAAAATGGAAATATATTGATATGTGGTTGCCGGGGGTGTATTTGAGGCATGTCTAAGATGAGTACCAAAGATTTGGAGTGATTCAGGTTATGCTTCGGGTTGAGGAGGAAGGTAAACATTCGAAATTTGAGGTCGAGCTCTTGTTCGAACAGACATTTAAGCTCGAATTTCTATTATTTTCAGCTTGAGCTCGAGGCTCGCCAACAAAATACCAATGAAAATACAAATTTTTGCATAAATATGATGAGGTTTAACTTAAGCGAATAATTTTCGCAGAGCCTAATCCCATCTATCTTTGATACAAAATTCACAAATCACACAGTTTTTAATATTTATCTAGCTAAAACATTTGTTATATAGCTATAGAGCGCAAGCCTCAGAAAATGTTTTATAATAACAATAATATTTAAACCGTATGCAATATATGTCTTCCACACATAATAGCCTTTACATTTCGAGTCCCATATACTGTTGTTTGCACACAAAAATTGGCTCGAGCGGGTTAATTGCAGCCGTGCCAGGCACGTGAGTGCCAAATGAAAATAACAAATGAAAATAAAAATCTAACTTTTAAAACCAAGCGAAAATGAGTCCTGGTTTCATCGTCGGTCTCAAGTCCACCGATAAACGCCAAAGAACTAAAATAAAGTAAAAAAAAAATTATTAATAGCAACCGAATATTGATTCTTTGCTACTGAAAATTCAAAATGACAAGTACTTGCCATGCTAATCACAAAAGTAAATGCTGTAACAGTTCGAGGAACCAGCAACAATAAGCTAAATATGTACACTAAAATGTCTAGAAAATGACAAGATGAAGGTACGAAATTTTTGCAGAAAGATTGCTGAAAATACAGAGCTTTTTGAGAGCTATGTGTTGATGAGATGATGTCTGTCTTCCTCTCCCTTCAAACGGCTCATTTATTTCCAATTCCATAACTTTCGCCCCACTATCTCTCAACATGGGCCATGTTCCTTTCAACTGATTTTTGACTTGATCATCCCTTTTAAATGTAACTTTTCCTTCATTCCTTGCTGATGGATTTCTGTCTTGTAGGCTTCACCTGGTGGGCCGAACCATTTGGGCTGCATGGTTTTTAGAAACTGGGCCAAGGAACTTTAATTCATATAATATTTCATTTTATGGGTTAACAATTGCCCCCTGCAGGTTGATGGCCCATTGGGCCATTAAAACTGGATGATGAATTTCTTACTACATATCGATTCAATGGATATGCTTTTTGACTTGGTTTTCAAAAATTTCAATGATCTTATTCTTCAAATTTTGAATTACTCGATCACATTACCTCAACATTATCATTATTGCTCCTCCGATATTCGCGCTTCTATTTCTCTCCCTCAGGGCTTTTCATCTTCACCGAGTAAATATTTTGAGCTGGTTTAGCTTTGTCCCTTTGCATTGCGTAAAACCTCGATAGTTTAGGTTTTGGGCTGAACTCCTGCTGCTTCTCCAACCAGTAAGTTTGTATCCCTTTGGTTGTTCATCTGCCGAAACCTGCACACACAATAGAAAATACCCTTCAATGGCTTAATTCACCTTTTCTTTGTGCAGTATTTTACTCCTTCCTTTCCATGGCGTCTACTCCTGCAGTTTCATCAATCGCTCCCGAGGAAATGAAAGTCATCGGGTAGGCTCAATCTCCTTGAGCTTATGGTTAATATTATTGTCGCTTTGATTGCTTGGCACTCCTGTTGTATTTATTTGACTTATGTTCCTCACAGGTCTTCAAATCCCCTTATTAAGCCTAACTGTGTTGAAATTCTGGCGACCATAACCCATGCCCCATATGTAAAAGTTCCTTTGCCCTCAACAGTCTTTTCCAACCTGTTTCCCCTTGACTCCTTATCAGCGTCCTCACTGCTTCTGACCAGTTCTGTACAACCTCCTGCTAAGGCAGCTAAATTCAAATCTTGGCCCTGTTTTTCTCCTGAATGGGTGAATTGGATTGATAAACTGGAACCTCATTTTGTTGATATTTGGAAATCTCAAGGGTTGTATTACTTTATTCAGCTTACGAAAGGTCCATTCCCATTGCAGACCAACTTACTAGAATCTGCACTCCGTTTTTGGTCTCCTTCTTGCAATTCTTTCATATTCGCTAGTGGACCAATGACCATTACTCTTCATGATATCCTCCGTTTACTAAGGATTCCATCATTGGTCTAGAATTGATAGGTGTCATCTCGATGACGGATGTTTTTCTAAACCTCCCAGATGAATATCTGAACTACACCTCCTATGCTTCTATCATAGGAACTTGGCATAGTGCCTCTAAGGTCCCAACTTCTGATGAACATATCTTGTTTATGTAGGTACTTGTTTGCAAATTTTTGTTTTGCCCTGCTTCTGGTAGACCATCCGCAGAATACTTATCCCTTGAGCGTCTATTGAGTATTAGAAACCTTGTCAATTTAGGAGTCATGTTCTTAGGATCTGTCTACCGAGGGTTGAGTAAAAGTGTACTCGATACTCCCCTCCGCAAGCTTCAAGGTGTTTGCTGGTTCTTGCAGTTGTGGCTCTTTTCCTATTTTCCAGACATTAGGAACCTTCCGTTTACTAGCATTAATCCTTCGGACAGTAATGCTCTATCCTACTGCATCACCACAGTTTCTAAGGATTTCTTAATGACTTTCTTCAACACTCTTGGGGAGGGGCGTGCTTACTATTTTCCAGTGTTTCTTAACACGGCAAATTATCATTGGATTTTGCGTTTCATGTCTCACCAAAACAGGTCTTTCCCACAAGTTATTGATGACATCCGACTTGCTTGTCTTCATTTAAAATTTTTGATCAGCAGTGGTACCTTTGCCAATGATAATGCCATTCTCCCTTCTGAAATATACAATCCTTTGATCGTGGCCCGGCAATTTGGATTTCCTCCTACTATACCCGAAAAACGCTTTTTCATCCCTCAATAGTTGCCTGAGAACATTTGGGATGAACTAGTTGACCGTCGTTTTTCTTTACCAATGGCTAAATTAAACCTAGTATGGGGATCCTTCTTTCAAGCTCCAATTCAGGAAGTGACTCAGGAAAGCATTGTTCCTTTTATGTCGTGGTGGACTCCCAAATACCAAGCTCTCACTGCTGCTTTGACAGTTCCTCCTGGTAATTGTACCATCTCTAGACTGGACTTTTAAAATCGATTGCCTTACTTATTATTACTTTCTTTACTTTAACAGTTCAGACCTCTGTCAAAAAACTGAAAACTATGGGAAGTGGAGTGCAAAAAGACCCTTCCCCTATTAAAGTCAGAAAAAGTACCCGCATATCACGAAGATTGGCCATGCAACCTTCACGTAGTTCCGAGGTTCCTGTTGATTCAGAAGAAGATGACACCATATCTGTTTCCTCAATTCCATTCAACGTTGATGCCCCTGGATCAACTATTGAAGTACCTCACCCAATAAGTTCTTTACCCTTGAAAGATGCAATGCCTCCCTTTAAGCATCCAACACCAGCTGATGTTACTGAAAACATCATTGCGGCGCAAATCATCACGGGCATATCTTCGAAAGCTCCTCTTCCCAAACTAAGTATTCCCATTCATGCTCCTCAAGTTGCACAAGTTTCCAACATAGCCACCGCATCAACTGCCGTCAAGGTAACACTTTGTTTACAACTATATTCTTATACCTATTGTTACTATTTCATTACCTCCTGGTACCTTTCGCAGGATTATTCTTCTCGACGGATTCAAATGTGCACTGTTCCTTCATTCACGATGGACTTAGATTTCAGTTTTTTGCAAGATGTCAAAAGTGAACCCGTTCCCGAGGTTCCACCCCATCCGGCATCCCAGCATAGAGTCCGTCAATCATGCTATGAGCACCATCAAGTCTTTAATCACTCAGGATTCTATCTCATTAAGAGAGCAACAATATCAAGAACTTCTAGCGGCTTTTCACTTGCTTCAGAGTTCCCAAGGGTGGTTTACCGAATCCCCACTAGGTATGGCTTCTCATTATCTACCTTCTATCCTTTCACGAGCCCGAGATGCGGTGAATAAACATACCGAGTTCTCGGTCAGAATAGAGACTTTCAAGGCCTCTAAAGAAACTTGGGATAATCTCAAGAGAATGAGAGAGAGAGTAAGGTCAACAAGCTGATTGAAGTGGGTCAAATTTTTGACAATGTGGAGGAACAAATATCGCATTTGAAAAAAGAATTGGCTACCTGTGAAGCCAGTAGAGTACAGCTACTTGAGGAAGGCGAATCTCTCAAAGCACAAATACTGTCGGCTGACCAAGATATTGGCAATACTGGGATTCAACTGGTGAACCAAAAATCTGAGTATCAAGGGTGGAACACCATTCTGAATGAAACCATGTCATACTAGCTAGAATGTAAACAGAGGTGGGAAGAATTGGCAGCCGCACTAGGTTAATTTCACTGTTTCATGGAGAAAACAATATTTCTTTTTGTTGCTAAAACGCCTGCTTTTGAACATTTAAGTTTCTTCTCCGGTTTAAACTAATGGTCTAAGTGACCATTTATCGTTAATTATCTTATGCAATCATTCCTGCAAATTCAATTGTTTTATTTATTTACAAACACTCGGCCATAATTTAGCCTGATAATTACAAAAATGGCATTTACAGGCACTCTACATTACTTAGAGAGCACGTTTCTCTCTCATACTAGGAATGTATTGCTTCAGATATCTGCCATTGATGCATCGTTTATGAGGTTCCCCTTCTACACTGGCTAGCCAATAAGCGTTTTCGTCCAAAACTCGATGAACTTTAAATGGTCCTTCCCAATTTGGTGACCATTTTCCCAATTCTTTATCCTTAATTCCCACAGGTAGTATGACTTTCCAAACCAGGTCTCCTTCATGAAATGACTTTTTTCTAACCCGTTTATTGTAACTCCGAGCCACCTTTTCTTTTTGGAGCATGAGGCTATTGAGAGCTTGCATTCGTGTATCATCGAGATCCTCTAACTCTGAGATCATGGCTTCACTGTATGCTTTCGGAATCAAATGATTTTGCATAGCTATTCGTAATGACGGAACCATGATCTCCATAGGCAATACTTCTTCATGCCCATAAGCCAATGCAAAAGGACTCACCCCGGTTGCGGTTCTCTTTGATGTTCTGTACGCCACAAAGTTTCAGATAATAGCCTAGGCCAATCCCTTGGATTGTCTTTCATCATTTTCTGCAAGATTTGAATCAACACTTTATTAGAGGATTTTGCTTGCCCATTGGCCTGAGGGTAATATGGCGAAGAACAGTGTAACTTAATGCCATAATCTGCTGCAAAATCCTTGACTTCCGACCCTATAAACATGGTTCCTTGATCTATAATAATAGATTTTGGTATACCAAATCGATGTATGATGTGCTCCTTGATAAAATCAATCACGTCTTTTTGTTCCACTTTTTTCAATGGTATAGCCTCCACCCATTTAGTAAAGAAATCTGTAGCCACAATAATGAAATTATGGCCTTTAGATGAAGATGGGTAAATTTTCCCGATCAAATCTATAGCCCAACCTCGAAACGTCCATGGTTTTATAATGGCATACATTTCATCAGCAGGAACTCGTTGGATATTGCCATGTCTTTGGCAAGGTTGACATCCTTTAGAGTATCTAATGCAATCCCTCAACATTGATGTCCAATAATACCCATACCTCCTCACGAGCCATCTCATCTTAATTCCTGATTGATGTGCACCACATACTCCTTCATGAACTTGTTTCATGACTTCCATTGCCTCCGGGAACCCAATGCATCTTAACAACAACCCATCCAATCCTTTCCTATATAATCACCTTCTACCAGTATATAATTAAGAACTTTCATCCTCACATTGTAAGGAATTGGTTTCTCGGGGAACTATAAGGCTTCTTTCAGTTCCTCTCTCCAATCGCCTGCCAAATTAACATCCACGTCAAAAGTCTCAATTTGTAATCCTCTTTGCATGATGGAAGGATGATTCCTTTTCTGAATTAACACTAATCGATGGGTGAGTTCCTCAGACAATCTCAAACCCGAAGCAATTTGCGCTAATTCATTGGCCTCCCAATTTTGCTGTCGTGGTACATATTGAAATTTTATCTCCTCAAAATCATCAGCCAGCTGGGAAGCGGCCGCAAAATAGGGAGTCAATGATAGACTCATACATTTATATTCCCCCGCTACCTGCCGGAGTATCAACTGTGAGTCTCCAATTACTTGAACATTCTTTTCCCGTAAATCTTTGAGCACCTCCAACCCAATGACTAATGCTTCATATTCGGCTTGATTGTTAGTACAAGGATCCAGATTAAAGGACAAGGCTGTTTTTATTCCAGTTGGAGATATAATTACTATGCCTGCACCCGCAGTTCCTTCAGTGCTAGACCCATCAAATTTCAATATCCATGGAGGTTCTTCGATCTCATACACAGGGATTTCCACTTCTTCTGGTATTGACTCATCAGAACCTGGATGATGGGCTAAGAAATCTGCAATATCCTGTCCCTTTATGGACTTTTGAGGGCAATAATGTAAACTCTGTTAATGCTAATGACCATTTGCCAATTCTTCCTGATAACACCGGTCTACTTAGCATGTATTTGACCAAATCAGTTTTTGACATAACAAATACAGTTGACTGAATTAAATAATGTCTCAATTTAGTACATGCATAGAACAGAGTCAAACACAATTTTTCAATAGCAGAATATTTACATTCCACCTCATGGAGTGAACGACTTAAATAATATATAGACTGCTCTTTATTTTCTTCATTGTTTTGGGCTAACAAACACCCTATTGATTTCGGAGCGGCTATAATATATAATTTCAAAGGAACTCCATACCTTGGAGGCATCAATATTGGTGGTTTGGATAAATATTCCTTTATTCTCTCAAACGCTTCTTGGGGATGAATTTCCCACATGAATTCGTCAGTTTCCTTGAGCTTTAATAACTGGGAAAATTCTTTAGTTTTACCTGCCAGATTCGAAATGAATCTTCTTAAGTAATTTGCCTGGCCCAAGAACCTCTGTAGTTCCTTTTTACTCTTTGGAAGCTTAGCCTCTAGAATGGCGTTAGACTTATTTTGATCCACTTCAACGCCACGCTGGTGCACCAAGAACCCCAGGAAGTTCCCAGCTTTAACTCCAATGGAACATTTTATTGGATTTAACTTTAGATTATGTTTCCGCATCCTTTCGAAACTCTTCCTCAAATGCTCCACATGATCTTCTGATTTTCTTGATTTCACCACAATATCATCGATATATACTTCAATGAAGTGGTTAATCATATCATGTTATATTGCATTCATTGCCCTTTGGTACGTTGCACCAGCGTTCTTTAATCCAAACGGCATCACAAGCCATTCGAAAGTACCAATAGCTCCTGGACATCTAAAAGCAGTCTTTGAGGTATCTTTTTCATCAATTTTTATTTGGTTATACCCAGAATAACCATCCATAAAAGACAACAATTCATTGTTGGCTACGGAGTCAATGAGCATATCTGTTATTGGCATCACATATACATCTTTTGGAGTGGCTCTATTAAGATCCCTGAAATCAATACAAACTCTCAATTTCCCATTCTTTTTAATTACAGAAACTACATTTGACAGTCATTCCGCATATCTAATTGGTCTAATGAACCCTGCTTTCAACAATTTCTCTATTTCATCCTTTACCTTTGTTTCTACTTCTTTAGACATTCGCCTTGATGGTTGTTTGTACGGTTTGAAATCGTCTTTGATAGGAAGACAATGTTCCACCAAATGCCGATCCAACCCTGGCATGTCTTCATAACTCCAAGCAAAACAATCTTGAAATTATTCCAATAATTCTTTCATCATGATCTTCAACTCATCAGTGAGCAACGCACTAACATATACAGGTTTCGGATTATCCAAATCTCCCAAGTTCACTTCCTCTAACGGATCTTGAACCTGAGGTTGGTGAGCCTCTAACTGTGATGGTGCATATGCGAGATCTTCCAGCTGTAATTCCTCAAAAGAATCAAGTTCTTCTTCAAAAATAATCTTTGACCCATTCACTTCCCATAATAAACTATCACGTATCAAGTCAATTGTTTGCTGCACTTGGGCTTTCTTGATGGAGGTTGCATGTAACGCCCCAAAATTATATTAATGGACTTTATTTGAGATAATCAGAGATTTTAGAAGTCGAGGGCCGATTCGATTTGGATCAGGAACTAGAATGCAATTTTTAGAATTTTCAGGGACTAAAATGCAATAAATGGATTTATTAGATATTTAAGCATGTATTTGACTCTTTCTTTCCACTCCATCTTCTTCCTCCATCTCGCCTCCACCATGGAAATCGCCCCTTTCAATTTCAAGCTTTGGGATTTCCATTTTTGATCGATCCGTTCGATAGTTTTTTTTTTATCCGAAGGCATAGTGACGATCACTGTCTTGAGTGCTCCGTTTAGAATTAAGTTTCTTTCGATTCTGCGAGGTTTGAATTTTTGGATGTCTTTAGAATTGATTTATATTCGGAGAGGATGAATATGAGATAGCTGTGATAGTATATCTAAGACGGTTCGAAGATCTAACGACGATTGGAATTGATATGATTTTTGTTGTGAAATTTCGAAAATGGAGCTTTTAGATTTGAAGGATTTGAATTGTTTTGATGATATTGAGATGATTATGAGTTTATTGGATTGTTGAATTGCTATCTGCATTTTCGGTTTGATCAGTTTTTTAGCCATTATGCCGTCAGTTTGAGTTTTGGATATCGTTGTGATGTTTTGATCATATCGAGTTTGATTGAGCTTTTGATGTCGATATTGATCCTTATGACTTCTTCTGATAGATTGAAGTGAAGTCAACAGAGTTGCGAGATAGCAGCTTTGGTCAGTTTGGAAGATTGAAGTCGGTACAGTATCGATTTTATTATCTATCGATCGAAGAAGTTTGATTGAGTTTTGAATGAATTGATTGGATATTGATTATTATCCTTATTATTGATTTTCAGATTGAAGCACCTTCGAAGCGAATAAGGTATAAGACGACTTTGGAATAGAATAGGACGATTAACTCGAATCCGGATTGATTCGAGTGTCCTAGAAGAAATCACATACTTGCATGTTTATATGCTTATATGAATTTATGATTGAATTTATATTTGAATGCATTAGATTACATATGCATTCATATTGAGACGATTGATTATTCATTTTGAATTAGACGATCTGGAGATTATAGGTGAGTGGCCTTGGTAGGCGATTTACTACAAGTGTTGATTAACTCACTATAATGCTATGGAGTTTAGAGGATTAAAATATACCTCGTCCACCTCGAAAGGGGAGTTCGGTGGGATTGTTGGATATTTTAACCTCAGGATCCCAACAGAAGAAAAGAAGAGAAGAATTCCATTTGATTATCTGAGTCTGATAATCCAAAAGTTTTAAAAGTCATGCATAACATTTTAATTCCACAATTGAATGACTTACTTGAAGAATATGTGGGATTTGATATATATCATGTGTGGTATATTTACATGTTTTTATATGCTAGTCTCTTTTACTGGGAATATCAATTCTCATCGGATTATCCGGCTGTTGTCTTTGTTGTATGTGTACTTGGCAACAGGTGGGGCAGGATCGAGCCAGCGACATCATGGATAGGTGGATGAGAGAGTAGAAGTGAGGTCCTTGGTTTAGGAGTTGAATTGAATTCAAACTCATTATGTTTTTTGGTATTGTAAACCTAGAATTGAAGCATGTTCTATTAGTTTGGATGAATGTATAACTCTAGAACTACTTTTAACGGATTATGCATGTTGAATAAGTTTATGTATATTGATGGATTGTGTTTTGATTGAGTTGGGATTTGATTTTTTTAAAGTAAATCAGTTCTTTTCTGGTACAGAGCATCTCGCTCGATCGGTAGAGTTTTACCGATCGAGCGAGCACCCGGATTTCAAAAACAGAGAACTTATTTTTTTTGGCCCGCTCGATCGGTAGAGTTTAACCGATCGAGCAGAGGGGTTTCATTCGTCTGGGCAAAGAATTCCGGATTTTGGGCCGCTCGATCGGTAGAATTTACCGATCGAGCGAGCACTGTTTACAGCAATTAAATTTTGTTTTTATCTTGTTTAATGCCTGGAGCTTGTATGCTCATTGATTGGATTACAATTAATTAGATGATTAGAATCGAGGCCTCACATTAAGTGGTATCAGAGCGATAAGTTTTTGGATTTTATTTCTAGAAGTGAGCGGGGTAGATCGAGTCCGCTTGAATTTAATTTCTCGCATGTGATTGATTAATTCTATGGTTGAAGAATATGCGAGCATGCTTTATGATTGAGAATTATTTGAATTACTTGGATATGTGATTTAAATTTTAAAGCATGAATTAATTGAGATACGAACTGTTTCGGGTTACTGGTTGCATTGAATACTCTAGAGATCGAATGAGTATGTCAGCTGAGGTTGTTGGACACCAGATAGATGTAATTGAGACGTTGTGTCCTAATCCTCTTGAATCAGATTTTCTATTCGGCAAGTTTTGAACATGATTCAAATAGTAGCGAACCCGATTATACAGAATTGTTCTGTGACTGAACTGATGGATGTCACTCCGGAACTGATGGAATTATTACTGATGAGATTTCAGTCATTTAGCCCTTCAACTCTGAGGAGTTCTGAGATTGAGTTTGGGTGTGAAAGCTGATTAGAAGGGATTGGTCAGTTGTTTGATTCTCTAGACTTCACCGACGAACGACGGATTCAGTTAGTTGAGTACCAACTGCAAGGCATTGCGAAAAGTTGGTGGTTATCGAAGAAAAAAGCCTTAGAGAAACAAGGTTTGGTCGTTTCGTAGAGTTGTTTAAATCTGAGTTTCTGCGACAGGCTTTAGTACTTGCTCTTAGCGAGGATCCACAGACTCTAACTACTCCTGATGATGATGAAGCAGGTAACTGTTCGATTTTGGTCTTACGACTCTTATACTGTTAGATATTGATGCAACTTTTCTTCTTTTTGAGAAGTTAGATTAATACTTCCTCTACTTTTGAGTATCTGAATTAGTTGCGGTGAGTTTAGTTCGAATTTTTGAACTTTGTTTCGATGGGAGTTGATTGTACTAAACAGTACTATACTTCGGTTATCAGATTTTGATTATATTATCGATGTAGTATATTAACCGAGTACAGGGCAATCGAGGTTGATTTCAGATTGTTGCCAGATTCGGATCCGAGATGATAGACGAGTGGATTTTTCCTCCGGTAAGAATTCCTGAGTTAAGAATTCCTTTCTTATTAATTGTCGATTACCGTTTGTTACAGAAAGGTGCGGAGGAATGTTTGAGGTATGCAGATGATGTCTTCAATAAGCCGTGTTGGTTGATTTAACAGAGTTGTTGAGTTTGCTGATGTTGTTCTAGTTGAGATTCCAGATTTGCCTCTGAGTCGAGAGGATGAGTTCAACATTAATTTTAGATCAGACATCATCGACTGATAATCTGAAGGGAAGAGGTTTCAGAGATCGAATTTAGAATGAAGTACGACCGATTTGAATTTTATCGTACAGATTGAATTGGAATTGCATCTGCGATGTTATGAGTCCTTTGAACCGAATCTTTCAGAGATTTGTAAATGAGCTCTTGAGTATTTTTATCGATGAATCTCTTATCCTTCGAAGAGCCGTATTGATCTTTCAGATTCTTTAAGTATTATTCGCAGATTTTCATGTCGATCAATTATGCTATTCTTTTGACGTCTGAATCTTGTTGAGATCGAGTTGTCTTTTCCTCGATCTTTCTCTAGGAAGATGGAATTTTATTGAATACCTCAAGACTAGAGCTGTTATGAATTGATCTGGATCGACGTCCTTATCTGAATTTGAAGATTTTTTTGGATTTAGCGAATTCTATCGCGAATCCTTTGAAGAATTCTTATTGTTGAGAAGACGATTACTCAGCAGATTATGTTCTTCTGGTTAGTTTGTATTTTTGAGACCAGTTCTTATTGAATTGAAGGAGAGATTGAACAACACCTCAGTATTATTGATTTCTTCGATATTGATGACCTTTCGGTGCTTTGCACTCCTTCTTATTGAAAGTTGAGACTTATTATTGTTCAGAAGAACTCCTTGTTAACTTGAGCATCGAAGAAGTTGAAGATGCTTGAGACGCAATGTTAGTTTCCGATTTGAGTCTCACAGAGATCTTATTGCTCGAAATATCTAGCATCTTTTTCTTTGCTTGGAAGATTTCCGTAATCTGCTCTGGTCTTGGAAGATAGAAGTTGATCGTCGCAGTACGAACTGATTATGAGTTGGGAGAGAGAGTTTTAGTGGACGATTAATCTGACTGCGAATTCTATTGTTATCCGGAGAATTGATTGTAACAGCTAAGAATTTAAGCTGGATGATTTGTTCTTATTTTATCTACTTCAGTTTTCCTCTTTGACAGATGATTGCTGCACTTCTGATAGAGTCGGGAACAGATGGAACGTTTATGTAGTGGCCCATATCCAGAATTAACGATAATGAGTAATTATCGTGTGATCATGTTAGATTTAGTAAAACGTGATTAAAGAGACTTCTAAATGGATTAACGGAGCCTGGAAATAGACCTAAAATGATCAGAAATGGTCCGGAGGGTCAGACAGATCGAAAGCTCCGAAGTTAGGATCGGATGCTCCGAAGGTGATCGGAAGCTCCGATGAACGATCGGAAGCTCCGATCGAATTACGTCATCCATGACGTGTGGTTGATCGGAAGCTCCGAACAGGATCGGAAGCTCCGATCACCCCTATCCGAAGTCAACCAGTGAGATTTTGACATGTGGCAGATAAGGATGTTCGGAAGCTCCGATCGATGCCTATAAATATAAGGTCCGAGGCATTCATTTCTTGCCAATTCCGAATTCTCTCCTCGCCCTCGTGGTCCTATTTTAAGGCTTTGGGTACTCTTATTCTAGAGTTGGAGTAGGATATTTGTTTTAGTATAGTCAGACAGTGTCTGACATAGTAGCGGAGCAGTGCACATGTTGTAGAGCCGTGTTCGAGGCTGTGGATTTGCAGCAGGGGAGTGCCCTAGTTGCGGGATAGTCGCCATCAGTGGGCTGACGACGGACGCAGGTATAGCAATGGTCTCCTTAAATTATTTAGGAGTATGCAATAGTTTAGTTAAGGCTTTTAGAGCTTATTGAATGATGCATGGATATTTGTATTGTAGACTTGATGATAGGCTTGGAACCTAGAGTGGGACTACTAGGACTGCCTTAGAAAGGTACGTAAGTACTGACTGAGATTTCCAGCGGATATGCATGCTTATATGTTGCATTTATGTGTTTGCATGTTATTATTGTTATGCGGCATGTGCATATCATCTTGTGCCTGTACATCTGTATATCTTTCGAGATGAGCCAGTTAGGGTTGCTCAGCCCTGTTAGGACGTTTGATATCGAGTACCCTTAGGTACTGATACCTGAAGGACTCCGTGGTCCGCATCCGTGATTCGGGAATGAATGGTCTTGCACAGTGGTTAGCTACCCCGATGTGATGAGCTTATATTCCAGGCGCCAGTCTGAGCAGTTGTATACAGTTATCCCAGATATGGACACCCTGTCATTTGCATGCATCATATTATATGTTTATCCGTGCTTTCGTATTGAGCTTAGAGCTCACGTCCAGTATTTTCTGTGTATCTGGATACCCTATTCGACGGGGCAGGTGTAGGTGCAGGATTGAGCACCAGGAGCCTGGAGGAGCCAGCGACCTTGAAGACAGCAGTATTTAGCTGTAGGTTTTTATCTAAGTAATTCGATTGGGTTGTATAAATCGAGTTTGTTAGCCGGTTGTATTCTGCCGGTCTGCTTGTATTTAAGTCTTTCGCAGCGATTTTATTTAATGCATACTTAATTATGCTCTTAACTCTGATTAGGTAGTGGACAGGGTCGGGTCGCTACATTTATTGGTATCAGAGCTGCATGCAAGGGACTTAGGAAATTGATAATAAGACTTCTTGATTATCCTTGTAGGATTGATTGAGGCCCAGCGAAAGAAGATTTGGTTTTTCATTGCCGAGGTTTGCGGCATAAGTCTTTACTATAAGGAATGCAGCAGTGATGAGAACACCAGTAGTAGCATATCGATAGATAGACTGACTGCTGTGGACGGTTCATCATTCGATGCATTGGGATGTTGATCGAAGAATATATGGATTTCAACCAGGGAAGATTGGAAGGGAAGATCGAGTATATCGCGTCAGATACCTCTGAGGGCTTTTTGGAACGAATGGTGTTTAGTAATCCATGTGGTTCCAGTACTTGAAGATTCTCCACTCGTAGCTGGAGAGATTGTCAGATAGACCTTCACAGGAGATACCTTGAGTGTCTAAGGCATGACAGGTTTCGAACGTAAGGTCTGTAAACTCGTGCAGAACATGGTTTTGCCGGTATGCTTGTATCGATGCTTTTGGTAGGCATACGGAAAACTTCATGTTCAAAAGCATGATTTGGATACAAGAAGAACGCTGATGGTAGATCGTGAGCAGAAGAAGTCGACTGACATGCACTGACGCAGAGCATAGCTGGTTAGCTATCACGTGCCATTTCTCCGGAGTTCTTCGCTGGAGGACATGTAGAGAGACTTGGACGGAAGTATGCTTGTATCGATGCGTGTGTCGATTGGAAGCTTCATGCTCAAGGAGTGAAGACAAGTTCGACAATTTTAAATACTGTATTGATGTATTTGTAAACAGTATTTTAGTTGTAATGAATCATCAGAATTTGGTTGTATCAGTTCAAGTTATTGGATGTACATTTTGTTGTATTTTGAATACTGTATGTATTACATGAGATTGTAATAAAGAAATTGTACAAACTTGAAGTAATGATACATGTGTTACTTATTCAGCAATTCGTGATTGATTGCAAGTAATTTTATAAAGTTTGGCTTGGAATTAGTTGATTGGTAATCAACTAGGATAGCTCATGGATTTTGGGTAAGCCAGCGGTAACAAATTGACATGGGGTTAGTCTAGGTGTCTTCCTAGGGCTGACCTAATTAGTCGTTTGACTGGGTTAGTGCCATTGATTAGGTAATTCATCTGGGGGCATGAGAATATTGATCTTGTTTGGAATTTTGAGTTTTTGTTCTAAGTCGTTTCCTTAGGACAGTAGTCTGATTTACCTTCATAGGTTGAGACTTCGTGATGATGGGATTTCATCGGGATACCAAGTCGAGTATATGCCAAGAGTTGTGGACTATGACCATGACTAGATATGATGGAGCGCGACCCTATGCAAGTGTTACTTTGGGAGTATTTCGTACTTCGGAGAATGCCTGGAAGCCTTTGTGCTTCAGGATTTGGCGGTGGGAAGGCTACTTAGTCTAGAGTTTTGGTAACAGTCACGATGGGATATGACATTGGATTAGATGCCTGGTTAGGTATCAGCGGTTTAGATATCGTCTGACTGTCGTCAGAGATATTGGTTTGCAGTTTTTGTCATAAGGACCAGTCTTGGAGGGATTTTTCCTTGACGAGTGCGTACTTTGAGCAGACAGTTTTAGTCTATTGGATACTGCTAGACTAGTGGATCTAGTCGGTATTTGGATACTCTTGTGATAAGGGTTATCCAGGAGATGGGTTTGTGAAATTCCTGAAAACATTTGACTCGGGGATGAGTAGTTTTCAGCATTGATGGTTTCCTTCAGTGATAAATTATATCCGATGCTAAGGATTGTACATGACTATTTGAGGCGTGAGGATAGCGTGATTTATGCCAGTGTACACTTGGTGGTGATTTCAGGTGGGACACCGCGACAAGTAACCTCAGTCTCGATTTGTTGCAGTCTTAGCAAGAGATATAGTTATCAGGAGCATGTTCAACGATAGTTGAAATATTTTCGGACTTGTATTGCGGCTTGGATTGAACAAGTCCTTATGATCATCTTGGATGAAGATAGACAGTGATAGTATGTCTAGACTGGTGCATGTTTAGCGTTAGTGACTACTTGTAACTGTTGTCTGACTCTGTCAAAGATGAGTGATTGAATCAGCTGTGATTCTTTTTATTTCAAGTATTTGGGATATGCGGACGTGTGGCAGTGAGATCATCGATATTGATCGAGCCATGAGAGTTTCATTGATCAGTGATTGTCTGATTAGGGTTGATATCGTCAGGCATGGCGAGAGCTACAGTATATCGATTTGATTGATCAGATTATTCCAATCGGTACAGATGGGATATAGTGAATCAAGAAGTACTGGGAATGGTACTTTAATTATGGTATGCTTTGATATAACGATTCACGTGCATTTAGGAAATTCTTTAGTCGCTAAGGGATCTCCAGGAATGCGGGAATCGAGACTTTTGGATTCGGCGGATCACGGAAGTGGTCATTAGTTGGCTCTTGTGATCGTAGTTGTTGGTAACGTTGCTTTGGCTACCAGTGATGGATTTTGATCTGAGCATTGCTTGGTATTAGCAATTATTGATCCAGTTTGAGGAAATAGGATTCAGTGATTGTTCCAGGATTGTCAGTGGACGAATTTTGGGGACTGTTGGTCAGAGTGTTTTGCTTGGGATTCTTCCAGCAGATTTCTAGAGATTTGTTCTTGAGAGGCGATTCGACAAGTGCTTATGGATTTCAATGAACATTAGCAGGTTTGAATTAGTTGTTTCATGGGATGAGACAACAGCTGAGACTTGTGTTTCTGAGTCTGGCAGGATTGTTGTCACTGATATCCCGGTGCGTTCTAATATGATGTGTCATTGAGAGGTTGAGATAGCGGGATTGCCGCTAGTATTGATAGATTTTGTGCGGGATCTAGTTGAATCCGTTTGGTTATCCCAGCTAGGGAGCCAAGGATTTGGTTATCTGGAACAGGATTAACCCGAATCATTTTCGTCGATACTATTTCTAGTTTCGAGATAGAAGTAAGCATCTGATATAGACTACTGCTGAGAATGGTGTTGGTCCATCTGGGAGTTTCAGCAGGATGATAGTGAATTTCAAGGCGACGACCTCGAAGGATGCATTTAGACAAGAAATTGTGAATAAGGATTTTGTCACAATTGGGGTTAGAAATCTCTGTTTGCTAGTTGTTGTTCTTTGGGAACATTCGTTGGCCAATGGCAGGGTGAGTACTGAAAGTACGTACTATGACGCCAGGAATTGTCAGGATTTTGTTGTTATCCATGGAAGGATGACTAATATGATTAAGTAGATGCTATCTACGATAGCGGGATTCAGATCAAAGTTTATCGCAATCAGTCTAAGGATTTCAGATGGTTAGAGTGGTGGCAGTGATGCGATTGCTTTGCAAATTGGTGGCCGGTAGTTGCCATTTCTATTCGCATAAAGTACTGTTTTGGAAGATAAATTTTATCCTTCGTGATAAAAAGTAACCCACACGAGTTCTTGAAAAAGGGATATTTAGGATTTGACCGAGAGTCAAATCTAGATCGATTTGTTTAGAGTTTTGCGATAACGTCAAGGGATGCGATGTTATCGTTACACTAGTGAAATACAATGTGTTGTATCTGGTTTTATCGTGGGCAGCGATGGAGTTCGTGCATGTCTAGAGAATAGCTGATGGCTAGTTACGATCTTAGCAGGAGTGTCATCGCTAAGATTTGTAGGCAGGGTGGCTGATACAGTCGGTAATTTGGACCGAAGGTGCCATGTTGTTTCGGTTATCGATGGATAACTGAAGATAGTCAGCAGTGTTACTCGGTTCTCGCAGGATTGCTGATAAGAAGGCAGTGATTTCCAGAGTGATCGTTAAAAGCGTACGAGTTTGAAATCAGTGCGAATTATAAATCGAGTTTATGTTCTGATGTGGTTCAGTGAATGAACAGACCTTGCAGGTTTAGCGAGGTTTGGTATTGTCGAAGGTTATTTGACCAGATGTTTTGAACCGGAACTACTAATGAATTGGACGAATGGTTTATACTATAGTCCCGAGGTTTACCTTAGATTTCGAGGACGAAATCCTTTTAAGGTGGTGGGAATGTAGTGGCCCATATCCAGAATTAACGATAATGAGTAATTATCGTGTGATCATGTTAGATTTAGTAAAACGTGATTAAGGAGACTTCTAAATGGATTAACGGGGCCTGGAAATAAACCTAAAATGATCAGAAATGGTCCAGAGGGTCAGACAGATCGGAAGCTCCGAAGTTAGGATCGGATGCTCCGAAGGTGATCGGAAGCTCCGATCGAATTACGTCATCCATGACGTGTGGTTGATCGGAAGCTCCGAACAGGATCGGAAGCTCCGATCACCCCTATCCGAAGTCAACCAGTGAGATTTTGACATGTGGCAGATAAGGATGTTCGGAAGCTCCGATGGCAGGATCGGACGTTCCGATCAAGGATCGGAAGTTCCGATCGAGGATCGGAGGTTCCGATCGATGCCTATAAATATAAGGTCCGAGGCATTCATTTCTTGCCAATTCCGAATTCTCTCCTCGCCCTCGTGGTCCTATTTTAAGGTTTTGGGTACTCTTATTCTAGAGTTGGAGTAGGATATTTGTTTTAGTATAATTAGACAGTGTCTGACATAGTAGCGAAGCAGTGCACGTGTTGTAGAGCCGTGTTCGAGGCTGTGGATTTGCAGCAGGGGAGTGCCCTAGTTACGGGATAGTCGTCATCAGTGGGCTGACGACAGACGCAGGTATAGCTATGGTCTCCTTAAATTATTTAGGAGTATGCAATAGCTTAGTTAAGGCTTTTAGAGCTTATTGAATGATGCATGGATATTTGTATTGTAGACTTGATGATAGGCTTGGAACCTAGAGTGGGACTACTAGGACTGCCTTAGAAAGGTACGTAAGTACTGACTGAGATTGCCAGCGGATATGCATGTTTATATGTTGCATTTATGTGTTTGCATGTTATTATTGTTATGCGGTATGTGCATATCATCTTGTGCCTGTACATCTGTATATCTTTCGAGATGAGCCAGTTAGGGTTGCTCAGCCCTGTTAGGACGTTTGATATCGAGTACCCTTAGGTACTGATACCTGAAGGACTCCGTGGTCCGCGTCCATGATTCGGGAATGAGTGGTCGCGCACAGTGGTTAGCTACCCCGATGTGACGAGCTTATATTCCAGCGCCAGTCTGAGCAGTTGTATACAGTTATCCCAGATATGGATACCCTGTCATTTGCATGCATCATATTTGTATGTTTATCCGTGCTTTCGTATTGAGCTTAGAGCTCACGTCCAGTATTTTCTGTGTATCTGGATACCCTATTCGACGGGGCAGGTGTAGGTGCAGGATTGAGCACCAGGAGCCTGGAGGAGCCAGCGACCTTGAAGACAGCAGTATTTAGCTGTAGGTTTTTATCTAAGTAATTCGATTGGGTTGTATAAATCGAGTTTGTTAGCCGGTTGTATTCTGCCGGTCTGCTTGTATTTAAGTCTTCCGCAGCGATTTTATTTAATGCATGCTTAATTATGCTCTTAACTCTGATTAGGTAGTGGATCCGGGTCGGGTCGCTACAGTTTATCTTGACTCCTTCATTCGACTTCGAACCAGAGTTGATTGAGAAGATTGAGAACGCTTTGGAATCTGATTCGACCTTTCAGAATCCGATGAATATAGATTAGATCTGAGTATAATCTAAGTTTTAGGTTTATATTGATTCCTTATTAGCGAATAACTTTTGTTGTGCCAGATGTTTTGGTTTGAAACAGAGTATCAGGGGATTGGCACTTTGAAGTTTATTCAGAGTTCTTCCAGACGATCGGAAGATGTTTGATTAATTGAAGAATCAGATCGAATAGAGGATGAGAAAGCATGAAGTTCGAAGTATGGCTTCTGATGTTTTGAACCGTCAACAGTCAGAGAGAGAACGATCCGATTTTCTGTTGTACAGTCTATTCTGATTCAGAATGGAATTGGGATCACATTTTGATGATTTTCGTAGCAAGGCTACTTTGTTGAGTCTGAGATGAGATGTCATCTGAGTATCGTTGATCGAGTAATGGAATCTTCCGTTAAGAATTCTCGATTCTAAGAATTCTTGATTTATTCTGAAGAATGACTGTTGTTACAGAATAGTATGAACGAACTCTCGAAGCTTTACAGTTGATGTATTGGATTGTAACCTGAACTGGTTGATGTGCCAGTGGTTATTGAACGACTGTAGTGTTCAGAATGAACTTCTAGATTGGTCCCGATTGTCAGAACGAGTTCGACACTGAATGGGGATCCGAATTTTATCTACAGGAGGTTCGTGAAGAGAGAACTTTCTCAGAATCGTTTTCGAATTGAGGTCTGGCCATTTTAAACTTTTGACAGGCCGTTTGATTTGACGAATACTCCTGTATTGTGGAAGAATTTTCTGTTGACCGAATCTCTCAGAAGTATTAGTTGAAATTAGGAATTCTTATTGATGAATTTCTTGTTTTCTGGTTATGAGAAGTTTACTGATCGTACAGAGCTTTCTACAATCTTTTTAGAATTGTACGCCGATCAGTTGTTTGCTTAATTCAATGTTTGAATTCTGATTGGACCGAATGAATTTCTTTGATCTTATTATCTGATGATGGAATTTCTGATTATCCGCTCTCATGTATTCTGATTTTCAGTGCTGATGATCTTTTAGTGCTGGGATTTCTTCTTATTGAGATTTTGGAATTATTCTTATTTTATCTACTGTTTGATTTTGATTGATTGATTGATAGAATCCGTTACAGTTTTCTGTATGGGATGATTTTGATGAAGAACGGAGAATTGATATATTGTCATAGGTTGTCAGATGTTATGAATTTCCGAAGTCTGTCAGTCTAGGCAGAGATCTTGATGTAATTGTTCTTTCGGCATAGACTTCGAAGAGAATTTTGTTGTTGACTTCAACTATTTTCGATTCGATACCCTCAGAACGACGTACAGCCAGATCAGATGAGTCGAACTTTAGAGGAATTTCCATGAGTTGTAGTGCTCGACTTAGCACTAGTTGGCAGAATTCTTGATTTTGTGGAGAATTCGTACAATGGCAGCGATCAGATGATTTATGAAAAGCACCTCTCAAGAAGTTGTACGAGGAGAGATGAAGATCTCTTTCATTTTCGAGATGAATTTTCTGTGTCACATGAGTTAGAACGATAGATGATTCGAAATGTGACTGAATTGGAAGGATGTTCTGGCGAGGACGAGATGACTTTTGATAGACGGACGGAGTGTTGATGAAGTAATCGACTAGAGTTTTTGACTTTCTCTATTTTGTTGAGATACCGTATTGATTGAGACGAATGATTCAGAGTTAGATTGGATGCAGATTCTGGACTTAGTTTTGAGATGTAAATTCTTAATGCAGTCCTGTGATTCTATCCTCGACCTTGTGATAGAACTATAATTGATTTCGAGGACGAAATCGATTCTTAGAGGGGGAGAATTGTAACGCCCCAAAATTATCTTAATGGACTTTATTTGAGATAATCAGAGATTTTAGAAGTCGAGGGCCGATTCAATTTGGATCAGGAACTAGAATGCAATTTTCAGAATTTTCAGGGACTAAACGCAATAAATGGATTTATTAGATATTTAAGCATGTATTTGACTCTTTCTTTCCACTCCATCTTCTTCCTCCATCTCGCCTCCACCATGGAAATCGCCCCTTTCAATTTCAAGCTTTGGGATTTCCATTTTTGATCGATCCGTTCGATAGTTTTTTCTATCCGAAGGCATAGCTACGATCACTGTCTCGAGTGCTCCGTTTAGAAGTAAGTTTCTTTCGATTCTGCGAGGCTTGAATTTTTGGATGTCTTTAGAATTGATTTATATTCGGAGAGGATGAATATGAGATAGCTGTGAAGTATATCTAAGACGGTTCGAAGATCTAACGACGATTGGAATTGATATGATTTTTGTTGTGAAATTTCGAAAATGGAGCTTTTAGATTTGAAGGATTTGAATTGTTTTGATGATATTGAGATGATTATGAGTTTATTGGATTGTTGAATTGCTGTTTGCGTTTTCGGTTTGATAAGTTTTTTAGCCGTTATGCCGTCAGTTTGAGTTTTGGATATCGTTGCGATGTGTTGATCGTATCGAGTTTGATTGAGCTTTTGATGTCGATATTGATCATTATGACTTCTTCTGATAGATTGAAGTGAAGTCAACAGAGTTGCGAGATAGCAGCTTTGGTCAGTTTGGAAAATTGAAGTCGGTACAGTATCGATTTTCTTATCTATCGATCGAAGAAGTTTGATTGAGTTTTGAATGAATTGATTGGATATTGATTATTATCCTTATTATTGATTTTTCAGATTGAAGCACCTTCGAAGCGAATAAGGTATAAGACAACTTTGGAATAGAATAGGACGATTAACTCAAATCCGGATTGATTCGAGTGTCCTAGAAGAAATCACATACTTGCATGTTTATATGCTTATATGAATTTATGATTGAATTTATATTTGAATGCATGAGATTACATATGCATTCATATTGAGACGATTGATTATTCATTTTGAATTAGATGATCTGGAGATTATAGGTGAGTGGCCTTGGTAGGCGATTTACTACAAGTGTCGATTAACTCACTATAATGCTCTGGAGTCTAGAGGATTAAAATATACCTCGTCCACCTCGAAAGGGGAGTTCGGTGGGATTGTTGGATATTTTACCCTCGGGATCTCAACAGAAGAAAAAAAAAAGAATTTCATTTGATTATCTGAGTCTGATAATCCAGAAGTTTTAAAAGTCATGCATAACATTTTAATTCCGCAATTTAATGACTTACTTGAAGAATATGTGGGATTTGATATATATCATGTGTGGTATATTTACATGTTTTTATATGCTAGTCTCTTTTACTGGGAATATCAATTCTCACTGGATTATCCGGCTGTTGTCTTTGTTGTATGTGTACTTGGCAACAGGTGGGGCAGAATCGAGCCAGCGACATCATGGATAGGTGGATGAGAGAGTAGAAGTGAGGCCCTTGGTTTAGGAGTTGAATTGAATTCAAACTCATTATGTTTTTTGGTATTGTAAACCTACAATTGAAGCATTTTCTATTAGTTTGGATGAATGTATAACTCTAGAACTACTTTTAACGGATTATGCATGTTGAATAAGTTTATGTATATTGATGGATTGTGTTTTGATTGAGTTGGGATTTGATTTTTTTTTAAAGTAAATCAGTTCTTTTCTGGTACAGAGCATCTCGCTCGATCGGTAGAGTTTTACCGATCGAGCGAGCACCCGAATTTCAAAAACAGAAAACTTATTTTTTTTGGCCCGCTCGATCGGTAGAGTTTAACCGATCGAGCGGAGGGGTTTCATTCGTCTGGGCAAAGAATTCAGGATTTTGGGCCGCTCGATCGGTAGATTTTTACCGATTGAGTGAGCACTGTTTACAGCAATTAAATTTTTTTTTTATCTTGTTTAATGTCTGGAGCTTGTATGCTCATTTATTGGATTACGATTAATTAGATTATTAGAATCGAGGCCTCACATTGCAGCTACCTCTAGTTCCACTTGATGGAACTCAATCATCAACACCTTCAATGAGTGCTGAATCATCGGCCTAAGAGGCGCAATGACCGTGGTCTTGAGAATTTTATTAAACATTTTGTTGGTTTCCAGTGTCTCCATATACACGGATTTAGGTTGGCCACTTTTGTTCTTTCCAAAGAATTTAATTGGCCCAAAATCACCATTGTAATACCTAGATTCAACCACACTGGAACTCGCATGGAAATGTTGTGAATCTGCTTGTACAATCTCCACATCATCTCCAATCCAAAACATCAGGAACTGATGCATTGACGAAGGTATACAATGATTTGCATGGATCCAATCTCGGCCTAACAAAGCCTGAAAATTGGCAGAAGAATTGACCACAAAGAATGCTGAAATCGATGTTTTACTTCCCACCAAAACCTCTGCAGGGAACACTCCAATAGTTTTGATAGCTTTCCCAGTGAATGCTGTCACAGAAACCTCTGTAGGGATAAGATCAGTTTCTTCTTTCCCAAGGTTCTTGAACACCCTTAGTGGTAAGATATTCACGGCAGAACCATTATCGATTAAAACCCTTGATATTGGGTGACCATTTACATGATCCTTGATATACAAAGGTCTGATATACTTGGTCATCTCAATAGTAGGTTTCTCAATAACCACTCTTTTTGGTTTATGAGGTTCTTCTTCTATAGTAACACCATGACATGGTTCTTTAGAAACCTCATCTTGCATTAAGTCCACTCGATCAGCCGGCTTCTCCTTGGACTTAAACATATCTGGTAAAATCATAGACCCAGTGGCACAATCCACCGATATGGTGAATTCGCCAACTTGGAAACTAACTTGTTTCTTGATACTTGGTTTCTCATCAGACAACAAATCATCATCCTCAAATTTTTTGTCTTCTATTGCCTTTCTACCAAATTTACTTTTATTTGGTATAGATGGTTCTTCTCCAGCTCGGCTTGCCCTTGCCTTCACTCGTAAAAGCCTTATTTTTTGAGTTCTTGTGAGCGGCAAAGGAAATTTCTTATGACGTAACAACTGTCATTGTCCTTCAGGTTGCATATTCGGTGGAACAACAAACCTCGGTTTATCCTTTTGCAAATCTCTATTTCCTTGACCACAGTTCATTTTCGTGGACAATGACCTTCTGGTTTGATGGTATGCTCTTGTCTATTGTGGAACCCACTTGTTGCCCCCTAAGCATGTTCGCTTGGAACTATCAAAAGAATTCCTTGGCCTATTGTCCATTGTTCTTTCTCTATGTTCCTGAATCCTGTCATTATTTCTACGCCAATTGGTCTTATCTGTATAGTTCCCTTTTCTGACCTCAAACAGCATATCTTTGGGAACCCAACCTTGCTTCACTGATTTCCTCATATGCATCTCTTTGTCTCGCCGAAACTCTCTTTTTTGGTTGATGATGTTTCTTAGATCCGGAGTACTGACGTTCACGTGAGCCACTGGAGGAAAATGATCCTTGTCTATTAACATGTCCTTCTTTTCAGGGAACTTCATATTTCCTTCATAATCATATCCTGGACAATGTTCCTGAAATCCCAACAAGCATTAGTGATATGATTAAAGGAATTATGATACTTACAGTATTCTTTTCCTTTCAGTTCCTCTTTCGTTGGGATACGATGATCTGTTGGAAAAGTGATAAACTTTTCTTTGACCAGGAAATCAAATATCTCTTCTGTCTTTGACACATCAAATGTGTACTGTACGGCATTCTGACCTTGCATTATTGAGGAACCTGACTTTACTGGTTCGCCTGCCTTGTACTTTAAAGATTGACATACAACGGACCCTGATTTACCTACCTCTGCCAATGAAACATTCTCCACGTCTTGATAATAAGAACCAACAGTAGTTTTCTTCCTTCGAGACTCTTCTTGCAGGAGCTCTTCATACTCAGCCACTTTCGCGGCCATTTCATAGAAATCACGGAATTCAGTTCCCTGAAACTTCTTTCTCAACTCAAAGTCTAATCCTCTTTGGGCCAATTTGACGAATTCAGGTTCTGGAAGTAACACTTTACAACGGCTCTTTAATTTCTTGAATCGTTCAATGAACAACCATGCTGTTTCTCCAGATTTTTGGGTTAATCGGG
Source organism: Henckelia pumila (assembly GCF_033568475.1). Classification (NCBI taxonomy): domain Eukaryota; kingdom Viridiplantae; phylum Streptophyta; class Magnoliopsida; order Lamiales; family Gesneriaceae; genus Henckelia; species Henckelia pumila. The sequence goes on along the minus strand of NC_133123.1, from coordinate 133,834,774 downwards.
ATAGATCAGCAATACTAGTCTCCGGTTCCATTCGGTAGAACTGAGTATGAAACAACTTTTCTAACTCATGCCAAGTAAAAACAGAGTTCCTTGGCAATTGAGTGTACCACGTAAAAGCTGTTCCAGTAAGAGTATTCGGGAACAACCTCATTTTAAAGAACGGAAAGTTTTCATAATTAGCCAACATACCACATCGAATGGTGAACCGTGCTATGTGTTCCATAGAAGATTGATCATCATCTACTGAGAACAATGTAAAATCAGGTACCTTGAAGCCTTTGGGGTAAGGATTATTAATGTCAATGATCTCTGGATAAGGCTTGTGGAACTCTGGCCTAACCATTGACCTAATCCCTGGTCCATACAAATCCTGCACCATTTCCCTCAATATATCCTGATCCATCGGTGCTGGCCCAGTCAAAGGGTGAGAATAAGTATTTGCCCCCCGAGCAGTCATCATGGGATAAGGTCGAACAAACGATTCCTCATACAATCCAGGCTGAGCACCTGGATTTGTGACTGAAAAGTTCTGAATAACGGGTCCTTTTCCACTGGTTTGTGGGTTTGTGGGAACTCTCCCCCATTGTTCTTCTTCACTTCGATGAGGAGGCGTATACCTTTCATTTTGATGAACAAAACCAGAATGTCCATGGCGGCGAAAATCACCTGCCGGAAACCCTCCATTTGAACCACCACCTTCGTTTGGTTTATAGCTCTCTTCCACCATTTTCTTTGGATTAACTGTTGGTTCTTGTGTAACAGTAACCTTAGGAACAGACTCCCCACTGGACTTAATCTTACTCATCTCGCCTCGCATAAACCCCATGGCTGAAATCACCAGCCTATGGGCCTCTTCCAGACGTTCCATGGTGCTTGAGACCACTATATCCATTTCTTCAAATTTTTTCGATATTACGGAATCAAACTGCTCAGCAGGAACCAACAACTTTTCTGGAACTCTATTGAGACCTCCATCATCGTTAGTTTGGTGAATGTTTTCAACATTTTCACCCTCAATGTGCATTATTTCTGCATCAGGAACTTGCGAAACAGAACCCCCTGCGCCATCTCCCTGTAATGACTTGCCATTACCTTTCTCTTGATCTCTACGGTTCTTCGGTGCCATAAAGGTCCCACTGGGCGTGCCAAAAATATGTTTGCACACAATAATTGGCTCGAGCGGGTTAATTGCAGGCGTGCCAGGCACGTGGTGTCAAATGAAAATAACAAATGAAAATAAAAATCTAACTTCTAAAACCAAGCGAAAATGAGTCCCGATTTCATCGTCGGTCTCAAGTCCACCGGTAAACGCCAAAGAACTAAAATAAAGTAAAAGAAGAATTATTAATAGCAACCGAATATTGATTCTTTGCTACTGAAAATTCAAAATGACAGGTACTTGTCATGCTAATCACAAAAGTAAATGCTGTAATAGTTCGAGGAACCAGCAACAATAAGCTAAATATGTACACTAAAATGTCTAGAAAATGACAAGATGAAGGTACGAAATTTTTGCAGAAAGATTGCTGAAAATACAGAGCTTTTTGAGAGCTATGTGTTGATGAGATGATGTCTGTCTCCCTCTCTCTTCAAACGGCTCATTTGTTCCCAATTCCATAACTTCCGCCCCACTATCTCTCAACATGGGCCATTTTTCTTTCAACTGATTTTTGACTTGGTCATCTCTTTTAAATGTAACTTTTTTTTCATTCCTTGCTGATGGATTTTCGTCTTGTAGGCTTCACCTGGTGGGCCGAACCATTTAGACTGCATGATTTTTAGAAACTGGGCCAAGGAACTTTAATTCATATAATATTTCATTTTATGGGTTAACAACTGTATAGATGAATTTTACATGAAGTTACTAAGTGTAAACAGTAAATATGGAAGAGAACAGTTAAATAATAATTCTAGAGCTAACATGTTTGTGAAAATGACAAATTTATTAGAGGAAAAAGTGTTTTGTCCATATGGAGTATTTGATGTTTGTTTAGCAAATCTAATAAACTTGTGGTAACATTTATCTTCTAAATTGGCTAACGAGAATATACAACACAAAATTATAGAAACTTCTCCTGTTTTTTTCAACATTCGATGCCAAAAAGGAATATTGTGGGGTATTACCACAACCAAAGCATATAGCACAACAGCAAAAAAGCGTTTAATTCCCACACAATCTCTATCGTCCGATTGGATAAATCAATCAACGGTGGAAACAACCAATCCGCGCCACACACATCCAACCAATCACAGCAACTCTCCAACTATATACATACACGCATACGCGCGGTTCTTGCTTTCAACTCTCACTCACTCCACAGTCTACACAGTGTTGTTTAGCACTATCGTCTTCAATGGCAGCCAAAGCAGAGAAGAAGCCCGCAGAGAAAAAGCCCGCCTCAGAGAAGAAGCCCGCGTCGGAGAAAGCTCCAACAGCGGGGAAAGCACCGGCGGAGAAGAAGCTCAAGGCCGGCAAGAAACTCCCCAAGGAAGGCGGCGGCGGTGTCGCCGGGGAAAAGAAGAGGAAACGTTCGAAGAAGAGCACGGAGACCTACAAGATCTACATCTTCAAAGTGCTGAAGCAGGTGCACCTCGACATCGGGATCTCGAGCAAAGCCATGGGGATCATGAACAGCTTCATCAACGACATTTTCGAGAAATTCGCGCAGGAGGCATCGCGGCTGGCGAGGTACAACAAGAAACCTACGATCACTTCCCGGGAGATCCAGACGGCGGTGAGGCTGGTGCTTCCCGGTGAGCTGGCCAAGCACGCCGTTTCTGAAGGGACCAAGGCCGTCACTAAATTCACTAGCTCTTGAATGTTTTCACCTGCTTGCTTTTAGCTAGTACTGAAATTAGTTTTTGGCCAACTTAAAATTTGGTTTGTTCTGTGTAAGAATGTAGAAAATTGGCTCATTTGTGGAAAAAAGATGTTGATTTCATGGTCATTTTGTCAAAAAGATTTGAAGTAAATTACTCTGGAAATGAATCGTGAATTATGATCACTTATCGGATTTTGAAGGACACAAATGATCAAAAGCAAGATATAGATGGAAATATATGAAGTAAGATTCTTTCATTATTTTTTAGTGTTGCCAGTTGCCACCATGAAATGAATTCGTAATTCGTTAAATATGTGTAGACAGCCCATCACTAGTATCCGTTTCAATAATTAAGATAACGAAATTGGTTTATGTTATTGGGTTTAGTTCAAGCTATCTTAAGGCTGCCTTTACTTAGTGGATGAGATTACACGTGGATAAATTATATTATGATTATGAAAATGATTTTGAAGGATTTAAAATAATGATGGATAAACAATAACATGTTTACTTCGAGTTATTAATTATGGAATTGAAATACTGATTGAATGATGAAAGACAGTTTTACCCTCCACTTATGATATACAATCTTATGCTTGATTTTGTATTCATATAATTTGGATTGAGTTATTTTTTACTAATTAAATTATTATTGATTCACACGGAGGCATTTTCATTTATCAAAATTATTAGGTATAAAAATATGTATTTTTTCAAAAATAATAAAATTGATAAATTGAGTAATAAAAAAGAGAGAGACCGAAAAAAATTGGGAGGGAAACAAAATAATTGAAGGTGGGTAGATTAGGATTTATATGTATTTTTTTTCACAAATATGGGTTAGCATGTGTTATCCCTTGTGTAATTAAGGATGACTAATACCATGAATTAGGGTTGAATGACGGGCCTTGAGTTTTGAGATATTTTATTTTTTTTTACAAGTAAACAATGGATGGAGTTGAATTAATAAGCTTATCCTATTGTTATCAAGCCAAGTAAACACACCCTAAAGATATTATTCTAATAGAAGATATAACAACTTATGATTTGTAATGTCAATTCTATAATATTAATTATGCATGTGTATTCAGATATGAACTCTTAGATGAATGATTTAGGTATTACTCATATGATAGGATTTCATTAACCGTAATTGGATTAGTTTGGAGTGTATTCACTTTACCTCATAAAAAAAAGCATTTTCGACTTCCAATTTCATAAAAAATTAAATTAATATATATATATATATATATATATATATATATATATATATTAGCTTTCCGACGTCACTTGATTTTTAGAAGCATGATGATTTTTTAAAAATGGGTTTTTGTCAAAAATGATCTTCTGTTGTGAAAGTAAAATTTATAAAACTCAAAAACTCAAAATATTCTCAAACTCCACACTTTAAATTTATTCTCTCAAATTGTGTTTTTCTACACAAATGGAGAGACCTATTTATAGATCTCAATGGGAGATTAGTCCAAAAATTAAATCATCATCATCTACATCATCACACACTAATTTTCAAAATAATACAACTTAATTTTCAACAATTCTAATATAATATAATATATTTTCAACACTCCCCCTTGTGATGATGATCGTCATATGATGATTGTCTTTATTACGTGTTTTATGCTGCCTCGTTAAAAACCTTACTAGGAAAAAACCAGTGGGATAAAAACCATAGTAAGGGAAAAAGAATGCAGCCACGTAAACTCCCCCTCATGTTAACATGAGTGATTCTTCACATATTCCGCAGATTGCGCATCTCAATGTTGTATATATGCTTTCTGAATATCGTCGTGGGAAGTGCATTTGTGAAGAGATCTGATGAGTTCTCACTTGATTGAATATAACATATATCAATATCTTTATTCTTCTCAAGCTCTTGATTGTAGGCAAAGAACTTTGGGGGTATATGTTTTGTTCTGTCACTTTTGATGTATCCTTCTTTCATTTGAGAAATACATGCAGCATTGTCTTCATACAACGTCACAGGCTTCTTGTCTACTGATAATCCACAAGAAGTTTGGATATGTTGTGTCATTGATTTTAACCACACACATTCACGACTTGCTTCATGTAATGCAATAATCTCGGAGTGATTTGATGAAGTTTTTACGAGTGTTTGTTTCTGTGAACGCCAAGAAATTGCGGTGCCTCCACGAGTAAATACATATCCGTTTTGGGAACGTGCCTTATGTGGATCAGATAAATATCCAGCATCAGCATAACCAATGATACTTTGATTGGTGTCTTTTGAGTACAAAAGTCTCAAATCTGTCGTTCCTCGTAGATAACGGAATATATGTTTAATTCCGTTCCAGTGCCTCTTTGTTGGATATGAACTGAATCTTGCCAATAAATTTACAGCAAAAGATATATCAGGTCTAGTGCAATTTGCAAGATACATAAGGGCACCAATGACACTTAGATATGGTACTTCTGGACCAAGAATAACTTCATCATCCTCACATGGACGGAATGTATCTTTTTTTATGTTTAATGATCTTACAACCATTGGAGTACTTAATGGATTTGATTTATCCATATTAAAACGTTTAAGGATCTTTTCTGTATAATTTGCCTGGTGAACAAAAATTCCACATTCTTTTTGTTCGATTTGCAAACCCAGACAGTACTTGGTTTTTCCAAGATCCTTCATTTCAAATTCTTCTTTCAAGTACATCATAACTTCTTGAATTTCTTTATTCGTTCCAATGATGTTTAAATCATCAACATATACAGCAATAATTACACATCCGGATGTTGTTTTTTTGATGAAAACACAAGGGCATATTGGATCATTTACATATCCCTTTTTCATCAAGTGACCACTTAGCCGATTATACCACATTCGGCCTGATTGCTTCAACCCATATAATGATCTTTGCAATTTTACAGAATAAAATTCTCTGGGTTTTGAACTTTGTGCTTCAGGCATCTTAAATCCTTCAGGGATTTTCATGTATATATCACTATTAAGTGATCCGTATAAGTAAGCTGTAACAACATCCATAAGACGCATTTCCAAATTTTCAGACACTGCCAAACTAATCAAATATCGAAACGTAATTGCATCCATAACAGGAGAATACGTTTCTTCATAATTAATTTCAGGCCTTTGAGAAAAACCTTGTGCAACAAGTCTAGCTTTATATCTGACTATTTCATTTTTCTCATTTCGCTTTCGAATAAAAACTCATTTGTATCCAACAGGTTTTACACCTTCAGGTGTGAGGACTATAGGTCCAAAAACATTACGTTTATTCAGCGAATCCAATTCAATCAGGATGGCATCTTTCCATTTGGCCCAATCATGACGAGTTTTACATTCACCAAAAGATTTTGGTTCATGATCCTCATTTTCATTTATGATGTCACAAGTCACATTATAAGAAAATATCTCATCAATATCTTCTATGTCTTTTCGGTTTCATATTTTTCCAGTATTAATATAACTGATAGAGATTTCACGATTCTCGTCAGTTTGTGGTTCTGACAGAACATTTTCATCATCAGGTGTTTCTTCTGGAACACCATTTTTTATTTTATGATCATCGTGATTCTCTATACCTTTTCTTTTCCAAGGATTTTTATCCTTGGAACCGACTGGCCTTCCACGCTTCACGCGTTTAATGACATCATGAGTGTCTTCAATCTGTTTCTTTGGAATTTCAATTCGAGCTGGGGCATTTACAGCATGTATATATGATTTTGTCACCCCTTTTGTGTCTGCAAATGCATCTGGCATTTGATTTGCTATTCTTTGCAAATGTACAATTTGCTGTACATCTTTTTCACATTGTTTGGTCCTTGGATCCAAATGTAACAATGATGGTACATACCATGTGATTTCTTTTTCGATGTGTTTCTTTTCTCCCCCTAACACTGAGAATATTTCTTCATTAAAATGACAATCAGCAAAGCGTGCTGTAAACACATCGCCTGTCTGAGGCTCAAGATATCGAATGATTGATGGACTATCATAACCGATATAAATACCGATTTTTCTTTGAGGACCCATTTTTTATCGTTGAGGTGGTGCAATAGGCACATACACCATACATTCAAAAATTCTTAGATGAGAGATATTTGGTTCTTTACCAAATGCAAGTTGCAATGGGGAGAATTTATGATATGCACTTGGTCTGATGCGAATTAATGCCGCAGCATGTAAAATTGCATGTCCCCATATAGAAATAGGGAGTTTTGTTTTCATAATCATTGGTCTAGCAATCAGTTGTAGACGTTTAATCAATGATTTAGCTAATCCATTTTGCGTATGAACATGAGCTACAGGATGTTCAACAGTGATTCTCATTGACATACAATAATCATTGAAAGTCTGGGATGTAAATTCTCCAGCATTATCAAGTCTTATTTTCTTGATTGTATAATCGGGAAATTGATTTCGCAATTTTATTATTTGAGTCATCAATCTTGCAAATGCCACATTCCGAGTTGACAATAAGCATACATGTGACCATCTGCTAGAGGCATCGATCAATACCATAAAATATCGAAATGGTCCACATGATGGATGAATTGGTCCACAAATATCACCCTGAATACGTTCAAGAAATATGAGTGATTCAGTTTGGATTTTAGCTGGTGATGGTCTTATAATAAGTTTTCCAAGTGAACATGCTTTACATTGAAACTTATTATTCTGAAAGATCTTCTGGTCTTTCAGTGGATGACCATGTGTATTTTCAATAATTCTTCGCATCATTGTTGAACCAGGATGTCCCAATCGATCATGCCAATTTGTTAATATTGATGAATTATACATCACCATATTTGATTCAATTAGACTTATATGTGTATAATGCAATCCAGTAGGGAGCATTGGTAGTTTCTCAACTACAAATTTCTTTCCTGATTTATATGTGGTAAGACACATATATTTCTGATTTTCATCAGTCATTGTCTCAGTATCATATCCATGAGAATATATGTCATTAAAACTCAACAAATTTCTTTTCGATCGTGGTGAATATAAAGCATCATTTATCAAAACTTTTGTACCATTAGGTAACAAAAATTTCGCTTTACCAAAACCTTCAATCAAGTCTACAGGACCTGATATTGTATTCACCATTGTTTTTGTTGGTTTTAGTTCCAAGAAATATCTTTCATCTCGCAGAATAGTGTGCGTTGTACCACTATCCGGTATGCAAATTTCCATGATATTATTTCCATGTTTGCTCATAGCATTTTCCATATCAAACTTCACAAAAATGTAATAAAGAAAAATTAAGTACAATACAAATGTAAAATATAACATGCTTTATAATACGTGAAAAGTAAAATTTATAAAACTCAAAAACTCAAAATATTCTCAAACTCCACACTTTAAATTTATTCTCTCAAATTGTGTTTTTTTACACAAATGGAGAGACCTATTTATAGATCTCAATGGGAGATTAGTCCAAAAATTAAATCATCATCATCTACATCCTCACACACTAATTTTTAAAATAATACAACTCAATTTTCAACAATTCTAATATAATATAATATATTTTCAACATCTTCGACTATTTTTTTCTTTATTTCGTGGGAAGCCGAATTTTATACATAAATTATTTTAAAATTTGTGTTTCTAATAAAATACGTGGGCTTCCATCTTAAAATTCGTTTTGTCAATTTTATCTAATTCAAGTCATTTTAATGCGTTTTTCCCACCTTTGAAGTAATAAACTAAGTTAACATGATTATTTCGTTCCAAAAAAAATTAAGATGCTTAAGGTCATCTCCAACCATGTTATTTATATTTTCATTCTCTATTGTATGTTTTAGAAATCCATGTTCGTCATTTTAAAAATCTTCTCCAACCCATCTTCTCTAAATTTTATCAAATTCTCTATTTGTTATTTTTTTCAATGCCAACCAATATATAAAATTAAACTCAATTAAATGTGTATTCTGATGGTATTTTCTGGATAATGAATTTATTTTTTCCATCAAAATATATGGTGTGAGTTTTTTTTTTATTTGGTGTTGTGTGAACTTTTTAATTTGTTGTGTCATTTTTAAATCTTAAGTTAAGTAATTTGATGTTTTCGTAACAAAATGTATAATATATGATTTAATGTTCTTGTTCATTACTTGCATTTAATTTGATCCAAATATTAAAACTACAATAAAAAAAAAGAAGAACACTCAAATTAATAAAAATTGGAGCAAACAACCAACTATAATTTAATATAAGGACTGAAAATAATAAAAAAATAATTTGAAACAAAAACCAAAAAATAATTTTATATTTTGAAAAGTCTAATTAATAATTTTGGAAGATTGCGTTGTCGTAAATAAGTCAATCTTCAAAATTCTTCTCTATTGTTATACTGGTTCCCAAAACACTGTACATTTCTCCAAAATGGAGGATGACTATAGAGACCGGTTGGAGCTCAAGTCATCCTCCATTTTGGAGAAAATATCGGTTGGATATGTTCTTAAGCGCGGTTTAAATGTGCTCTATAAAATATTTGTATTATTTTAAAATGAAAAAATATTAAAATATGTGTTTAAATAAATTTTTTGTAGTTTGTTTTTGAAATTTTTATTTTTAAAAAAAGTGTTTTAAATATTATTTTAAATTTATCGTCTTTATTTTCCCATCTTTCCTTATCTAATTATGAGTGCCATCTTTGTTTTATTCAGTTTTTTTTTTTCAAAAATTAAATATGCGATCATTAAAGGTATTGTAAAAAATCAACATAATTCGTCGACCCGGTACGAGTTGATTAGAAAAATATCAAGTTAGGGTTCGGGTTGACCCGAATCTAACCGAGATGACCCGAAAGGCCGAAACTTTTATTATTTAATTTTATTATATCTAAAATTAAAAAATATTTGCTATATTTTTATATTTTTTTATATTTGTAAAAAAATGTTGAATATTGATATAACAGATTTTTGTGATTTGATGTTTATTTTGTACCATTATAATTTTTAAAATAATGTTTCATTTTCTGTAGTAAATAATTTAAATTTTCTATAATGAGAATTTCAAATTTAAGTGACCAATTTTAGTTATTCTTTTTTAAGTGATAAATAGTCAAAGCCTTGAGCGCTAATATAAAAGTTTTATAATATCTTATCTCTTACACATATATATGTTTTCAAACAAATTAAAAATGCATTTGAATATATAAATTTTATAAACATATCAAATAAGTGGGACAGAAAAAATTAAAGTTAATAAAAGCGTAAAAATTCGAGATAAATTAAATTCGTAAGATCTTTAGCTTCCTGTGCTTCTAATATTTACCATTCTTACCTTACGCCATGAAACGTAAAAACATATTCAATATTTGAAAAAATAAAAATAATAATAATTATTATAATATGTCATATTTGAACTCAAAACTAAACATGGAAAGTTAATAAATAATTTGTCTAATAAGATTTTTATCGACATCGGAGGATTGTATAATGAAACTAATATATTTACAGGATCTACGTGTATAGTATCTTTACCGCAGAATGAAGATCCCATCTACGGTTCATATCCGAGATCCATGTCATCCGAACTGGACCAATAACAACTCATCACATAATCTATATAAAATCTCCACCTCACCTAATAACTCTCATCGAAATCCGGCAAATTCATTCTCAGCAAAATACACACCAAACACGAAATGGCAGCAAAGGGCGAGAAGAAACCAGCTGAGAAGAAGCCAGCCGCCGAGAAGGCCCCGGCGGAGAAGAAGCCCAGAGCGGGGAAGAAGCTCCCCAAGGAAGGCGGTGCCGCCGCCTCCGCCGATAAGAAGAAGAAGCGGACTAAGAAGAGTGTGGAAACCTACAAGATCTACATTTTCAAGGTTCTGAAACAGGTCCACCCAGACATCGGAATCTCTAGCAAGGCCATGGGTATCATGAACAGCTTCATCAACGATATTTTCGAGAAATTGGCGCAGGAGTCGTCTCGCCTCGCTCGTTACAACAAGAAGCCCACGATTACTTCCCGGGAGATCCAGACTGCGGTCAGGTTGGTGCTTCCCGGTGAGCTTGCCAAACACGCGGTTTCCGAAGGGACCAAGGCCGTCACCAAATTCACCAGTTCATAAAAGCTTAATCGTTGTTTTGTTTGTCATTGTCGTTGAAATTTGAGTTATTTTATCTGGTTGATAGATGAACTTAGGGTTTCATTGATGAAGTTTTTGGGATCGATTTGAGATCACGGATAAATGTGTTTATTTAATCGATGCGAGATTGCTTGTTAATCAATTAATGAAATGGCCTGATTTCTCTGTTCTTTGAAATGGTTATCGATTTCGATCTTTTTTATTCTTGATAGTATTAGCTGATTGAATTTAACACAGTACTTAAAAACCTTTTCTTGTGATTTCTAGGGTTGCATAATTACTATACATTAGAGTTTCTAGGTTTTCTTATGAATTTTTATTTTTTATAGTTGCATGGTTTTGTCAAAACACTTGATGTTATTATATCTTTTAATTAAAACATTAGCACTATTAGATATATATTCAAAATCATAATTCCCCATTAAAATTTGAAAACATCCTTAAGTTTACTAGGAAATTAATGCATTCAATTGCGAGACATACCTGGTTTTTGATCCATTGAACATATTTATAACAAAAGATCAGAATGGTGAAGATTGATGTAATAGAAACATTCAAATTCACTCCTTAATGCTTCCATTAGGCTCTCAGGTTCACATATTCGTTTCGAGCACCTTGCTTTCTTTTCAAGCTTTATTTATTATTTCCCAAGCTAATCAAAAGGGGCTCAAGAATTGAAAGTTGAGTGTCATTATTACCCGTGAAATTTGCGGTCATCCACCGCAAAAACTGGTATTTTATTAATCCCACATTAATTTTTGGAGAGGCTTCAACTGTTTCTTGGACTCATAAGGAAATTTCTGAACACTACAAGAAAAAACTTAACAATTGATACGGTTTCTGAAAAACCGTAGCAAAATTAATTGGAAATTCAAATATAAATCTATTGTGACATATGAGTGCTACGGTTTTTATTAGCGGCAGATTTAAATTTGCGAGGGTTCTTAAAAACTGTAGCACACTTATTACAATGGTTTTCAAAATCGTCGCAAATAATGCAGATTTGATTTTAAGAACCGTCGCAATTTGCGAGCAATTATTGAATCGCTTTTGACTTTGCGACGGAAATTTAAAAGTAATTAAGTTTTTCAATTTATAGACTCTCACCTCAATTTAGATAACTGTTATATGTAATAGTTGAAAAACAGGATATGGATTGTTACCGGCGAATTGGAAGTGATGTTTATACTTTGAAGGATTATGGTTGAACTCCTAATAGGAAAAATCATAATACTTTTCGTGGAAATTTGAGATGTGAAGATACAAGACAAAGTGTACTTTGTCACGAGTGAATTGTTCCTCAAGTAGAAATCACTCTCTAATATTGTTTCCTAGTGAAATATAAGTACCACAAAAAAAAAAAAAACATGTTTTTGCATTTGGTGGTGTGTGAAATAGAAATCTCAAACATAATCTGAAATGAGCTTATGTTGAAATCCTCTTTATCGAAAGAGAATCTATAAAGATATAAATGCAATGGCCAGTGTTTTGCATCAAATTTTGTGGTTCAAGTATGCTTGGGGTGGGTTTGAATTCCATCCACTTACTTCAAAAAAACTATTTCTTTAGAGTTTCACTAGAAAATATAGAAATGGATTTTCCTTTAGATATAATTGTGATAAAAACTTTTACATTATTTTGAAGGAAATTAGATGTCACATCTTCCGTTCAATCGGTTTCGGATGTTTGAGCATTTCTTTTAAAAATAAGAGACGCATATATATGAGATAACATTTTTTCTGTCCTATTTCTTCTCGGCTTCCCGGTTCTTCTTCTTCCTCTCTTCTCACCATTTTCGCAACTTGAATCGGTTGTATCTTCTTTGTTTGCGGCCGGTTTTCAAAACCGAAAGTAGATTCGGAATACTCTGGACGAGGGCTATCTAGTGATACCCACTTTCCTAAGTTTTAAGCTCAGCCTGTCGGCTCGATTTCCGGCAGCCTAGAAGGTATAATTAGAATTTTAGGGTTTCGAAATTTGGGGGCTTTTGGTTCATTCGAATTTATACGATTGATATTTGTTTACTTATTGGTTGTAGGTACCATAATTGAGCTGCTTGAAGGTATTGGTTATTATTCAGAATTTATTTGGACATAATTTCGAATTTCCAGATTTATTAAGTTGGGATTTTTCGAACTTTACAGTTGTTTAAATCATTATTTAGATGTTTAGATGCTCTAGAAAATTTAAATGTGAATTTTCGAAATTTGTAGGAATTTTTGGAAAATTCAGTTTCGTTCAGGTTTGGATATTTCGACTTTTAGTTTTGAGCTGTTCTTCTATTTTTATTCCGGTGATTTCACTATGGTTTCCGGCTGTTTTGTGGTCGTCTAGCTATAATTAGAATCTTAGAATATTATTTGAGCCAAGCCTGTAGTTTTCTGGTTGAACCAGCAGCAATTTGGGTTTTTTTCTGGTGAGTTTTGATGGTTGTTGTGTTTTGCAGCTGGCTGATAATAATTGAGGTGCTGGGTGCACTCTATACAAACATGCATTAATGCCTGATCTATCATTAGAATATATATATGTGTGTGTGTATATATATATATATAAATATATATATATATATATATATTACTAAAGAACTCAAATTGACCAGTCCTCATGTATGTATGTATTGTAGAATGCCTCCAATCAATCCATGGGTCGATAAAATAAGGAATGAATCTCCATCTCCATGAAACCCAGCCCCATAATTCGAGAAGAAAACCTCAACTCACCCTCTGCTGATTGAGTATTCTACCCACTGTTACTGCTACTCTATTAGTACCAATTTGAGGTAACTTCTCCTCGATTTGCTTTCATTTTCATGTTCTCACAATTCTTCTATTCTTTCACCAAGACTGCATCGAATCTTATAATTAATAATTTACACTCAGATTTGAACTACATATTCCATAGAGAGTGATGCAAGTGGTGCAAATTTCTTCTTCCCTTCATTTTTTTAGTCATTAGAGGCACCATCTCTTTGCGTATTAATGGAGTGACTGAATTAAATTCGTCTTAAATCCTATTGCTGAGAGTTGGGGAAAAAAATGATAGAATCAATCGATTTTATTTTTGTAGTTCGATAATCTCGTTACTGGATTCATTACACCTATTCATACTTCTATTTGATCATATGTTGGGCATTAATTGTAATACACTTACTAGTGCATGGTTTCTCTATTTAATGATTGAAAAAAAATGAAATTGATGTAATTGCAGTAGAAACTCAGTAGACTTGATTATCCTTGTTTCATCTAGCCAATGTTTGTTCTGAATAAAAAATTTTAAATTATTTTTAAAAAAATTTATTCTCTCAAAATAAATATTATCTTAGTTGTTATTCAGCAATTTAGTTCATCAGATTGATTAGTTTAATTATTTCTTATCCCTCAATATATATACTCATCTATGCATACAAAAGATATATGATCACACACACCTACTCGTTTGTGTTTATGGTGGGGTGCAACAGCAAATGGGGAGGGCGTATGTGTACGTTATCGTGGGAGGAGGGGTATCAGCTGGCTACGCTGCCAATGAATTTGTCAAGAGAGGCATCACTCACGGTGAACTCTGCATCATCTCTGACGAGCCGGTAACTCTAGTATCTCATAATTTTTACTTATATTTGTATCTTTTTCCTGAAGGTGAGAAATTGTGTTTGTTGCAATCTCTTTGACTAAGAAGTTGTGTTCTTTTTTGTTTTGGTCAAACCATTGACGGCCTTTTTGGAAAGTTATTTGTGATTAAAATGTTCAAATATATATATATTTTTTGTAAACTAAATTTATCACAAATTAATGGAAATAATCAAGCCGGTATCAACACCAATGCCTGATACTCAATATAAAATTATGTAAATCTGTCTCTGAATTTTATTTAATTTTTTTGGTGTGTTTTATTGTTCCCTGGTTGCATTTTGTGGTTGAGGTATAGCTTGGTTTGGCAAATTGAACATGATTTTTTTCGTAATGTTTACTTGTATGGAGTTCAAAACTTCCTATTGGAATTTGGTTGTTTTTTATTTAAATTTGAGTCAGTTTTCATATACTTACAGCTTCCGGACTTGATCAAGTGTGGATAAACACTAGACAGCGGAGATTTATTCTAGTTTAGCGGCTTAATTGAGCTGAATAAATCGTGTGGTGGAGATTCAATTTAATAGATTGATTATGGTTTCTCACCATTTGAATTCCACAAAAATTATTGAGTGCAAATTCGCTAATTAATTAAAGAATTGGAGTAATTTAATAAAACCTTGAGGTGTTTATTATTCATGTTTCCTTTCAGTAATTTAGTTTTTGGATACCATGTGTTGGTATCACACGATCGTTGTCATAGTTTCTTTATCCTGTGAAGTACTCGTATGTATTGAAACTTCCACTTAGTTAGAGCCCGAGTTGTGCTTTGATATGAGGAGGCTTGAGGTTTGCCTTGTGATTGGATGTTTGCTAAGACCTTAAGTTAGTTTTATGTTATTTTGACTTTTGCAGGTTGCACCGTATGAAAGGCCTGCATTGAGCAAAGGATATTTACTTCCAGAAGGTATTCAATCCCTTGTGATCTGTGAATCAGCAATATCACGGATTCCTTGACGATAAACTTGTTCCCCATCTAAATGATGTCTTTCCTAAAATGATTTTGCACCTTAATGACAGATCTAAGATTAATACCCATAATTTTGAAACCCAACAGTTGGAAAATGTTATATCGAGCTACTTAGATGCATGATATTTACCTGCCTTTTCTTTGTTCGACGGTAAAATACAAACATGCATTCAAAAATCATATCAATGAGGCGTTCAAAAATGATAAAAATCAAAGCAATGCAAGAAATGAAAGGTAGATGGAAATTCAGGGTGGGGAATGGGATCCGGAATATGATTTTAGGCTTTGAAATGTAAAATCTAAGTTATTATTATATCTTTCACGAATAACATCAGCCAGTGTGAGAATGTGGAATTAATGTTCTGTGTAATGTAACTTCTCATTATTTTAATCACATGCAGCTCCTTCACGTCTCCCCTCATTTCACTGTTGTGTGGGTACCAATGATGAAAAATTGGTTCCGAAATGGTACAAGGAACACGGTAATTTTTCCGGAACTGTATGTTAATCAGTCGCAGACTTTTATTTGGTTGTATGGACGGTCATTTGTACAAGGGCGGACCCAAGTTCAAGCCCACCCGGGCTTTAGCCCGGGTGGGCCCGAAATTTTTTTAAATTTTGTATATAAAATTTTTGAATAATTTTGGTTTAATTTGGTGGTAGCCCGGGTAGATTAAAAATCCTGGGTCCGCCATTGCATTTGTAGACACTTGATGAGGTAGGCTGCGTAGGTATAATAACTGGTGATTGAAGAATGCTCGCGTAGTTATTGTGGAAAATATGCTATGAGTCATTCGAAACTTGATTTTGGCTTTTATCAAACTAGTAATTGATTTTTGTAGACAGGATTTAAGTTTGTGTTACTTCAAATGCATTTGAAATTTCTTGGGTTGTGGAGAATATCTTAAAAAACCGAAGCTACTATACTCAGTTGTTGTTTTGTGTTAAGAGGGTGTGTGAGCTTTCTGAGTTATATCATAATTCAAGCGTTGTTTACATTTCAATTTGTGCAATAGGTATTGAATTGATTCTTGGAACTCGAGTCAAGTCTGCTGATGTGAGGCGTAAGACATTGCTAACTGCAACTGGAGAAACCATAAGTTACAAATATCTAATTGTTGCGACAGGTGCTCGGGTATTGAAAATGATCTTTTGTCCATCTTATGTACTCTATTGTGCTTTATAACATCTTATGTGGATTAATATTTTGCTAAAAATTAAAGGGAAAGTAAAAGGCCTTTCTCCTAATTGGCATTCGAACGTCACGATTTTATGGCAGAATTCAGTTTTGGTGTGTTTCATAGTTCGGGGGGGGGAGGGGGGGGGGGCAGTGTAAAAACCACTTCACTAAATTAAGCCGCCTGTAAGATGATTTAATGCTCGTGACTAATAGAATGTACTCTCTGCGTCTGAAGTTTCTTTTTCCATTTTCTCTTTCAGGATGCCAAAAAAATGTTCCATACAAAACATGGCAAGACTTTTTTTCTCAAAACTGTCTGCTTCAAAGTTATGATCTGATGATACTGTCTAAAACGAGTACGTTTTCAAATTTTTATTTCCACCTAAAAAGTTGAGCCCCTTCTAATTGGCACATTTAAATAGGAACGGATGAGGTAATAAGGGCACAACTTATCATGAAACGGTTTTGATTTTGTAAAGACCGGTACTTAGTGAATGTAATTGTTAAAAATGCTTGAAATCAAGAGAAATAAATAATTCAGTGTATGACTGTTTATATGGCTCATTTTTTAGGCTTTGAAGATCGAGGAGTTTGGTGTTAGTGGATCTGATGCTGCTAATGTGTGTTATTTACGAGATTTGGCTGATGCTGATAGACTCGTTAATGTCATGCAATCTCGTGGCGGTGGAAATGCTGTTGTTGTTGGCGGCGGCTACATAGGAATGGAATGTGCTGCATCTCTAGTGATAAACAGTTTTAAAGTGACCATGGTTTTCCCCGAAGAACATTGTAGTAAGTAATTTCATGATATAATTTTCTATAATTTATCTGTTGTAAATTTGGTGGGACAATTTACTTTCTGTACATCAAGGATTGTGATTCAAGTAAGTCTTCCCGTGCTAATATTTTTGGACTACTTGATTTCTGTAGTGGCACGATTGTTTACCCCAAAAATCGCCAGTTACTACGAAGACTTCTACCAGTCAAAAGGAGTGAAATTTGTGAAAGGAAATGTGTTGAAATCATTTGATTTTGACATCAGTGGGAAGGTAAAAGTTTTAATTTCTTTCCTGCTTTAGAAACTTGATACCTATGTAGTTTCTCACGTATTCAATATTTGAAACCACCAAACTGATACATGTGTAATTTCTCACGTATTCAATATTTGAAACCACCAAATCTCTTTTAAGGTCACTGCTGTTAATCTTAAAGATGGGAG
This sequence comes from Henckelia pumila, assembly GCF_033568475.1. Classification (NCBI taxonomy): domain Eukaryota; kingdom Viridiplantae; phylum Streptophyta; class Magnoliopsida; order Lamiales; family Gesneriaceae; genus Henckelia; species Henckelia pumila. Next base: position 133,816,852 of record NC_133123.1, on the reverse strand, counting down.
CAAACTTCCAGCAGATATTGTTGTGATTGGGATTGGAATTCGTCCAAACACAAGTCTTTTTGAAGGTCAGCTAACAATGGACAAGGGTGGAATCAAAGTGAATGGGAAATTGCAATCGAGCAATAGCTCGGTCTATGCTATGGGAGACGTTGCCTCTTTTCCGGTCAAAATTTTTGGAGAAACACGCAGGCTCGAGCACGTAGACTCTGCAAGAAAGGCTGCTAAGCATGCAGTGAGTGCAATCATGGAACCTGAAAAGACTGGAGAATTTGACTACCTACCATTCTTTTATTCCCGAGTCTTCACATTGTCTTGGCAGTTTTATGGAGACAATGCAGGGGAAGTGGTATATTTTGGCGATTTTTCAGGAAATGCTTTTGGTGCGTACTGGATAAACAAGGGGCTTCTTGTTGGATCATTTCTTGAGGGTGGAACTAAAGAACAGTACGAGGCAATAGCTGAAGCCACTAGAATAAAACCTATTGTTGAAGACTTGGGGGAGCTTGAGAGACAGGGTTTGGGATTTGCTATGACCGTTGGGCAAAAACTTCCACCTTTGCCAAATGATGATGACGGCAGCAGTGGCGATGGAATCTGTGATGTGATGATGGAGAAACGGTTATTCACTTGGCATGCGACTGCCGGAGTTATTGTAGCAGCATCAATAGCAGTGTTTGCATATTGGTATGGTAGAAAGCGCAGAAGGTGGTGAGATGTGTTATTTATCCGAATTCAAGATTGTACGATGGCATGCCACCATGTTGTAGCATTTTTAGGGCACGGGGATTTTAAATCTCTCTATTTATTATATCGAGGGTGGGGAAAAGTGATTGAATTATGTTTACAAAGAAATAATAATAATAATAATAATAATAATGAGGTCACGTCTTTATATATGGGCATGAATGACTAATAAATTAGTATAACAATCTCAATAATTGCTGTTGTTGCTGTTGCAGTAGAACTTTCTCACCACATGCACGACACCGCCTACTTCAATATAATGACCAAATTATATATCATCACGAAATTTCATTAGCTTCAGTTCCAATTGATAACACTTCTATTTTATACAAGTAGTTCATTTGGAAAAAGATTTGGCGCTTATTGAAATTAATTGAGTGACTTTGATATTCACTTTTCCGTTTGTTTATCAAATCAAAACGAATTAAAGAATTTGAAATAGCATATACAAGAACAATCTATTATCCTCACTGTCAAATCAAGTAAGAGGTCGGGGTGTTACAATTTCGTTGATTTGTTTTCAACAAATGTTTTTTTCAGAATCCAAGTTCAAGTAACAGCTAATTTCACAAATTCCAAACAAATTCAGAGACTTTGGCCACGTATTTCAACTCAACAAAGCATTCGAGTATATCACAAATTCACAATCAAATAACTTGAAAACGTAAATTTCCCAAAACCATTGTAACTATAAAACATTTCAGTCCATTTGTTCAACATAATTTCTGCATAAATTAACTGGAAATGCGAAAATAATAGAAACACCAGAATTCATTCATTCATTCATACGAGTAGGAACTTGATTTACATAATAACCCTGACAAAGCAAAAACTCCAAAGGGCATAAAAAACGAAATCCTACTAACTAATTCTTCAAGAGCTGGTGAATTTGGTAACGGCCTTGGTCCCCTCAGAAACTGCGTGCTTAGCTAGCTCACCGGGCAGAACCAACCTGACCGCGGTCTGGATTTCCCGAGACGTAATCGTCGGCTTCTTGTTGTACCTGGCCAGGCGAGACGCCTCCTGCGCCAATTTCTCGAAAATATCGTTGATGAAGCTGTTCATGATCCCCATGGCCTTGCTGGAGATGCCGATATCAGGGTGCACTTGCTTCAGAACTTTGAAGATGTAAATCTTGTAGGTTTCCACGCTCTTCTTCGTCCGCTTCTTCTTCTTATCGCCTGCAGCACCGCCCTCCTTGGGAAGCTTCTTCCCCCCACGTGGCTTCTTCTCCGCCGGGGCCTTTTCCGCCGCTGGGAATTTCTCGGCGGCGGGTTTCTTCTCGGACGGCTTCTTCTCTGACTTCGCTGCCATTATTTCGCTTCAACTTTTCTTATCAGATTGATATTTCGAAATTTGAATGTGTTTGAAAAAAGGCAGCTGGGAGATCGTAATATATAGAGGTGTTGTCTATTCCTATTGGTTATTGTAGAGTGACGCGGATGCAGATAATGTCCGTTGATTAAGGTCCATCTGACAGTCCAGATTAAACATTCAAATGCGTGATAATTTTTGGATGGAGAGGAGAAATTTAACGTGGGATCGCATTAGCTTTTGGCGGTAGCCGAAATTTCGACCACGTGTCGGTTTCACTATTTTTTGATACTTAATTAGGGCTGAAGAATATTTCGGTGAAATTCAATTAATCGAATGAATCGAATGAATTTAAAATTTTAATTTAGTTAATTTAAAAAATTTGATTTTAATGTTAGAAAATTTCAATTAATTCTGTTTGATTTTAGATTTTTTTTATAAAAAAATTCGGTTAATTCGATTAATCGAATTATAAATAATTAAATTTTGAATTTTTTTATGAGTGAATTGTCCTAAAATCCCTAATACCCTTCCTAACTTTATTATAACTCTTTAGGCAAAATATTCTTTACTATAACTCCCTAGGACCACCAAACTTGAATATTTTAATATTTAATTCTTGTGTTGGATTTATGCTAATCTATGCTTGAAATCTATAGGTTCTATGCTTAACTTGTAAAGGTTTTATGCTTGAATCTGGAGATTTTGTGCTCATTTGTAGTATAAAGAATTATGCGGAAAAATGGTATCAGAGCTTTAGGTTAATTATTCAGACATAATATTATTCGTTAATTCATGTTTTTCTTTGTTGAGGAGAAGATTTTACAAAAAGATGACTTCAAACGAAGGTTTGAATCAAGAGGATTTTATTCATACGAAATCCTATAAACAAGTTAATCTAAATTTAGAGTTAGAAATCATTTTTCTTTATCTCTTCAAATTTGAGAGCATTAGTCGCAACCTATTGTAAGTAATCTATTCACAATAGATTACTTACAATAGGTTGCGACTAATGCTCTCAAATTTGAAGAGATAAAGAAAAATGATTTCTAACTCTAAATTTTTAGCGATTACCCCAGATTCCTCTAAACTCTCCGGAGATCTTAGAAAATTCAAAAGACGGTACAATATTACAGCAATCAGTTGTATGAAATACCTCGGCAAATTGAATAAATCCTTAAGAAACAAGAAGAAATTCTTGGAACTCTAAAGGATCTTCAAAATAAAATCATAAACCTAGAACATACTTCTGGTTCTAGAAAAGGAAATACAGGAGGAAAGTTACCACTCTCGTTTTGTACCGAACCTTTGTTACATCAGAAAGGTAAAACCAAAATGGTTCAAAAACCTTTAACTAATGATGGAATGATGATTAATCTTATAAAAGCAGTATCAGAGAAAAACACTATCTGATGACTACTTTAGAAAGATTAAATCTCGAGGATCTACAAGATCTTGCGGATTCTTTTGCGAATCTCAAAGTTGTAGATCTAAAAATGAATTCCTCTGAGGGTGAACAACCCATGGGAAATCCCCCAAGATATGTGGTAAAAACAGAAGAACCACATAGTGAGTTCCATGTGGGAGAAAATTCACATCCAGCAAAAACCAGGTCAAGAAGGAGTAAAATACCACTACATCAAACTCCTTATGGAAAAACTGTTTTAGACTCGATACATCCTTATGGGGTTATGTTAAACCTTAATGTTTTGGACTTCAAAAACAGAGAAGATCTTATAGATGATTGGACGTCAGCTATGAGAATTGCAGCATGGACATTAGATCTCAATAAATAAGGATTCATTAAACTTCTAGAAATGAGTCTAATGGGATCTGTCAAGATCGCATGGGAGATGACTATGCCAGATACGAAGGAATCAATCTTAGCAGGAGAATCCCTCAGCGAGATTGGAGAAAGAATGGCCACCCTATTTAAAGCACAATTCATAGGGGTAGACTATTTCAATAATCAAGATACAGAGAAAAAGAGAAGATATACTCAAGCTCTGTATAGCCTCGATTTACATGATATCTGTTTAGTTGATGAATACATTATGTTATTCACTAAATACAGATGAAATTCGGGAGTCGAGGAAAATGTAGCTATTCAGCTATTTTTTGCAAAAATATTAAGTCCCTGGAGAGAAATGCTGATTAAAGAATACGTTCCAGGTAATCTTGATACATTGGCAAGACGCGCGTCCTTTTTGAAAGGAAAATTGGCAGAATGGTGCCATATGACAGCATTACAAAAGAACTACAAGAAAATAAGGGGTATAGATAAGCGTACACCTTTGTGTTGTAGAGAAAATGATCTTCCAACGATCATTGAAAACAGAACACAGGGATTTAAAAGGAAAAAAATCAGAAATAATCCCTATAATAAAAGAATGAAGAGTTCTTGGAAACCAAGAACATTTTGGTCCAAACAAAAAGCCAAATCCTATAGATCAGGTAGAAGAAGTGGACCTACAAGAACGTCCCCAGCAACAGGCTCATCACAAAGCAGGGGAAGAACATTATCAAAAAGAACTTTCAGAAGAACTCATACAAGGACAAGTGAAAGTTTCAAGGATTGCAACTACTGGACATGTGGAGCAAAAGGACATATATCTACAAATTGTCCAGAAAACGAGAAAAAAGGAGTCAAACTCTTTGAAGCAACACCAGATATGGATGATGCGGTTTTCTTTCAAGATCTAGTCCAAGTATATCAATTTGAGGATATCACCTTAGATGAAAGCATATACGAAGAAGAGATATTATTTAGTCAAGAAGTTTATGAGGATGAATCAGAATCAGAATCAGAGTAAAGAGGAGGTGTTTCGACATGAAACACATGAAAGTTTGGCTGGGTTCTTTAGTCAAACCACGATATCTCATAATATGGTTCAAAGGATTATGAGAGAAAATCCAACACTACAGAAGTACGAAGGATTTTCGGCAGGACAAGTTGAAAGATTTTTAGGAAACCTAGGGCTAAGACAAAGAAGACATAATTTGATTTATAAGGTATTCAGAAGGGAAATGGCGATTCCTATGGAATTAACCAGTAATCAAATTGAGATGCAGTTGATTCCCTTTGAAGAAATTCGAGAGGAATTACAGAAATTAAAAGCAGAATTAGCAAAGACAATGTCTTGGATTCATATTGGAGCAATCCAGATTATGATCAAAGCTACTTTTAAAGAAGGAATAGATTCACCCATAGATATCGTAGTATGCGATAAAAGAATGGGGAATATACAAGATGCGGTTCTAGGAACTATCTCAGGAAATTTGTGCGCAAAAAAAATTGTGGGAGTTATTTATCCAAGAATAGCCTACAATTTAGCTGATAGAGATTTTAGTCGAGCCTTGACGTTGCATCAAAACTTCAAGGAAAAAAAACTAATGAAGGAAGGTAATAGGCCATATTCTATTACATATCAAATTTCATATGCTTTTTCTAATACTCACCATTCTGAATTATTTATTAGAAATGAGTTCATTGAAATTCCAAAGATATTTGGGAAAGTTGCTCATGCAATATACCCGGAAAGAATCGAGTTTCCTTTAATTCAGGAAACAGACATTCAAATTCAAGACAGACCTGTTCTATACAGAGACCTTAAAATAGAACTCTGAAGGTTATCTTTCCAAGGAGACCGAATGACAAGTAGGAGATGGGACAAATCTCCTATTCAAGAAATTCCACCAGAAGAAAATGAGTTTTCTATAATAGGAAAACTTAGATCTCCAGAAGGATGGAAAGAAGTGAAAATAGTATTCGAAATTACAAGTCATCGAAATCAGTTCCCTTATAACTCGATTTACTATTTGGAACAACAAGAAAAAGGAACTTACCAAGGAGTGATAAATATTGGAGAATTGGAAGTTTAAATCTGTGGAATTCCAGGAAAAGAAATGGATCAGCTCATTCTTGGCCTAGAATTTCTGGAGGACCATAAACCATGGAAACGCCTTGAAAAAAGAATAGAGTTTATGGCAAAAGAGAAGACTTGGAGGATTCAATAAAAATTCTACGAGATGGAAAACCAAGAGAATTGGATAAGGGACAATCCTTTAAACAGATTCGAAAACTCTATTTACAAACAGAGGAAGAAGCAACTATTGAAATTAGTAAGTCATGAACATGATTTACTAGGACGCATCGAAGAAGTAGAAAGAATTAACCATACTCTACCTTCTGAAGCCTTAGGAAAACTAAAGGTGAAAAGTCTTAATCGGATTACTGAGTTGCAACACAGTCTGTTAAAAATGGCAGGGTCATTTAGTAATCCTTTTAAAAAATGACAACAAGTCCTTTCTCCATATACATTCCAATAGGAATGTTGTATGAACAATATAAGGCTGAATACTTTGCAGCTTATATTGACTTGGGAGCAGGAATTTGTACAGCAAAAAGAGGAGTCTTCCCTGAAGAATGTGAAGAAGAATTGCCAAAAATTGCTGGACGGGATTTCTCTAGAAGAATTTTAATTATTTGCAAAGGAATAAAACAAGCAGAAATCCTCATGGGAGGAGCAGGTCAAACACCTTGGTACAAGGTAAAGACACCACCAATCTATTTTCATGATACAAGAGCTGATATCCTGTTAGGAAATAACTTCTTACAAATGTTTAAGAAGTACACACAAGACAATGAGTCAAGAAGACTTATGTTCACTACAATTTGTAATCATAAAATTATCGTTCAAATACTCAAAGTTGCTTTTTATCGACAATTGCCGATAATATTTCGCAGCCAGCGTGGTGATAAAGGACAACTTTTTCACCCAAAAATAAAAGATACAAGAAGGTTTGGAGACACCATGTTGAAAATAACAACATAAAAAGAACTCAAAACAGAGGATATGGAGCTTCTCAAGGTGACTCTAAATCACAGAGATATAGAGTTAGAAAATAAGGTATCCCTTGAAGATGTCAAAAAGAGGCTCAAAGAAAGTTACAACGAGCATCCTTTGGCATGGTGGGATAGAAATCAACTCAAAACTAGTCTTACTCTAAAGGAAGGCAAAAAGTATGAATTCGTCAGATATAAGCCTATCCCGATGAACATAACATATCAAAGGGATATGAGAATAATTATCAAGGAATATTTGGACCTTGGTCTAATCAAAGAAGGAGTTTTACCATATAGCAGCCCAGGATTTCTGGTCAAAAATCATGGTGAAATAAAAAGAGGAAAACCCAGATTAGTTATTAACTACCAAGGTATTAATAAAATCCTGGAGTTTGATGGGTACTTCATATCGAGTAGAGAACACCTAATTAGCTGTGTACGAAATGCTAGAGTGTTCTCAAAATTTGATTGTAAGTCTGGATTTTACCAGATTCGAATGGAAGAAGGCAATAAGAAATTCACAGTCTTTTCTACTCCACAAGGACACTATATTTGGAAAGTTATGCCTATGAGATTGGCTAATGCACCCCAGATATTTCAAAGAAATATGGATAACATTTTTAAAGATTATTTCAACTTTATGTTTGTTTATATTTATGATATTCTTATAGCATCAAAAAATATAGACGAACACGTTAAATACTTAGAGATTTTCTCTAAAATTTGTAATTAAGAATGACTGGTCTTATCTGAAAATAAAGCAGTCATAGCAACAAGGAAAATTGAATTCCTTGGTATTGAGATTGATGAAACTGGAATAATTCTACAACCTCATATTGTGGAAAAGGTAAAGAATTTTCCAGATAAACTCAAAGACATAAAACAACTCCAGAATTTTCTTGGAGTAGTTAATTTCGCAGGGATGTTCATTAACAACCTAGCAATGTACAGAAAGGTGTTCAGTCCTTTGTTAAAAAAGGATGCTAGATTTATATGGACCGAAGACCATACTCAAGGGATAAACCAATTAAAGGAGATATGTAAGAATCTCCAAAAAATGGCTATACCCGAATATGAAGATAATCTGGTTTTATTTACGGATGCTAGTGACGATTGGTGGGCAGCAGTCCTTACCAAGATAACTCCGGATGGAGAAATACCATGAAGATACTGTAGCGGTCTTTTTTCAGAATCAGAGGCCATCAGATGACATATCAACGAAAAAGAATTTTATGCAGTTAAAAGGGCTTTCGAAAAATGGCCATTATTTTTACTTGCTAAAAAATTCACGCTAAAGGTTGATAACACCCAGGTAAAAGCTTTCTTAAAAAATAAGATTGAATCTAAACTTGAGAAAGCTAGGTTATTAAGATGGCAAGCATTATGTCAAAATTATATTTTTGATATTGTTATTATTAAATCTCATGAAAATATTCTTGCAGATTTCTTAACAAGAGATGGAAGGCAGTGACGTGGATTCCATCATGAAAATGCAAAGGCATCTCAGGGAACATGTAACACACGAAAATTTTAAACGTAAATCCACATGCATAATTAGGAGAAATTAATTTTTAATTAAGGGTTAAATGTATTTATGTGATATTATGTGATTTATATGCATGATTTAATTTATTTTATCATTTAACCCACAATTATAGTATTTTTAGATTTTTAAGGAAATAATTGGTTTTGATCGCGTAGACGAGACCGAGGACGGACGAAACGCCAAATTATTTAGCCAAAAATATTTTATGAGTTTTACGAGCCTTAAAATAATATTTTAAGGTGTTGTGTCAAGAAAATTTTAGTATTTAATTATATATTTATTTAAGGGTTGATTTTTAGCCAAAATTAGTCCCTTTATTGACTTTTATTAATTTTTAAAATTTTCCTAAAATATTATTTCGGGATTTTGATTTTTATTATCAGAATAATATGTTATGTTGAGATTTAAATATTATATTTTAGGCATAATTTTATCTTAAATTAGTTATTATCTTAATTAAATTCTAATTAACCAAAAATCTATCCTATCTACCCTAAACTCACGTCTCCCTCTCCCTTAGCCGCCTCCAACCTTTCTCCATCACCATCTTCACGCCCCATAGCAGATATCAGTCCTCCATAGCCGATCCTTCAAGGAATTTGTGAGTTCTTGGCCGCTCGTCGTTCCGGAGCCCCCGTTCACGCGATAATCTTCGTTATATTAACAAGGCATGTTTATTTCCTTTCTTTCACACCATATAAGTTAATTATTCATGTTATAGCAGATTTTTAACGTCTCTGCATAGTTGTTTTTTGGATATCATGCGAGACCTTGAGTTTTATGGTTGAAAAGTTCATGATCATGGTTATTTGGCTTCACATCTCATGTTCTTCCTTGCATGGGCGGTCCAAGGCTGTTGGCTCATGGTTAAGAAGTGTGATAGGGTTCCTAGGGTCGAACCAAGGCAGGTCTAGGTTCTGGTAGAGAGCAGGCCGATCGGGTTTCCTTTGTTGCACAGCAGGTCGGCATTTTACGGGTTTCCCGAAGCGTGGCTCGCTAGGGCTGTGTAGGAATCGAGGTAGGTCAAGGCATGGCTCTTTGGAACCGCCCAGATGTGGGCTACTTCTGGGTGGTGGAGCTCCGGTCGGTGGGTGGCTGGAGCTAGCCGGCAGCAGGCCGCAAAGCCTGCTGCTCACGGTCGAGGAGAAGCTGGGAATTGGGGGTGTCGGGTTAGGTGTTCTGTGTGGGTTCCGGGTCGGGTATGGAGTTTGGGTCGGGTCTGGGTTGTAGTGGGTCGGGTCAGTTGGGTCCGGGTCCGAGTTAGGTGGGCCGGGCTCGGGTATTTTAATTTTTAATTAATTAAGAGTTTAGTTGGTTTTTGGGTTTAAATAATAAGTTAGAAAATTATTTGGGCCTCCAAATAATTTTATTTGAAATTATTTCAGTTAGCCCAATTATTTTTATGGGCTTGGGAGCCACGAAAATTATTGGGCCAGTCTTTGGGCTTTTGGGCCTATTGGGCCAGAATAGGTTGTTATTGGGCCAAAAATGTTTTAATGGGCTTTGATTTATTAATTGGGCCTAGAAATGTATTTTTGGGTTTAAGTGTGTTAATGGTCCAGTCTCAGTGTTAATGGGCCAGATTTAAAAAAACGGGCTTGGGTGTTAGGGCCAGCAGTTCAGTACAACCCATGAGAAATTGCATGTGTCCTGAATATATATTTAATTATTTTTATGCATGGAAGTTATTTTTAGTATTTATATGTTAGTATGAAATTAAATTAAATATATATGAAGGGCACACATTTTATTTAAGTACATGCATTCATGAAATAATTTTTATATACGATTTAATGTTTAAGGTTGAGCAAAAGAAAATAATTTTATGTTGGAAGTTGAAGTAGTGTGACAATTTAAGGGGGATTCGTCCCCATATGTGAACTATTGAAGGGCAGTTTACTGCCAATTTAAGAGGTGATTCGTCACCGCCACGTACGTTGGTTTACCACGCTGATCAGTATTTAATGTATGTATGGTTACACTATGGATACGACCTTTCGATGTTAGAAAATACTTTGCTCAACAATGTTTATGTATTATTATGATATTCAAGTTTAATTTAAGTTTATGTTATGTTCATGATATTTTTAAGCATGCTCATTCATGTATATGTTATGTATTAGTATTTAAGTGATTTAAATTATTTTAAACCCTTGTTATGTTAGCATGTTGGGCCTCTAGGCTCACTACACTGATATGGTGCAGGTGAGTACGTAGCGGAGGATGTAGTACCCACCGGCGGCGAGGACCTATGAGCGGACAAGCAGTAACCCCGTGACCGTTGTCTGAGTCTACGTCATGTTTTGAATATTTTTATCGTGTTATACATTTTTATTTATTTTCAATGGTGGATATTATTACTCATCTTATTTAAATATTTTCAGTACATGCAAATTTTATTTATTTTGCTTATGTCAGAATTTTATTAAATGTTATACTCAGATATTTAATTTATTAAAGGTTGCATTTTTATTTAAGTTATTTATTTTTAAATCTATTTATTCTGTGCATATATGTATGGGCATGTATGTACATATTTTTACTTAGTAAGTATAAAAAAAAAAAAATTTCCGCATATTTATTTATATTTAGAGAGTTAGGGTCGTTTCAGTTGGTATCAGAGCACGGTTCTTGGAGGGGTCATTACTGCTATGCGAGCTCAGAAATCCACGCTATCGGTCTGTAAGTTTTAAGTGTTTATAGCATGATTTACTTTTAAGAATTTAAGTTAGCATTAATGTTAAAACACTTAGTTATGCATGGAGATTTACGTAAAGAAATATGTGGTGGTGCAGAATGCCTCCGAGACCTATGAACAGACGTGGGGAATCTCCACCTCCACCTCCACCTCCGCAGAACCCTCTTGCAGCATTGGAGCAGGCCAATGCTAATATGATGGCAGGGATTACTGCTCTGTTGGAGTAGCAGGCTGCACGTCCTAGACTGTCACACGAGGAGGACGTAGCTGAATGGTTCCAGAAGAAGGGACCGAAGGAGTTCACTGGTACCACCGATCCATTGGTGGCTGAGGGGTGGATTCGCTCTTTGGAGTCCATCTTTGCATACATGGGGATTACTTACGCCGACAGGGTGAACTGTGCGACTTATATGATGAAGGGAGATGCAGCTCTTTGGTAGGAGGGTGCTGCCAGGGGAGTAAATCTTCCTACACTGACTTGGGCGGAGTTTAGGCGTATCTTCTACGCCAAGTATTTCATGAAGGATGTGCGCAGTCGCATGATCCGGGAGTTTATGAGTCTCCGACAGGGAGACAGGTCAGTGGTTGAGTATGTGAGACAGTTCGAGAGGGGCTGTCATTTTGTGCCTCTGATTTCAGACAGTCCACCAGAGAAGATGTGGCAGTTTGTGGAGGGACTGAAGGCGGATATCAAGCATGACATACGTATAATGGACGTCGCTTCATATGAGGCGGCAGTTAGTAGAGCACTGAGGTTAGAGAAGGGTAGGAGAGAGATACAGCGAGAGCAGCAGGAGAAGAAACAGATTCAATCTGGATTTCAGCGACCATCTTCGCAGCCTCCTGCGAAGAAGCAGTATACTGGGTCGTCTAAGGGCCCAAACCAGCAGCAGAGGCCACAGCAACAGAGGCCACAGCAGCCGAGGGGCGGGGCCCCTAATACTGGAGGTTTTCCTAATTGCCTGAAGTGTCAGAAGATGCATTCGGGACCTTGTCTTTTGGGAGCAAGAGTTTGTTTCCACTGTAGAGAGCCAGAGCACGAGATAGCTAATTGCCCGAGGAAGAAGAACACCACGGGTAGAGTGTTTGTTATGCAGGCAGAGGAGGCAGACCCAGACACCTCTTTGATCACCGGTATATCTTACCCCTAGTATTTTATAATTTTTTCCTTTGGTTAAGAATTTCGATTTTTCTTTGTGAAATAATTTGTATTTGAGATTTCCTATCTGCATGTTAGAATAAGAAGCATGTTTTACTTGTGATTAGAATTAAGGGTTATTAGTGACTCATCTTTGGGGGAAAGTTAGTAGTGGTATGAAATTGTTGGGATTCTTCTGCGTGCAGGGAGAATTATAGTTGGAGGCAACTCCACGTTTGCATTGCTAGATTCAGGGGCTACGCATTCATTTATCTCCCTGGAGTTTATCATACGGATAGGCATCACACCTGAGATTGTTGACAGTGGTTATGATGTCACTATGCCGTCAGGACAGATTATTTCTACCTCTAGTGTCATTCGAGAACTGGAGTTGGAGCTTCAGGGGCACTCCATTCGCGCAGATGTGGTGGTTTTGCCGTTGAGTGGATTTGATTTGATATTGGGTATGGACTGGTTGACAGTCAATGGAGCTTCGATTGACTTTCGTCGGAGATCAGTGTCAGTGAAACCATCAGAAGGCGACCTGTTTACCTTCCATGCATCTCAGAGCAGTGATATTTCTCAGGTGATATCTCTTATTCAGGTGAGAAAGCTGTTGAAACGGGGTTGCCAAGATTTTCTAGCAAGTATTGTCACGGCCTCAGGACCATCTAGCAGATCATTATCAGAGATAGAGGTGGTTCGTGACTTTCCGGACGTCTTTTCGGAGGATGTTGCAGGAATTTCACCAGTGAGAGATATGGAGTTCAGCATCGACTTAGTGCCAGACACCGTGCCTATCTCTAAGGCACCATACAGACTTGCTCCTACCAAGATGAAAGAGTTGAAGGAGCAGATACAGGAGTTATTAGAGAAAGGCTTTGTTCGTCCTAGCTTTTCTCCATGGGGAGCTCCAGTATTATTTGTGAAGAAGAAGGATGGCAGTATGAGATTGTGCATCGATTATCGAGAGCTCAACAGGGTCACAGTGAAGAATAAGTACCCACTGCCGAGAATAGAGGACCTATTTGATCAGTTGCAGGGAGCTTCGGTGTTCTCCAAGATCGACCTGCGATCTGGTTATCATCAGCTGCGAGTTAGAGAGGCAGATGTGTCCAAGACTGCTTTCCGGACACGTTATGGGCATTACGAGTTCTTAGTGATGCCATTTGGGATGACCAATGCTCCAGCGGTTTTCATGGATCTCATGAACCGGGTATTTCAGCCGTATCTTGATCAGTTCATCATAGTCTTCATTGATGATATCTTGATCTACTCTAGGAGCGTTGAGGAGCATAGGAAGCATCTACAGACAGCCTTGCAGACTTTGAGGGAGCATCGTTTGTATGCCAAGTTCAGCAAGTGCGAGTTTTGGCTTGAGCAGGTGGCATTTCTTGGCCACATTATTTCTAGAGATGGGATTGCAGTGGATCAGTCGAAGGTTGAGGCAGTGCAGAAATGGGGTATTCCGAAGAATGCTTCGGAGATTCGCAGTTTCTTGGGTTTGACAGGATACTATAGGAAGTTCATCAAGGGTTATTCCTCTATTGCAGTACCCTTGACTTCCTTAACCAAGAAGAATGCGAAGTTTATTTGGAGTTCAGAATGTCAGAGGAGCTTCGATCAGCTGAAGGAAGCACTCACTACCGCACCGGTTTTGGCGATGGCAGTACCACACGAGGAGTTAGTGGTGTACACCGACGCGTCTAATCTAGGTTTAGGTGCAGTACTTATGCAGTGTTGTAAGGTTATTGCTTATGCGTCAAGGCAGTTGAAGATTCATGAGCAAAACTACCCGACACATGACTTGAAATTAGCAGCAGTGGTCTTCGCTTTGAAAATCTGGAGGCACTATCTGTATGGAGAGAAGTGCAAGATTTTCACGGATCACAAGAGTCTCAAGTACTTCTTCACTCAGAAGGAGTTGAACATGAGGCAACGGAGATGGTTGGATTTGGTGAAGGATTATGACTGTGACATTAGCTACCATCCAGGTAAAGCTAATATAGTGGCCGATGCTTTGAGTCGGAAGTCGTCAGTGGTATCGTGTTTTTCAGTGCAGTTACCACTGCAGAGTGAGATTCAGAGGTTTGATTTGGAGATTTACTCCAGTGGTCATGCACCGAGCTTGTCAGTGTTGACGGTGCAGCCGATTCTACGGGATCGGATCAGAGAGGGACAGCCTACAGATGAGGAGTTGCAGCGTTGGAGACAGAGGGATGAGGCCAAGGGTGGTCTTCTATATACAGTTGTGGATGACATTGTTCAGTACCGTGGTAGGATGTGGGTACCGAACGTCGATCAGTTGAGAGCTGAGATTCTAGCAGAGGCTCACACATCTCCGTACTCCATTCACCCCGGAAGTACGAAGATGTACCGAGATTTGCAGCTATTATATTGGTGGCCCGGGATGAAGAGAAACATCGGGAGAGTTGTGTCAGAGTGCTTGACTTGTCAGCAGGTCAAGGCTGAGCATCAGCGTCCAGCAGGACTTCTTAGACCTCTTCCTATTCCGGAATGGAAATAAGAAAATATTACGATGGACTTTGTAGTTGGTTTACTAAGGAGTGCCAGAGGTTGCACAGCTATTTGGGTGATCGTGGATAGACTCACCAAGTCAGCTCATTTCTTACCAGTGAGGACTACTTACTTGTTGACACAGTATGTAGAGCTTTACATCAAGGAGATTGTTAGACTGCATGACATACCAGTGTCGATAGTATCAGACATAGATTCGAGATTTACGTCTGCGTTTTGGAAGAGTCTGCATACAGCATTGGGGACCAGATTACTATTCAGCACAGCTTTTTATCCCCAGACAGATGGTCAGTCTGAGAGGGTGATACAGGTTCTTGAGGATTTACTGAGAGCCTGTGTCATCGATTTTCAGGGCTCATAGGAGACGAGATTGCCGTTAGTGGAGTTTACCTATAACAATAGCTTTCAGGCGTCTATAGGTATGGCTCCTTATGCAGCTTTGTATGGGAGGAGATGCAGATCTCCTCTTCATTGGGATGAGGTTGGAGAGAGAATCCTATTGGGTCCTGAGATAGTGCAGCAGACTGCTGATATTGTGACCCAGATTCGGGATCGCATGAGGACTGCTCAGAGTCGTCAGAAGAGTTATGCATATACTCGACGACGAGATTTGGAGTTCGCTGTAGGTGATCACGTATTCCTGAAGGTGTCACCTATGAAGGAAGTAGTGCGATTTGGCCGAAGAGGCAAGCTTAACCCTAGATATATAGGGCCATTCGAGATCTTGGAGAGAATTGGCACGTTGGCCTACCGTTTAGCTCTACCACCAGGGCTAGCGGCAGTGCACAATGTATTCCATGTATCCATGCTTCGGAGATACATCTCGAACCCGTCACATGTGTTGGATTTTGAGCCTCTGCAGTTGACACCGGAGTTAGCATTTGAGGAGAGACCTATACGGATCTTGGCTAGGGAGGAGCGCAGATTGAGAACGCGGGTCATACCGATGGTCAGAGTCCAGTGGCTGAATCACTCAGAGGAGGAAGCTACTTGGGAGACCGAGGCAGACATGAGGACTCGCTACCCGGAGTTATTCGGATAAGTACTTTAATTTCGAGAACGAAATTCGATTTAAGGGGGGGAGAATTGTAACACACGAAAATTTTAAACGTAAATCCACATGCATAATCAGGAGAAATTAATTTTTAATTAAGGGTTAAATGTATTTATGTGATATTATGTGATTTATATGCATGATTTAATTTATTTTATTATTTAACCCACAATTATAGTATTTTTAGATTTTTAAGGAAATAATTGGTTTTGATCGCGTAGACGGGACCGAGGACGGACGAAACGCCAAATTATTTAGCCAAAAATATTTTATGAGTTTTACGAGCCTTAAAATAATATTTTAAGGTGTTGTGTCAAGAAAATTTTAGTATTTAATTATATATTTATTTAAGGGTTGATTTTTAGCCAAAATTAGTCCCTTTATTGACTTTTATTAATTTTTAAAATTTTCCTAAAATATTATTTCGGGATTTTGATTTTTATTATCAGAATAATATGTTATGTTGAGATTTAAATATTATATTTTAGGCATGATTTTATCTTAAATTAGTTATTATCTTAATTAAATTTTAATTAACCAAAAATCTATCCTATCTACCCTAAACTCATGTCTCCCTCTCCTTTAGCCGCCTCCAACCTTTCTCCATCACCATCTTCACGCCCCATAGCAGATATCAGTCCTCCATAGCCGATCCTTCAAGGAATTTGTGAGTTCTTGGCCGCTCGTCGTTCCGGAGCCCCCGTTCACGCGATAATCTTTGTTATATTAACAAGGCATGTTTATTTCCTTTCTTTCACACCATATAAGTTAATTATTCATGTTATAGCAGATTTTTAACGTCTCTGCATAGTTGTTTTTTGGATATCATGCGAGACCTTGAGTTTTATGGTTGAAAAGTTCATGATCATGGTTATTTGGCTTCACATCTCATGTTCTTCCTTGCATGGGCGGTCCAAGGCTGCTGGCTCATGGTTAAGAAGTGTGATAGGGTTCCTAGGGTCGAACCAAGGCAGGTCTAGGTTCTGGTAGAGAGCAGGCCGATCGGGTTTCCTTTGTTGCACAGCAGGTCGGCATTTTACGGGTTTCCCGAAGCGTGGCTCGCTAGGGCTGTGTAGGAATCGAGGTGGGTCAAGGCATGGCTCTTTGGAACCGCCCAGACGTGGGCTACGTCTGGGTGGTGGAGCTTCGGCCGGTGGGTGGCTGGAGCTAGCCGGCAGCAGGCCGCAAAGCCTGCTGCTCACGGTCGAGGAGAAGCTGGGAATTGGGGGTGTCGGGTTAGGTGTTCTGTGAGGGTTCCGGGTCGGGTATGGAGTTTGGGTCGGGTCTGGGTTGTAGTGGGTCGGGTCAGTTGGGTCCGGGTCCGAGTTAGGTGGGCCGGGCTCGGATATTTTAATTTTTAATTAATTAAGAGTTTAGTTGGTTTTTGGGTTTAAATAATAAGTTAGAAAATTATTTGGGCCTCCAAATAATTTTATTTGAAATTATTTCAGTTAGCCCAATTATTTTTATGGGCTTGGGAGCCACGAAAATTATTGGGCCAGTCTTTGGGCTTTTGGGCCTATTGGGCCAGAATAGGTTGTTATTGGGCCAGGAATGTTTTAATGGGCTTGGATTTATTAATTGGGCCTAGAAATGTATTTTTGGGTTTAAGTGTGTTAATGGTCCAGTCTCAGTGTTAATGGGCCAGATTTAAAAAAACGGGCTTGGGTGTTAGGGCCAGCAGTTCAGTACAACCCATGAGAAATTGCATGTGTCCTGAATATATATTTAATTATTTTTATGCATGGAAGTTATTTTTAGTATTTATATGTTAGTATGAAATTAAATTAAATATATATGAAGGGCACACAGTTTATTTAAGTACATGCATTCATGAAATAATTTTTATATACGATTTAATGTTTAAGGTTGAGCAAAAAAAAATAATTTTATGTTGGAAGTTGAAGTAGTGTGACAATTTAAGGGGGATTCGTCCCCATATGTGAACTATTGAAGGGCAGTTTACTGCCAATTTAAGAGGTGATTCGTCACCGCCACGTACGTTGGTTTACCACGTTGATCAGTATTTAATGTATGTATGGTTACACTATGGATACGACCTTTCGATGTTAGAAAATACTTTGCTCAATAATGTTTATGTATTATTATGATATTCAAGTTTAATTTAAGTTTATGTTATGTTCATGATATTTTTAAGCATGCTCATTCATGTATATGTTATGTATTAGTATTTAAGTGATTTAAATTATTTTAAACCCTTGTTATGTTAGCATGTTGGGCCTCTAAGCTCACTACACTGATATGGTGCAGGTGAGTACGTAGCGGAGGATATAGTACCCACCGGCGGCGAGGACCTATGAGCAGACAAGCAGTAACCCCGTGACCGTTGTCTGAGTCTACGTCATGTTTTGAATATTTTTATCGTGTTATACATTTTTATTTATTTTTAATGGTGGATATTATTACTCATCTTATTTAAATATTTTCAGTACATGCAAATTTTATTTATTTTGCTTATGTCAGAATTTTATTAAATGTTATACTCAGATATTTAATTTATTAAAGGTTGCATTTTTATTTAAGTTATTTATTTTTAAATCTATTTATTCTGTGCATATATGTATGGGCATGTATGTACATATTTTTACTTAGTAAGTATAAAAAAAAAAAAAATTCCGCATATTTATTTATATTTAGAGAGTTAGGGTCGTTTCAGAATACCTTGGGTTGCTTCAAACCGAGTTCAACCAGTTAGCCATTAATGCTGAAATGGCCGGCAGGTTACAACAAGCTGATTGGATCAAAGTATCTAATCGAATTACAGGATGTATGCAAGCTCAAACACAACTATGGGCTGCTATTCAAGGGCCAATTGTGAAGGCCATAGAGAAACCATTGGTTTCTCATAAACAAGATATGCTAAAACCATTGGTTTTACAAAAACAAGAAATACAACCACAGTTTGGAAAACAAGATGTTGAGGAAGCTAAAACTCAAGAAACAAGTGCTAATCTATCATCAGCTTTTGATGATCTAGATGAAGCAACAATTGATGAGGATTCCTCATCAAGTCAACCCTCCGCCTCTGGGGTAAAAGAAAAAGAGATCAATCTTAGGCCCAACACTGACAAGGGCAAATCTAAGATCGATACTAATCCAGCTATTATTTCTCCATTTCAGGTTTATCAACAGAGGTGGGAGAAATTAAGTACAAGAAGTGAAATTAACCCTAACACTTGCAGGATTGATGTTGCAGGGATATATCAAAGGGTATGGCTAAAAAACAATGTCAATCCTAAGGATGTAAAGCTTTGGTATGAATTTGGAGCCTTGGCCTCAG
The DNA here is from genome assembly GCF_033568475.1 of Henckelia pumila. Lineage (NCBI taxonomy): Eukaryota > Viridiplantae > Streptophyta > Magnoliopsida > Lamiales > Gesneriaceae > Henckelia > Henckelia pumila. The sequence goes on along the minus strand of NC_133123.1, from coordinate 133,797,673 downwards.
TTTATACAACGTCACCAAGCTTCCCGGAGATATCACAGTTACCCAAATGGATTCAGGAAGCAGTCCAAGAAACATGGGCAAATAACGACCATTTGTCCAGAGAAGATGTGCTTGAATTATATTTCTTTAGTGCAACTCCAGAACCAACAGGGAAAAGATCACACGAACCCTTTCATTTCATCAAGCTAAGGAGATCTGACATGAATAATCAAAGATTCATTAAGGACCTTATTCCTGAGGAAATACCATTAGTGTCCACTTTTGGAGAAAATGAAATCTCAACCAGAAGGACATAGGGTATTTGGGTTTGTCTCACCGAGATGGACAGGGTCAAGTTTTCGTTCAAAGTTTATCAGAATTCTGTGAACGGATCATTCCTGTTAAACACAAGGATAGAAAAAACTACGACTTTTGCGGAAGAACTCTTCGAAAAGAAGAGAAACTTTTTATGGAACAATAAGCTGCCGGGGAGTAAAGAGACTCGCCGAAAATTTTGTAACATGGCTCATATCGAAAGATGGTCAGAGAACATCTGCCCAGAGTGTCCCAATCAAAAGGAGCCAGAATTCGGAAAAAACTTCAGACCCCGAATGGATCGAAAAGATTTTTTCGAAACAAGCAAAGGTGGACAAGGACCACCAAAGATGCGTTTTCACAGGGGCCTACTTTAAAAGCAAAAGATGCCCCGACAACAATAAAGCAGACATGTGAGAAGAATATAGCCAAAAAAAAGTGGCAGGCATGTGATTTCTCCACTAGTAAAAGATGTCATCAATAATGGCATAAAAAATACAAGATAACTGCCTCCTCCACTAGTAAAAATGCCATCAATAATGGCATAAATAAATAGAAGATAGCTGTAAGATTCCCTGAAGTTTTTCGGTGAAACGAGTGGAACCTCAGCTATAAATACAAGCGTTCAAGGAAGCTGAAGATATCGATAATTCCCTTCAGTTTTCTTACAAATAAATTGTTGTAATATTTCTCTCTCTATTGTATTAAGTTTTCTTTATGTATTACAAGAACAAGGCTACTATGAATAGCTAAACAAGTTGTCTTCTCCTCTTCAAAGGAGTTGATTTATGTAATAATATCATGTCTGCATAGTTTTTTTAAAGCCTCTTGTTCTTTCATGCTCATATTTTATAATTAAATTTATATACCATACGTCTTAAGGTAGAAAACAAATTAAAGCTGTACTGGGTGTCGTTGAAGGAGCTTGTGCAGAAACCATCTGTTGCGACTGCGTGGTTGGAGTGTGAGGAGCACTTCGTAAAACTCGGCAGGTATGACCCGACGACATTTTTTTCAAAGAGGTATTTAAATTTATTTCATTTTACGGAAGCATGTTGGACCCTAATTCGGAGTATATCGGCTGGAAGCCTTGCGTAACTGATAGTCTTGCATGGTCGGGACTGGTTCGATAGGTTAACAATGCCACGTACAAAGGATTAGTTGCTAAATAATATTTAATTCAAAAATGGGAACCACTAGGGAGTTGAAATAAAGAAAATTGTGGTTAGGGAGTTAAAATAAAATTTGAAGGATTGGTAGGAATTTTTAAATCATTAACCCTTTTTTTTTATCAAGGTTTACATATAATTTAGAATATGTTATTAATGTTTTTATAATATTTTACTTAATTTTTTTTATTTTAAATTTTTTAAGCTTAATGTGTTTTATTATGATAAAAACATCATATTTTAATCATCAATTTTATAAAATTTTGTGAAAAAATAGGTTAATTCGGTGACCGACCGAATTAACCGATTTTAATTCGGTTCGGTTAAATTGATTTTAGTATAAATTCGGTTCGGTTCGGTTAAATTGATTTTAGCATAAATTCGGTTGGGTTCTGTTAACTTAGACCATCTCCAACCCATATCCTCTAAATTTCATCCTCTATCCTTTAAAATAGAGATTCGTGATCTCTATTTTCAAAAAACTTCTCCAACCCATATCCTCTAAATATTACCAAATACTTCATTTTCTATTTTATTCTTTTAAAACATATATATTTATATAATAAAATAATTACATAATATGTTTTTCAACTATATTAATTGGATATGGTTAAAATTAAAATAGTGTAATATATTAATAATTATGTATTATAATGTTAAACATATTAAAGAATGAAAAATTTCCATTTAATGTTATTTAAAAATAATAAAATTACAATTAATTTATTGAAAAATTATAAAAAAAACAAATAAATTTTAACTAAACTAAAAAAATGAAACACTGAAATTAATTTTAAAAATAAAATGGATCAAATTAAAATGGGAGAACACTCAAAATAATAAAAATTAGACCAATTAACCAACTAATATTTAATATAAAATTAACTGAAAATAATTTAAAATAAGGACTAAAAAATAAATTCATCATTTCAAAGGTTTAAAAAATAATTTTGAAGGATGACATTTTCGTAAATATGTCATCCTCCAAATCCTTCCTCTATTTGAACAGTGATCCTTCAAATTTGGAGGATCACTGTAGCATCCTCCAAAATGGAGGATGCAAATAGAGGATGGTTGGAGGCCAAACCATTCTCCATTTTGGAGAAATCCTCCAAAATCAGGATGGTTGGAGATGCTCTTAAAAATAATTCGATTAATTTGATTTCGATTAATTCGATTCGGTTTTTGACCAAATTAACCGAAGGCTCACACATATACTTAATTGAGAAAAAAAATTGAAACTAAAACATTCAATTACTTCGATTATCTAATTTGTTAATATATTTCAAGCCATATGATATATGTCTATATATGTAAAATATATGATTTCAAGTGAATTGGGAGCTTGGGATCTTAGCACATCGAAGCTACCATTATAGAGATGGTTGGGTCTGAATATGTAGTAATTGCTTTCACTCACCTGTTTTGTCATACATTGACCAAACACCGATGCACAATTTCGACACTGCTTTGATGAGAACCTCCCTTCCTCCCATAGAAACAAGCTTGGAAGACCAGCCTTGGATTTTGCGACATATTCTTTCTCGGAGGTAAGCAAATTGTAGCCTTTTACTGCGTAATGAAAAAGAGGCAGTCTTAGATAAAGCTCATGACTTTGTACTATTTCAATCGACAAATCATTTTTAATGTCTTCGATTGATTGAGCCGAAGTGCTAGGGCTAAAAGTATGCGCTGATTTATCATAATTCACGACTTGCCCCGAGGCCCGTTCATACATCTGTAGAAAGTCGCCTAACTTGCATGCCATTCTCCCTATTGGCCTTGAAGAATACAAGCCTGTCATCCGCAAAGAAAAGATGTGAAATAATCGCACAGGTTGACGCAATCTTGACAGGTTGACTGTCAACTTTGCTCATTCTCTAATATTCTCTAATATGTTATCTTTCAATTTTACTCGCACCGCTTCTCTGATAAAAATAATTTTGGCACTTGGTTGAATTTTCTTGTTACATCATTTTTAGGCCCATAGGAATTCATAGATATAGGAAGAAGCCTACCAAATAGGAGATTATTTCTTTTGACCATATTTTGATATTTAAAATTGGCTTATCTTGAACTCATGATGATGGTCTATGATTAAGCAATAGTCTAGATTTAAGAATTCGATTGGTTGTAATATTTGTAGGAAAGATTCAAATTGATGAGTAAAAGTGTCTTCAACATAGATATTCGAAGGTTCGTTATTTTAGTTTATAGTATTAATTTTGATTTGTGCATCTTATTTTCTACTATCTTCAACTTGAATTCTTGAAAAAAAAAAAAAAAAAACTACTATCAATTCATCAAGGGAAAGAACTCAATTTTTTGTTGTAGTCAACTATTTCAATATTCAGTTGATCCCAATTTTTTTAAATAAAAAAAACAGTTCATGAATGAATATTAACAAGAAATTCCATCTTGAATCATTCACGATTGACACAATATTTATAATTTCAATAAGTATTTGTGAATGAATTCATCACAAGAGATATAGGATGATCTATATAGGGATTTCGAATAACTCGAAAACTAAAAGAGTTATACAAAAAAGTAATACGATGTATAAAAACCATTACTACAAAGAGTATTATACCATTGATCATGAAATACCAATTACTCGTTCAACCATGTGAATTGCGTGAAAGTGTGATATTCAAAATTCGGGGGCAAAATAGTTTTAATTTTTTTTTTCTTTTCTGAAAAAAAAAAGTGAGTGAATGAAAGTCCTGATGTGCTAAATTGTTCGCTTAAAGACAATAATTGCTAACTTGGAACCACCAATCAAGCAGGAAATGGTAACGTAAATGGAATCGAGCTAAAACCTCAGTCAAATTAAACAAATGCACTAAACTGAACTTAGGTGATTCGATTTTAATTTTATAAAATATCGCAAGATTGAAGCAGTACTTAATTGGTCGCGTCCGACGACAGTTGCTGAGATCCGTAGTTTTCTGGGTCTAGCAGGGTATTATTGTCGCTTCATTCTGAACTTCTCTCAGTTAGCTCGACCGTTGACGCAGCTTACCCGCAAAGGTATGGATTTTGAGTGGTCCTCCGAGTGTGAAGAGAATTTCCGTGAGCTTCGACGGCGGTTGACTTCTGCGCCGGTGTTGGCATTACCGTCAGGATCCGGAGGGTATGTAGTTTACACGGATGCTTCTCTTCAGGGGTTAGGTTGTGTCCTGACTCAGAATGGGCATGTGATCGCATACGCTTCTAGACAGCTGAAGCTTCACAAGGACAACTATCCAGTCCATGATTTGGAGTTAGCAGCCATTGTGTTCGCTTTGAAGATCTGGCGTCATTATCTGTATGGCGAGAAATTTGAGATCTTCACCGACCATAAGAGTCTCAAGTATTTGTTCACTCAGGCGGAGTTGAACATGAGGCAGAGACGTTGGATGGACTTGCTTAAGGACTATGATTGCGAGATTAAGTACCATCCGGGAGCTGCTAATCTCACCGCTGATGCTTTGAGTCGCAAGGTGCGACTATCCGCACTTCAGACTTGTTCGATGTCTAGTGCGATCAGGGACTGTTGTACTTCAGGTTATACCTTCAAGCATAAGAAAGGTATGCAGAGTATCCAGATGTTTGCGATATTATCTGAGCCAGCCTTGTACTCGCGGATCCGAGATGCTCAGATGTTTGATTCGAAGACCCAACGTTTAGCTCGTCTAGCTAACGAGGGTAGCTCGTCTGGATTTCATTATCAGTCAGATGGCTTTCTGTGTTTGTCTGGTAGGCTTGTGATTCCACATGATGAATAGTTGCGAGAGGAGATTTTGTCTCAGGCACATCGCACTAAGTTGAGTATTCATCCTGGGAGCAACAAGATGTACAAGGATCTCCGTACTCGTTTCTGGTGGAAGGGAATGAAACGCAGTGTTTATCAGTTTGTTTCGAGATGTTTGGTGTGTCAACAGGTCAAGGCAGAGCACCGACGACCTGGAGGATTGCTTCACAGTCTGCCTATTCCTGAATGGAAATGGGAGTTTATCACAATGGACTTTGTGACCCATTTGCCGGTATCCCCGAGGAACTGTGATGCTATATGGGTTGTGGTGGACCGACTCACCAAGTCAGCGCATTTCATTGCCTAAAGCCGAGAGTACTCTGTGGATCGTATGGCACGGATGTACATTCAGGAGATCGTCCGACTTCATGGAGTGCCTGTGAGCATTGTCAGCGATCGGGACCCCAGGTTTACTTCTAGATTCTGGGGGAGTGTTCAGCGTGCGATGGGTACTACTCTCAGTTTGAGTACAGCCTATCATCCGGAGACTGATGGTCAGTCAGAGCGCACTATCCGTACCCTAGAGGATATGCTTAGAGCGTGCGTCATGGATTTTGGTTCAGCCTGGCAGGATCATTTGCCGTTGATCGAGTTCGCTTACAACAACAGCTATCATACTAGTATTGGGATGGCACCTTTTGAGGCGTTGTATGGGCGACGTTGTCGTACTCCACTCTTCTGGGAAGAAGTGGGGGAGAGACAGGCTGAAGGACCGGAGTTTATCCAGCAGGCGATAGACATTGTTGATCAGATCAAGAAACGGATTAAGACTGCACAGGATCGTCAGGATTTTGGTTCAGCCTGGCAGGATCATTTGCCGTTGATCGAGTTCGCTTACAACAACAGCTATCATACTAGTATTGGGATGGCACCTTTTGAGGCGTTGTATGGGCGACGTTGTCGTACTCCACTCTTCTGGGAAGAAGTGGGGGAGAGACAGGCTGAAGGACCGAAGTTTATCCAGCAGGCGATAGACATTGTTGATCAGATCAAGAAACGGATTAAGACTGCACAGGATCGTCAGGCCAGTTATGCTAATATCAAGCGTAGGCCCTTGCAGTTCGAGGTCGGGGAGAAAGTGTTTCTGAGAGTGTCACCTTTCCGCAAGATTCTCAGATTTGGCCTTAAGGGCAAGTTGTCTCCCAGATTTATCGGTCCGTTTGAGATCTTGGAGAGCATTGGCGATTTGGCTTATCGACTAGCTTTGCCACCGCATCTATCCAGTATTCACGACGTGTTCCACGTATCTCTGTTGCGACGGTATGTGGCGGATGAATCTCATATTCTGCAGCGGTCTGAGGTTTAGGTAGATAAGGATTTGACTTATGTTGAGAAACCTCTTCGTATCCTGGATTAGAAGGATAAGGTCTTACGGAACAAAGTCATTCCTTTGGTTTTAGTTCAGTGGCAGCGCAGAGGCACTGAGGAAGCTACTTGGGAGCTTGAGGACAGGATGCGTAAAGACCATCCTGAGTTGTTTTGATTTCATTCTTTAAGTTGTATTCAGTTGCAAACTCTGTAAACGTTTGATTTGAATAAAGAATGTTTCTGATTTCTGTATTTGCATTCGGTACTTAAGATCTGTTTTCGAGGACGAAATATCTTAAGTGGGGGAGAATGTAGTAGCCCGTACCCTAATTGAGTAATTAAAGGGATTAATCATAATTACTTGGGTAGAGTTCGGAAGCTCCGATCAGGATCGAAAGCTCCGAACAGGATCGGAAGCTCCGATCGGTATTACGTCAGGCATGACGTGTGGTTGGATCGGAAGCTCCGATCAGGACCGGAGGCTCCGATCACCCATATCCGGATTCAACAAGTGATATTTTGACACGTGGCAGATCAGGATCTTCGGAAGCTCCGATGGCAGGATCGGACGTTCCGATCGAGGTTCGGACGTTCCGATCAAGGATCGGAAGTTCCGATCGTTGTCTATAAATAGAAGGCCGAGGCTTCACTTTCATTTGCCAATTCCGAGTTCTCCTTTCCTTTCTAGTCCTTTTGGAGCTGTTCTAGTCTTCTTAGGCTTGGTCCGGAGGTCGGCGAGGCGTTCGGTAGTCGTAGCGGAGTTGTGCCCAAGTTCTGGAGGCATCGACATCAAAGGGCTAACGACGGACGAAGGTATAGCTTTTGCTTCCTATAAATATTTAGGAGTATGCAATAGCTTAGTTAAGGCTTTTAGAGCACTTTAATGATAGTAGTATCATTTGGCAGTGTAGAGCAGACTATAGGCGTGGACCTAGAGTTGGTAGAGCTTGCACTGTTTTGAGGTACGAAAGTACTGTTCGAGATATCCTGACTGAGTATGCATGTATTATGTGACCGCATGATTTTTATGCCATGATATTATTCTGCATTCATTTGCATCTTGCTGTATCTCCTTCGAGATGTCTGTTAGTAGGGTTGTACCGTATCCTGTTAGTGGATGGACTTCCATCAATTTGGGTCCGGCGTTTCCACGGTTATCTTGGTATGGGAGCCACCTCCTGAAGCGACGGCACAGCGTGCTACATACCAGGGCCCGGTCTGTCTCTGTTATCTGATCCTTGACCTCGAGTCTATAGGGAGTTCACTTTGCATGCATGTATACTCATACTCTCGCACTGAGCGTTTTATGCTCACGTCTCGTACTCTGTATTTTCTGAACACCCTATTCCATGGGGCAGGTTTGCGATTGGACGAGGAGGGTGGATCCAGGAGGGGCTAGTCAGTGGTTGGCCAGCTGGAGCTTCGCTTAGGTTTTATTACTGTTTTTTGGGTTTATACAGCTAATCGATTTGGTTGTATATTATTGGATAAGTTACAGATTCCTTTACTTGGGATTGTATAATGTTTATGGTTTCCGCAGTTTTATTCTGATATCTGTTTTATTAAGTTAATTGCATGCCTAAGTTCTGTTTAGTAGGTGATCCGGGTAAGGGTCACTACATTAGCCCAAATAACTTAACTAAACTTAACTGGGCCTAAATCAAAATATTTAAGTTCATTAACTTAAATAAACCCAATAAGACACTAGACTGGCCCAAAAATCCTCTGACTGACCCAAAATTTCCCATGGGCTCCCAAGCCCATAAAAATCATTGGGCTAACTTAAATAAATTATTTAAAGCCCAAAATAAAATTATTTGGAAGTTCAAATAATTTTATTTCTAATTAATTGACCCAAAAACCAATTAAAACCTTAAACACTTAAAAATTAAAAATACTCAATCCCGGCCCACCTAACCCGGACCCGAACCGACCTGAACCGACCCACAAATTACCAGACCCGATCCAGGCCCCAAAACCCGACCCGAACCTGCCCAAAACCCTAAACCCGTTTCCCTCTTGTTCCTTACTCTCGGCTGCGACCAGCTTTTGTTCAGAGGCATCGGCCGCCCTACTCCAGCCACCAAATGGCCGGAGCACCACCACCTACACCTAGAAGACTTCAAGAAGTTTCCAGAAAGCTAAAAAACATCCCAAACGGAGTCCTAACGAAGGAGAACGAACCAAAACAAAATCTGTCTAATTTTTGCTCGCGCGCTGCGCGCGACGCCGGAATTCCGGTCGTTCGGCCGCCCAATTCCGACCATCACTGGCTAGAGAACTACCTGAGATAACTTCCTTTATGTCTTGGGGTTCTAACCCAATTGGAATCACCCTCAAACCTGTCCTATACAGTGCACACGAACCATTCTCCCAAAACCGCTCAAACTGCGACCTTCTATGTAACCAGAAGATATTGTTTTGGTTCAGACCAACCTTGGCTCAAACCACTCAAACCACTCGACCCTAAGGCACCCTAGGACACCCCTTGACAAGCCCCAGCCTCTGGACCATACCATGCTTGGCAAAAACGTGAGTCATGACCAATCAAGCAAGAACATGCATCAATACAAGGCATACAAGCATAAACTCGAAATTTCCATGAAAAATCTGAAATAAAACACATCATGCAAGAGTAATATCTTATATGGTGGCCAAATAAAAGTTTTAGACATGCCTTTTAATCTTTGAATGGAGATTGATGCGTTTACGAGATTCCGGGACGACAAACGGACCAAAAATCTACGAAGATCAAGCTTGGTCGGCTATGGCGATTGTGAAATCTGAAAAAAAACATGAAGAAGAGAATGAAGAGAAGGATGGAGTCGGCTGATTGAGTTTAGGGTAGGGTAGGCTTTAGTTTTTTAAATTTTGATAATTAGGATTAATTTAGGATAATAATTAATATAAATTAATGAGGTAGATAATATAACATAAATATAAGATTTTAAACTTTTAAAAATACCTACTAATCTTATATATAATAATAAATCCCGAAATATAATATTAAAGGATTTTTAAAGATCAATAAAAGTCATTAAAATGACTTATTTTGGCCAAAAATCAATTCTTAAATAAATATATAAGTAAATACTAAAATTTTCTTGACAAAATACCTTAAAATATTATTTTAAGGCTCATAAAACTCATAAAATATTTTTGGCTAAGAATTTTGGTATCTCGTTCGTCCGCGGTCCCGTCTACGCGATCAAAATATTAAATTCCTTAAAAATCTAGAATTTTCATAATTATGGGTTAAATACTAAAATAAATTAAATCATGCATATAAATCACATAATATCACATAAATACTTTTAACCCTTAATTAAAAAATTAATTTCTCCTAATTATGCATGCGGATTTACGTTTTAAAATTTTCGGGTGTTACAAGTACAGCACCACCTTGGTCACGCCTCCTTGGCCCCTGACCTCGGCTCAGTTCAGCACCACCTTGGTCACGCCTCTTTGGCTTCTGACCTCGGCTCAGTTCAGCACCACCTTGGTCACGCCGCTTTGGCCCATGACCTCGGCTCAGTACAGCACCACCTTGGTCACGCCTCCTTGGCCCCTGACCTCGGCTCAGTTCAGCACCACCTTGGTCACGCCGCTTTGGCCCCTGACCTCGGCTCAGTACAGCACCACCTTGGTCACGCCTCCTTGGCCCCTGACCTCGGCTCAGTTCAGCACCACCTTGGTCACGCCGCTTTGGCCCCTGACCTCTGTTCAGTTCAGCACCACCTTGGTCACGCCTCCTTGGCCCCTGACCTCGGCTCAGTACAGCACCACCTTGGTCACGCCTCCTTGGCCCCTGACCTCGGCTCAGTTCAGCACCACCTTGGTCACGTTGCTTTGGCCCCCAACCTCGGCTCAGTACAGCACCACCTTGGTCACGCCTCCTTGGCCCCTGACCTCGGCTCAGTTCAGCACCACCTTGGTCACGCCGCTTTGGCCCCTGACCTCAGCTCAGTTCAGCACCACCTTGGTCACGCCGCTTTTTCCCATGACCTCGGCTCAAAACAGCACCACCTTGGTCACGCCTCCTTGGCCCCTGACATCGGCTCAGTTCAGCACCACCTTGGTCACGCCGCTTTGTCCCCTGACCTCTATTCAGTTCAGCACCACCTTGGTCACGCCGCTTTGGCCCCTGACCTTAGTTCAGTTTACCACCTTGGTCACGCCGCTTTGGCCCCTGACCTTAGTTCAGTTTACCACCTTGGCCCCTGACCTCGGCTCAATTCAGCACCTTGGTCACGCCTCCTTGGCCCCTTACCTCAGTTCAGTTCAGCACCTGGTCATGCCGCCTTGGCCCCTGACATCGACTCAGTTCAGCACCACCTTGGGCACGCCGCCTTGGACCTTGACTTTGGCTCAGTTCAGCACCTTGGTTACGCCGCTTTGGCCCCTGACCTAGGCCCAGTTCAACAGGCTTGAGCATCTCAAGAAGTACGTTGGTCACGCCACCTTAGCCCCTGATCTTGGTTCAGTTAAGAAGTCTTGATCGCATCAAGAATCACCAGCTCAGCTCGGTTAATACTTAACAAATATGACATGCTACTTCATCTTGAGTTCACCAACTCAGCACTGTTCATACTTGACAAATCTGAGCTCGCCAAACCAGTTCATGCTTTTGCAGGGGTGACGAACTACTTTATATATCAATCTCAGGTTAAACTTGGAGCTCGGCCAAGCTCCCTCACCATATTTGTGAGGTCGGTCTAGGGAGCTCGGAAGTTAATCTTGTTTCAGTTATTATGCTTCCCTTAGGGAGCTCAGTTCATCTACGAGTGTTGCATTATTTTCAGTGCTCATTATGTTCCCCTTTGGGAGCTCAGTTCACTTACGAGGAATAACACTATTTTTAGTGCTCATTGTGCTCCTCTTGGAAGCTCAGCTCATATTCGAATGGCTTATTATGTTTTGCTCGAAACCCCGGCTCATTCTCAAGTAGGCGGCTCACATCATCTAGAATTCGAAAAATTTAACGTTGCATGTAATGATGGCATGTTTTGTCAAAGTAACTACTAAACTCCCAAGCAAACCTTAGCTCGGAATTGCTTAGGGTCATCTCGAAACAAAAACTTGGCGAACTTCGAGTCTTTGACCTCAGTTCGACTTCTAAGAGGGGGACTTGTGATATCCCGGGAGGAGACTAGCTCAGCTCATCGATGACCTTAAGCTCGAAGGCCCTCACTATATTTTGTGAGGTCGGCTCGGGAGCTCAGCCTTGGGAGCTCGGCCAAGCTCCCTCACCATATTTGGCAGGTCGGGTCGGGAGCTCGGCCAAGGAACCTCGCTGGCCATGGGAGCTCAGCCTTGGGAGCTCGGCCAAGCTCCCTCACCATATTTGGCAGGTCGGGTCGGGAGCTCGGCCAAGGACCCTCGCTGGCCATGGGAGCTCGGCCAAGTCCCTCGCCGTCCATGGGAACTCGGCCAATGACCCTTGCTGGCCATGGGAGCTCGGCCAAGTTCCTCGCCATCCATGGGAGCTCGGCCATGGAAGCTCAGCCATGAGAGCTCGGCCAAGGACTCTCGCTAGCCATGGGAGCTCGGGAGCTCGTCCATGGTAGCTCGGCCAAGTCCGTCGCCGTCCATGGGAGCTCAGCCATTGAAGCTCGGCCATGGGAGCTCGGCCAAGGACCCTCGCTGGCCATGGGAGCTCGGCCAAGCTCCCTCACCATCCATGGGAGCTCGGGAGCTCGGCCATGGGAGCTCGGCCAAGGACCCTCGCTGGCCATGGGAGCTCAGCCATGGGACCTCTGGAGCTCGGCCAAGTCCTTCACCATCCATGGGAGCTCGGCCATGGGAGTTCTGGAGCTCGACCATGGGAGCTCGGCCAAGGACCCTCGCTGGCCATGGGAGCTCGGCCATGGAATCTCGGCTATGGGAGCTCGGCCAAGGACCCTCGCTGGCCATGGGAGCTCGGCCAAGTCCCTCACCGTCCATGGGAGCTCGGCCATGGAAGCTCGGCCATGGGAGCTCGGCCAAGCTCCCTCGTCCCCGATGAGTTCAGGGCATCAGTTTTGAGATTGGTTCGGTGACTTAAAAGGTCGGGAAGCTCAGCAAGGCTCTTCCATTCTTGCTTTAGCAGAGGTTAGCTTAGAAAGTTAGTGCAACAACTTCAATAGGCTAACTAAGATGTTAGGATCAGTTATTTATGGTGAGCTAAGGAGTTCAGCCATAGCTCGCTCACCACTTTCTCTATTAGTCCTTAGAGGACGTCAACTAAGTGTCCTCATGATGGCAGTTCAACTCAGATTAAGTGTATTATTATTTTCTTTGTCAGACAAGATTCGGGCGAGATCTCAGTGTAGATATTAGGGATTGTGATCCCGGGATTCTCGGGTTCTTGATAAAGAAGGTAAGCGCTAAATCCGAAGCTCTTTCCTATAAATATCAGGTTCACTTTCATTATTTGTATTCAATCTTTACTTGTGCGCACACACCACTCTCTATATTTCGCTATCCTATTATCTGACTTGAGCGTCGAAGGGGATACGCCGGAATACCTTTCGACCCCCTTTAACACTTTTGTTCGTGGTTTCAGGTCAGCAACAGCTCATCACTTATTGGAGGCGTTTTGTTAGCGCGGCTAATTAGCTCATCCAAAGAGATCATTTTATTGTGGTATACCACACTATATACATATTAGTACATCATATATATGTACATGTAACCAAACAACGAACATAAATATGTAAGTCACCTTTTAAGTTTGTTTTGCTTCATTGGGTCAAAATATAGGATGCTCTGTTTGGCTTATGATTTAAGCTCTATACAAGAGGGAAAAGGGGGGTTTATTCTGATTCCTTGGTCATATATGACTGATCTTAATTACTTTAATCACAAGTTATCTACTTTTTTAATATATAATTATTAACCATTACTAATCTTGTGATTAGGACACGTGACGATGAAGCTAATTAAGGTCTTACGCAATAAATTTTCATCGATCTAGCTGAACTTACTACTGTTATATATGGCATTTTTTGTTTCATTTTGGAGATATTATTATATCCACATGATAATAATAAATAAAAACATAAAATTAAAGAGCTAGCAAGTATGGGGACGACAGATGTGAAATAAAATCATATATTGATTATACCATGTGTCACTTAATTTTGGCAGCATGTTATTAAATAATCTTGATTACTCATAGTACAGTTACAGAAAGCTGGCGGGAATTTTCTGTTTCTGTTTTTGCATAGAAAAACCATCGAATTAAATACTTTCCCTAATTGTATATTTGCTTAGCGATTTTTTTAAAGGAATCGAATCAAAATATTATAAACATATTATATATAATTATCTTCGTTGCTTCCATGATAATCATACAATCAATATCCCGTTTAATATAATTACACCGTCACATGTTTCATTTTCAGTGAGTGCGAAAATAGAAGTAATTCCCAAGTCATTAAAACCCCATTGTGTAATGGTAGCTAACATGTTATATAAAAAATCATATTTGTTAATCGAGCGATTGAGACACATAATACTTAAAATTATATACGATCTAAAATATTAGAATTCGATTATTACTGTATATAATATATATATATATATATATATATAATTTAATTTTGGTTAATTAATTCAAATTAATATACTAATCATCACCAATAAATCAAAAAACCAAGCTTATCAATCATAATGCCGTGTCAATCACTCTTGATGTAATGTCAAACTTTAAGCAGATCAACAACCGGTGGAGAAATTTTCATGAGACACCCATTTTTACTTATGCCAATCCAATAAATTAATATTTGTATAATATATAGAAGGCGATAATATAGTTTAATTATTTTTGTGAAAATTATGTTATATTTTATAGCTCATGTTATGTATGGCTCTATAATAATTAAATGGAGAACTTATTGAAAAATTGATGATCGATAACATGAAAATAAACTATGAAATCGATACTCGAACGGGGAAAAAGGATCATATAAATCAAATTACAAAGGAATAACTAATAATCATACAAAAATATTCAGTAATAATGATAATAATAAATCATACAAATGATATTGTCCGTTGATATAAACTATATATAAATTCCAGACAACATTTCGATCTGAATTAATCAAACGTGTAAAATATTCGGAAGAAGAAGAAAAAAAATTAATAAAAATAAATAAATACACAATAATCACGAATCAAACCCGTGTAAAAAATCTTCACATGAAACACAGTTTCCTCTTGGTGGATCCGCCGTGGACGATCGTATAACCGACTTCGACTGTTCGGAAAAACGATTCGATCTCTTCTCCGGCGACGGTCTCGAAGAACCGGAAGTCACGCAGTTTCCTCCTGCATGAATCCTCCACCACCCGCCGCGGCTTCTTCGGCGGCGGCGGACAGCTGAGCGTCGCCGGGATCGTGTGGCGAGGAGATCTCGGCGTGCGGTATTCTTCTTCAGCCACGACGCCGCTTTGAGCTGTGGTGGTTTCGCCATTTTCAGAAGAAGAATTGCGATCGGAAATCTGCGGGTGGTTGATTTTGATGACGAGCGGCAATTCAAGATCTGTAGACATGGCTGATTCTCTGGTCAGTTAAACGGAGAAGAAGATGGTAAAATGCGGGTGTATGTGTATATATATATATATATATATAATAGGGAGGGAGGGAGGAGGGGTGGATACTGCAATTAAATATTATTTTCGGATTGAATTTGAAATATTAATTAGAATTATATAGAAAGAAATCATGCATAATTGAGAAGTCTAATGGCAAATTAAAAAATGTTTTTTTTTTTCATGCATAATTGAGAAGTCTAATGGCAAATTAAAAAATGTTTTTTTTAAAAAAAAAAAAATTATTTTGGGGAGAGTGGCGTGCAATGGAAGGTAATCGAGAGAGAGTGAAGAAAAAGGGAGTGAGTGAGTTTGATCTTTTCTATCTTTCTTTAATTTTACAACAAATGGACAAACTTTTGTAACATGATCATTCCTATCACTGCATCTATTTCTGTGCTTTTCCACCTTAATTTCACAAATTATTTGGCTTTTTATTGCCTACCATTTTCTTCTTCTTTTTCTCAACATAATAATTAACTAGCTAGGTTACTTTGAAAGCCAGCTAAAATTATTTCGATTATGGTCATCATCATCATGCATGTTCATTTCAGCTGTTAAAATGATGATCCATCTCCAAATTTATTTATTCCATACATTATATGTCTTTTCAGCTGCGAGCATCTGGAAATATTAATTAATGAACTTCATATTTCATGAGACATTAATTAATTTACGAGTCTTATTGTATGTGAATTTATATATATATATATAAGTAGCTAAGATGCATTGGATTCAGCCAAAAAGATAGTTATCAATATTATTCTGATTATTCTCTATGTTTCTTAAAAGCAATTAAGTTAATATTGAATACATGAATGAGTTGTCACATTTATTCCACACA
Source organism: Henckelia pumila (assembly GCF_033568475.1). NCBI lineage: Eukaryota > Viridiplantae > Streptophyta > Magnoliopsida > Lamiales > Gesneriaceae > Henckelia > Henckelia pumila. The sequence goes on along the minus strand of NC_133123.1, from coordinate 133,781,686 downwards.
CCTAAGATATATATTCATTCATAACTACCCATTTATTTATAGCCCCAAAATAATGCTCTACCTGTGACAAAACCTTCCATTTTTTTAAAATATTTATTTTTATTATTAAAAATTAATAAAAATTAAATATATGTGTGTGTTGTGTGTGTATATATATATATATATATATATATATATATATATATATTTTTGTGTGTGTGTGTGTGTTGGGTTGGGGGGGGGGGAAGGTGTTACTGGGATCCACAGGGGACAAGAGCTTTTGCAGGCCGTTATGCGATTTATTCACTTTTGGGGATTTGTTAAGTGAGCAAGTTTAGAACTTACGATTTTCCAAAAACTAAAAGCGCTAAATTAAGTATGGTCACCCACCACCACCGTCACACGCGCTTTATGCAGTGTGTCAATACGTACTATTTATTATTTTTCTACATTAATTAATTTTATTTCACTTAATTATGATTAATCAAACTGCCTAATCAATAACTATGATGCTGAAATATTTTCATACCATCGGGAACGATTTGGTACATGAGATGAGATTATATAAAAATGATAAAATATTTAACATGTTTTATGGTCTGATTGGACACGTACGTCTCATTTATCTCATTTCATATATATTGATGAATAAGTCAAATACTCGATACAACTTTATAAATTATAGATGGAAACTAGTACTTAATAATAGTTTCTTCCATGAGGAAATATTCGTTTTTTCCTCGATTGGCTGTTGAAGGCAAAGGCCGTAGAAGTAGAACATCATTTTGGACCATTTAGTCACGCTTCTCCTACAATGTAACGGGACCATAATTTTTCATCCTCACGTTTTGTGGTCACAAGTGCAAACATTGATCATAATGTCAAACACACGACACACATTATAAACTCCAATATGTCGTGAAAAGAAAGAGGCGGGACGGATCGAGACGGGCTCAAAAATATATATCTTATCGTGATGATATGATACATTTTTGGAATGTCGAATTTCAAGATAAATTAAAAATTGTGATATCTAAGTAAAATTAGATTTATAGAAATTTCGTGGTAATCTCCAAATGAAGTATATATGACGTAGAGTGTGGATCGGAACATGGCTAACAACCAAATCTCACCACTAAATGCATAAAAATAGTGTATAGTTTTTTGTTTGGTTTACCAAATGTCCAACCACCATCCCTCTCCAAATGAATCTTTTCACGTGAACTGTCTCTTAATCCATTTTCATTATTTTACATCAAATTCGGGCCATACTCAACCACGCCATATATATATATATATATGCCCAATTTTCTATACAATTTTTTTGTTTTTTTGGGGGAAAAAAACAAGTCTATATATATCTAACTAAATATTTTTGTTTCACCTAATTTAATCACTTTAATTCATTCAAAAATCCTGAATATCAATGAATATGTGTGTGTGTGTATAACAAAAATAATATTAATATACATACCGATAGCTTTTGGATAAAGTTATATCATCAGCTTATTTTTTTTTTAATGAATATGTGTAGCTTACTCATTTGACTCGATACAACTCATAATTCACGACTCTGAAAAGTATGTAAGAATAAAAATAGGAATTGTAGATGTAATATTAGCCTTAAACTCATTCAACACACGCAGTAGAAAAAATACTATAACATTACTTAGAAACCTAATATGTAAAAAAAATTAACACTGAATGAGATGTACTTTGAAATGAATTTAGAAGTACCTTTACAAAGTTGAGTTAATATATATAGAGTATATATATATATATATATATATATATATATATATATATATATATATATATATATATATATATATATACCATTAATCATATCACTCATAACATAAAACAATATAATATAACAAAACGTATATGATATCTCAACATTCAAACAAAAAAAAAAATATTTAACACCAAATTTTTTTAATATGTATGGCATGCAAAAAGTCATTAGTATATATTAATTAAACTAACCGTAATGGTGAAATTGATGCAAAATTTCAAGAATTCGATAGCATGGAATCACGTGCAATGATTAATGTGTTGTTTGGGTGATAGAAATGAGCATATGAAAGACAACTAATAAGTAGCACATGATCTCACTTTCTTAACCACCACCTTTATTCCTTATCAAGGTTTGCTTGATCATATTATATATATATAAATCCATCATCATGTATACAAGTATTAATCAGACCATTATCGGGCATCTCACTTGTTTAAAAATATACCAAAGTAGTTGTGTCAAAAGGAAAAATAAAATTTATGATCTCAGATAGAAAATTCGATTAAATGTTATGGCAGATTTTATTAATTTTAAGTCGTTTTGGAAGATTGTTCTGTACTCTTGCTAAGATATCGAGGGGGGGAAAACTTGCACATTTGAGTATCAATGCAATTTAAGAGTCAACTCTCTTCAAGTCTAATTCATGGGTTGGGGATATGAGAACCAATTCGATAATACCTTTTTTTTTATCGATGTCGCCGGGGCAATCACACCGGCGTGAGCCACCCGGCTTGGGGGCCAGTTTTATGCTAACCGGGCAAGACTTCACCGGATTCACACCCTCGTATCATGGACCCGAGTTTTCGCAATGCCGTAATGCTGTCTTCCTGGTAGTTCCCTTTTTTATTTCAGCTTCCCATGATTCGAAGGCATATTCAACAATTCCATGTCAAAACATGTAATAAATATGACTAGGAATAAAACATAGGGGGGAAATTATGGTTAAAAAAAATGGAGCTTATTCGATTTTCTGGGTCACAGAGGGGCAAACAAAAGCATTACACAGAAGAAACCTTGAAACCTATTCTAACAGCTGAAACACAACAAATCTTATTCCGTCCAAAACCTTACAAATGCAGATATAAAGGTCTTTATAAATGCCAGGACCTCGTTATTTTCGCGTTGAATGGGTTTCTCAGATGCCTCTTCCTCAGTCTCACTGCCCATGAATTCAAACTTCGTTAGTTAAGGTTAAAAGCCTAGAAGTCGAATATTTCACACGAATGAGAAGTGAATGCATGCAAATTGCTGAGACATACCTATTGATTCTATCCAGGATCGGGTCACTTGCTGTCTGTAACCTGGTATTTTCGCAATCACTTGACTTTCTTTTGATTGAAGTCCAGTCTTTGGTAATGAAGCTTTCAGTGGAATCAACAGCCTGCAGAATTAAAAGAGTAACAAACACACGGATGCTCATGTAATATGACAAGAAAATTTATCAAGTAAAAAAAAAAGGAGATGATAGTGGATGCAGTAATCAAGATTCAGGAAATTTGATTACTAAAACTTCAAGGCAATATGACTTAAGAGCATGACTACCCCCAAAGATTGAATAAGAAAGTAGATATTAGACTCCCATTTAGATAGAGTCTAACCTTAGTCCCATCAGGCATGGAGGCGTTGTATTCGACATTCTTGACATCAACCGCATTGGTTCCAACTGTAGATGAATTTGAACCTTCCAAAGAAGGGATTTCGAGATTTAGCTCCACTTTCTCCTTCCCATGTTCACGATTCATCAATTCCAAATCTTGATTCTTTTTCATATCCTTCTCAATAACCAGAGAACTCAAACTTTCCACGGATGACATTTTCTCTTGCTCTGTTGCTTTAACTTCCAATGTTTCAGTTGTCTCCAAAACATAACCAGAGTCTCCATCCATATCATGAATTATCGGAAAAATAGGCCTTATTGGAAACTTCTCCACCACAGCATTAGGCTTGATATGAGATGTTATGGCTTGAGATGTTTCTGCTTCATCTCTCTCGTTCTGTCCATCCGGAATCAACATAACTACCGACTCAGTACATGCTCGCTGACTGAACTCTTTGACTTTTTCTCCATTGACTCTCTCATTATCACTATTAACATATTGCTCACTACTATGCTTCTGACTTCCCAGGGAACCATATTTATGGCCGGATGGGAGAGTGGTCTCTTCACTATAGGCTTGATGATGAACCGGAACAGCATCAACAACAACAGGATCAAATTCTTGATTTTTTTCATGCACGTCACTCCCATTGACAGCATTTGCTAATATTGATGAATCACTTTTAGGTTCAATAGATAAAGATCCTAGTGGGTGCTGTTCAATAAAACCAGAATGGTCATGTTCATCCACAAGCACTTTAGGTGGAGCTAATACTCTATTTTCTTGAATAATCTCCCGAACAATTTCTCGTACAGTATAGAAAGAGCCACCAACTTCTTTGTGTGCAAGATTGAGTGACGGAAAATTCCCGTTATTTAATTTTTGATACCTGCAAGTAGTTACAATACAAACTTATAACTAAACGTGACAAACCTAAAAAAATCTAATATAATTACACGAGAAGCATTACTTAGCAATGAAAAATAAATGGCAATCATAGACGTCCATTTTTCCACCACCAAACAAGGAAAAGCATACACATGGAAAATCCCCACCTGATATTAAATTGAGAAAATAGATAGCTGTCGCTTGTCAGTAGATAAAATGAAAATAAAAATTTTGAACCACGAAGAAGAAACATTTATACAACACAAAGCATCTGTTGGAGACAAAATTCAACTTCAGATCGTACAAGGATTATGCATTTACGTGAGCTCTTAGTTCTTAAGTAGGACTGTCAATCAATACAACATCAGATCCGTGCTAACAGCTGTAATATCAGCTCGAGGCAATCCACTTAGCCAAACTGAAAGCATCTATTTCAAGAAAATGCGAACGAAGATCGAATACACGATCCTCTCTCATGCAAGTACAGCTCTTACATGCACTAAGAAATCCACTCTCACTAGTCAATACCAATGAAATATATTATAACGTGTCTGAGCGAAGGGAATTAGCATCATAAAACTCTAAGCCACATTCACATTGAACATATTCCATCCAATTGTTGAGGAAGCCTTGACTGAAGCAAACTTCAAGTTTATATATGACTCTTAAGAAAACTTCTTCTTCCTTGTGTAATATGAAGTGGGATGGGAGAGAGAAAATATAGAAAGAATTGGCTAGTAAATGATGTTTACCCTCTTTCTACGTGTATGAATGCAAATAAGCAGTTGTAGGAACAAGTATTCAAAGAAACAATAAGCACAGAGAGATTACTTCTTTATGTAAGATTCAACCATATCCTTCCGCTCGTCCTTGGAGCGCCTAATCCGAAACTTTTTTCTCCCTGGGTCATTGTTCGTAGCAAGGGCAAATGCCTGCCCAACCCAGCCACCCTTGATTGCATGCATGGCCTATATAAGGTTCAGGCGATTAGCAACGCCAAAGACCTGAATCTACAACATGAAGAAAAATGAGAGCTTCAACAAGAGTTCATCTACCGAGTATGTCTATCTATGCATACATAAACATGGCATATGTGTTGTTGCACAGAATCTCAAACAGAAACCATATAGATATCCTTGATCATGAACAGCCATTCTAACAAACAAATTATAGCTAAATAATTGAGTTAGTTCACAGGGTAAACTTCAAATTAACTGCCTCTTAGAGTACAATTGTTGCAAGAGCATGTCTTAAACAGAATTTATGCCACCGGGACCACTTACATATGTTAGAAAAACAAGTTCAATAAAAAGAGACATTATTATCTCACAGGTAACAATTTTCTACAATAAAGATCAAACAAAAGGACCATAAAGAAATTAGAAGCTAAAAAGTTTCACCATCCAAAATACATTAAGGAACACACTCACATTGCCAAAATCGATTATACTGAATTAGAATATCAAGAAACAGGAGGATGCCAGCAAAGTGTTGCTGACTTGCTGTCATCCAAGATTTGGGAAGTAGGGGATAAGGTCAATTAAGGGTCCATTCATTAGATTTGAGGCCAAATCTCAAATATTTTGGAAAATCCTGCCTTAAAAAAATTACTTCAAAACCGTAAAACATTTCAAAATTTGAATAACTTTAAGATCCCGCTATCCCATTCATAAGGTATATAACGTACAAAAATTAAAAAGGGAGAAAACTGTACAGAAAATTCAAAAGCCACACAGAATCAGAATCTCCTCAATAGCAACCAAAATAAGAACAACAAAGTTAACAAATTTTCCTCGGTATTGTTAATTTCGCCTCATTCTAGCTACCAACAGCAGAAAACTCGAAGCAAAATCAAGAACGACTTCAAACGGATTTACCCTTAGTACAAAATCCACAGTTCAAAGGTCACTCGAAGAAACAAAATCTTAGGGTTCGAAATGGTGGGAAATTTTACCTGAGCAGGGGTTTGCTTGCTGGGGGCTTTCAAATTCGAGTGTCACTGTGTCACAGTGTCAGCGTAAAACCCTACCATTTTCAAATATTATTATAACAAATCCCAATCTTAATTCTCTGTCCCAATTTAATCTAATATAATATCTACTTTAGCTCAAATGTTTAGATTATATTTTGGATCCGTGAGTATTTCATTTTATATATTGAACAAATTTGTAATAGATGAATTCGAGATAATGGATTTTAAAGATCTCAACTTTTTTTTTTTTTAGGTTTCGTTTTAAGGAACACAATTGAAGTGGATTATATATTCATTACATATCAAATTATTTAATTTTAAAAATAATTATAATTGATTCTAAATTAATCTAAATCAAATTTATCAATCCAAACACAATAATAACTTTATCGAAATATATCATTTAATGTCGAAAATAAACATATATATATATTTTTTAAAAAGAAGTACAAATAAATAAATGAATATGATAGATTAATAAAATAAATTCAATTTAAAATAGAAAGTATTGTTTATACATACTTCACGTGCATTTAAATATTTAAAAGGAGAAATTTCATATTAAATTCCCCAGTGTTTCGGGTTCGATCTTCGTGTGAAGCATATTTCCTGAAATATTATGGGATATGCTCTGGGGTTGGTCATGTTGCTTCCTCCCTCAGGTCCCTGCCACTTATGCACATCCTTTAATTTAACCCGCATGAGCCAATGAGCCTCTGATTCATGTGGGATAAAGACCCTCTCGCGTTCAACCCTTTTTTAAATATAAATATTCATGTTTGAATGCACAATGTCAGCAAATAACATCTCAACTTCTTATTTAATATTTTCTTAATTTAGTGATCATATCATTTGAGGGGACTTAAAGTATGCTCTAATGGAAAAATTATTCAATCTAATTATAGTTTTTTTTTTTTTTACTTCTCCATCATATCCAAATATAAAAAAATAACTCTTTTTTCAAAGTGAGAAATAATTAATTTTTTCAATTTATAGACTCTCGCCTTAATTAATTTAGATAACTATTATATATAATAGTTGTGGTACCATCACATGTAATTCTTGAAGATTGAATGCTCTCCACTGAAAAAATGACAAAAAGCTATAGACAAATATGATCCACAAATAAGTAAGAGACCCAAACATGGGGAAAATTTATTACAGAAAATCTACAATTCATGCTCCACGAATCATGATTCATGCATAATTGGAAGAAAAATTGGAAGGCATGCGAATTAATTAGTATTTACTATTCTACGTGCGGATTCTTGAGCAAAGTGTGTGGAGATAGATGGTCATGAAAGGTCTTTGTGTGTCAAATTATTTTGCATTTTCATATGGTTGGAAGAGAGATTCATGCCCCCCACAGAGCTTGTTCAAATGGGATTTTGGCAAAAACAGAAGCCAAAAAGCTGACCCAAAATACTACGATGAAATCGAACTTCCTTTCCCAACTTCACTTGTCTCCAAAACATTCTTGAAAGGTAAACATTCTTCCCCAAATCTTTAAATAATTATGTGTTCGGATATATGACTAATTCTGTCCTATATATGTATCTAAACTAGGCAAGGAACTAAAATGTTGCTACAAGGCCACGATCGATGGATTCAGTGCCACTGAATTTCACAACAAATGTGACTTCAAAGGACCTTGTGTCATCATTGCCTACACGGACAGATCCTTCAAATTTGGAGGATTCAACCCCGAAGGCTACAGAAGCACGGATGACTACTACGACACATTCGACGCCTTTCTCTTTTACTGGTTCGACGACCAGCTGTTTGTTTTGCCTAAAGTTGGTGGTAGTGGTGCAGCCCTGTTCGATTATGCTCGAGGCGGCCCGCAGTTCGGTGCGGATGGGTTGCTCATCGGGCCGCCTCTAGCACCTGTGATGGGCGGGTTTGCCGGGCCGGACACGAATTCGGGGGTCGGGGACTTGAGGCAGGCTAAGTCTAGGTTGGGGCTGTCTTATGCTAAGAGGCCTGATGGGAAGAACTCGTTGTTTGGTGATGAGTCTAAGGCAACAATTGAGGAAGTGGTGGTGTTTTGTAGTCCTCAGATTGCTAGTTTGTATTAACATGATTGAAACCTCATTCATGGAAAATGTGATGTTTATAACGACAGTCACAAATAGATTGTACGACACTTTTGAAAATTTTAAGTTATCCTTGTTAAAATATATTTTTTATTCAGTGTAACGTATAACCGTGTGTATAAGTAACATATCCAACAATGCGTCTTAGCTTATTGTAAACAGTTTCAGTAGCAAATTGTAGCATATGATTTCTTAAATTAAAAAAAAAAAAAAGAGAGAGAGAGAGAGAAATTGTGCGTGACCGCTTTCTTTATTTTGAGTTTACCGTAGATGTCGATTTCAGACATAGATAGGACACCCTATTGAAGTTACGTTTGCGGTCCTCGATGTCCGAATTATATTTTATAATTTATTAATTATTTATTTTTTAAAAAATTATTAATTATGTATAAGAAATTTAATTACCCTTGCTTATTGTAAACAGTTTCAGTAGCAACGTCCCGACTCCGACTCCGACTCCGAGTGACCATGATGCTCTTATAGTGTAGCCCACTTCTTTGATAATTTGGGCTTCTTGGCTAAGAGAGAGAAAAAACAAAAACAAAAAACAAAACAAAATAAAATGCTTTTTCTAGGGCCCTAGGCAATTTACAATGTGCAAAAATGAACCCCAAGGTCAAGCTCACATCTTATATAACTATCAAAAGGCAGAATAAACTTCCACGAGTGGTCCTCAATCATTAAACTCAAGACTAGCACGAAATTTAAAGGAGTTCTTTTCAATAGCTTCTAGTTTTAAGAAATAATAATTAAAGTCATAGATCACGCATAAGTTGAGAAAATTTGTTTGAAATAAAATTGAAAATTGAAAATCAAAAGCAGTCTATGATAAATAAGTAGTTTTAATACTAACTTTTTATCGTGATTACTTTCGTAGAACCCTTCAACATCCATCAAATTCTGTGTTTCAATTAAATTAAACAAAATTAAAATGTCCAATATGTGCAAGAAACACATGAAAATTATTTTTTTAAGCTTTAAATCACTTTGCAGTGATTGCAAAAACTCCTTAAATCATAGACCGATGGATTTTCGAATACCCGTATAACTAACACGGTGTTTTTCTCATCGATCCGAACGAATTCTGAAGTAGACGAGACAATTGTAATCACGTTGACTATATTATATGGATAAAATATACTACTAACGTAGCTATCACAATATTGATAGAATATTAGAATGGGCCAATAATGTGTTAGAAGAGATACAGTAAACAAGAATAAATATTGAACCCCCCAACAATACGTGTTCGCACTTTGAATGGTGTGTAAGCAAAGCCCGGATAGACATTGACCAAGTATGATAGCTATGGATCCATGATGGGACTAAATAATTTCATATCGTATGCAAGTTCTCGAAATACTGAGTTTGAGATGTGTTACAATTATATTCTTACCAAGAAATTATTAGCTAAAAATGATCAACAGGGCCGACGAAATATACATGACGTTTTAGCTACTACGTGAATCGAACATGTTACCATTAATTACAGTCTTGACAAAATAATAAGCATCAAATACATGTCGTTTTGAATTGTTATATTATTTAAAAGATTTTAAGTAATGCAACTATGATTACATAGATATCAATACTATGTTCATCGTGAATGCGAAGTTTAATTCATAAAACTAGACAATTCAAGCATTCGTGCTTCGATCATATCTGATTTCTGAATGCATCGAATCGATTTCAAAATAAACATTCATATGCATCCAAACAATTAAAAATGGAGTTGAAAACTCGATCATCGCCCACACTAGCTAGCCAGAAGTCACGTCACGAAGGATTGGACCCCTCCATGATGGAATTAATTACATCCAAAAGTGTGTTATTTTTGTAATACTTGTGATATTATAATGTTGGTGTTATATTTTAAAGAATCCTTTATTTGAATTAGATACCGACCGTGTCTCACTAATTTAATCCACTTGCTAAAAGAATACTTGGGACAAGTTCAGGGTAAAGAAATGGAGATTTCTCGAATTTCCATTTTTGCATACGGTATATGTCACCTAACGGGTCCACTTGTATTTTTTAAGGGAGAGAGAATGAATTATGCAACAATTAACTGCTACATTCATTTCATAATTAAAGAGTTTAATCAGTCGAATAAAAACACTTAATCGTCTAATTACCATTATCGATAGAATATTCCCCAATTGAGATGATAATAAATGCTCGGTATAATGCGTCCATACAGCTGGCTTTGCCAATTAGAAAAATATTAAATTCTTTTGAATTAATGCTAAAAATTCAACAAATATTCATGAGATCTACTATTATATATGAGATTTTTTATTTAATGTATCATAATAAATAAAATTTTTGTATTGAATTATTTTTTTGTTATAAAAATTGACGTACATTGTACCTGTAGCATTACTCTAAACTTTTAGTTTCGCCATAATTAATGATAATTACTCAAAAAAATTTATAATATAATGGTTCTGAATACGACGCATATGGTTTTTTTTCATGTCGTCGAAAATATTGTATCGCGAGCACACAAAAGAACGAAAACATAGATTTTTCTTGTGTTCATTAATTGGATCAAGCGTTGGGACATTATTCACATGATCTTAGTTGTCATCGTCGACTAAATGCGTGGGATTGGCGATACTAACAACCAATCAATTCATATATTATACATTATTTGATTGCGATTTGCCATGTTGTGAATTTGGCATCGATTTCATCTCCATCAAGCTGTTTTCATGAGAGGATATACTGCTAAGATACTCTACCATATGTATGTGTGTGTATTATATATTTCTTAGTATGTATAAAATAATCATACATCGCTTAGTTTGATGAATCGGGAAATCAAGTACCAAGTGGTACAGATCATTCAAATATATTTATTGTATGTTTGTGTGTTCATTTATTCGTTTTGAGTTCATGAATTCGAGGCAATTTGGTTTTAAAAAATCACAAATTTGTTACGTAGTTTCGGCATTTGGACTTTGGGCGTTTCGATCATATCTCATGGGTATTATCCATGGAATAGTTGGCAATCACTGGTTGGTTCAAATCACGTGAGTTCCACTGAATTATATGGGATCCACATGATTTGAACAAATAAAATACATTCACATGTTCTATGAGAATAATACTCATGGGGTAGGTTAGAATTTTCCGAACTTTGGATACATCTTTTCCATTCGTTGCCTTCAGGGCAGTGCAAGAGTCGGATAACTATCATATCAACTAGTAATTTTATAAAAAAAAAAAGGTCTTATGATACAAATTTTGTGATACAAATTTTTATTTAGGTAACTGATTAAAAATGTTAATTTTTTAAGCAAAAAATTTTATTCTATATTATATATATATTGACGTATTTGATTCGTATCAAAGATAAATATCTATAAAACCGCTAAAAACCTACTTTTAATACGTGTGCAATTTTAAAATGCCGCTATGTACTTGAGAGTACTATACATTCATGTTAAATGCGATGGCTGCGAACAACATATATAAAATTTAGCAATGTGTATGCAAAATAATGGACATGATTTATTGTATTGAATTGACAGTATTTTTATTTTTCTTATTTCTGTTGAACATTTAAATTTATGTTTTTTATTTAATTGTAAATGCATGCGATAGGTATATCTAACAAGGAGTGCATCGAGACAGCTTGAGGATTCATTTGTACGATTAATTTTAAAATATTTTTAGTGTTTTATAAGTGACATAAATTTAAGATGTGTATTCGAACAATTTTTTGTAAAATGTTTTTAATTTTTTTTAAAAAAATGTATTTTTCAAGTATATTTATGTGTGTTCGGACGAATTTTTTGTAAAATGTTTTTTTAATTTTTTTAAAATTATTTTTCTAGTATATTTTTTAAAGGATGATTGAGATGTGCATTTTAATGTTTTTGCAATTAATAGCAATTATGAAAAAACAAAACACACTATTTAAAATTGTAAAAGGTTTTTAATGAATAGTCATTCAAACGTGTATTTATTTTTAAAATAAAATTTTAAAAGATTGTATAAAATTTAATAAAAAACAATTATATGAAATTTTTATAAATATTTATCCAAACGAAATTCTAATATAGGGATTTGTCGACCCTACCCCTCTGCAAATTGTATGTGGCTCAAATGTCCAATCATGACCATTGAAATGCATATGGATATTACCCTCTCTGCAAGTTCGAATTTTTTCCTTAGTATAGATATATATCAATAAAATTACTATAATAACGAAACCGTTTTAAAGACGTCGATTCGACATGACCAGTGAAAAAAAATGCTATTTTATGTCAAAAACATATATTTTTTTATTGTAGATATAGATCGAAGACAAAAACTCATGTGAGATGGATTCACGTATTAATTTTGTAGGACATGTCTATTAGGGTTATCCATAAAAAATATTATTTTTTATGTCAAAAATATTACTTATCATAAATATGAATGAGTAGGATTTCTCACAAAAGACATACTCTAGATCGAATCGACATATCTCATAGATATATCGATGACACTGTCCTACAAAAACACTTGGTATCGACATATCTCATAGATATATCGATGACACTGTCCTACGAAAGCACTTACTATATATATATTTTTGAGTTAGGGAAGAAGATTTTTATTATAATTGAGTCTCGAATTCGAGATTTTGTATGAAACATTTGTGTCAAATGAACAACAAGTCATCGACTACTATATATGGATTATATATGTGTTCGACTGTTCTTCAATAATAGTAGCAATTAAAGACCACCCCGTAAAAACCTCCCCAGGTATATAAGTGATTTCCACAATAAATTATTATTATTTATTATTAGATTAGAGTAATTACAATTTGCGATTTATTATACATTGAATGCATCGATATGGAGCTGTCAGGGGGTCAGGGACTCAGGGCATATGTTTGACTAGTCATAATCATTGTTATAAACTTATAATGATCGAAATTAACAAATCAAGATATCGCCATAGCATTGGAAAGGTACCAAACTGGTACACGAAAAAATGTACCAGTTTTACTTTCAATAACAATAATAAAAATCATGATCATAACAAATATTATTAATAATAATAAATAAATAAATGTAACAGTGTTTGTTTGTTTGTTTAATGGATAAAAGTTGCACATCAGCACATGTCAACCGGCCACATGCTATAATTTAATATAAGCAGATGCTATAAGTTATAATATGTTATAATAAATTTATTTTAAAACATATAATACGTATAACTTTTTTTGGATGTATGGAATTGCATTTCTATCAATTGTTTAAATAAAAATATATTATTCCATCAGTAGAAATGTGTGGAAGAAAAATATCATTTGTTTTCTGTTTTTTTTTTCAAGGTGTTGGTCAATTACGGTCTGAACCCACTAATTTTACGTTTGTTTGCTTGATTTTAATATTTTTTATTGGATTAATGACAAAAAATGTTGATGTGAAATCAAATATTAATGATGACGTATCCGACAATATCACGTCAACATTTCGTCCCAATCCCAAACATATAAATTTATATGGTTTTCGACATAATTAAATTGAAAAAGAATAGTTGGAAAGAAATTTTACAGACAAATTTTATCTATTTTTAATTCACTCAAAAAATATTCTACGTTCTCCGAAAACATAATTATTAGGAATATATCAGTTAAAACAAGGAATGCATGCATGTTACTAATTAAACATATAAACTGGATTATATATTACAATCGAAAAAAAAGTCCATACAATCAGAATGAAGTAAAATATCATATCTTAATGTAATCCGCCATTGGAATCGTTCTTTATTTAAATAATATTTTTGACATATAAAATAATATTTTTCACGATGTTAAAGATTTGTCTCACAAGATTGATTAATGAGACAATTTCTTATAAATTTTTGTGTTAATTAAAACATTTTATAACATACATGTTCCAATTTTGTACGTTCTTTTTTTCAAAAAAACAATACTTAAATTTGAAGTTTTGATACAGTGAGCATTCACTGTGGACATCTATGTGAATATCGGCTGAAAGACATCTCGTAAATCTAATAGGTGAATGTTATTTCAACCGATGCTCACATGAGTACCTATGATATATAAAAACTCCTTAAATATATTTGCACAAAGATTAAATTTTATGAAAACTCACGTGAGACAGTTTCACATGTCAATTTTATCAGATAAATCTCATATTATTTTCTATGTCTTAAGTATTATTTTTATTGTAAATATGAGCATAATTAATCCGTTTGAGGAAAAAAAAATCTGTAAGATAATATCTGTAAGATGGTATCACAATCGACATACTCTAAATATTTATGTTCGTATATCGTAGCATTAAACCGCTACGATAAATGCATGAGCTCTCTAAATTTGCATTAAATAAGAAATTGATTGCATTAATTCAGTGGGGGCATGCTAAACAAACCTAAAACCTAAAAATAATCTTCAGCAAATAGAGTGGATTAATAATTAATTACTACTTTTGTTTGGCAGAATTTGTTAGATATATGGATGCGTGGAAATTATATAAAATCCGTTCAAATCTTTAACATTAAAATTAGAATAAATAAAATAAATACGATTTTCATTATTACAACATACGTTGAGTTGTCAAAAGGTTAATTAATAATGTAAGACCCGGGATTATTTAATTTTAATCCTAGAATATTTAATTTGGGAATATTTAAAGTTTAAAATTAAATTCTAATATTCTTAAATGAATAAGGATTGAAATTGAATTAAATCGCTTTTCCGGGGACTGAATTGCAAATAGCCAAAAGTTCAGGGATTAAACTGCAATTTGGCTATATTTATCTTAATTCCCACTTGTAATATCTGAATTCAACGTGTACTCACCAGAAACAAAAGGGAGAATCGAACAACAGCAAGAAAGACTCCATTTTTATCTCTTAAAAGCTTCGATAATTCGCGCTTCAATTGTCAGAAATTTCAGATAAATATATATCTGCGATCACCGCTCCGAGACCTTCGTTTTGGTACAAATTTTATTGAGCTTTCTCATATTTTATTTTTATGTTGAAGATGAGTTGATATTCTTTTTGGTTATATATGTGATTGAGCTGGTACCAGTTACGTATTCGCAGACGATTCGGAAAAAGACTATCGTTCGGATTTTATATGATTTTATGAAGCAAAATTCGAACCCTACCCTATTTGATGATGATGATTTTCGAGTTATGTGTGATGATATGTTAGAGATAATGAGTTATATGCTTGTTGGATTGAGTTGATTATGGTTTGGATTGCCGATGTTTAGCCGTTATGCCGCCGATTCGCGTATTGTCATGACTTTGCTATATTGACTAAACAAAGTATGATAGGAGTTGAAATTTGATCTTGTGAGATTGTGTACATATCATTTCAGATTTTGTCAAAAGATTTCCGAACTCGAGATCTCCGATTCGAACCGAGAAGGATTTGAAGCAAGGTTTGCTAGCAATTGCACTTGAGCTTGAGTTGAGAAATTGAGCAACCTTTTGATATGATTTATCATTGATGTCATTGAAGATTTAAAGTACTTTCAGACGTGCTATCGAAAGGTATAAATGACAGCGAATCCAGATGGGATAGAACACTCGAAATAGCTATTGTTTCGAGTATTCCCTTGCTTGGTTGATTATGTATTTTATGTGGTTAGATGCTTTGATTTCTTTACATGCTTATGTGATTAGTTGTTCAAGATGTTTTATAGCATTTAATGCATACAAAACATGTTGCATTCATCTTGAACTCCAGCCTGAAAAGCACAGAAGGTTGAAAAGCCTAGAGTGCATATGACGTTTGGAGGGCTGTAGTTGAGTGGCACGGATTGTAGACTTAATTTCAGAGCCAGAAGACTCACTATAGTTGCACCAAAGTCAGAGGAAATAAAGTATTTAACTTCACCTCGATTGGGTGAGTTGGTGTTCGTTAAAGATTTTATTTTCTCGGGATCCCAAAGAACTTATATTCGATTGATATCAGCTTGATAGCCTCTTTTGCCATATGCATTGCATTCACGTTTATTATATCGCGCTTTATGTTGTTTATACTGGGATTTTATTCTCACCGGAGGTATCCGGCTATTGCTTTGTTTTGTATGTGTGCATGGCAATAGGTGGGGCAGGAGCTAGTCAGAAGAGACAGTGATGGCTTGAGATAGAGTTGTAGCATGTGAGGACACGGGTTTTAGCAGCATTACATGTACTTTGAGTTGATGAACCATGTTAGAACAGATACAAGAATGTTGTATAAGTAGTTGAATATGTCTTAGCTTGTGTATGGAAGCTTATTAGATGTTATGAGATAACATGTATCTTATTTGGTAGATTGTACAAGAGATTATGGTTATTGTTTCTACCTTTGACAGCACTTTGTTAGCTGCAGAATTTTTTGAATTTGGAGCCCGCTCGATCGGCTGAAGTTCACCGATCGAGCGAGGCCCTTATTTTGCAAGGCAGAGAAATCAAGTTTTGTGCCCGCTCGATCGGTAGAAATTCACCGATCGAGCGAGGCCAATATCCCTGGACCCGAGAGTTTCAAGTTTGAGCTCGCTCGATCGGGCAACTTTGGCCGATCGAGCGAGACACTGTAGTTTTTTTAAAAAAAATAAAATTTTAAGCTCTTGGTTCTTTATATCCTTTGTGTACTTGATTAATTGTTAATTATAATAAATTGCCCTAAGATCAGATTAGCAACCCGGGTCCCCACAACAGGTGGTATCAGAGCATAAGTTTCTGGAGTTAGATAGAAGTTGATGAGCGGGGTAGATTGAGTCTGTCTGATTGTTTGATATCACATGAGATTACATGTTGTATCTGATTATGTGCACTATATGCTAGCATGCTTTATATTGCAAGATTTATATGATTGCATGATTATGTGCTTTCATTGCTACTGCATGCTATATATGCAATTGTATTCCAGAGTATCCTCAGTCAGAACCTGAATTCTCATGAGAATGCATGAGAATGCTTATCAGAGAAGGATGGAATAAATTGTTGCATATGGTATTGTTTATGCACTAATCTGTTTGACAATCAGATATGCCTCCCCGTAAAGCACCGGCCATTAGACATCCATTAGTGGTTCCTCCAGCTGAACCAGCACCAGTACCACCGCCAGTTGTTGAAACTCAGAATGCACAGGGTAGTACATCTGCTGACCCTATGGATCCTACTGCTACTCCAATGGAGACTTTGTTGAAGCGATTTCAGTCATTCAAACCGCCAAAATTGAAAGGAACAGAAAACTCAGTTGATTGTGAAAATTGGCTTGAAGATATAGAACAGCTGTTTGAATCACTCGACTATACCGATGATCGTCGTATCCGACTGGTAATACATCAACTTCATGAAGTTGCCAAAAGTTGGTGGATTACTACAAAACGGGCATTGGAACAACGAGGTACGATTATCACCTGGACTGTCTTTAAAACTGAGTTCTATCAACGTTTCTTTCCAGCCTCCTACAGGAAGGATAAGGGTGCTGAATTTGCCAATCTAAGGCAAGGTAATTTGAATATTGAAGAATATGTGGCCAAATTTTCAAGTCTTTTGAAGTTTGCACCACATATAGCAGCTACTGATGAAGCAATGGCAGATCAGTTTATCAATGGCCTTAATCCCGATGTGTTTACGTTGGTGAATAGTGGACGACCAAATACTTTTGCTGACGCTTTGAACAAAGCTAAGGGAGTATAAGCAGGTATATTACGACAACGAGAAACACCGTTCATTCCCCAGCCATTTCCACAGCCTGTATCAGCATCAGTTCCACAGAATCCGCCACAGTTTCAGCAACCATCTCCCAGATTTGAGGGAGGAAGCAGTGGCAGAAAGGATTCTCGTTTCAAGCCTAAAGTAAAACAATTTAAGCGGGCAGGTAGTAGTTCTTCTAGTTCTAGTGGACAAAGACAGTTTGGTACAGGTCAGAGAACTGGTGAATCAAGAGTGTTTTGTGGTAAGTGTGGTGGACGACATGCTATCGATCAGTGCAAAGGTGTATCAGGTAATTGCAATATTTGTCGCCAACCAGGTCACTATGCCAAAGTATGCCCCCAACGAGCTATGGGTGAAAGTGCTTCTCGACCAACACCGCAGGCAGAAAGACAATCAGTGCATTCATTCCAGCCTCAGCAACCTCAGCAACAGACCAGAGTAGGAAGAAGCCAGACTGTGACTCAACCTCCTAGACAACAGGCTCGAGTATTTGCACTTACTGAGGAACAGGCTCAGGCAGCACCTGACGATGTCATAGCAGGTAACTGCTCTATTTATGGTTATCCTGCCTATGTTTTGATAGATACAGGTGCATCACATACATTCATCTCTGAAAAATTTGTTATGATGCATTCTTTATCGTCTGAGCCATTGCCTACTGTTGTTTCTATTTCTTCACCTTTGGGTGAAGGAATTATATCTGTACGAATGATTCGAAATTATGCTTTGCAATTTGACGGGAATGTGATTGATATAGATTGTATAGTACTTGGATTATCAGATTTCGATTGTATTGTTGGTATAGACATGTTAACCAAGTACATGGCAACTGTAGATTGTTTCCAGAAAGTGGTTCGCTTTAGACCAGAAATGGCATCTGAATGGAAATTCTACGGTAAGGGTTCTCGAGCCAAAATCCCTTTGATATCTGTATTATCTATGACCCGGTTATTACAGAGAGGTGCAGAAGGATTTCTTATTTATGTAGTCGATGTATTGAAATCCAGTCCAGCAGTAACAGATATTCCAGTTGTACATGAATTTACTGATGTATTTCCTGATGAAATTTCTGGTTTACCTCCAGTCCGAGAGATAGATTTCAGCATTGATTTAATGTCAGGTACGCAACCAATATCCAAAGCTCCTTACAGAATGACACCTATTGAATTGAAGGATTTGAAGGATCAACTGGAAGATTTGTTGGCTAAGGGGTACATTAGGCCAAGCGTTTCACCTTGGGGCGCTCCGGTACTGTTTGTACGAAAGAAAGATGGTTCAATGCGCTTATGCATCGATTATCGTCAATTGAACAAGGTAACCATCAAGAATAAATATCCATTGCCTAGAATAGATGATTTGTTTGACCAGCTACAGGGTTCAGCTATCTATTCTAAGATTGATTTACGATCCGGATATCATCAACTGAGAGTACGAGATGAAGATATTTCTAAAACTGCTTTCAGAACAAGGTATGGACATTATGAATTTATTGTCATGCCTTTTGATTTAACCAATGCTCCTGCAGTATTTATGGGATTGATGAATAGGGTATTTCAGAAATACTTGGATGACTTTGTCATTATTTTTATCGATGATATCTTGATCTATTCCAAGAATGTACATGAGCATGCTGAACATCTCAGACTTATTTTACAGACATTGAGAAATGAGAAATTATATGCCAAGTTATCGAAATGTGAATTTTGGTTGCAGAAAGTTGTGTTTCTTGGGCATATTATTTCAGGTGATGGGATTTCAGTGGATCCAAGCAAGGTCGAGGCTGTCTTGAATTGGCCTAGACCTACATCAGTGCCAGAAATACGGAGTTTTATGGGCTTGGCAGGGTATTATAGACGTTTTATCAGAGATTTTTCCAGCATAGCAAAGCCTATTACGCAATTGACTCAGAAAAATAAGCCGTATGTTTGGACTGAAGCCTGTGAAACTAGTTTCTTGGAATTAAAGAAAAGGCTTACAAGTGCAACTGTCTTGACAATTCCATCAGGTACGGGTGATTTTGTTGTATATTGTGATGCTTCTCACAAGGGTTTGGGTTGTGTGCTTATGCAGCAAGGGCATGTTATTACTTATGCTTCGAGACAATTGAAGCCACACGAGACTCGATATCTTATCCATGATTTGGAGCTTGCCGCTATTGTCTTTGCATTGAAGATATGGCGACATTATCTTTATGGTGAGAAGTTTGACATCTTTTCGGATCACAAAAGTTTGAAATATCTGTTTTCGCAATCAGAATTGAATATGAGACAGCGTAGATGGCTTGATTTACTGAAAGATTTTGATTGCGAGATTAAATATTATCTAGGAAAATCTAATGCAGCTGCAGACGCCTTAAGTAGAAAGGTATGTTCTTTATCCTTGTCTACGATAGGTGTATCTCAATTGGTGGAAGATTGTTGTATTTCTGAATTAATATTTGAGACAGATATGCGACCTATTTGTGTTTGTGCTATAAGAGCTGAGCCAGAACTGTTAATGAGAATCAAAGAAGCACAGAAAAAGGATCAGAATATTCAGAATTCTATTGCTATGGTCAGATCTGGTCATCAATCTGAATATCAGGTCAGTGCTGATGATGTTTTATATGTGAATAACAGACTTGTTGTTCCAGATGTTTTAGACTTGAAATAGCAGATATTGAAAGAGGCTCACAGCAGTCGATTCAGTATTCATCCGGGTGGCAGGAAAATGTATAATGATATGAAGACACAGTATTGGTGGAAACAGATGAAAGCAAATGTCACAGATTTTGTGTCTAAATGTTTGAATTGCCAACAGGTAAAAGCAGAAAGAAAAAAACCAGGTGGTCTATTGCAGAGTCTATCAGTTCCAGAATGGAAATGGGATCACATTTCCATGGATTTCGTTACATAGCTACCACGTTCATCCAGAGGGTGCGATGCCATTTGGGTGATTATCGATCGTTTGACGAAATCAGCATGTTTTATTCCGTACAGAATGACGTACAGACATGATCAGATGGCAGAAATCTACGTCAGAGAAGTGGTAAGATTACATGGTGTGCCTAAATCTATCGTTTCAGATCGAGACCCTAGATTTACATCACACTTTTGGCATAGCTTGCAACAAGCTCTTGGTACTCAATTGCATCTGAGTACAGCTTATCATCCTCAAACAGATGGACAGTCAGAGCGGACTATCCAAACACTTGAGGATATGTTGAGAGCTGTAGTACTAGATTTTGGTACTAGTTGGCAAGATTCATTACCACTTGCAGAATTTTCTTATAATAATAGTTATCAGACGAGCATTGAAATGACTCCTTTTGAAGCATTGTACGGAAAGAAATGCAGATCACCGTTGTATTGGGATGATATTTCAGACGTACCAGATGTTGGGCCAGATATGATCCGAGAAATGACTGAAAAGGTGAAGCTTATTCAGAAAAGAATGAAAACAGCTCAGGACAGACAAGCAAAGTATGCAAATATCAGACGACGACCTCTATCTTTTGATCAGGGAGACAGAGTTTTCTTGAAGATTTCCCCGTTTAGAGGTACAGTCAGATTTGTCAAGAGAGGAAAGTTATCTCCACGTTTTATTGGTCCATATGAGATTATCGAGAAGATAGGCGATCTTGCTTATCGACTCGCTCTTCCTCCATCTTTGTCTGGTATTCATGACGTATTCCATGTCTCTATGCTGCGAAAGTATCAGCCTGATCCTTCCCATATTCTTCAGCCTGATGAAGCTGAATTTGACGAGACTCTCAGTTATTTTGAGCAGCCTATTCAGATTCTTGATCGCAAAGATAAACAGCTCAGAAATAAGACAATTCAGCTAGTCAAAGTTCAGTGGAGTCGACATGGCACTGAAGAAGCGACTTGGGAGACTGAGTCAGATATGAGACAGAGATTTCCAGAGTTGTTTCTTTGATGTGAGTTCTTATTCTGCTTTATGTTATTTCATTCTCTTATGTGTATACAGATTGTCTATACAGCTTGCTTATGATTTCGAGGACGAACTCATGTCTTAGTGGGGGAGAAATGTAAGGCCCGGGATTATTTAATTTTAATCCGAGAATATTTAATTTGGGAATATTTAGAGTTTAGAATTAAATTTTAATATTCTTAAATGAATAAGGATTGAAATTGAATTAAATCGCTTTTCCGGGGACTGAATTGCAAATAGCCAAAAGTTCAGGGACTAAACTGCAATGTGGCTATATTTATCTTAATTCCCACTTTTAATATCTGAATTCAACGTGTACTCAGCAGAAACAAAAGGGAGAATCGAACAGCATCAAGAAAGACTCCATTTTTATCTCTTAAAAGCTTCGATAACTCGCGCTCCGGTTGTCAGAAATTTCAGATAAATATATATCTACGATCACCGCTCCGAGACCTTCGTTTTGGTACAAATTTTATTGAGCTTTCTCATATTTTATTTTTATGTTGAAGATGGGTTGATATTCTTTTTGGTTATATATGTGATTGAGCTGGTACCAGTTACGTATTCGCAGACGATTCGGAAAAAAGACTATCGTTCGGATTTTATATGATTTTATGAAGCAAAATTCGAACCCTACCCTATTTGATGATGATGATTTTTGAGTTATGTGTGATGATATGTTAGAGATAATGAGTTATATGCTTGTTGGATTGAGTTGATTATGGTTTGGATTGCCGATGTTTAGCCGTTACGCCGCCGATTCGCGTATTGTCATGACTTTGCTATATTGACTAAACAAAGTATGATATGAGTTGAAATCTGATCTTGTGAGATTGTGTACATATCATTTCAGATTTTGTCAAAAGATTTTCGAACTCGAGATCTCCGATTCGAACCGAGAAGGATTTGAAGCAAGGTTTACTAGCAATTGCACTTGAGCTTGAGTTGAGAAATTGAGCAACCTTTTGATATGATTTATCATTGATGTCATTGCAGATTTAAATTACTTTCAGACGTGCTATCGAAAGGTATAAATGACAGCGAATCCAGATGGGATAGAACACTCGAAATAGCAATTGTTTCGAGTATTCCCTTGCTTGGTTGATTATGTATTTTATGTGGTTAGATGCTTTGATTTCTTTACATGCTTATGTGATTAGTTGTTCAAGATGTTTTATAGCATTTAATGCATACATAACATGTTGCATTCATCTTGAACTCCAGCCTGAAAAGCACAGAGGGTTGAAAAGCCTAGAGTGCATATGACGTTTGGAGGGCTGTAGTTGAGTGTCACGGATTGTAGACTTACTTTCAGAGCCAGAAGACTCACTATAGTTGCACCAAAGTCAGAGGAAATAAAGTATTTAACTTCACCTCGATTGGGTGAGTTGGTGTTCGTTAAAGATTTTATTTTCTCGGGATCCCAAAGAACTTATATTCGATTGATATCAGCTTGATAGCCTCTTTTGCCATATGCATTGCATTCACATTTATTATCTCGCGCTTTATGTTGTTTATACTGGGATTTTATTCTCACCGGAGGTATCCGACTATTGCTTTGTTTTGTATGTGTGTATGGCAATAGGTGAGGCAGGAGCTAGTCAGAAGAGACAATGATGGCTTGAGATAGAGTTGTAGCATGTGAGGACACGGGTGTTAGCAGCATTACATGTACTTTGAGTTGATGAACCATGTTAGAACAGATACAAGAATGTTGTATAAGTAGTTGAATATGTCTTAGCTTGTGTATGGAAGCTTATTAGATGTTATGAGATATCATGTATCTTATTTGGTAGATTGTACAAGAGATTATGGTTACTGTTTCTACCTTTGATAGCACTTTGTTACCAGCAGAATTTTCTGAATTTGGAGCTCGCTCGATCGGCTGAAGTTCATCGATCGAGCGAGGCCCTTATTTTGCAAGGCATAGAAATCAAGTTTTGTGCCCGCTCGATCGGTAGAAATTCACCGATCGAGCGAGGCCAAGATCCCTGAACCCGAGAGTTTCAAGTTTGAGCTCGCTCGATCGGGCAACTTTGGCCGATCGAGCGAGACACTGTAGTTTTTTTAAAAAAAATAAAATTTTAAGCTCTTGGTTTTTTATATCCTTTGTGTACTTGATTAATTGTTAATTATAATAAATTGCCCTAAGATCAAATTAGCAACCCGGGTCCCCACAAATAATTTCCCTCTTCCTCCGCTAAAATTCTCTGTTTGGTTCAAAAACATTCTTTTGAGTTATGAGTTAGTTATTCCAAGAAAGCATTTTAAAAATATACATAACTCACCGTAAAAAAAAAAAAAAATAAACCCATAACTCAAATCGATCGAATCAACTTTCGATGCCATCTTTTTCTTTTTTCATTTTCATTTTATTTCATGTCACACTTTAAAATATTTTTTATATGGTACTTTATATTCAATATTTCTTACAGTTAGATATTTTACCTGAGAACTTGTCTTAAAAGAGATTTTATGTCATCAGCAGAATATTTTATTTTCATTTAAATCCAACATGTAATTTAATGACGTTATCAATTCAATATAATAAGGGGAAATTCAGATAAATTTTTTTATAATAAAAATAAAAAAAATATATTAAAAATTTGGGTTTACACCTCTGTCTGTATGCGTATGTATGTTGTGAAACTGAAAAACCGAGAAAGTGGCCACAACGTTAATTTCTTCTTGGTTTCCTTCGAACACGTCCGCTGGCTGGCCCCGTTGTCACCTTCCCCAAGTCTTCGTCTCCTCTTCTACTATATATTAAACTTCCAATGATTTTATTATTTCCACAGAGAAAGCCAATGATCCACTGTTAGAGCCTCTGCTCTGCTGCTTCTCTCTACCTCTGTTTTTTTCGTGGGTCTGATCGAGCGGCCATTTCTGGATTTGTTCTTGCATGCAAAGAGTCGGCGGCGAGGATTTTATGTAGGCGGTGAACGCCTATTCTCGCTTGCGGCTGGTCCAGGATTGTTTTTTTTAATTCTGGATTAATTGAAGTAATGGGTTCGAGTCCAGTCGTGAGTTCAGGGTCCTGTACTAGCGGCGGTCCCGGTGGTGGCGGGTGGTTCAGGTGGCGGTGGAATGGAGGGATTGGAGGTGGGAAGAGCTGCAACAGCTTTGTTAATCGGAATGGAAACTGTGTCATTCACAGTAGTAATAATAACAATAGTCACATTAATACTAGTGAACATTGTGTTCTCTCGTCTTGTCTTGCGTTTCTCTTGGTCTCGGTTGTCGTTTTGGGGTCGATAGGGAGTTTGTATGGGAGGTTCATGCTCACGCCTAATGTGCGATCGGAGATCAACGCGCCGCCCGGCTGCGTCTCCGACAATGAGGGTTCGTGGGCCATCGGCGTTTACTATGGTGATTCACCCTTTTCTCTTAAGCCAATTGAAGCCGTGAGTTTCTTCTTCTTCTTCTTCTTTTTCATGGATGCACGTTTAAGCAGGAAAGATTGAATCTTTTTGGTTGTTTGTTTGGTTTTCCGTTTTAATTTTTCTTGTTTATTGTTTATGAATCACAAATGATCAATTTGTTTTTGAATGGGATTGAAGTGAAAATTCTTGATGCTCATCAGTTTCTGGGTTTTTGTGATATTTAAGCCTTGCAACAAATTATTTCTTCTTCTTTCTTTTTTCCCCTCATTTAAATTAAATTTCTTGATTTTTAAAGAAGAAAATCTCGATTTTTGGGTTTTTTTCCTCCCTTTTGAGTTCTTTATATACACAAAACGCACATGTCAATTCATTCAAAAGATGTCTTTGATAGTTTGAAGTTCGATTGATTAGGGATTAACCCGAAATTCTGGTTTTCGAGAAAATTGATAATGTCTTGATAAAATGATCTGCAGATGAATGTTTGGAGGGATGAGAGTGCAGCATGGCCTGTAGCCAATCCTGTTCTTACTTGTGCTTCGCCTTCTGATTCTGGCTTTCCCAGTAATTTTGTTGCCGACCCTTTTCTTTATGTACAGGTAAAAATTTTTTTTGGGCTTCGTACTGTTTAATCCAAAACATGTTCTTAGTTTGTCTGGTTTGCCAACACGACTTGAGTGAATCGGCAACGCACTTTCCTTTATCCAGATATCACCCCCTGCCATGATCATATGAAAAAGAATATTTGTTTGGTCCCTGGTCATGGTCTCTAGTCAGATTCATCCTCGATTACTTGACCTGTTTTTATATAAGAAATTTACCGTTTGAGAGGGTAGAGAACAGATTGCATGTGCATTGTTTAAGTTTCTGTCATAGTTTTCGATCGGTCGCTTGATTCCAGGAATGACGTGGATAGGATTTGCAACCTTCAATGAACATGGTCAAAGAGTGATTGGAGACAATTGTTTATATACTGCTTCTTTGTGTTTGTATTAGTATTTTATTAGCCAATGGATTGGAATCTTCTTTCTATATTATTATCCTGCTGGAGAGGAGGCCAACAGGGTTATAGTAGAAAACTTTTTTAAAATTAGAGCAAAGGGGTTAATTGTAAACTAGTCGAGGAGGGAAAAAGTGAATGTTTCCATTTCTCGTAGAGCACTCTTTATCGCATTTTGAATATGTTGTTTTATGTTTACTAAGCGCTTTCTCTTTCTCTGGAAAAACGCAAAAGCCAGCAACGTAACTACTCCGCTTGAAAAAAGAGGAAATGAATTATTACTGGCGAATTGGAGAAGGGAGCCATTATTTCTTTTTCGATTTTTTAATCTGACTTCGGTGGACTTACCTAAAAGTAGACTTAATCAGAATGTCTAAATCGGAACCTTGGACTTCCTAGCTTATGTGGTACTAGTTTAGCAACTAATTTTCTGAAAAACTCGAGCTTATAGGAAGTGATATTTATACTTTGGAGGATTATGGTTGGACTCTTAATAGGGAAAATCATTATAATTTTCGTGGAAATTTGAGAGGTGAAGATACAAAACACAGGGTACGCTGTCACGAGTGAATTGTTCATCAACTAGAAATCACTCTGTAATGTTTCCTAGTGAAATATAAGTACCACAAGAAAAAGGTCAGACAACTTTGAATGCATGCGGTTGCAATTGGTGGTGTGCGAACTAGAAATTTGAAGCATCGTTGAAATCCTTTTATCAAAAGATAATCTATAAAGATGACCACAGTGGCCTGTATTTTGCATTATATTTTGTGGTTTAAGTCTACTTGGGGTGAGTTCGGATTCCTTCCACTAACTTTTAAAAAAATATTTGTTTAAAGTTTCACTAGAAAATCTAGAAATGGATTTATCTTTAGATATAATTGTGAGAAAAAACTTTTATCTTATTTTTAAGGAAATTAGATGTCACATCTTCCGGTCTATCGACTTCGGCAGGTTCGGCTGTTTGAGCATTTCTTTTAAAAATAAAGTTCCACCAAACTTCACTTTTTTTCCCCAAAAAAGAAGTGTTTGCTTTAAAATAACTTTCTATACAAACACACTCGTTGAGTTTGTATCGATGCTTAATGATTTAGTTTCTTCTTCCTTTTTTTATGCTTCATGATTTCTGAGAAGAGAACCACGAATAAAAGTCCAAAATCACATGTATCAGCACATTAATGAGCTCATATACGTTTACATGTTCATAGATGTGCTGGACTGGTGGGGTTTCACTCCACATCATTGAGATACCCCTCACATCACTCGCAGAATAAAGACATTTAAATACATCCCATTTATTTTGTGGGGGAATAAAAAAGAAGATTACTTTATGGAAAATAATTATAATCGGAATGGATTAGTCACGATCCGCCTTTTTTTTTTAAAGGAATGAGAGTATGAGCTAATGAAGAATGGATGAGGATGATCCTTCAAAAGTGGTAAAAATTCTTCGTTCAAAAGAGTGGATGAGGATGACAAATATGTTTGCCGTAATAAACAAATATAAAATTGATTTTCGACATGGTATTTTGTTCCTAATATTAGTGGCCGTATTCTTTAGTAAGAATTTGTGTTAAGCGTGGCTTTGGTTGTTGCTCGAAGAAATCTTTTGCTACCTTTTATTGCTAATTGCCTACCCCGACCTTTATATTCCTTAACCTTAGCTTATATTTGATTCGGTGCACTCAATTTGGAGGGTTTTTGCCACCTAAGAATGTGTTGTGTTTTCCATGGTTGTGTCACTGAATCGGATAACAGGGAACCATCAAATTAACTGAACTTTAACATAAATCATTTCTTGAATAAATTTTCGTTTTAACGTATGTTTATGTCATGATGCAGGGAGATACTCTTTATCTGTTTTACGAAACAAAAAATTCCGTTACGATGCAAGGAGATATAGGAGTTGCACGAAGTGTAGATAAGGGAGCAACATGGAAGCATTTGGGTATTGCACTAGATGAAGATTGGCATCTCTCATATCCCTATGTCTTTGAATACAACGGAAACGTAAGGCGCTTTTAACTTATTAAATAAAATTGGTATGCTGGATTATACTAGATCGAGCAAATTAACTATCTTCTTGATTTTGGATTTTTCTATTGCTACACCTAAATTTGTAAATCAGGTACATTAATGACGAATATTGGGATATGGTATGTTATGTATATGAATTTTGATGATTTTGCACATCTTTTATTTTGTACAGATATATATGATGCCAGAGAGCAGTAAAAAAGGGGATCTTCGTCTTTATCGTGCCATAAACTTCCCTTTGACATGGACAATGGATAAGATAATTATGAAAAAGCCTCTTGTAGATGCTTTTATAATACCTCATCAGGGCTTGTTTTGGCTTTTCGGTTCTGACCACAGTGGGATTGGCGCCAAAAAGAATGGACAACTAGAGATCTGGTATGGCAATTCTCCTCTTGGTCCTTGGAAACCTCATAAGAGGAACCCTGTACATAATACAGACAAGAGCATGGGAGCTCGGAATGGAGGCAGGCCATTTGTATACAACGGAAATCTTTATCGCATCGGTCAAGACTCTGGCGAGACATATGGAAAGCGGGTACGGGTTTTCAAGATTGGAGTTTTGACCACTGATGAGTTCAGAGAAGTCGAGGTTCCGTTGGGAGTCGAGGAGTCCAATAAGGGCCGGAATGCATGGAATGGTGCTCGTGGCCATCACGTCGATGCTCAACAGCTCAGTTCTGGCGAGTGGATCGCATTTCTTGACGGGGATCGTGTTCCATCAGGAGATGCACTTCGACGCTTTATATTTGGGTTAGCTTCGTTTCTAGCCGTGTTTGTTTTCGTCATGCTTGTGGGATTTTTACTTGGGGTTGTGAAGTATATCGTCCCATTAAGTTGGTGCCCACACAATATGGGGAAGAGGAGTGACACTTTCTCATCTTGGGAGAAGCCAAATGTGTTATCTGCGAAGCTGAGGCTATTCTGCAGTCGCCTGAACCGAGCAAGCTCTACTCTGCGTGCCAGAATAAGGCCAAGCAGTTGCAGCGGAATCATCATCCTGACTTTCGTGATTGTGGTGGCTATGACGCTGACATGTTGCGGGGTCAATTATATCTACGGTGGAAATGGTGGACAGGAACCATACCCACTTAGTGGTCACTACTCCGAGTTCACTTTATTAACCATGACCTACGACGCTCGACTTTGGAATCTGAAAATGTACGTGGAACATTACTCGAGATGCTCCTCGGTGCGTGAGATAGTTGTGGTGTGGAACAAAGGAACGCCACCGCCATTAAGCGACTTTGACTCAGCGGTTCCCGTAAGGATAAGGATAGAGGAACACAACTCGTTGAACAACCGCTTCAAGCTTGATCCATTGATAAAGACTCGAGCAGTTCTTGAGCTCGACGATGATATCATGATGGCTTGTGATGACATCGAACGAGGGTTCAGAGTCTGGCGTGAACATCCAGAACGAATAGTGGGGTTTTATCCGCGCCTTGTTAACGGCCCCCCCTTAAAGTATAAAGGCGAGAAACATGCCCGAAAACACGACGGGTACAACATGATTTTGACGGGGGCTGCTTTCATCGACAGCACAGTGGCATTTGAGAGATATTGGAGCACGTACGCGGTGAAAGGCCGGGAGATGGTGGACAGTTTCTTTAACTGCGAAGACATATTGATGAACTATTTATACGCAAATAAAAGCTCGAACAAGGTGGTAGAGTACATCAAACCCGCGTGGGCGATTGATACGTCGAAATTTTCTAATGTGGCTATCAGCAGGAATACACAGGCTCATTATGGGGTCCGAAGCAACTGCTTGACGAAGTTTTCGGACATGTATGGAAGTTTAACTGACCGGAAGGTTGAGTTCAGCAGACGAACAGATGGTTGGGATGTATAGCTGGGAAAAAAGGAAAATTTAGCCTTTTTTTTTTTTTAGCATAAACAGTTGTTACTCTATACAATCTGCGTCCCCTTCTGTGAATTTCGTTGGGGAGGGTGTTTTACCATCCGTATATCAGGTGAAATTGTACATTATTTTGTGGTGTTTATATCCTTTTTTTTTCTTTTGAAGTGAAAAATTGTAATATGGAAGCACAGCCAACTTCGACTATTCTGTATCCAAATTTGATAGAAACTTGCTTCAAATTTTGGTGTTTTATTTTATAGACTCATTTTATTATTGTTATTATTTTGTTCTTTTATGAGAATGGAAGCTGCGGTTGCTGGCAAAATTTTTCGATAAATCTTATGTAATATATATATATATATATATATATATATTTAAATTGAGAGAGGAAAATCTCCACTCTCTCAAACAAGATTAAAGAAAGGGAAAGAAATAATAAAAGAGACAATCAAATGTATTTACGGATCGAACAACTAGCATATTATTTAAGTTCCCATAAAAATATAAGAGTATATTCAATAAATCAATAAAATACTAGAATATAAGAATGAAATGTCACTTGGTTCGAAAACTTAAAAATAAAAAGAAAAGTAAAAAATTTGGTAAAATAAATTTTTAAAAAAACCAAAGCAACGACTAGTTTGATGAATTATATTTGTAGTTTCTGTTTTGTTGATTTTTCATATTTTTCTACATTGAATGAATGTTTTACATTTACCTTACATTAAATAATTTTGCGAGAAAAATTATTTTAGGAACTGGTCATTATTAATAAATTTAGTCAAAGTATAATAAGAAACATGGTACAATCATTAAAAACTTACAAACAAGTGTATATTTTCACACAGATTAAGAAAATATTTAGAAAAATAAATTTTAAAAACCAATCTCTCATTTTTATTCTTATTTAACCAAGATTTTAATGGAAAGAAATAATTATACGAATAATTAATGATATTAATTTAATAAGAGTAAATCAGTAAAAATATGAAAACTAAATTATATATTTGAGGTGAATGAAAAAATAAATGTAATGGATATAAAACTATTTAACAAATTAATTATTAATTATTAATTAAAATAAAAAAGATAAAAATATTAGTCCTAAAACTATTTAACAAATTAATTATTAATTATTAATTAAAATAAAAAAGATAAAAATATTAGTCCTAATCCGATCAACACTTCACCTTGAATCCTCGTTCCGGTGTCCATTCTGTTACCCGAACGTAAAAGAAGATTCGGATCCCCCTACACAAATCTTCAGATAGGCAGAATTTGTTCAGGTCGCAAAACTCCTTGAAATCCTGCAAAGGTCACTTTCGGATCTCGAAGAACTCGATTCGTGACTTGATTTATCCAATTTTTTTGTACATGGCGTCAACCAGCAATTCGAAACGCATTATGGAGGATGGTGATGATGAAGAAAAGGAGGCACGACCTATGTTCCCTTCCATTCATGTTGAGTGTGTTTATGTTTACATATATGCTCCGTTTGATGAGTTGCATTCCTTTTTCTGTTCACGTTTGTTTGCAGTTTGAGCATTTTGATGACTTTACTCTCGCATCTTCATGGGAAAGGTACGAATGTTTAGTCTGGCATTGCATTTTGTGTCACCTATAATGAACAAGATAGACCACATTTATGCAATGCTACTCTCACCAGTTGCTTATTTTATAGGTTCATTTCTGAAATAGAAGCTGTGTGTAGACAGTGGTTGGCTGATGGCCCAAAGAATCTTTTGGTATGCCGAGTTTACTTGCGTAGCTGATTTTCATCTGAAATTAACTATATTAACTGTTATTATGATCCGAGCTTTTTCGTTTCTCTGACAATTGGATGTTGACTGTAGATAAAGGATGCTGTTCAAACCGATATTTTGAAGGATTTGTACAAGGTTAAATCCGAGTTCAAGTATGCTATGAAAAGCTATTGCATGGAGTACTATTTCGAAACAAGTAATAATGGTAATGCCCTGTTCCTAGCATAAATTATTAGTTAGTCTTTCTAGCTTCCTCTCTTAACTGTGATCATCTTTGATTCAGGTAAAGTCACTGACTGGAATCAACCTTTACATGATTTGCAACTATCATTTGGGGTGAAGGAGTTTTTGGTCGGTATTTATCTCTATTTTCCCCTAATTCATTGGCCTCATAGTATCTGGTTTTGTTTCATTTATTGTTGCCTTTTCACCCTTGTAGTCTGCACTATGTAGGTGATTGCTCCGCAAAGTGCAAGTGGGGTGGTTCTTGATGCACCAGAGGCCAGCAAACTTTTGAGTGCAGTTGCCATTGCTTTGTCCAATTGTTCGTGGTTTGGCTGCTAATAACATCATAGATCCACCCTTTTTGTCTTAACTTTTCCCTTTTTTATGGAGAAATAGTTCATTAATTTTCTAGTTATATTAGTATTATAGCCCTAATTGCAACGAATCGCGTCCAGTATTGTGGTGTGAATACTATAAGCTTGTGATCGATCTTTTCTAGCAACTTGGAGTAATATTTTGCAAAGAAAGGATAAGTATGATATAAACATCAGTGAATTTATTGGCATTAAGGTCTTGCTTATGGTTCCTACAATGTGGCTCAGACCATGAATAAATTGTATCAAAGTGGACCCTTCATTGTCGGACAAAGCTTAGCCCGATGTGCATTGAACAATAGAGCAGCGAGGATGTTGAGTGTTCAACAGTGGTTACATTTTTTTTGGACGTCAATGCTGATTTTGTTCGTTTCTTCTCTTGGTATTCTGGTGATAGTTTCTGTTGTTGGACATTATGCATATGTACATGTTGCTTTTCTGCTTTTGGTTGAGGACAAAAAGTGTGCAAAAAATGTGTCGACCTGTTTTGCATTTCTTCTTTGCAGTCTGTGGCCTGCATTTGTTCCAGTTCACGATCCTTCACGCAAAGCCTACATTGGTATTCAAAATATGGGAACAGTTTTTACTAGAAGATTTGAAGCTGACCGCATTGGTAGCCAAGTTCCAATAAAGCTTATGCATTTGGAAGGATTATATGAGCTATTCATATCTAAATTTGTGAGTCCTTGCCGTTCTCAGTTTTGGAAAAACACCCTCGAGCTTGTTATCTAATGACTTTGAATTTGTTTTCGCATTTGGTACTTAGTTTTAGCTTCAAAGGCTCTTGCATCTATTGGAAACCATGTAGTGTGTTCTGGATACTTCTTTGCATGCCATTTTCTTTGATTCTTAATTTTTTTATCCATCTTTTGGTGAACTGGAAACTCTTACACAGAATTGACTGTAACGTTTCTATGAGTATTTTTGTTTAAACAAAGGTCTGTCACATTTCTCCCTCTCCCATCATTGTATTTATAGCCAGGAACTTTGTCCTTGGGACTAATACTTTTTGAGCAGTCATGCTTGTGACGCTCATTTATGTATGACTGACTATGTTAACTTGCCCTATTGTACTCAATACTAATTGGTTTAAATAGGTTATTTTGTAGATTTTTGAGTTGCATGTGCAAATATATTATCATCGCATACTGATATGATAGTCCATCTTTCCATACACATTCCCGAAGGCCTATACTGCTGTGGACTTGTCAATGCATCATTTTGAAGTCCAATTTAAGATGCAGTTAACCTACAGAACCCCTATTTACAATGAGGAAGATGAAGTGCAAGAATCTGAAGCCGAAGGCACAGAATCCGGTGAAAGTCTTAAGAGTGACAACCATGGAAAAACTCAATGGGATGATGATTGTCCTTGGAGTCAGTGGTACTCGGCGGAGGACCCAGTCAAAGGTAGATATGCTGTCCCATGTGATTGCATAATTATTATCATTATTATTTTTGATTGCTTCTAGTGCTCTTCCAGATTGTATCTGTCTTTTGGAATTCAATGTTGAGTGGCTATAATTATGTTTTAAGCTACTTCATTCTACATCATGGAAAACCTATGTGCACAAACAATCTCCATTGAAGTGTGAAGAAAAGATATTTCAAATCAATCCTGGGATTATTCAGATGCGGACCTTTTCATTTTCTAGGAAAGAGTAAATTGTAGCATATTTGTGAATACATGCGACAAATATATTTGGAGTAACTCATTATTGACTTGGTCCCTCCTCTGAGTAAACTTTTTGAATTTTTTTTTTTTGCTTCATTAAGTCTCAAAGCCGCAAAAATTATCTCTCTTTTTATCTGTGTGGAGTTTCCGTTTCAGGATTTCAGCTGCTTGCAATATGGTCTGAGATAACAGCCGAAAGTTCTTTGGATATGGCTGAATTGGAAAATGCATCTCCTTTGGAAGCTGATAAGTGGTTCTTGAATCCAAATCTTTCCCCAAATCTGTAAGATTAGTGTTATCATATGCGTGATGTTAATGTTTATTCTCCTTATGCATGAGAATGCATAACATGCTTTTGATCAACATGTACTTATGTCAAGTTTGAGCTACCTTGTTGGAGTCCTTGTCAATTAGGAAAGTGACGAATTTGCAACGCTGACCAAGAAGAGTAAAATATGGGACTTGCATTTTTATATGCCATTCTACAAGTTAGTATTTGTACGACAAGTCAATATAGAAGGACATCCCCTCATAGAGTGGTCAGACAATATCTATTTCAACAATTTGAATCTCTTTCATCATTTGATTTGGCCAACACCTGAGGATATCAATTATGAAATTTATTCCAGTGCTTTTAACTTAAAGTATTCCTGTGAGAAACCTCTGATGCTAAATCCTGATCAGCATCTGTCCAAACGTCAGTTCACACACCTTCAAATTTGCATGTTTTGCTTGATACGCCATTTCTTTTTTATATTGTTCTCAAATCTTCTGGAAAATGAAATGCATTCGCCAGGCTTAATAAGTACACTGGTAATCGAAGATTGAATCATGAAATGCTAGTCAAAACACATTATCATTTGATACTCTGAGTAATCACGGATGCATGTTATTCATCTTATTTCCAAATATAGCATGCATAGGTGTATCTCTAGGTTACATGCACCGTCCTCTGCATCAACTTGTACAGCTATGTCCTCAAAATCGTTGTTAATAGCAACATTTGATGTGACCCTTAACATTGTGTTCAAGATGGGCTACAAGGTAATCCAGTGGTGGTTGCTGTGCTGGTCCTTGATTGGAGTCAACCCAATCCTTTAGCACGTTTACCTAATCTAATCATAACATGCACATCCACCAATCTTTGTCTATAACTTTTGCTGAGCAGCTTTGAGTATTGTTGTGTTATGTTCACTTTTGTTCTTTGATTGACCAATCTTATTTCGAAGGAACTTGCTTTATTTTATAATTGATTATGGATCTTAAATTATGGTGAATTCGATTATTTTTAACCGTTGTTTGAAGTGATTGAGTCATGTGCTCTTGTTCAACAGTGGTGTTTCTGGTGAAAATACCATTGGATTTGCATCACAGCTGCGCCTTCTGGCTAGGGCATTGGAAATGTCATTGGATGCTCAATTTGTGGAAGATTTTGTGTCAGGTTTAAAAATCTTTATGTAGATGATATTTATGTGCCAGATATCAAGAATAATTTATTTTTAATTTATAATTTTTTCCTTATAAATTTGTTTGGGTTATTTTTACTATTCAATTCTTTCTATTAATTAGCAGCTGAATACTCAGGTTCTGAAACTTTGAAGTCATCAGAAGTTGTGCCTCCACCAACAGTTCTTGATCGCGTGCTAAAAGATCTATTTCACGAAGGTACAAAGTTCTGTCCATTTTCTGGTAGCTTATCAACTTTTCATTATGCTTGTGATGTCATAACTGCACTTGCTTTCTAAACCACCCTTGGTTGATTTTTTTTTTCTACAAGTCAAAATCCCTGCTTTTCTGTATAATACTCTTATTTTATTATTTACATTTCAACATAAGTAAGTGCTATTCTTTGGCATGCATGAAAGAAGGGAAAGACGGAAGAAAGAGGTTATGGCATTAGCTCAATTCTATTGAATTAACAATAGAGTTATATTCACTTAAAGGGTTTATTGTTGCTTCAGATGGTATATAGGTCATTAATGAGAACACTATAAAGTACAAAGAGGCAATGTGACTGGTGTTTATGTGTTGTAGTTGCTCTTGGTTTTAAGTTGATGGCACTTGATGCTTACTGACATACCTTTTCCACTCAGTTGCGGGAGCTCAATTGGATTTCTCTTTGGGGGAGCATAGAAATTCACGAGCTGTGAAAGGCGCTGCTCTTGAATCACTATTTGCACAGTTCTGTTTACATGCCCTTTGGTTTGGCAATTGTAGTATACGTGGTACTTCTCTTGAGATTTGTTTTAGCAAGATAATCTCTTTACTCTTAAGGAGTTTATTAAGCAAATGTGGCATCTTTTTATTTCCGTTTTCTCTTTTAACTGTCATTTACACTATTCTCACTGTAGTCAGTTTGCTGCTCATTTGATTAGCAATTGCTGTACTCTGGATAGAGTTTGTAAGGGAGGTTCGGTGGTGTTGGGAAGAATCACAGCCACTTCCAAGAATGCCAGTCAGTGGCACAATCGACTTATCTACCTGCTTGATTAATCAGAAATTGCACATGGTTGGTTTTTGTTACACAAATCATGTACTTCTGGATATCATAGCACCTCTGCTAAATTTGTAGAATCACGTCCCTCTTCTCTCTCTTTCTGTGTGTAGCATTTGTTTTCCCCTTCCCCTTTGATCATCATCTTGTTTCTTCACTGAATTGTTATTGCCAAACAATCACACTTTACTGGAGTGGGAGGTGAAACAATTTTACTGTGGCTATTGATCCACTTTTCTTCATAATCGTCGCGATACCTTCTCTTATTAAGATCAGACTGAAACATTAGTTGGGGATGCTGAGATAATATGAAGCTGGGGAGTGACCACCCCGTTCTGCCTATTTTCCTCTTATAAGCTTGCTACAAGTGTGTAAATTGATGAAATCTCTACTGATTAAGTAAGAAATATCTAGTGCCTTGGACTCTTGATTAATATCTTGTTGTCAAAGTTGACAATATGTATTCAAGGATTTTTCTCCTTTCAGTGACAAAGTTATGCCCTAGTTATGTTATGAAATAAAGGTTCACGAAAATATTGGAATATGAAAATGTGTTGTGAGGTCACTAAATCTGTTGCAGTGAGGAGAAGCATTAACTCAAACAGCATTGGAAGACTGGTTATGTTAGTTTCTGATAGTACATAATTACACAGCGTCACAGACCATGTTTGAACTTCAGCCTAACCAATGTACCTGAATAATCAGTGAAGAAATTAATACTTTTTCCAAAACATCACATACTGAGGATCTTCTGTAAGTTTTCCACGTATGATTTGTTTATGGTCACACAATGTTACGGACACTGATTGATTTGAATGTGATGAAGAATGACATCTCTCTGTCTCTCTCTTCGAAGAAGAATATCTAAAACGATTAAAGTCTTATTTATACCTTTATGCCGTATGAATCAAATTACTCCTGGGCAAAATTAACAGATAGTTCTTATACATTAATTTTTCAGCTTGCGGTATGCATCAATAAGAAATGTGAACAAGATAAAGGCAATGATGTTGGTGGAAGTGGTGATTCTGATACAGCTCATGTATGGGTAGATTTCTATTTTGATCCTTGTGGTAGTTGTACCTCATTATTTTTAGCCTCTGTCATTGAGTGCATATTTGACTGCAGGAAGATATTTTGGTTCCTAGGGTTTTTTCTTCTTCTCCTGATGTTGGTGAAGGCTTGGAGAGGAAACAAGACAGGTAAAAAGCAAGTGACAACTATGTTTTTCTATCATCTCAACCTAGACTTTGTAGGCTTGCCAAAAATATTTGGTTGACATTGCTGTCGTTTTCCGTCAACTTCAGACAAGAAGCTGAGGAAGTTAACATATAGATCACTTCACACTGATTCTGTGATTTTTTTATATTATCCTTTATAGCTTCAATTATAGAATTCTCTGAAAGATATGGATTGGTTGGAGAAATTGAAAGTAAATCTGTTGATCCAAGAATCTCATTCATTATTTGGAAGGTCTTTTAATTGGAATAATCTATGTCTAGTTTGATTCACTTTCAAACAAATATAAAAAAGCATCGCAACTGGTTTAAACCTCAGGTATCTTTTTATATGACCACTCTTCTTTTCTTTTGTTTTCTTTCTTTTTTCTTTTTCTTTCTTTTAAAAAAGAGCCCCCTACACTTACGAGCCCAACTGGAATTTTTTCAATGGCATTTTCCCAGATCATTTTATGCGGACGGCGGAGTATGTGTGTGATATACATGATGGTAAAGATAGAAACATGGTTTGTGTTATGAGTCGTGATTTTGGATAAACTTTTCTAACTTGTCCTTTTATCTATCTACTTATACGCCAGTTTGGCAAAACATGATGCGCACGCTGACATAGTTATTCTAATAGCCTCTGCTTCCTTAATATAATAACATAATATTCTGAAATACTTATTTGCTGAGATTGATTTTTGGGAGAGAGATTTAATTTTATTTCATTTCTTGCTACAAGTTCAACACGTTGTTCCTGTGCTTTCACAATTAAATGATGCTATGCCCTTGCGATATTTGGTCTATATCTCTCTTGACGTTATTCATTGTAAAATTTGTGAACCTCATATATTTTGCTTGGCTCTGGAAGCATGTGCTTGCTAGTCTAGGTATGATTATGTTTCTACACCTGTTTAAATATGCCTTCTTAATGTGTCAGAAAGCATTCAAGTGGAGGTCCTGTGAATATGATGCTTTTGAAATCACGCAAGAGTATGCATGCTCCAATAATACAGGTTGGTTGCTAAATTGGCTGGCTGTTTAAAGCTTGTTCCTCTCTTCCCATACAACATTGGACCTGCTCATATAACACAGAAGGGAGTAACATGCATTCCCCTTTAATGATTATGTAGGATCCACCTCCAATGACTGAAGATATGCATGAAGAACGACTACAGGCGGCT
Source organism: Henckelia pumila (assembly GCF_033568475.1). Taxonomy (NCBI): domain Eukaryota; kingdom Viridiplantae; phylum Streptophyta; class Magnoliopsida; order Lamiales; family Gesneriaceae; genus Henckelia; species Henckelia pumila. The sequence continues at coordinate 133,742,504 of NC_133123.1, read as the reverse complement.
CAAGCCTTGGGTAATTCATTTGTAAGTTTAAACCATTAGTGGATATAATATTTTCCTCCTAATTATAATTTTTCATGTCAAGTTAGAATTTTGAGCCTCATTTTTTAGTTGGAAAATATTGATTTTTCCAATTGAATTTCCACCAGATTTTGATGCTATGTTGTACTTTTACTCCACTCTTGATTCACAGTTATTAAGGGCTGTCAAACTTCTTTCATTTAGTATTTTTCATTTCATTCACATGATATAGTCAAGGATACATGATAGCATGTGCAAGTTTTCAATGTTAATAAGGGAAAATAGTTTTTTTGATCCATTAACTTGTCCATTTTTTGTTTTGGTCAATTAACTTTTCAAGGATTGAATTTGGTACTCTAACTTTTAGTTTTCGGCTATTTTGGTTAAATTGCTGATGTGAGACCGGAAAATGATGATGTGATATCGGAAAATGCTGACGACATAATCGAAAATTAAAAGTTAGTGTAGTAAATTTTGAAAAGTTAATGGACCAAAACCAAATAAATGGACAAGTTAATGGACCAAATTTTTTTTAATAATGGTAAATTTGACTGGATCTAGCTTGAGAAGCCCCTTCTGAGACATTTTTTTGTGACTGATTATTTGGTGTCAATAATTATTGGCTAAAACTTTTGAAGACCATTTCTTTCGTTGGGTTAAATATATGTATGCTATCGAGATTATGACAGACATTGGATCTGATTTTATTATGACACTATCTTCTTGTACAAAATTTAACATATAGCAGGCAATTATCTTCCGCCTTAATTTTTTTTTCAGAATTTCTCTGCTCAACTTGAGAAAGATATCCTGGCATCGGGTAACGGAATTTCTTTCATCACGCCTATACTTTTGCTAATCGCTTTCCGTAATTTTTTTTACCATTGTAGAAGAAAATGTCCTTTCTGCAGAGCTAGTATTTAGTATTTTGTTGTAGAACTGTGGAAATTAGATATCAGCATCTGAATTTTGTTTGTTTGTTTGTTTTTTTTTTTGTTTTCTTTTTTTTTTTTTTTTAAGTTTTGCGATATCTTAAAGAACTTGGGTGTCATTCAGCAGATGAATGGAAATTTGAGAATTTGTTTGGAGATCTCACTGTTCAAATTATTGTGTTGTTGCAACAGTTGAGCTCATCTAGTCATCTATGTTAATGCTTTCCAAGAACATAGCATGCTTGACACGAAATCAACAGTGTGGTAGGCCAGCACGCGGCCAATGTGCTGTTTCTTTCGTCAGGATAGCCTTCTTTCAAATATTGTGATATGATGCTTGTTAGTAATTTTTTCCTTCCTCTCTTTCAATGGATGGGACCCAGGATGCAAAATAGATAGTTTTATGCGAATGATGTATAATTCTGATTGGTTCTGATAAGAAGCTTATGTTGACCTGTTATATTTTTCTCAATCTTCATGGGGATCACTTAATTCTTGGCTGCAGACATGTCTGCATTCAAGGCTGCTAATCCAGATGCCGTCTTTGAAGATTTCATTCGGTGGCATTCACCTAAAGATTGGGAAAATGATGGTAGTATTGAACATAATCAAGTGTCTCAAAGTAATGCGAATCAAGGGTCAGCAGGCGAGTGGCCTCCTCGTGGAAGACTATCAGAGCGAATGTCAGATCATGGAAACTTGTGGAGAAAGATCTGGAATGAAGCTCTGCCTTTAAATGCTTCCGAACAAAAGCCTCTTCTAGATCCAAATAGAGAAGGAGAAAAGGTATTCCTGATTTTCAGGTTAAAGTTTGGTTCTTCTTTTCTCATAGATTTGCTCCATTATTTCACAGTCATTGGTTTTTAGTTATTTATTTTTAATTTTTTAACAGTCATCTCATGCTAGGTTCTTCATTATTTGGAGACGCTGAAACCGCACCAACTGCTGCAACAAATAATCTGTACTGCCTTCAGAGCAGCAGCTGACACTCTTAATCAGACTTCATTTGGTGACTTGAAGCACATGACCACAAAAATTGGACAGTTGTACATTACCATGGGATCAATGCTAAAATATTTACAAAGTAATGTTGTCAATATCTTGAAAATTATTTTACTGAGAAAGTGCTTTCCAGATTTTACTAATACTCTGTTTCTAAAACAGCGCATGATATAATTGGTGATGATGTCATAGAAGACCTCACACGATTGTGTACGACCTTTGAACACATTGAGAAGTTAATTTTACTAGCAGCATCTCTTCACCAAAAATTCCTGCAATCCCCACACCTTGCACAAGCAATTTTCGATGATTACTACAATTACTACCTCCCTAAAATGGGAACTGGCTCTGCACAAGATGGTTCCAAGAAGGTACTAAACTCTTACTGTGCTACTTCTTGCAACTGTTCGCCAATCGATGGGATAATGCCTTGCTCGAATGTCTCAAACAATTTTTGGTTAAACTCATTCTCGGGAATGTCATAATTTTAATCAAATCTCTGTGGAGTTATTTTGTATTTAGGCCTAACCTGATGGGAAATTTATCTTTTTTCTTTTTTTACTCGGAACTCGGAAGAGTACATGGGTGATGGGTGCACCTTATTCGAATATGTTTTCCAGATATATCTGTCGAACCCCATTTGATCTAAAATTATACCTCCTCGTATAACACATCTTTCTTCATGCTATTATCTGGATTGTTCTCCCCATGTTAGGATTTTGACAAGAAGCAACAAATAAGATCACCCGATAGAAATGTGGTCGTCAACATGTTCCCTCCACCAACTGCAAACCAGTCGTGGAGGAAAGTTTTGAGCTTGGGAAATCTCCTCAATGGCCACGAACCGATCTTGAGGGAGATAATCTTTTCGAAACGCGATCGCGTAGAGGGAAGCTACTATGCCGCAGGTACACCCAAGGTTTATCAACAAGAAGTTGAGACATACAGAATGTACGTATGTGCAACCTCAAATGATCTTGGGGTAGCTCTTGCTGTTGCCTCTTGTGACTAAAATTGGCTGTACATTATAATTATTTTTATACGCAATCATCGATCCCCGATTCTTTACTGATTATTTATGCATCAAGTTTGTTATCTAATGAAAACAATTTGAGAAGCGTTAGAAATTCTTGAACTGGAATCGACTTTATGTATATATCATATTTGAAATCATCTAAATTCCAATTTCTAAAAATAATTTGGTGACTGAAGTCCCTCAAAATTTTGTGGACCCACATATTGAAATTAAAATTGGATATAGCGTAAGATATTACTTTATGCTAACATCTCATCATGAATTGAAGTAATAGATCCAAATAATGTTTAAAATTGGAAATACTATGGTCATTATTAAATATATTAGGTGTGACAAAGATAATTTGCCTACGAATACCTAGAACAACCCAAGGGCCAAGGTCAACACAGCCAGCCACGTACTGAACACATCTGATGCTTTGATTCGATTTTTTTTTTTCTTTTTTCAATTTGGTAGTTTTATTTATTATATTATTGAATAGAAGATGTAGTCGTTAAAATTTCTTTTTATTTTTTTTCATTTATATCTCCTATGTACTTCCTCCGTCCCAATTATATTGTCCACGTTTTCTTTTTTGTTTATCCCAAATATATAGTCATATACCATATTTAGTAATATTTTTTTACACTTCTTTACTAATATACCCCTATTAACTACACATTGAAAATTGTGCAATCATTTTTTAATACATTGAATAGAGATAAAATAGGAATTTTATATAAAATTTGCTTTTCCAACACATTTTTTTTAATATGTGTGAAAATCCAAAGAGAACAATATATATGTGACGGATGGAGTATAATTCAATTATCTAATTTCAATACAGAATATAATATTATTTAGATTAGAAGTTATGAGAAACAATCTTTCTTCATAGAACTTTTGTTTTGATTCTAATTTTTCAAAACTTTCATGTTATATTTTTTAAAAGCCATATATATATAGAGAGAAATTTTCAACTGTTTAACCAATGCTGCTCAACTCGTCCCGACAACTAAAACCAGATATCGTGTTTTAGTGATACAAAAAATTAAAAAAAACAACTAAAACTCGATACCGGATTTTAGTGATCGAGGACGAAGTGGGCAGGAATGGTTGAGCAGCTGAGATTTACTATATATATATTTACTTATATCTATATCACAATATAAGTAATTTATTTGATTTCTTTATTGAAAGCAATATCAAACTCGAATGATTGATTATTATATAATGTATATGTTTATCTTTTTTTTTTGACTTACTTATTTTGGATAAAAAAATTACTTAAATTTATCTAAATAAATTAAGAAAATTAACCGCAATAAACAGTAATACACAAAAGCCATCGAGTTGACCAATCTCATAAACCTATTCAATATAATAATGTTTTAATTGAATATAAATATTGTATCTATTACGTTTTAATAAATAAATAAAAAGGAAAAAAGGTATAGGAAAAAGAGATGCAAAATTCCTCGTATTGCTCTCGTCGTTGTTCTGTACGTGAAATTAGCATTTCCAACTGCGAGCAGAAGAAATAACAAGGAATTGAAGAAGGGCGAAGCGCATTAGATGATATATGGCATTATCCAGGCTTAGAAATCCGGCGATCTGCCGAGCTCCTTCTATCTTCAGGGCTCGTTTTATCTCCGTTTCCTCCACCCATCCATCGCTCAATCGGTAACTTCTCCGTCTATGTATATTTGGATCAATTTAGTGCACTTGTTTCGACGGTCTTGTGAAGTTTGATCTGATTCAGAATTGAACTACTTGTTTATATATTGAATGTTCAAGTCCTGGTGGCCGGATGAATGGTAAAAAAAAAAAAAAAAAAAAATCAACGAGATGCTGGTGTACTTAGAGAAGTATGTATGAAACAGGGTGACCTTGTGGTGGGCTATGTCAGTCTCTATCTAAAGAAAAAACGATTAAATTTTGTGTAGTATTGCCAGGAATGCAAGTTTCGAACCTAGTACGCATTAAATTGCCCACCGATCACATTCATGGTCCGGTACCTCTTTTCGAAGACACCACTGGCCACCTAGCTTGGTCTTGGTATTGATATTATCTACTTTTTAAACAGACATTTTCTATGATGGCGAACACTAGAGATCTGTTTTTTGTGGAACCAACAACGTGAAGAAACTCTTGTTTTTTCGGTTTTGTACTAAAATACCACAATATTTGTGGATATTGGAGAAATATTAATCTGAATCTTAAGTTGTGCTTCCTTTCATTGAGAAATTGGATCTCTCGAAGTCGAAGGAGAAATTAGTTGGTGTCTTTTATTCTACTAAACTCCCAGCAAGCTCAGAAAATTTTGATGCGTCCAGGACAAGGGGTCTTGTTCCTGTTCACAAATCCTTTGTGGGTCATGGGGCCTCAGGCTGTCTTTGTCCTCCATTCTGACAAGTTACTCTACGAAAATGGAATCGCCAAACATCAAGTTCATCCCGCAAGTTTCACTCCTTTTTACAGTTCCTTGTTTATGAGAAAATGCTACTGTGAGCTATCCCATTGCATTAAATCTTTGGACTTTGCGATATAAATTCACTCTTATGTAATTACTCGCAAACACTAAAATGCTTGTGATTTCGTGTGGTTGCTGTTGTAATGACACAGACCTGAATCTCACTATGTTTGAAAAATTTCTATTGCTTCTCTCTTTTATTCTTTTGCTTGGGCCTGATTTCATTTCATCTTGTGTTGTTTGATAAAAGCTAATTAATGAACTGAAAAATTAATCGATGATTAAGGGTATTACATATTAGAAATTATTTTGGATTACAAGTAGTATACTCACAGAGACTGGGCATTTCACGAACTCTCAACACTTACCAGGAGTTCCCGCTTCCATGACTATGGTTTGTCATACATGGTTAGTTACACTATTTGGACCATCTAATTCTATGTCCATTCTTTGTAGATTAATAATTTATGAGATGTAAAAGGAAAATCCATTTTTAGTATTTGCCTATTTGTGAAACCTGGTGAACGACTAGATTACTTTGCAAGGGTCCTTCGATATGCGATTTCTCTTCTCACTTAAAGTCGTGTGATGTAATTTCCAATGTCTATGTTCTAGTTATTTCGTGATTTTATTTTTCATGGATCGATCAATTTGATCTTTTTAAATCTTATCTCATTTGAAACTACTTATGATGCAGTTGTAGGGGGTTAAATCAACGTATTGATGCCGAGACCACTTACTCGAGGTTTGCATCTACATACCTCTCATATTTATTTATTTTGGTTTCAGTTGTTATCAATGCTATAACCCAATCTATGACCTGTAAATTTTATTTATTAGTATTTTCCCCTTTGTTAAATGGGTAATCTGATACCTGGAGTTTAATTTTTGAAAAAACAGCTGAGTTGTTAAGATTTTGCAACTTGATTCTTATGTTCCATTGGCATATTAACCATATAACAAAATGTGATAAATTGATTATCTGGTGTGATAATCTATGACATCTAAATGGTTATCCCATGGTTAGTTCACTCTTTTTGTATGCCTATCATGGCACATCTTCAGCCAATCAGCACTTTGTTTTCGACTTAATCCAAATGGACGTTTGAGGTCTATCTCAGAGAGGCTTACTAGCACCATAAGCTACAATAATGAAAAGTTCTGTATCAAAACAGTTGGGTTACTAACACCTCCATTTTGCCCCTAACTTCCATCCATTACCCCATCTACCTTAAATAGTAAAATCGATTGGGGAATACACTGTGATCGAACAGTTTTCTTGGGTAGTATTGATCAATAATTGAACAATGGCATATATATCTGTTGCATACATGTTGCTTCTATTCACTCATGATGAAACTCAACAGGCCACCTTTTTCACTGGGCAACGGGGTTCATGATATGTCTTCTGACCTTAAGGTTCGTTCTAAAACTAGTACTTACATACATGTTGCACCTGCATGTTCTTTTCTTATAATATGGGGATTTTACAGCTACAAGTTGGTGTCAGATATTATTCATCGTCAGGTACTTTTCTATCCAGCATCAAACCTCGCCATATCTTTTTCTTTTTGAAATTTTTTAAGTGAGAAATGGCTTGTTTGCATTTTGATTTGCTCATTTTTGTGATAGACTGTGTGTTCTACTTATCGTTTTCTATTACATCATAATTTCATGTCAAAAATATACTGTCCATATTTTGTACATGTTCTTTGTATATTTATGTTCTTGAACTTTTTTAACTTATTACTTATAGTTTTTCAACAACTGGAACACTTGGGATTGGCGCAAAAATTGATATTTGAACTTGAAAGGGGAAAGATGTCCGTACTTCCTTTTCTTCTCATGCTTCTTTGTGCATGCCAAGTGTCTCGTTTTTTTTTTTTGACGGTCCAAGTGTCTCGTTTAAAGTTTCTTGGCTGTGGGCATGCGGACTTGCTTTATATTAAAAATATCCTTTTAAATGGTATTTTTGTGGTGCAAATACATTTGGTACGTCTTGTCCTTTGATTGTTGACCAGAGTTTCAACTGTGTGTTGAAAGGCACATATAATATTACGCCTTATGAATCTTGGCATTTCATCACGTGTTTGAGATGGTCAACTGAGGAGTGGTTGGACTTTCTCTTATAGCTGCTCCCTTGTGACGTGAAACTGGAAAAAAAAGGAGATTAGGTAGCATCATGGAGATGAAGTAGCAGAAAATTTATTTGAAGCTCATCAAAGTCATTTCAGGGCGTATTTCTACATTTAGTTAGTTGTACAGTACTTTGGGACTTGGGAGCCATCAACCTGTAAAGCACGTAGAGGAAAAATGTTGGACTTGCTTGAGTTTTGTTACTACTTGATATGAAATTTTTTTTGCGAGCAGTTTGGTAAGAAGTTTTGTTATTATTGCAGAGGTTCCTGATCATATTGTGCTTCAGATGCCAGCTTTGTCGCCTACAATGGTGAATTAACGCCGAGGCAGCTAAAATTTAATTTCTGACTTTTCACATAAAAATATTTGGTATTTTTAGATCTCACATGCATATCCATGTTATTTCAGAGCCAAGGTAACATCGCAAAGTGGAGGAAGAAAGAGGGAGATAAGGTCAGTTTTATTAAGAAACTCTATTAGGAGGGACGGTTTGTTTATCTGAACTTATAATGTCGCACATATATAATAAGAATGCTTTGATGGAATGAAGGCTTTTCTGTGGATGACATTCAAGTAAATATAAATGTCAATAACTTTGTTATGTGATCCTACAGGTAGAAGTGGGTGATGTGATTTGTGAAATAGAAACAGACAAAGCTACCGTGGAGTTTGAAAGTCTTGAAGAAGGGTAAATTAAATAATTTACTTTATTTTCCCCTTATGATAGGATGTTAGTTCAATTGACGACATGCTTTTGATATTAGATTAATTGATCTCAAGTATGTTCTCTTGAAAATTCTCTTGTTCTAGCAACACGTATCAGGATTTTATGGATGACTAAGCATGATTTATTTATATTTTGCTGTTATATGCGTACACTGTGATACCTTTCTCATGCAAACTAAGCTGTTGATTCTATTTTGCTGTTTGCAAGTATTCTTATTATGGAAGTCATGTATGATAGAACATTTAGCTGCTTTGTGGATATCATGGTTCTCATGCGGTGCCATGTTGGAAAATGACTTACAGGTTTCTAGCTAAGATACTGGTTCCTGAGGGCACAAAAGATGTTCCAGTGGGACAACCTATAGCAATTACGGTAAGTTTTTGACCTATTCTGTGCAGAATAGAATCGAAGATTTTCATTCTCCTGTCATTTTTCATAGTAATTTTCTGTTAAAGACTATGTAGCATGGACACAGCAAATTTTTTTTTTTTTTGGAAGTGTCGGACACGGACACGGCACGCAAATGCGGACACGCAAAAACCGTGTCGTTGATTTTTTAAAAGTTTGACCGGTCGGACACTCGGACACGTTTGGGCTGAATTGCAAAAAATTAAAAGTTTCAAGGGTTAAATTGAAAAAAAATAAATTTCTGAGAACTAATTAATAAACAAATTAAATGAATTGGGCCTAAAAAAGCCCTGCATCAGTCATTCTTTCTTCAGTCTTTCTCGTTCCCGTTTCTTTCCTGATCTCGTTCTCTCATCATCGATGAAATATGGTTTTCTATTCTAGGATTTAAAATTTTAATACTAAATTTATAAATATATATATATATATATAACATTTTTATAGTTTTTAATAATCACCGTATCCTAGCCGTATCGTTTTTTATATTTTAAAAATTTTCCGTGTCGCCGTATCAGTGTCGTATCCGATACGATACGATACCCGTACTCGTATCCATGCAACATAGGTTAAAGACAGTATATTATTGTTGAGCTTACCTCGTCTAAGAAGTTTATCAGTGTGGATCCTTTCTCTCCAATTGACGCCAGCAAAAGTTCATTTTTGAAGTTTTGTTGTCAATCTTCTGGTGATGAAGATTCTTAGTGGTCAAATAGTCTTCCTAGACTATTTCCTTAAGATATAACTACACTTATATTCCCTACTTTCCTTGATCATTTTGATTTCTTACCAATGTCATCGGCATCATCTAGTGTGATGAATTTGAGTTGGATGACTAGGTTGAGGTTCCAGATGCTATAGCAAATATTCCTGCAACTGTTGGTGGGTCAAAAATTCAAGATGAAACATCTAGTGAACAAAATTTGACGCCTGGAGACAACACACAGGAATCGAGCTCTGTTAGCATCAACCCTTCTGAACTTCCTCCTCACATTGTGCTTGAAATGCCAGCATTGTCACCAACCATGGTAGGAAGTCAAATGTCTATATATTGTATCGGTTTGCTCTTTTCATCATTGCTGAAGAGTTTTTGGTTGCTTTACAGAACCAGGGCAATATTGCGAAATGGAGGAAAAAAGAAGGTGATAAGGTCAGGTTGCATTTTTATGGCGACGTATTAATTTCTCTTTGGGAAACCGTTTTACAATATATAATATTTACATGCATCTGTTTTTCGGTTGCTTTTATACTTTTGCTCATTGCAGATTGAGGTTGGTGATGTTATTTGTGAAATAGAAACAGACAAAGCAACCCTCGAATTTGAAAGTCTTGAAGAAGGGTAATGAAAATGTTGACTTGAATACAATCAAGTTAATCAATGATTTCATTTTCAGTTGACTGTGTTGGATGCAGGTTCCTGGCCAAAATATTGGTTGCAGAAGGATCAAAAGATGTTGCTGTGGGCCAGCCTATTGCAGTAACTGTAAGTTCTATATTAATGAACTCGGACCAATCTCTCTTTTTTCCCTCAACATAAGCCATGTAATATGTTTCTTAGTGTGTCGTTAGCGAATTATTTTAGTTCTCATAAGAATTGCTTAATTGTGTAGGTTGAGGATCCAAATGATATTGAAGCTGTAAAGACATCTGTTACTAGTGGTTCTGGTGGCAAAGATGAAAAACCTGTTCAAAAAAGTACTCCAAAGGACGTCAAAACGAGGAAAACAAGTTTTAAAAGGATTAGTCCTGCTGCAAAGATACTAATTGCAGAGCATGGGCTCGATACATCATCAATAACAGCATCTGGTCCTCGTGGTACTTTGTTGAAGGGTGACGTTTTGGCTGCAATGAAATCTGGCAAAGGATCTACCAAAATTTCTGAATCCCAGAAAAGTTCTCCATCACCTACAACTCAACCTCAAACTTCTTCCTCCTCGTCAGTTGGATCAAAATCCATCGGACAGCAGGCAGATGCTTATGAAGATTTTCCAAATAGTCAAATTCGCAAGGTACTTATGATATTATGTGTCTCACGTTGGTGATTTTTGGTTCTGTGCAGGATCTAGTAAATGTGATAAACATCCAAGTTCTTGTTGCACATTATGTCATAAACTTTGATGTTGTAAATAAATGAATTTATGTGATAACCTCTTCATAACTTAATATGAAAGCTTTTCTTTACAGGATTTTTTTTCTTCTAATTCTCATCGTTTTCTCAGATTGCAAACATAAATACTACTAATTTTATTTGTAACATTCTTTTGCTGATATCACAAAAACATGTTCTCTTCTGTCACGCAGGTGATAGCAACACGTTTATTGGAATCTAAACAATCCACGCCCCATTTATATTTATCAACAGGTTTCGAACTTCCAAGATATATGTGCATTCATCTTTATTTATTACAGTACAGTTGTGATGCTTACCTTTGATTGTTGCTTTAGATGTTATTCTGGATCCTCTTCTCTCCTTCAGAAAGGAGCTTAAAGGTAGATACTTCTATCTCTTTTAGTCCTCTACCTCGTGAAAGACACCATTGGAGTTTGAGTTATCTGATTTACAATGTGCTGCAGCAAAATATGATGTTAAAGTTTCAGTGAACGATATTGTGATCAAAGCGGTTGCAGTTGCATTGAAAAATGTTCCGGAAGCAAATGGTATGATTTTTCATGTTTATAAACTGGTTCAAGTTTTATCTGTTGTCTCGAAGATAATTGGTCAACTGAAGCAAGCTTTGGCTACCTATAGCCGTAATGAAGCATTGCTACTAGCCTTTAGCAATTTAAAAATAAAAATGAATACTTTCTCTAGGCTTGTGCTAAAAATAATTTGATTACAAAACCTTTTACCATTTCAAATCTATTAAAACAGTGCACAATTGGGGTAATTCTGATTTCATTTGTATGTCCCAAATTGTCTAGTAGCCGGGGGGGGGGGGGGGGGGGGGGTTGAGTAATATACCGAGCACACTGTCTTTTGAAATCCTATTACGGGTGAGTACCAGTTCTATAGATATGAAACCCGATGTCAAGGAAGCAACAAACTGAGTTATGAAATTGTGATTATGTTCAGTCGCTAGCTGGCCAATGCCAGCTCTGTAGCGCAACCCCTTCTGGCCTTCTTGGAATTTGCATTGACCTATTCGGTTATACTAGCTGCGAATATTACAGGTTCAAATTTGACGTTAGTTTTCATTTGCTTAAGTTTAAATTGCTCACTTATCGATTGAAAAAGATTAAACCAAGAATTTTTTCACGAGCTCAGATCCGAATCATCTCCCATTCACCTATAAAACTTCTCCCATCATTCTCATACCCTTACCTCATTGGATTAGAGTAGATACACAACAAAATAGAGTACCTGATGGTCACATAATTTTAAATTGTGAGCTCATATGACTGATGATTGAACAAACAAAATACATGTTGCACTCTCTTTTTTAATGTCTGCCAGCTGCCTCTCTCATCATAGGTCAATGCATTCAATTGTTCTGTCGATTGTTGTCATTTACTGACACAAATCCTCTAATAGTCATCTTTAAAAAAACTGGTCTAGTTTAGTCTTAATTTGAGTTAGTTTGGATGTAATAATATTATACTAGGATCAAATATCAATTATGAATCAATTTGTTTGGATAATTCTATTGACATAACCATACAAGTTTGAGTAATTGAGTAAGGGTATGGATGTGAATAAACTTTACCTATTTTGTTTCTTTGTGTGCAAGGATAAAAGTTATCATTAAAAATTGAGTATGTTCTTTGTAGTTCTACTTTTAGTTCACCTTCAGATTATGTGCTCAACATGCAGCTTACTGGGATGCTGGGAAAGGCGAAATAATTTTACGTGATTCAGTTGATATTTCTATTGCAGTAGCTACAGAGAAGGTAATCTGTTCAACATCATTCTCTTTTTTTTCTCTATTATGGAAACCTTGGTCTCATTATATTTTCACGAATTCCAGGGCTTGATGACTCCAATCGTTAGGAATGCTGATCAAAAGTCTATATCATCCATTTCCTCAGAGGTATCCAATTTCATATGTCACTTGTTTCATATATATATATATATATATATATATATATATATATTTTGGATAAGAGTCACTTGTTTCAATTTCAAATGTCAGTGAAAGGATGACTTGCTGCAATTGGTCTAGATGGCATTATTTTGCTTTCTGATGGATAAGATTACATTGAATCAGACGGATACTGTCAATATGTGTTGTTTGTGATGCCGTACTACGAAGTTCAGTTGTTTGATATCGTTCAGTTGCTTTATTTGATTCAAGTCAATTCTCTCAGCATTTTGCTTTGTGTTAAACTGATTGGTCATTTCTTATAAATGGTTACCCCAAGATTTAGGTAATAATTTTGCTACTGCTTGCTCTTCCTACTTTTGTTCTACGAGATTCATTCATATAGTTTCTCCTCTTATGAATATGCATTATTACAACTTGCTGATGAAGTGGGGAGCTGGAGTTGAGGATTCATTGATTTTGTTTTTTTAACTTTCATGGCTTTCACATGATTAAATTTATAATATTCCAAAATTCTATGTCTTTAGGAATTAAATGACTTGTCATTCCATTAAATACTTTAATTTGTGATTTTATTGTTTTCTATACTACGTAACTTTTTTCTCTATTTTTAATTGTGTCTAAAGGTCAAAGAACTTGCTGAAAAAGCAAGAACAGGAAAGCTTAAGCCCAATGAGTTTCAAGGTGGCACTTTCAGGTGGCTTCATCTTATCCTTGTTCATATAACCATTTTTTGTTTCTTTCTTGATGTTGTTTTCCCTTCTTCATGCAGCATCTCAAATTTGGGGATGTTTCCTGTAGATAACTTTTGCGCGATCATAAACCCTCCACAGGTTCACTCTCTCCTCTCTCTCTCTCACATACTGACATACACATACATCCCTCTGCACACTCTGATGTCCTGGCAATCACAAAAGAGAAACTTGCCTGAACTATAAGCCCAAATAAGAATGACGTCAATCAGATTGTAAATTTGGGACTAAAAGTTTATATACCTCTTCCGTTAGCTCTTGGAATTATCAAATAATTTTGTGCAAGTGCTGGTGTAACCTGACTAATTTCCTTCTTGAAGGCTGGCATTCTTGCTGTCGGTAGGGGCAATCAAGTTGTTGAACCAGTTATTGGAGATGATGGTAATCTGTCTGTGTGTTAATGTCTAACATGTGCTATTTTAACTTACCACCACTGGCTAGCTTTCAACTTCGGTTTACTTCGCTTTCAGGGACTGAGAAGCCTGCTGTTGTGACAAAAATGAATCTGACATTGTCTGCTGACCATCGTGTTTTTGATGGAAAAGTTGGAGGTGCTTTAAATAGAGCCGATTAAACTCCATTTTATTTTGTGATATGCCTTGATTGTGTTTCTCTACTTCAAATTTTTAAATATCAGCTAGATCTCTCCTGTGCGCCTTGCTCCGCTCACCTATTCTCATTCTTCCTTAGGGAACCCCCCTCCCTCCCCCACGTTCTTCAAATCTCTTTCCCAACCATACATATTAGAAAGATTCAAAAAGTTAGCACTCAGATGAATTATGAATATTTTGGTGCATTTAAGTAGCTTTGAAATAGATTGCAATGCCTTCCACTCTTCGAGAAAATGCCTAAACACACTAAACTAATCGCGTGTAATCATTCGTCGAAGAACATTTGGACTAAGGCCTTTTTTTCTGCTTGTTCTCTGCTTTTCTGGAATCATTATTCTTTCATTTAGTGGCGGCTCAGGTACTGGCCAAAAAGTGTAACTTCAATGAAGTCTGTCATTTATAATTCTCTTCCAGTGTGGGTTTCTATTTTGTTTGTTCTGGATTCCAAGGGAAATGGCTTATTGCAAATAATCTGTTATTACAGGCACCTTCCTGACAGAACTACGGTCGAATTTCAGCGATATTAGAAGACTTCTTTTGTGATGGCGTCCACGTTATCTCCACACAACGGATCTCCATACAACTGAACATTTTTAACGAAGTTCAAGATCATTTCCTAGTGCCTGACATTGTTGTTATTGTTGTGCCATTTTTCTTTACCAGAGATTTGATTTTCATTCAGAAGGTCCCATTTTTTGGAGACTTGCTGCACTAGAAGAGTAATAAAGTGAGATTTGATCCCGAGTTTGGTTTGTTCAACGAAGCCCAAACTCAATGTATCGGCTGTCAAGAAATAATAATGATCACGGAAAGATACTTGCAGAAACAACATTTCTCTCTTATTGCAGAGATTGTGGATAAATCTATGTATTTCTAATTTAGTTTTCTTAAATTTAGCAAGCTGTAAAATTTTATCAAGTAAAGGGCATATTTACAAGAAAATATCGTTTATTGAAACGCGAAGTAATAAATTAATAATTATGACTTAGGAGATAACAAAAAATTTTGTAAAGCCAAAATTCAATTCATATATACGTATCTTGTGGCTGTGAGGGACATGCGTGAGATGGATTTATCTGTGATTTATATGCAAAGTAAACATTAATATTTTTTACATAATTATCTTATTTATACACAGGTAAAAATTAATATTTCGTAATATTTCTTTTACATAAAAATTAGTTTTTTTGGTTCAGTAGGAAATCCAAAATTACCATCACAGTGAGACAGGCTGTGTGATAGATAATTTTGTTGAAATACGTCTTAAATTCCTTGTAAGAAGGAAAATGGTCGTAGAAATATATGATTCAAACAATTAGAGCGAATTATACGGGTCAATTTATTTATATTTATAATAATTAATAAATAAAAAAAAAATTTAATATAAAATATATATATATATATATAACCGGAGCCAACCAGAGTGTCACAAACTATTTGTATTCCTGCAATTTATTTTTACTTTCCATTGCAAAAGCCGCTTTGATAGTGTTGGCCTGTTGGGGTTTTGGGAGGTTTTAAGGATACTGATGATGAATTCCCATCACACCCATCGTCCCACCGAATCAACTCACCACCGTCTTATCGAGTTCGCTAAAATCGCTCTGATAAACATTTTCGTCTCCCCTTACGCAACTGTATGCTTCTTTCTAATTATGGATTTCATTGTTTTCTTGATTTTTTAAGTGTTTACGTTCCTTTTCATTTGGCCAATATGGTTAGGTGTGTGATTTGTTTTGTGGGCAAGTGCCCGACGAGGAGAAGTGGGATGATGCTCAAATTGGTCACTACATTGGCATTGGTAACTTTGAGATTCATCATTTTGTTTTGAATGACCTGTTCGTATAAATGATTGACCTTTTTGTTAAATTTTGCGTGGATGTGCTTGGTGGTGATGATTCCTGTGTGAGACGTGGGATTTTTTTGTGCAGATGTGGTGACAACTGGAGTGAGTGAAGTGAGGGAAGCATGGGAGAGTCGACGCAAGACTTACACCTTTGAGTTTCTGGAGCTTGATCCTTGTGTAGTGAGATTCTTGAACACGTCTCTGTATTATTTTTGTTTTCACTCATTGATTCTTATTGAATGCATCTGTCCAGAAATGCTTACTGCACAATTGTGCATGTGATATTACTCGGATTTTAGTATTCCACTTGGGAATTACTTCATGTTTAATTCTAGTTTGCGATGATCAGAAGGACTAAGCAGACATAAAATAAAAGTAGTGGTATTCTTTTATTGGGTAACAGTTATTTTTCGATTTGTTCTGTTGTAAAAGAAAGAATAGATGAACAGTTTACCCTCTTACAAGGATCTTGTTAGTAGGGGACAGAACCTCAAGTAAATCCTTTCAAAGCGTTAGCATTATGGCAATATGTGCTGTTTTGTTAGAACGACTATTTTTTCCCTATTTTTTAAAAAGGAATCAGTTGGCAAGTTAAAATTTACTTAAACCATTATTTGTTTTCATCTATTTCCTTTCTCCATCTATATAGTGTGCAAATACTGTTCGATTTGCTTTTAGATTACTCGGCTTTTTTCATCCTTTTCAATTCTTATTGCCACCGAGATAGAACAACCTGACTGTTTTCCGACCTGTGCTAGTTGCCACTTGCCAGCATATCATTGTTTCATTGCTTCTTTATCTTTTGTAGATTATGTGCCAGTTATTTTTCGTTGATTTTGCTCCCATGTTTATACAGGGAGATGTAGAGTTGCACTGGAAGGACAAGGAAAAGCAGGCTGATATTGTTTTCTGTATGCAGCATTTACCGGTAGGACTTTGCATCTCTGCTCAATAATGTTTCTCAATGTCTCTATATATATCCTTAAAGAAATCTGAAAATATAAACTTCGTACCTGAACGGTGGCAGTTATGCTTTGAAACAGAGGAGAAAGTGAGAAGATTGTTGCACAATGTCTCATCTTTGTTGAGACCAGGAGGTTATTTCCTTGGTTTAACTCCTGATTCATCTACTATATGGTATGAACAAAACTTTTGAAATTTATTATTTTGTTTCATATGCATTTTTTTAGCTGTCAATCCTGATGTTGGGCTTTCTCAAATTTTCCCAGCATGATAGTAGGAAGTAGTTCTCTCGTCTATCTAGCACTAACCACCCCCCCCCCCCCCCACCCCCAAACAGTTTCATAAATCCATTTCTTTCTGTACTTCATCAAGGAATGGCGAGGAGGAAAAATGGCGTGTGAAATCAGCATCTTCATGGAAATTGTTTTTGGGAATTGATCTACTCAATATATTCGTCCTTGTTCATCAAGAAGGGTCTGAATATTCTAACTTTTGCAGTGTTCTGCACTAACATGTCCACACATTTTGCAGGGCTAAATACCAGAAAAATGTTGAAGCATACCACAATAGGAGTGGTGGTATGAAGCCCAACATTGTTCCCAACTGCATTCGATCTGAGAGCTATATGATCACTTTTGAAGTTGAGGAAGAGAAGTATATCTCCAACATATGATCTTCTCATGTTTTCCTTTTCTTTTCGAATCTTTTTATGACATTTTATTGTCTCTAATGTATGTTCAGCTGATTTCCAGATTCCCATTTTTTGGTAAGAAATACCAGTTGAAATTTGCAAATGATGTCTCCATGGAAACTCATTGTTTAGTTCATTTCCCAAGCTTGATCAGGTTAATTTTTCTGTTAAGATTTTAAAGCATCTCCCTCTTATGAATGTTGACTTTGTTGATGTTCATTTTTGTGTAAATACCTCTTTGAATCCATCAATTTGTCGGCTTAAAGCTTCTTGACTGAGGGGTATGTAACTTGTGGTATTTACTTGCCTCTGAGCATTCATTATTGTATGATAAGATTCTAGAGAAATTTCTATTCATGAGCCAAATATTCACGTCAAACGTGTTTTAGACCAGCGTTTTTGTGCACTCTTGGTATGAACCTTACACTTGGTATGTCTTTTCTAAGATTTTTAACAAAACCTTGTAAAAGGTGTCTAACAACCTTCTTCAACAATCATCTTAAAAAAAAGAAAAGAAAGAAAGAAAGAAACACAGCATCACTCACTAAGCTCAAAAGTGTTTTCCTGCGTTCTCGCAGATTCTCGTATTGCTCTCTTGAATCTAGGACTATATCAATAGACTGATATCTTCTTTTGAAGTGGGGTGTTGGGTAAGGAAGCACTTTTGAAATGTCGAAGAAGGGAAAGGAAGTTGGAATTCTCATGTATAGGCCCATGCCCTGTGTCCAATGGGTTAGGACCCAATTAATGGGTGTGAACACTTGTTTATTAGAGCAATTGTCCATGCACTTGTTCCATGGATCCATTATGCACTTGTTTGTACTTGATTTGTTGTGCAAAATTGGTTGCAATCTTCTCTGGTAAATATTTGCTTAGTTACTTCAGTTCTTAATGTGTCGCACTGAAGTGATGTAGATGGCTGCAAACTGACATATAATCAATAATCATGGCCTGAAATTTCTTACCTGCCAGTTCCTCTATTATATTTCTTGTTTCATTGTTGATAATTCTGACGACAGGTTGGCTAGAGAGGCTGGTCTTGAGTATGTAGAAATACAAAACCTGACTGAATTTTACGACGACAACAGGTGAAATGTTTGTCTCAACTTTGTCATCTTTGTTTTGTTTCTCTATGCGCTTGTATGATTATGGGAGGTCACACAAAAGCGGGAAGTGCCTCACAATTTTGACAAATATGGATTGCGTTTATCCTGTGGAATCATTGATACGTTAATATAAGTTTGAATATCCAGTGCTTGTAAAACACATTTGTTTCCTGTAGCTCAGCAAATCTAGGATGTTCAACGAGGAAGGATGAAAAATATGCATGGATTTTTTTCTTGTATTTTTATCATCTTTACTTCTGGCATGATGTGTTCCAAGCAGATATTCTATCTTCGGTTTTGAAACTATTAGTTGAATTATCTCGGATGTATTGTTTTGGTTAGATACTGACGTCGCCAAAATTTGGCTTGTCAGAGCACAATTGGCAGGGTTGCTAATGGATTCTGGTCCAAACCTCACTGATCCAAGGGGAAGGCTTCTTCCAAGATCATATGACATTTTGGGTGATTGTATCGCTCCACTAGATTATTACCTCGGAAGTGAGCTTTCTATGTCTTATTGGAACTCATTTGTGAATCCTCTATTTACAGGCCTATATACCACATTCATCTTTCAAAAGCCTGATCCAGATATTGCCCCTCCTCTCATGACTCCGTTGTTGGAAGATGGAAACCACAACCCGGATGAGGCGAGTTTCTAACATTAAGAAATATAAATAAGAGTGGCTCTCTGCAGAAATTGCTTGTAGCACCTAGGATTATTAATCCATGCGCCTTCAGCTTCATTTTAGCAAATATTTGCTAAAAAGTGGGCTCCTCTAGTTGAGCCTGGGGCCGAAATCTTTTGATGCATACTATGGAGTATGGACGCCCAGAATTTTTTTTTCATGCTGACAATGGTTATTTTCAATGGCGTAGAGAGACTGGCAAGTGATTGGTTGGCGAGAGGAAGAAAAGATTGTGCAGACCGAATCAACTTCAGGACTGGGCAAGATTTCCGAGCAGAAAGGCATTCTCGGTCCTGGTCCAGCAGAGCTGCGCTTTCCGGAGGCGCTATGAAACTTTTAGGGGAAGAAAACAAGTTTTCATGTCGTTTTAACACATTGGGAATGTTCTCATACGCTTCTTGCATACTTACATTTGATGTACATTATCATGTATCTCACCAACGTCTTATATTTAGGGCCTCGATGATCGATTTTAGCGTGCTCTTTGCAATGCCCTTCTAATTGTCTCCTGCGTTCATGAATGACAACGGCCTCTGTTGCGGTTTTTCGTCAGCACGTAAAACTTCTTGTATTGGAAAGTTGAGAAAACGGTGTATTTTCTCTTCTTTTTTTTTTTTTTTGTTTCTAAAATTAATTTATATTTATTTTGCTGATCATGCATATTAATCATTTGATCTTCTTTGAATTGCAGTACAACAACATAGTGCCTGTGAACATATTTTCAATATAAAGTTTAGCAGTTTAAAATGAAATGATATTATAAACATTATCGACTTTAGTTTTTTCCTTTTCTTTATTTTTTTGGTCAAAATTCGGTTCAAATGCACTTGCTTCTGCGGGGGGCCACACACACACACACACACACACACAAAAAAAAAACGATAAAGCAAGTGAAACCTGTTCAATCAAACCTAAACCACAAGACATACATTAACGATGAGAATGGAGCCGTTGGATCCGATACACTCATTTCATGCTATGTTACATATTAGTTACACATATCTCGCACACAATTTATAATTATAAAAATTTATAATTTTTCAACCAATACATTTATTAAAAATGTTTAGGATCAATTTATACCCAAACAAAATGTTTCAAATTACACATCGGTTAAATCACCCCAAGCAACCACAATTATGGACAACAGTGAGCATAAATATCATCACTTAAAAAAGGTAATAAAATTCAGATTTTGGATTTTGTCCCAAGAAAAAAGGTTTATGGCAAAGTAAAAAATATTTCAAGCCAAACAGCAAGCAGCATGACATTCTTTTTAATTTGATGAGAAGCTCCTAAGATTGGAAAACCACACCTTTACCAGGATAAAATTTTCACGATTCAGATTGACAATTTACAATACTTCAAGTGCAAGTTACGGCTATCGATGACCGTTTAAAAACGGCATCATGTGGATTCTGAATCACAAACCTCAAACAAAAGTTGTAACCAGAAAAATGTTGTGATCCAACTACTGCGGGAACAAGGATATGCGCCCTCTTGGCATCCAAGAATCCGACGAGAAGGTTTCACCAAAGACTCAAGGAATCATTTCATGGACATCGACTTTTGGGGCGAATGGATTAGGAACCTTTGACACTAAGAATGATCCTTCAGCAAAACGATGAGCATATGAAAGTGATGCGGCTATGAATCCATGTATTCATCAACCTTTCTGGCACTAGCAAACTCAGATAGTGAATTTGCATTGATTTCTCGACCAAACCTCCATATATAGTTCAGTCCAATAAGAAGCTCGGTTATGGCTGTTTCTGTTTTCACTTGATTCGCAAGAAAAAGGGTTTGAACTAGAAGCACATTTGTTCTGGAAACTAAACTCTGGTGCTCAATGCTCCGCTCCGATTGCCATCTTATCATGTTATGAGCAAGTGGGGCTAGCCATTCGAGTGTTACTGACATTGCATTCGTCCACTCTCCCGCAAGAACCGTGTCATACACTGATGAAGTCAGGATATTGGCAAACGGCTTCAGTTTTGCCCTTAGGGATGATCTGATGCTAGAAGGTAGCATGTTGTATAAATCATCTCTTGCGTCATTGCCAATCAGATGAGGAGATGCCACTAATTTCTCGATAAATATGATAACATTTGCATAGTGAAGAGCTAACGCGGCAGCACCGAGAGTCTCGGGAGGAGGCGCATTCAACAGCTTGTTCTTGGGACCAACTGATTGGTTTCCTTGAATCGAGTTGCCATATGTATGCTCGGCTCTGTTGGAATCCTTAGTTCTGTTTAGAACTCCGGAATAGACATTCCCAGAAAAATCGTTTGTGGGAGTACAATTCTCACTGACCATGCCCCTCGTAAAAGGCATCGAGGTGGTTAGTTGATCAGATTGCTGATGTGGAATCTTCTCCCTTACGTTCTGAGATTTATCACGGAATTGCCACATTCGAATCGCCTTTCGCAAAGGGCCGGATTTCGTTGTTGACCTTGCAAGGGGACCCGAATAAAAGTTAGCACCATTATGTGAACCAGGAATCGGGCTTGACGAGTTCACAGAATTTTGAAGAGAACCTGAGTGGAAATTGTCAATATTGCTTGTTCTTGAAATTGGACCCGAAAAGGATATAATCTTGCCCACAGAGCCAGAAGAATACCTCGGAACCCAATTTTCAGATGGGTAAACTGATGATTGCGTGAATACAGTTGAGTGGCTCTTTCGGCTATTATTTGAATCTATAAGTCTAGAATCTTTAATCCCCAAGTCAGCCACGTCGTTAGCTCCAAACACATGCCCAATCCTACCATATATAGTAAATATAGATCTTGCTAGAAGAAGAACTGTGTAATCATAAGTTCGATTCCAAAGAGAATTCTCCTTAAGATGCCTCACCTCTTGTCGTTTCCACGCAACTTTTTTTTCATATTCGACCAAGATTATGCTATCTGCATTATCACTTCCCATCATTCTTCGCAAACATTGTTCAAAATCAGCAAGTGTCTCCATTTCCTGAAACAAATTATTATTCACGATAATAAACCGTTCCAATTTCTTGGCTTTCCTGTCCATCTTCTTCCATGAAAATTGCCAACCATAGGTATCAGTGGACAAGTTAATCAAATCACTAAAGGCTTGCTCAAAACTCTTTAACAAAGGATCACTACATTTCTTTGATACTCTTGCAACAGCTCTTGCAACATTCGCCAAGTTTTCGGTCATTTCTGCACATATCATCTTTCCGATATAATCATCGTTTTCCGAGACAAGCTTCTTGATACCTGTGGAATTTGCTATTTCCTCCCTCAACCTTGCGATTTGCTTCTCGGTCAATGATTGCCAGAGATGAAGCAGCTTAGACATCAAACTCGCCACTTCAAAAGCCAGAACCCCGATATGCAACTTTCCAGCTTGAAAGTCATGCTTTTTTGAAGGCTTCCATAAACTACGGAACCATGATTCAGCAACCATTTCCAGCGATGTCCCGAGTTCACAACAATTATGATCTCAAAATCAAACTTCACCACTAACTTTCTTGACTCTGAAGTAAAGAGAACCTGTACAAAAACAGAAGCTGCTTAAAACCAGTTCAAATCATGTGCTTGAAAAGACTAACAAGTAAAAAATGGCAGTTTATCCAAATGACTTTTATTTGCACATCAGATAACATCAAGGTGAAAGGAAAAAACTCAAGATCAACTGTTCACGATTTAAAAAAAAAAGTGCACCGAGAATTTGAAACCAACAAAAAAAATTGAAGGATAGGTAATTCCGTTACGATCTAACACTCATTTTCACGTATCCGAAGATATAGAATCAGAAAACGAAACAAAATAAGACTTTGTTAATCCGAAAATAATTTTCTCCTTCCCAAGATTCCAACTTTCTACTTCTGCTTTACTTTGGCCTTTTCATTTGGCACTCAGAAGATCTCTTGAAACCATGTGAATGATAAAGCAACTTTAAATTTGAAGAGATTATACGTTATAAATTGAACTAAGAACCACAAAAATCGATCGACCATTTATTTCACTTGGAATTCGATATCCCACCACCACAAAATAATTAGAAATTCTTTAAAAAAAATCACAAAATACAGGAAACATAAATAATCCCAGATCAAATCAGTACGAAGAATCAAACCGATACCAGATTTAATAAAAACACAAAAAAAAAAAGGATTCTTTCAAATATCAAGCAAAAAAAACGCTTCAAAACTTGCTTAAACTGCTGCCAACTTCAAAATCTTCTCAACAAACTATTTTCCTTTGCTTATTGAAAGCTCGACAAGAACTATCAACTATAAAACACTATAATATCCGTCGCAAAACCAAGACATCACAAGAACAAGAACAAGACACAGTAAAATCAAGCAGGAAACAAAAAACAAAGATCGGTAAAAACCCATATCAGAAACTCACAGATTATCTGCAACAGACAAAAAATGGACCGTATCTACCAGGGAACAACGGGAGGCGTATATTTTCTAGTGACGAGAGAGGGACAAGTCTTTTTTTTTTTTTTATAAAAGGGAAGAAGGGCAGAGGGTGAGCCACATGCACGAAATTAGCAGAAAAATTGGCGAGAGTTGAGAAACCGAGTGGAATTTATGGGAACATTTATTGCATTACAGGGCCAACACCACCCCTCGAGCTTTCTCTTCCTTCCGTAATTCCCCTTAAAACTCAATATTTCATGCCTTTTTTATACTTCTTTTCTTTCCATCTTTTTTCAAATTTTATTGGAGTATAAAATGATACGCTCTTGCATGTTCAATATCTAGTTTTTAAGTAGAATTCGTTGATACACCTTGATATGTTACCATTTTAATCTATCACCCAAAAAAAAAAACACACAATGTGACGCGTTCTCATTATTCAACTTTGTGATATGGATTTTCGATCCGACTCTACTAATGAAAAAATTATTATTTTTTACATTAGCATTATTATTTTACACTATTGATATGGACCAATCGACTTGTTTGACAACTATTGATTTGTGTACTATCTCGTAAGTGACGAATTCTTCATCTATAGAGATTAAAAAATGTTTAAAAATCTTTCAAATTACTTTTCGACGGTCTTATTTCTGCCGTTTTGGGAAAAACATGGTGTTGGTGTTTTATTTTGATAATTACTGTCAAATCGTTGAAAAATTAGTTCGATTTCAATTAATTCATGTGGGGAAAACATTGTTTGTCTTTTCAATATAGAAACTAACAAAAATTTATAAACTCGAGCAAAATGAGGAGGTAGAAAACCAACAAAATAGAAATTCTTGGGGGGTTTCTCTAAATAGAGAAAAATACAAGGGTTGATGTGAAATTACAATAGACATACATATGTCACAATCATTAGAGGCGACCACGCGGAGAAATGTATATTTACCTTTTTGACCCTACCATCAATTTGAATGACCGGTTCAAAGCTGCCCCACTAAAAGCTGCCCAAGCCGGTCCGCCCGGTCCTTTCACTCGTTGACTATTTACGATTTAGTTCAGATAATCTCTCGGAAATAATTTTGTCAACAAAAAAGTTGTTAATTGTTGAAAAACATGATATTGATTTCGAATCGACTTAGACATGTGTATCTTTTTTTTTTGTCTAATCGCATAGAGAATATGTTCCGAAAACAAATTACTTTTGCTTTCGGATGTAATGATCTAAAATTCGTGTATTTCAAAATGTCAATTTATCGTTAAGAGAAATAATATCATAAATTTGAAATCCACTCTTACACATTATCATAATTCATCTTAATTAAGATGAATTTCATGTCTACCCAATAATTATTTCATTTGAAATCGTTCAAATATATATAATTAATTTGTAAGTAAATGTAAGATATTGTTTCGTTATTAACAATAAATCTATAATCAAATCCATAAATTTCAAATCTATGTATCCAAACGCAACTTTAAATAAAATCCATTATTTATTACTATTATATTTCATGTAATGTAGTATGGGCATGTAGTATACATTTCGAAATAATTTTATATAAAATACGATAAATATTCCAAAAGGAAAAATATCAAAATTGATGTGCCGACCAATTGAATTGGCACCCAATTCCGATTGACCACCCATGGTTGCTCTAGTGGAATTGAATTTATATATATATATATATATATATATATATATATATATATATAGAGTTCTTTTATGGTGCCCAACTCATATGTCCAACTCCATGCCCACCATGTACAATATGTGAGTTGACCAACACAATTGATGAGTTGACTTATCACATATTGTACATGGTGGGCATGGAGTTGGGCATATAGAGTTGGGCACCATAAAAGAACTCTATATATATATATATATATATAAAAGTTTCTTTCAAGTGCCCACCTACCATGCCCATCACCATGTTCACCAATGATGTGGCACTATTTTATTGGATGTGATAAAAGATGTGATAAATTGTAAGTCCAATAAAATAGTGCCACATCATTGGTGAGCATGGTAGGTGGACACTTGAAAGAAACTCATATATATATATATATATATATATATATATATATAGTTATTTTATGGTGCCCAACACTATATGCCCACTTCATACCCACCATGTACAATAAATGAGTTGACCGGTACAATAGATGAGTTGACTTGTACATGGTGGACATGAAGTGGGCATATAATGTTGGACATCATAAAAAAACTCTCTCTCTCTCTCTTTATATATATATATATATATATATAATTTTGATACCCTGCACCGGCATCGCTTACGTGGCGATTCATGATTGATCAGCCGTTTTTTGTAAAAAAAAATAAAAAATTTTGTATGGTTGTGGGTGCGCCACGTTGGCAAGCGCCCACAAGTGTGCAGGGCAAGGATGTGCAGTGTATCATTTCTTTATATATATATAATAATAATAATAATAATAATAATTAATGATGGAGGATATGGGCCCACGTGTGGGATTAAAGATTGACTTTTGTTTCAAGTTGAATATTATTATTGATAAATAAATATGTGATTAGTTTATATTCAAATAATTGTGGATGTCTTTACTTTCTTTTACCGAAAGGATTATTGTAATTATAATCACATTTATAAATTCTTCAGTAATCTAGTTAGCAAGGATGAAGCAAACCAATAATATATATAATATAAATATAAACATGCAAAATAAATCAACAAAAAAGTTAACCTGATTGTTTTATCAAATTTAGTTGAGAATCATCATAATATGAAAACATAACCAATCAAGTATGAATAAGTCTCATATGAGATAGTCTCACGCATATTCATCATTCGTAAGATGGGTCGAATTGATTCATATATATGGAGAGAAATATAATATATTTGCATAAATGGTAATGAAATACCTCAATAAAGTGATCTCCTTGGATGAGCTGAAGAAGCTCCTCCAAATAAAAGGTGAACTGCTGCTGACCTGAAACCACTAACAAGAGTGTTAAGGGGGGCCGGAAGGTGTTCCGGCGTATTCCCTCCGACGCTCAAGTCAGATGCTAGGATAGCGAAAATATAGAGAGTGGTGTGTGTATACGAGTGAAAAATTAGGATCCAAATAATGAAAGTGAACCTGTTATTTATAGGAGAGAGCTCCGGATTTAGCGCCTACCTTCCTTATCAAGAATCCGCGAATCTCGGGATCATAATCCCAAATATTTAGGCTGAGATCTCGCCCGAATCTTGTCTGACAAAGGAAATAACAATACACTTAATTTGAGCTGAACTGTCATCATGAGGACGCTATACTGCTGCTCTCCCTGAGATCATATATGGAAAAGGGGTGAGTGAGTTATTGCTGAACCCCTGAACTCAACCTGAACACTGATCCTAACATCTTAGCTAGCTCATCAAGGTTGTCCAATCCCTCAAGGCTGAGATGAACTCCAGAGCTCCCAACCCAAGCTGGAGATGATGGTGGAGGAGTTTGGCTGAGCTCCTGAGCTCCCGAGCTGAGCTCCCGACCCGAGCTGGATGATGGTGGAGGAGCTTGGCTGAGCTCCTGAGCTCCCGAGCTGAGCTCCCGACCCGAGCTGGAATAAGGTGAAGGAGCTTGGCTGAGCTCCCGAGCTCCCGAGCTCCCGAGCTGAGCTCCCGACCCGAGCTGGAGGCAATGGTGATGGAGCTTGACTGAGCTCCCGAGCTGAGCTCCCGACCCGAGCTGGAGATGAGCTCTTGAACTAAGCTGGTCATTATGATGGAGGAGCTCGGCCGAGCTCCCGAGCTCCCAAACTCCCTACCCGAGCTGACCCCTGGACGATTCTGGCTAGCTAAGGATTGATCTTTACCTTAGGGTCGTCTATGAGCTGAGGTGATTTCCTCTTTCGGGTATCACAAGTCCCTCCCATAAAAGTCGAATTGAGGTCAAAGACTCGAAATTCGTTTTTATGCTGAGATGACCCTAAGTGGATGCTGAGCTGAGGTGCCTCACCAAGCCCAGCTGTCATTCTGGCAAGTACTATGTAACGGTAACTTTTTGAATTCTACTCGATCTGAGCCGTCCACCTATCCCAAGATCAACGACCTGGATTGATCCGAGCTTTCTATAAATAGGCCTCACTGTAAAAATTTCATTTTCACTTTCTCCGCCTCTTGTTTTTGTGAATTCTCTTTTGAATTCCTTTTTTCCGATCTCCTTTGCTTTCCTTCCTTTCCTAAAGTTTCCGAGCTCCCTAAGTAAGTGAACACTCCTTATGGCTACTTCTTCCTGAGCTCACTCTGGGAGCCCAGACGAAGTATTTGCTGAGGTGGATCGATTTGATTCCCTCACTCTTACTGCAGGAGAGCCTATAGGCCAGGACCCTACTTTCGCATCATCCCCTGCTCAGGATGATGACCTGGGCTACGACCCTGAAACCCCTGCGGTGCCGTGGTATGAGCAATATCCCTCCGAGCTAGATGCTTCGGATGAGGACAAGATAAGAGCTCTATCTCACGCCCCTAAAAATTACGAGTTTATCATTCCTGACCCAGAAGACCGAGCTGACCGTCCCCCACAAGGATATTACACTTTTTACTTGGACCAGCTAGAAGCTGGCCTCCGGTTCCCCCTCCCCCTCATTTTCCAACAACTTAGCCATTATTACGAGCTTCATTTAGGGAAGTTCACTCCTAACTCCTTCCGAACCCTGTGCAGCTTCATAGTTCTTTTTAGAACCTTAGGTTTTGAAGTAAACTGCTTTACTATCTGTAACTTTTTACTCCCCAAACGTTCTGAGGAGGGCCCTTTCTACCTTTCTTGCCGACCTAACTATAAATTCTTTAAGGGCTCTCCCAGTTCAAACAAAAATTGGAAAAATTCATTCTTTTTTGTCCATCCCTCTGAGGCTTGGGATATATGCTCCACTTGGAAGGAAGTCCTCCCTTTTTGCCTGTTCCTGCCCCAGGCTTTCGACAGGGGGAGTTATTCACAGGAGCTCAGAGGGTTATAGGGGGAAGGTGCTTTAATATTGCTGCCCTGATGGCAGAGGATTTGCTCTGCCATCATGGGCTTAGCTCGGCCGATGTTTCTGTTCCAGGAAACTTAGGTACGGCCCTCACCCTCTCTAGCTCCGTTGCTGTTTTTTTTTTTTTTTTTTTTTTGTTGACCTCCTTCTTGTCTGCCCAGAAAAAAGAGTGATGAATGCTGCAATGAAAAGGATGTTTGAGAAGAAGAAAACAACAGCTCAGCCCGGGAGCAAGGCTGAAGCTTCCTCGGGCAAATCCAAAATTGCTTCACCCCGAGCTGCCGCCGCCTCTGAGCCCTCCACTGCCCCTTCTAAAGGATCCAAGAGGCGTGCTACCTCCAGCCCCCACCCTGAGGTAGTAGAGCTGGATTCGGGTAAATCTACCATTCCCGAGGTAGCGCCCCTTCGACAGTTCAGGTCTGACAAACCCCAAACCCCCGTGATTCGATGTCGCTCCAATTTCTTCGATATGTATCATGACGAGCTTCGGATAGTGGGGGTAGGCCCCACCCCAACAGCAGGCTCAGTCCTTTGGGACATGCTCTCTCAAGCCGATGCTGATTTTGTGAAGAGTCTTACCTGGACTGACCTCCTACACCGTTCCAACACAGCTTCTGCCGAGGTAGCTTACTCTCTTGTCTCCTTTATGTTTAACCCCTTATTCCTATTCCATTCAGGAACATTTTTTATTTTATTACTTTCATGCTAGGCCGCCTCCCTTAACGCCGAGGTGTCTCTCCGAGCTTCCATTGCTCGGAAGCAACTTCTCAAGGAGACCCGAAGCTTCGAAGCTCATGTAGCCGATCTCAATCAGGCAGCTGAGGATGTGAAGCTGGTCTCCGAAAGAGAGATAGCCAATCTCCGAGCTCAAATGGAGGAAATGAGGGCGGGCTTTCAAGCTGATCGGCTGAAGCTACTGAATGACTTCAGGGTCTCTGAGGTGCAAAAGGAAGCTCTGCGGAGTAAACTCAAGGGCTCCCAGGATCAACTAGTTCAAGCCATGCAAGAGCTGGATGGGGCCCGAGCTGATCTGGCGAAGGGAGCTGAGGGCTTCAAAGAGGCATTCCTGAAGTCCGATGACTTCATGGATGAGGTAGCTACCCAAGCTTACAGCTACCTAGCTAAAGGGTTTGAAGGGTGTACCCAGCAGTTCAGGGCAGCGGGTTACCCTCCCGAAGGGACCCCTGTAGATTTCCTGGACCCTGAGGGGTTTGCCCTTTCCCTCACATCAGCAGAGGCAGTGAAGGAGGATGAGGGAGAGGCTGTGCAGGGTGAGGGTGAGGGAGAAAATGATCATTAATTTTTGTTTTTGCAAATGTAAACATTTTCTCATTTTTTTTTCTTTTTTTTTTATGCTATGCAAGCTTAGTTCGGTTATTATTCTCTTATGTTATCATGATTTGAGTTTCGATTACTGACATCCTAAAATGAGCTTAGCTCAATTTTAGGTGACCAAACTGATCTCCTGTAAGGGAGGTAAAATTAACACTTAAAAATAAACTAACACCCGAAGGGATTGAGTTGAGCTGAGCTGATCTGCTGAAGGGAGGCAAGATAAATACTTAAAAATTTACTAACTCCCAAAGGTGAGCTGAGCTGAGCTGCTGAAGGGAGGCAAGATAAATACTTAAAAATTTACCAACTCCCAAGGTGAGCTGGGCTAAGCTCCTAAAGGGAGGCAAGATAAATACTTAAAAATTTACCAACTCCCAAAGGTGAGCTGAGCTGAGCTGAGCTGAGCTCCTGAATGCCGAGCTGAGCTTCCGAATGGCTGAGCTGAGCTCCAGAGCCGAATTTCCAAATATTCTGGGGAGCCTTGCCGAGCTCTCGGGCTCCCGACCTGACCTGGATTATGTGACCCGAAAGCTTGAATGGACTCCCGAGCTCCTGACCTGACCTGGATTATGCGACCCGAAAGCTTGAATGGACTCCCGAGCTCCTGAACTGACCTGGATTATGTGACCCAAAATGTAGTGACCCTTACCCGGATCACCTACTAAACAGAACTTAGGCATGCAATTAACTTAATTTAACAGATATCAGAATAAAACTGCGGAAACCATAAACATTATACAATCTCAAGTAAAGGAATCTGTAATTTATTCAAATAATATACAACCAAATCGAATAGCTGTATCAACCTCAAAACAACAGAAATAAAACCTAGACGAAGCTCCAGCTGGTCAACCACTGACTAGCCCCTCCTGGATCCACCCTCCTCGTCCAATCGCAAACCTGCCCCATGGAATAGGGTGTCCAGAAACACAGAGTACGAGACGTGAGCATAAAACGATCAGTACGAGAGTATGAGTATACATGCATGCAAAGTGAACTCCCTATAAACTCGAGGTCAAGGATCAAATAACAGAGACAGACCGGGTCCTGGTATGTAGCACGCTGTGCCGTCGCTTCAGGAGGTGGCTCCCATACCATAATACCAGTGGATATGCCGGACCCAAATCGATGGAAGTCCAACCACTAACAGGATAGGGAAAAACCCTACTAACAGACATCTCGAAGAAGATAGCTCAGTATGCAAATGAATGCAGCATAAATCAATGACATATAAACCATGCAGTCATATAATACATGCATACTTAGTCAGGATATCTCGAACAGTACTTTCGTACCTCAAAACAGTGCAAGCTCTACCAACTCTAGGTCCACGCCTATAGTCTGCTCTACACTGCCAAATGATACTACTATCATTAAAGTGCTCTAAAAGCCTTAACTAAGCTATTGCATACTTCTAAATATTTATAGGAAGCAAAAGCTATACCTTCGTCCGTCGTTAGCCCTTTGATGTCGATGCCTCCAAAACTTGGGCACAACTCCGCTACGACTACCGAACGCCTCGCCAACTGCCGGGTCAAGCCTAGGAAGGCTAGAACAACTCGAATAGACTAGAAAGGAGAGGGAAACACTCGGAATTGGCAATTGGAAATGAAGCCTCGGCCCTCTATTTATAGACAACGATCGGAACTTCCGATCCTCGATCGGAACGTCCGAACCTCGATCGGAACGTCCGATCCTGCCATCGGAGCTTTCGAAGATCCTGATCTGCCACGTGTCAAAATATCACTTGTTGAATCCGGATAGGGGTGATCGGAGCTTCCGGTCCTGATCGGAGCTTCCGATCTAACCACACGTCATGGATGACGTAATATCATCGGTGCCTCCGATCGCTCATCGGAGCTTCCGATCCTGTTCGGAGCTTCCGATCGTGCCTTAGAAGCTTCCGATCCGTCCGATACCCAATTTATTTAATTAGCATTAATCCTTTAATTACTCAATTAGGGTACGGGCTACTACATTCTCCCCCACTTAAGATATTTCGTCCTCGAAATCAGATCTTAAGTACTGAATGTAATACAGAAATCAGAAACATTCTTTATTCAAATCAAACGTTTACAGAGTTTGCAACTGAATACAACTTAAGAATGAAATCTGAATACACGTCGTGAATACTGTATAGATGCGGTGGCAAAGCTAGTCTATAAGCCAAATCGCCAATGCTCTCCAAGATCTCAAACGGACCGATAAACCTGGGAGACAACTTGCCCTTAAGGCCAAATCTAAGAATCTTGCGGAAAGGTGACACTCTCAGAAACACTTTCTCCCCGACATCGAACTGCAAAGGCCTAAGCTTGATATTAGCATAGCTGGCCTGACGATCCTGTGCAGTCTTAATCCGTTTCTTGATCTGATCAACAATGTCTATCGCCTGTTGGATAAACTCCGGTCCCTCAGCCTGTCTCTCCCCCACTTCTTCCCAGAAGAGTGGAGTACGACAACGTCGCCCGTACAACGCCTCAAAAGGTGCCATCCCAATAATAGTATGATAGTTGTTGTACGCGAACTCGATCAACGGCAAATGATCCTGTCAGGCTGAACCAAAATCCATGACGCACGCTCTAAGCATATCCTCCAAAGTACGGATAGTGCGCTCTGACTGACCATCAGTCTCCGGATGATAGGCACTACTCAAACTAAGAGTAGTACCCATCGCACGCTGAACACTCTCCCAGAATCTAGAAGTGAACCTGGGGTCCCGATCGCTGACAATGCTCACAGGCACTCCATGAAGTCGAACGATCTCCTGAATGTACATCCGTGCCATGAGATCCACAGAGTACTCTCGGATATAGGCAATGAAATGCGCTGACTTGGTGAGTCGGTCCACCACAACCCAGATAGCATCACAGTTCCTTGGGGATACCGGAAAATGGGTCACAAAGTCCATTGTGATAAACTCCCATTTCCATTCAGGAATAGGCAGACTGTGAAGCAATCCTCCAGGTCGTCGGTGCTCTGCCTTGACCTGTTGACACACCAAACATCTCGAAACAAACTGATAAACACTGCGTTTCATTCCTTTCCACCAGAAACGAGTACGTAGATGCTTGTACATCTTGTTGCTCCCAGGATGAGTACTCAACTTAGTGCGATGTGCCTGAGACAAAATCTCCTCTCGCAACTCTTCATCCTGTGGAATCACAAGCCTACCAGACAAACACAGAAATCCATCTGACTGATAATAAAATCCAGACGAGCTACCCTCGTTAGCTAGACGAGCTAAACGCTGGGTCTTCGAATCAGACATCTGAGCATCTCGGATCCGCGAATACAAAGCTGGCTCAGATAATATCGCAAACATCTGGATACTCTGCATACTTTCTTATGCTTGAAGGTATAACCTGAAGTACAACAGTCACTGATCGCACTAGACATCGAACAAGTCTAAAGTGCGGATAGTCGCACCTTGCGACTCAAAGCATCAGCGGTGAGATTAGCAGCTCCCGGATGGTACTTTATCTCGCAATCATAGTCCTTAAGCAAGTCCATCCAACGTCTCTGCCTCATGTTCAACTCCGCCTGAGTGAACAAATACTTGAGACTCTTATGGTCGGTGAAGATCTCAAATTTCTCGTCATACAGATAATGACGCCAGATCTTCAAAGCGAACACAATGGCTGCCAATTCCAAATCATGGACTGGATAGTTGTCCTCGTGAAGCTTCAGCTGTCTAGAAGCGTATGCGATCACATGCCCATTCTGAGTCAGGACACAACCTAACCCCTGAAGAGAAGCATCAGTGTATACCACATACCCTCCAGATCCTGACGGTAATGCCAACACCGACGCAGAAGTCAACCACCGTCGAAGCTCACAGAAATTCTCCTCACACTCGGAGGACCACTCGAAATCCACACCCTTGCGGGTAAGCTGCGTCAACGGTCGAGCTAACTGAGAGAAGTTCAGAATGAAGCGACGATAATACCCTGCTAGACCCAAAAAACTACGGATCTCAGCAACTGTCGTCGGACGCGACCAATTAAGTACCGCTTCAATCTTGCTAGGATCAACAGAAATCCCCTCCCTGGATATGATATGGCCAAGAAAGACCACTCTATCCATCCAGAACTCACACTTGCTCAGCTTGGTGTACAACTGCTCATCTCGAAGAGTCTGCAGTACCAACCGCAAGTGAGAAACATTCTCTTCCGTATTACGCGAATACATCAAGATGTCATCAATGAATACCAAGACAAACTTGTCCAAATACTCCCTGAAAACACGGTTCATCAGATCCATGAATATAGCCGGCGCATTAGTCAAACCAAATGGCATTACTAGAAACTCGTAATGCCCATAGCGAGTACGAAATGCAGTCTTGGCTACGTCCTGATCACGGACTCTCAACTGATGATACCCATATCTCAAGTCAATCTTGGAGTAAACTGACGTGCCCTGCAGCTGATCAAACAAGTCATCAATACGAGGCAACGGATACTTGTTCTTCACAGTGACTCGATTCAGCTGCCGATAGTCAATACACAGCCGCATCGACCCATCCTTTTTCTTTACAAAAAGAACAGGAGCTCCTCAAGGAGATACACTAGGACGAATGTACCCCTTGTCCAAAAGATTCTGTAGCTGATTCTTCAATTCACGCATCTCTGACGGAGCTAGATGATACGGTGCTCGAGAAATAGGTGAAGTACCCGGCATCAACTCTATGTCAAACTCGACTTCCCTAACAGGAGGAAAACCCGGAATCTCATCAGGAAATATATCTGGAAATTCATCCACAACAGGAATGCTCTCTATCCCAATACTCTCAGCGGACAAATCAACTGCATAGATAAGGTAGCCTTCCCCGCCAGACTCTAGAGCTCGACAGGCTCTCAAATCTGATACCAAAGGCATCAGGGGTCGCGCTCCCTCACCATAGAAAAACCAGCTCTCACTCCCCTCCGGATGAAAGCGTACTAATCTCTGATAGCAGTCCACTGAATCTCGATAGGTAGTCAACATATCTATTCCCAGAATGCAATCAAAGTCGTCCATCGCCAGGACCATGAGATTCGCTAACAGAATGTTCCCTTCGAACTCTAAAGGGAAACCCATCACTAGACGCTTAGCCAAAGCAGATTGGCCCGTCGGAGTAGAAACAGACATCACTACGTCTAGTGCAATGCATGGTAACTTATGTCTCTTAACAAAACGTGCAGAAATGAAGGAATGAGATGCACCAGTGTCAATAAGTACAAGATCAGGTATACCATAAAGCAGAAATGTACCTGCGATGACTTTTTCATTCTCCTCCACAGCCTGATCATGCCTCAAGGAAAACACCTGGCCAGAAGCTCGTGGCCTCAAATGAGAACTCCCAGCAGGCTGTCCCTGCGACCTCTGCTGAACGGTGGCCTGAGAACCCGATCCTGAACCAGAACCAGAACCGCCTCCCCCAAACAGTGGACAATCCCTCCGGATATGACCAGTCTCTCCACAACGGAAACAAGCTCCAGAAGCTCTACGGCACTTGTCGGATGGATGGTTCTTCCCACAGTGATCACACTTGTCCTTCTTACCGTAACGGACAACACCAGCAGAGCCAGAGGAAGAAGAAGTAGATCCAGACTTCTTGAAAGTTTGGGCACGGGGACCCAAAGAACTAGCAGGCCTCGACTGAGGAAAAGACATGTTCCGCCGAATGCTGTCCTCCGCCTGGTGACAACGGCTCACCAAACCCTCGTAGGACATGTCGTCGCCAACTGCCACACGGTCATGGATCTCAGGGTTAAGGCCCTGAAGGAACAGATTATACTTCATCTCTGAGCTATCAGCAATCTCGGGGCAATAGGATAGCAGATCAAAGAATCTCTGCTGATACTCATCAATAGACATGGCTCCATGTCGCAGACTCAGTAGCTCGCCTGCCTTCGACTGACGGAGTGCAGGAGGAAAGTATCGCTTTTGGAAAGCTGTGCGAAACTCGGCCCAGGTGGCCACTCCTCTCGCCGCAATAAAGGGTGCAGAAGTAAACCTCCACCACCTACGGGCTCGCCCATCCAGAAGATAGCCAAGGGTCTCCATCTTATGCTCCTCGGTGCAGTGAAAAGTCTGAAAAGTCGTCTCCATGCGGTCTAACCAATTTTCCGCATCCTCCGGAGACTCACCTCCAACTAAGGGCTTAGGACCCATAGCTAAGAATCGACGCACAGTGAAACGCTCGTTGTCATGATGACGATGACGCCGTTCTCGACGAGGCTCTCGGTCGGCATCATCCCAACGCCCACCAATACTGCCATGAGAACTCCGGTCGTCACGATCTGCCATCTACAAAAATACCTCACGGTTACCTTATGCAGAGTCTAAATCCCAAGAATACTATGCATGCTCTGATACCATAAATGTAGTGACCCTTACCCGGATCACCTACTAAACAGAACTTAGGCATGCAATTAACTTAATTAAATAGATATCAGAATAAAACTGCGGAAACCATAAACATTATACAATCCCAAGTAAAGGAATCTGTAATTTATCCAAATAATATACAACCAAATCGAATAGTTGTATCAACCTCAAAACAACAGAAATAAAACCTAGACGAAGCTCCAGCTGGTCAACCACTGACTAGCCCCTCCTGGATCCACCCTCCTCGTCCAATCGCAAACCTGCCCCATGGAATAGGGTGTCCAGAAACATAGAGTACGAGACGTGAGCATAAAACGCTCAGTACGAGAGTATGAGTATGCATGCATGCAAAGTGAACTCCCTATAAACTCGAGGTCAAGGATCAGATAACAGAGACAGACCGGGCCCTGGTATGTAGCACGCTGTGCCGTCGCTTCAGGAGGTGGCTCCCATACCATAATACCAGTGGATATGCCGGACCCAAATTGATGGAAGTCCAACCACTAACAGGATAGGGAAAAACCCTACTAACAGACATCTCGAAGAAGATAGCTCAGTATGCAAATGAATGCAGCATAAATCAATGACATATAAACCATGCAGTCACATAATACATGCATACTCAGTCAGGATATCTCGAACAGTACTTCCGTACCTCAAAACAGTGCAAGTTCTACCAACTCTAGGTCCACGCCTATAGTCTGCTCTACACTGCCAAATGATACTACTATCATTAAAGTGCTCTAAAAGCCTTAACTAAGCTATTGCATACTCCTAAATATTTATAGGAAGCAAAAGCTATACCTTCGTCCGTTGTTAGCCCTTTGATGTCGATGCCTCCAGAACTTGGGCACAACTCCGCTACGACTATCGAACGCCTCGCCGACCGCCGGGTCAAGCCTAGGAAGGCTAGAACAACTCAAATAGACTAGAAAGGAGAGTGAAACACTCGGAATTGGCAATTGGAAATGAAGCCTCGGCCCTCTATTTATAGACAACGATCGGAACTTTCAATCCTCGATCGAAACGTCCGATCCTGCCATCGGAGCTTCCGAAGATCCTGATCTGCCACGTGTCAAAATATCACTTGTTGACTCCGGATAGGGGTGATCGGAGCTTCCGGTCCTGATCGGAGCTTCCGATCTAACCACACGTCATGGATGACGTAATATCATCGGTGCCTCCGATCGCTCATCGGAGCTTCCGATCCTGTTCGGAGCTTCCGATCATGCCTTCGGAGCTTCCGATCCGTCCGATATCCAATTTATTTAATTAGCATTAATCCTTTAATTACTCAATTAGGGTACGGGCTACTACACGAAAGCTTGAATGGACTCCCGAGCTCCTGACCTGAACTGGATTATGCGACCCGAAAGCTTGAATGGACTCCCGAGCTCCTGACCTGACCTGGATTATGCGACCCGAAAGCTTGAATGGATTCCCGAGTTCCTGCTCTGATCGGGATTATGTGACCCGAAAGCTTGAATGGACTCCCGAGCTGACCTGGCTGATGCTATCCGAAAGCTTGTATGAGCTCCCGACCTGACCTGGTTTGTGTGACCTGAAAGCTTGAATGGATTCCCGAGCTCCTGCTCTGACCGGGATTATGTGACCCGAAAGCTTGAATGGACTCCCAAGCTGACCTGGCTGATGTTATCCGAAAGCTTGTCCCGCCTGACCTGGTTTGTATGACCCGAGAGCTCGAATGAACTCCCGACCTGAACTGGGAATTATGGTGGGGAGCTTTCCCGAGCTCCCGAGCTCCAAGCCAAATTGTCTTGCCTACCAGCTCATCTAAATGAGAGCAATGTGAAGTGACTCATCATAATTACCAAGTGCGTGTTTAAATATCCTGCTAACACCATTTGTATTTGAGTATCTAAACTGAGCTAAGGGCTAAAATCAAAGGGCTGTAACTGAGCTGATCCCAAAAATCAGGGTCGAGGTGACGTGATTGAGGTAGAGAGCTGAACCAAAGTCAGGGGCCTAGGAGGCGTGACTAAGGTGATGAGCTGAACCAAAGTCAGGGGCTTAAGAAGCGTGACTAAGGTGATGAGCTGAACCAAAGTCAGGGGCCTAAGAAGCGTGACTAAGGTGATGATCTGAACCAAAGTCAGGGACCTAAGAGGCGTGACTAAGGTGATTAGCTGAACCAAAGTCAGGGGCCTAAGAGGTGTGACTAAGGTGATGAGCTGAACCAAAGTCAGGGGCCTAAGAGGCGTGACTAAGGTGATGAGCTGAACCAAAGTCAGGGGCCTAAAAGGCGTGACTAAGGTGATGAGCTAAACCAAAGTCCGGGGCCTAAAAGGCGTGACTAAGGTGATGAGCTAAACAAAAGTCAGGGGCTTAAGAAGCGTGACCAAGGTGATGAGCTGAACCAAAGTCAGGGGCCTAAGAGGCGTGACTAAGGTGATGAGCTGAACCAAAGTCAGGGGCCTAAAAGGCGTGACTAAGGTGATGAGCTGAACCAAAGTCAGGGGCCTAAGAGGCGTGACTAAGGTGATGAGCTGAACCAAAGTCAGGGGCCTAAGAGGCGTGACTAAGGTGATGAGCTGAACCAAAGTCAGGGGCCTAAAAGGCGTGACTAAGGTGATGAGCTAAACCAAAGTCAGGGGCTTAAGAAGCGTGACCAAGGTGATGAGCTGAACCAAAGTCAGGGGCCTAAGAGGCGTGACTAAGGTGATGAGCTGAACCAAAGTCAGGGGCCTAAGAGGCGTGACTAAGGTGATGAGCTGAACCAAAGTCAGGGGCCTAAAAGGCATGACTAAGGTGATGAGCTGAGGCATGTCTACATCAATATTTTCAAAAGAGCAACTGCTTATAGATAAAAGTAAAATGTAGCCTGCATGAATTACAACTGAAAGAAAAATTGTTCTTGCAACATTTAAGAATAATATTTGCGTAAATTGTAAGCACTCCAAGGTCTCTTCAGCATCTTCCCCTTTGAATTTTCCAAGTAGTAAGCATCCGAACTGAGCCTCATCACCACCTTGTACGGTCCTTCCCATTTAGGGTCAAGCTTCCCTATAGCCCCCTCCTGAATTTTTCTCAGCACCAAATCTCCTACCTGGAAGCCCTTCCTGCGCACCCGACGATTATAGGATCGAGCTACCCTGTTCTTGTATGCCTCCATTCTGATGGCAGCAGCTTATCTCTTCTCCTCCATAAAGTCTAAGTCTTCCATTCTCTTTTCTCCATTCTTCTCATCGTAGAAAATGATCCGAGCTGACTCTTCTCCAATTTCTGCTGGCAAGACCGCTTCATTTCCATAAACCAGACTAAATGGAGTCTCTCCTGTCCCAATTCTGGGTGTGGTACGATATGACCATAACACACTAGGGTGTTCCTCCACCCAATTTCCTTGGGCTTTTCCTAATCGGTTCTTCAAGCTTTGCACCAAAGATCTGTTAGTGACCTCCACCTGACCATTGCTTTGAGGATAATGGACAGATGTGAAGTGTTGTTGAATTTTCATCTCTTTGCACCAATCTTGCACCCGGGCTCCTTGAAACTGCCTCCCATTGTCGGAGATAATCTTCCGCGGTACTCCAAACCTACACACAATATTCTTCCACAAAAATTTCAGAACTTCTCCTTCAGTAATTCGTGCCAAGGCCTCCGCCTCCACCCATTTAGAGAAGTAATCTATAGCGATCAACAAGAATTTCTTCTGAGCTGGGGCTAGAGGAAAAGGACCCACAATATCCATTCCCCACTGATCGAAAGGACACGCTGCCACGATTCCTTTCATTAATGCCGCTGGCTGATGCTGAAGTCTGCTATGTCGCTGACAACTGTCACAAGAAGTCACCAAAGCTATGGCACCTTTCAAAATAGTAGGCCAAAAATATCCTGCTAAAAGAACCTTACGGGCTAGAGAATAAGATCCCAAGTGATTGCCACAACACCCCTCGTGTATCTCCTTCAGGACATAATAAGCTTCCTTAGGACCCAAACACTTGAGAAGAGGTCCAAAAAATGACTTCTTATAAAGAACTCCCTCCACCATCACAAAGCGGAGACTCCTCTGTTTCAACCGATATGCCTTCTTTGGATCCTTTGGTAACTCGCCCTTCTCCATGTATTCCAAGAGCTCTTTTCTCCAGTCACTCTCTTTCGGAGCTAATGGTGTGAGCTCCGTAGAAGGTGTTAATTCCACTTGTACGACTATCTCTCTATTTTTCCAGTTATGAAGTGAGCTAGCCATCTTGGCCAGAACATCCGCCTTTTCGTTGCTCTCTCTAGGGATCTGCTCAAACATTACCTCATCAAAGAGGCCCCGAGCTTCCTCTATTGCCTTCATGTACTCTTTTAACTTCTCACTTTTCACCTCGTAAGACCCATTCAATTGCTGAGCTACCAATTGCGAATCAGAATAGAGATGTATCTGGGCTGCCCCAACTTGCTTAGCTGCCCGAAGGCCAATTAACACGGCCTCATATTCTGCCTCATTATTGGAAGCTCAAAAATCCAACCTGACTGCCAATCGGATCTCATCT
Source organism: Henckelia pumila (assembly GCF_033568475.1). Classification (NCBI taxonomy): domain Eukaryota; kingdom Viridiplantae; phylum Streptophyta; class Magnoliopsida; order Lamiales; family Gesneriaceae; genus Henckelia; species Henckelia pumila. The sequence goes on along the minus strand of NC_133123.1, from coordinate 133,701,500 downwards.
CCTTGAGGGGATATCAGAAGCACCCCCACTCCACATCCTTCGCTGTTAGAAGAACCATCAACATACACTTTCCATAAGCCCTGCTCTTCCATATGTTTTGTTTCGGCTAAAAAATCAGCCAATGCTTGAGCTTTAATCGCTGCTCTTGGTTCATACTGAATATCATACTCACTGAGTTCAGTAGTCCACTTCACCAATCGTCCCAAAATGTCAGCGTGAGTTAATATCCTTCCCATGGGACTATTGGTTAACACCACAATAGGATGTGATAGAAAATAAGGTCTGAGCTTCCGGGCCGTCATAACAAGTGCAAGTGCCAACTTCTCGACCTCTGAATACCGGAGCTCAGCACCCTTGAGAGCATGTGAGAAAAAGTAGATAGGATGTTGAGCCGCTCCCTCCTGCCTAATGAGTACCGAACTGACCGCCCCCTCCAAAGCTGAGAGGTAGATGTATAACGGTTCACCCGGAACTGCCTTAGCCAATACAGGAAGTTCGGCTAAATAATTCTTTAAGTCCTCGAACGCCTTCCCACATTCAGCATCCCACTTAAACTTCTTAGCTTTTCGAAGAACCTTAAAGAAAGGTAAACTTCTATGAGCTGATCTGGATATGAACCGAGACAGAGCTGCTATCCTTCCTGCCAACCTCTGAACTTCCTGCAGATTTCGAGGATGAGACATGGATCGGATAGCTTGCACTTTCTCGGGGTTAGCTTCAATCCCTCTCTCAGTCATCATGTATCCCAAAAACTCGCCTCCTCTTACTCCAAACACACATTTTTCAGGATTGAGCTTTATTCCATAGGACCTGAGCGTGGCAAAGGTCTCCCCCAAGTCGGTCATCAAACCTGCATCATCCTGGGATTTTACCAGGATATCATCCACATAAACCTCCACATTTCGGCCAATCTGGGAAGCAAACACCCTATCCATGAGCCTCTGATAAGTATCCCCTGCATTTTTCAAACCAAAAGGCATCACTCTGTAACATAAAGTTCCATGAGAGGTAGTGAAACTTACTTTATCCTGATCTTCCTCTGCCAACGGAATTTGATGGTACCCTTGATAGGCATCCATGAAACACAAATACTGATGACCTGCCGTAGAATCAACCAACTGATCGATTCGAGGCAGTGGATAGCAATCTTTTGGGCATGCCTTATTTAAGTCTCGAAAATCAACACACATCCTCCATTTGCCTGAACTCTTAGGGACAAGGACCACATTTTACAACCAAGTAGGAAACTAGACTTCCCTAATATGACCTGGCTTAAGGAGTTCATTCACCTCTTTCTTAATAATCTTATCCTTTTCAGGCCCAAAGTGTCTCTTTTTCTGTTTTACCTGCTTCGCTCCCGCAAAAATATTGAGCCGATGAACCATAACGTCTGCACTAACCCCTGTGATCTCTGAAACAGACCAAGCAAAAACATCTTTGTTCTCCTTCAAGCAATCAATCAAGCTCTGCCTCATTGAAGAACTGAGATCAGCGGCTAACTTTACCATCTGAGCTCCAGGACTTAGCTCTACTTTCTCATGATCTTCTTCAGACATTAAAAATACCTTTTGACCCAACACCCTTGGTGCTCGACCTATCAAAACCATTCCTACTTCCCTCCTACTTCTCTTTGCATCAACCTTCACTTCATTCACATAACACAAGCCTTTTGATCACCCCTAACAACCCCCACTTCTTTTCCACTTGGGAACTTCAATTTCTGGTGGTAGGTGGAAGCCACAGCTCGGAAATCACCCAGGGCAGGACGTCCCAATATTCCATTGAAAGAAGATGGAGCATCCACCACTGTAAAGCAAATCATTTTGGTTACTCTCTGCTCTCCACTCCCAAGGGACAAGGGGAGCACTATCTGTCCCAACGGTTGCAGAGCATGACCCATGAACCCATACAACTCTGTGGTGATGGGATCCAACTCAAATCCTTCCAATTTCATTTGGTCCAGAGTTTCTTTAAAGATAATGTTTACTGAACTCCCAGTATCCACAAAGATACGAGTCACGTCATAATTGGCTATGGTTAAGGTGACCAGTAGGGGATCATTATGAGGTAGCACCACATCCTTTAAATCTTCCCTTCCAAAACTGATGTTCGGATTAGTGGGACAGCTGAGCTGAGAATTTACCTCAAAATTTTCCAACCTACGCCCGTGAGCTTTGCGAGCCCTTCCCGAATCTTTATCCGTACTACCCCCTGAGATCATATGGATAACACCCCGATTGGGATGATTTGCAATTTGCTGTACCCTATCTCCTTGCCCGTTTTGAGGAGCTCTTCCTTGATGATCACCTTGATTCTCTCTAACTTCATTCCTTTGATTCCTCCATTGGGGAGCTCGGCCTTGGCGAGGAGGATTTGCCCTTCGAGTAAGCTCAGCTCTGATTCGAGGGTCATCATACATGATCCTTTGAACCTCCTCACCTAGCCTCTGACAATCATTGGTGATATGCCCATACTCTTGATGAAAATCGCAAAACTTGTCAGATGGCGGTAACCGCGGGCCTTTCTCAGCATTACGGGGCCTCACAAGTGCTCGCCTATCCTCACATACTTGCATTGCCTTCTCCAGGCTTACCGAGAGTGGTACATAGGGGTAGGGTCCTTTGACCTTGTTCATCTCTTCTGTAACCCTCTTCCTTCCTCCTTCTGTCTTCCCCTCTGCCTTTGCTCCCACCTTGGCACTGGGCTTACTCCCAGACGTTCCTTCCTGTCTCCTCTGCCTCTGTGCATCCTCCAAATTCACGTACTTCTCAGCTCGACTAAGAAGCTCATCATAAGTCAAAGGAGGCTTCTTGACCAAGGATCTGAAAAACTCTCCTCCTCTCAACCCTTGAGTGAAAGAGTTGACCAAGTGTCAGCAGTGGCAGCAGGTACTTCCAGAGCTGCTGTATTGAAGCGATGAACATACTCCCGCAACGGTTCCACCTCAGATTGCTTCATATTGAACAAACTGAGAGAAGTCTTCAAATATCTCTTGCTACTCGCATATTGGTGTAGAAAAGCTGAGCTGAAGTCATTGAAACTCTGAATACTACCAGGCTGTAAAAGGTTGAACCATTGCTGGGCTGACCTTACTAGAGTAGTGAGGAAGACCCGACATTTAATTGCATCTGAATATCTATGCAACAAGGCTGCATTTTCAAATCTCCCCAAATGTTCCTCCGGATCTGAGCTCCCGTCATATTCCCCTAAAGTAGGCTGCTTAAAATTTGCAGGGAGTTCTTCATCTAGAATAGCCCGAGCAAAAGGACTTTCCCTCTGTATAGGCCCAGGCCGACCTCCGACTTGCCGACCTAGTCTCTTGATCTCTTCCCACACCGCATCCATTGGGTTTGGCTGACCCACGGGAGGAGGTGGTGGATTTTGACCCATGGCCGCTTGCACCGTTTGAGTGATGAACTGGCTGAGCTGATCTACAGTCATATCCGCCACATTTCCTCTTCCCCTTCCTCTTCCTCTTCCTGCCATATCTACGTCCTAGCTCGAATTTCCCACAGACGGCGCCAATTGAAATACCTCAATAAAGTGATCTCCTTGGATGAGCTGAAGAAGCTCCTCCAAATAAAAGGTGAACTGCTGCTGACCTGAAACCACTAACAAGAGTGTTAAAGGGGGCCGGAAGGTGTTCCGGCGTATCCCCTCCGACGCTCAAGTCAGATGCTAGGATAGCAAAAATATAGAGAGTGGTGTGTGCACACGAGTGAAAAATTAGGATCCAAATAATGAAAGTAAACCTGTTATTTATAGGAGAGAGCTCCGGATTTAGCGCCTACCTTCCTTATCAAGAATCCGCGAATCTCGGGATCATAATCCCGAATATTTAGGCTGAGATCTCGCCCGAATCTTGTCTGACAAAGGAAATAATAATACACTTAATTTGAGCTGAACTGTCATCATGAGGACGCTATACTGCTGCTCTCCCTGAGATCATATATGGAAAAGGGGTGAGTGAGTTATTGCTGAACCCCTGAACTCAACCTGAACACTGATCCTAACATCTTAGCTAGCTCATCAAGGTTGTCCAATCCCTCTACTAAGCTAACTCCATACTGACATCAAGGCTGAGATGAACTCCAGAGCTCCCAACCCAAGCTGGAGATGATGGTGGAGGAGTTTGGCTGAGCTCCTGAGCTCCCGAGCTGAGCTCCCGACCCGAGCTGGATGATGGTGGAGGAGCTTGGCTGAGCTCCTGAGCTCCCGAGCTGAGCTCCTGACCCGAGCTGGACTAAGGTGGAGGAGCTTGGCTGAGCTCCCGAGCCGAGCTCCCGACCCGAGCTGGAGGCAATGGTAATGGAGCTTGACTGAGCTCCCGAGCTGGAGATGAGCTCTTGAACTAAGCTGGTCATTATGATGGAGGAGCTCGGCCGAGCTCCCGAGCTCCCAAACTCCCTACCCGAGCTGACCCCTGGACGATTCTGGCTAGCTAAGGATTGATCTTTACCTTAGGGTCGTCTATGAGCTGAGGTGATTTTTTCTTCTGGGTATCAGGTAACATTTTTTTATAGATTGGGTCGTACAAGAAGTCGGTCTCACAAAATTAATTATTGATATATGTTCACTAGAGTTTTTGTGATCACACACGGATACATATAATAACATAATATGTGCCGATGACGTATAATTCATCTGGCACCAAAGTTTCTAATATGGGATGAGGTCTCGAGTTCGAAACCTAATTATGACAATCTCATCCCCACTCAAAAAAATAACATAATATGTTCACACGGATGTATTATTATATCTTTCAAAGTTCACATTAGTTTTTGCCCAAATAATAAAGAAAAGGAAGCGTGTAAATTTTTTTCACCATTTTTCTAAAGTTAGAAATTATACTTTCAAAACCGCCCTCATATTCTTTTTCTAATAGCAATTAGTTTTCGAACCAAACATGTAGAGTCCCAATCGGCAAATATTGCTATACATAGAAAATACAGGTGAGGAGACAGACGGAAGATCAATATCAGTGAGTTGATTGCTGAGTATGCACACCTTGTAGTGCGATCCAATTAGCAAGAAGTCACAAATTGGATCTTCCATCACGGATCAATCGACGTCGCATCGAGATAAATATTTTCGATAACATGAGAGTCACTGAATTTTTTAGATCTCGCAGAAATTCATGGGAGACACATTTGTTATTTAGTAGATCCGATGATTTAGGTTTCAAACGATAAAACACTCCTGGAAAAGTCTACGTGTCCTTGGGGTGGCGTGACAATCCGTGATTGGTTAAAATTAGTGGGCCCCACGTGGGGCCACTGATTTTAACCAATCATACTCTGTCACGTCATCCCAAGGGCACGTGGGGCCACTGATTTTAACCAATCATACTCTGCCACGTCATTCCAATGACAGTGCCCTTGGGTAACATAGACTTTCCCCGATAAAACATTGATCAAAACTTCAGATGCATGAATCCATGACGGCTTTATCAACTCATGACTACTGCATAATTCTTTTGCGGGTGACGAATTTGTATCGGGTCTTGGTTCCACGTACGCAACGAAATTCTAACTTTGCCATCCGCTGGTTTTTGACATTATTCTATTTAATTAATTGCTGCTTTTTTACCCAATATGCACGCCATAATATATGTCATATGACTCAAATTTGACTTATATATATTCAATTAATGGTAAAGATAATTCATTTTGGCCGACACATAATCGCAGTGAAAAATACCTTTTGGTACAAATTGCGACGGAGTGCGTCCGCCACTCATGGTGATTGATCGTCATACTGCTCATACACGCTTGCCCATTATGGTAAGTTTGTTGGTTTTATATACTATATGTTCTTTCCGTCTCAAATATACACGTTTTTTTTTTTTTGTTTGACTCAAATATATAATTCAGTTTTTTTTTTTAAATTTAGTAGCATTATTTTTTTGTTTTTATTAATACATCTCTATTAATTAAATTTTAGAAAACATAAAACTATTTTTTTGAATAAGTTAAATAAATATAAGAAATTATTTTTTAATTATTTTTTCCAGTAATTTTCTTAACTTGTATGAAAAAACAAACAATCATGTGTATTTGAGATGAATGTATATTTTTTTATAGTAACAAAATTAATATCAAGAAACATAGCTATTATTTAATTTCAATAATCGTCAAATTTGGCGAGGTGATATAAAACGACTCCAAAATTGTCAGCATATAAGCTTCACTATGTTGCGCAAGGAGTCATCAATTTTTTTATGCATCCAATGTTCGATTTATAGGATACAGAAGTACTGTTATATTTTCGATCAACTATAAATAAATCTAGGTATAAATTCAATTTATCTCAAGTAATTTTAATCTGCTATTTGTGATTTCACCTGTGCGGCAGTGCCAATTGTAAAGAAAATGACAACTTATAAGTTTTAGGTCTTACTAATCAATTTACTTTTCAAAGCAATGGAATTAATTATTACAGGTTAGGGAGACAGTTGTCTGCACAAGTCACGCAAGTCAATGCGCTCGTGAGTTGGTATTTTCAAACAAATTTATTGCTTTAGAACTAGTAACAGTATTCAGTCTGTTCTCCATATCTTCCAAATATAAATCATATTGTATTTTATTCAAATAATAAAAACACAGTTTACTTCTAACACATTTTATTTCATATTTCACATGTAGAGGTCTATGTAAATTATCACTTGTGTAGAACCAATGACTTGCCGTTTTATCAATAGTTATTACTGATGTTAGTTCAAGGGTCACGTTTCGATCATCTTTTCCAAATAAAAACAATTATCACATTCAACAATTCGTCGCAAATATATTAAGTTTAAATTTTAAAAAGATATATGAAATTCGAAATTCAGTTATAACATATGCTATAGGTTACTTATCGAAGACCAATGCACCACGTGCAAACTACGGTGAAACTAATTAGGTAAGTCCAGTATGCGTTGACCATCCATGGATTCTTTTTTCTATGTTATTGATAAGTCTAAAGTAAAAGTACTACGAACAAGCGCAACCCTAAGCCCAATTTGTTCAAAGCCCACCAAACCCTATTACCGTAGGAAATGACAAAAAAACCCACGGCGTGCCTCGAAATACCAAATATAGCCTCAGTATCATAAAACCCATATATTGATGGGCTGAAGTGCAGAAACCGCCTCGTTCATTGGCTCGCAGCCTTCAGAAATGGGAAGAAGTGATGATTCGATAAGCAGGAGGAGGAACAAAAAGAGCAGAAAAAAGCAAGACGACACGACAGATTCATCCTCTAAGGTTTCTGCTCGCGTCGCCGCTATTATCGCATTCAAAAACCGCCGCAAATCAGGCAAACGCCGCCTCTGCCAGGTGACTTGAGATTGTGAAGACCTGTCTTCGTTAATTGTTTGTTTTTTTTCCTATGGTGTATGTTGTTTTCGCAGACGGTGTGTTTCTGTCATAGAATGTTAATTGTTATCTCGAAGTAAAGATTTTGCCTTTTTTCCCCCTTGAAGTAGAAGTGTAGAACCATGGATTTAAAATTTTTGTTGTTTGTTAGGTGCGCTGTGCAATCTGGTTCTGATTTGCTTCAAATTATTTTCGGATTCCCCAAATAAAATTTTCAAAATTGTGTCTTTGATGTGAAAAATAGTAAGTTTCACTACGGAGTAATTTTCTTGTCCGGCGTGGATGTAGTTGAATATGAATCTGTTATTTGGATTCTAATATTTGTTTGACACTTCTTCTGATTAACTTTTGATGTAGTACCGGTTAACCATTAAGGTACTGATGCTACATCATTGATGTGACTGTTGTTCATGATTTTTAATATCCTGTTTTTCTTTTGTTGTTGCTTTTGCAGGGCATGTGCTTTAGCCTTCCATCTCCCGAGGACCCTTTTAATGATAACCATGGGAAAATTGATCATACGAAAAAAAGGAAGAGAAGTTCTAAAGCAAAGAAGCCTGGGGAGAAGAAAGCCAGAATGCTAGAGAAAGTGACCAAATGCAGGGATGATTCTGATGTAGATCCCCAAGCGCATGAAGTGAGTGGTGGACACTCAGAATCTGTTGAGCCTTTTAGTTTTATGGGTCCAGAAATTGCAATCAATGTTGGGAAACCAACTTGCCAGATCATTAATAGGAACATGCTCGACCATGCTCCGAAACAAAACCGTTTTGAAAACAAAACTGAGTGTCCGTCGAAATTTTTGATCACATGCCTGAATTCAATTCAGACTGCTTTGGAGCATGGTGAAGGTTATGTTAGTGAAGGAGACAAACCTTTCTTTGCCTATGCATGGGGAATTGAGTTCTGGAATTGTTATTCCAACAGAAAAGATGTCCTGGAAACAGATAGAGCTTATTCGACAATGGAGCAAATCGCTTGGATCGCATCAACGGCTGCTGATACCATTTCAATGAAGGAGAAAGAAGGGTTGTCATTTACCAGTCCTTTTCTTCTATATCTCGTGCCGACACGAGAGAAAGCTTCTAAGGTCTGCCAGCTACAATAATCATTTTTTGATCAACCATACAACCAGTCTTATAGATCTGTTGAGTCAAAATCGACTCATTGGCTTACTTGTCTCCCTGTTGCATCATACTCAGGTGCGTGAAGTATGCAAGCCTTTGAAGGCCCTTGGAATACATACTGTGAGTATTCATTCAGGTGCTTCGATTGATCATCAAGTTAATGGGTTAGCATCTCCCTTCAGTCTTATTCATATGATATAATTTTGCTAGTGAGAGACAAATATAGCTAAAAGCGAGGCAAATATAGTATTTTCATTTGGGAGGTGGGATAGTTGACCCTCAAATTTGTTGTGCATCACAATGTCTGTTTTCTACTTTGCTTTGAGAACTTGAAGTAATCCCATGCATATTTATTACCGCGTTGTCTCTGTTTAAACGTTGATCTTTCCATCTTTTCTGACAGTTTGAAGAGCTGTGAACCGGAGTTCATTGTCTCTACACCGGAGAGACTTTTGGAGCTTCTTTCCCTGAAGGCTTTTGATACATCTGGGATTTCGCTACTGGTAATATCGAACTTTTCATTCCCCTGAAGAGTTGTCATTCACTAGTTGCAATGTATGTTCTTTTCCGTCTGATATGATATTCTTATGTATTTGATTTTCTTTTAGTAGTAACGGGAAAAGACAATTAAAATAAAACACACACTGCTGTAAAATTTAAAAAAAAAAAAACTACAAAAATCCCTGCATAGAGAGTTCCCAAGAAATAGAATTCACCCCAATATTTGTAATTTGATGGTGAAATGAACGCTGCATTACCCTCATGAAAGTGTTTATATTCAGCTGTACGGGCACAGAAGTTGAGTGTATCAGCACTTGCATATTAAACCCCTAGTCTAAGCATTAAGAAGTTAGGGGGTGTGCAATGGAACCAATTGCTAAAAAACGATTAAATCGAATTACTTTTCATCACACCATACTGATCGATCTGATCTGATTTAAATCAGTTGTTTCAGTCGATCAACCAAGGTAACCGATTTTTTCTTAGATGACAAAACAAAGGATAAATTAAATGAACCAACTTTTTTTTTATAAATAAATAAATGATGACATGTATTGAAAACCAGAATTTGTCTAATAAATAATCATAAAAATAAATTAGACCCATTCAAAATTATTATAATCACTTGATACCAAAATAGGTCAACCTAAAAAAATATTTCTACATCATATGAAAGATGTTTGATTTTTAAAAGTTTGGTTGGTTTGGTTTAGCAAGTCTTTTAAAAATATTATTTTATGAAACCAATTAAACCGATATTTTTCAGTATTAAAGCCAAATCATTAATCACTGGATAAGCTTAATTGAACTTCTGATGTATATAGATTCGGCATGTTATTTTGGAATTTTGCTCGCCTCACACCTATCTGAAAGTCTAATTTCTACCTTTTATGTTATTACTCCATGGTAGTTGTTATTTAATTTCTCCAAGGCATTTATCCTTCAATATATTGTTGAAATGTGTTTACTTCATTAACAGCTTGGTGTCTAAGTCGCTGTCTGTCTTTTCCGATTTTGATCATGATTGTAGGTTATTGATGGACTAGAATACCCTTTTAATGGTGCATACTTCGATGCAATCAAATCCATAAGACAAGTCATATCCGGAAATCCACAGAATGTAGTGTTCTGTGATTGCTTGAAAAATTCATCTGCATCCGTGGTGCAAAAACCGTCTAAAGGATCCGTCTGCAGATGATTTATTGGTGCATGCATAGCCTATTGAAAGAGTTGTTAAGTGAATAAAATTGAAAAAGGTATACGTGATTCTGTCGTTGGAATCGTACTTTGTAATTATATATCATAATCTGATTCATGGGAAATTTCGACATTGTGATGGCTGTGTTAGATTTTCTAAATTCTGTTTCTTTTTTAGTATCATCAGAATGGAAGCAGTGAAAATTGGCGGTTCCATTCCCTTTTTTATTTCAGGATCACTTTTCTTCTGAAATGTGCTTCTTAAAATTGTTCTTTTTATGCACATCCACCATAATCATGGCCCCCTTACCTCTTGTCCTTTTTCTTCTATTATCGTAATTGCTTGCTATTCTATCATAGATCATCTATCCCCTCTTATTAAGTACTGATCGTATTTCGGGCTTTAGTCTCAAAGTTGAGCTCGACTGGCACAGTGAATGTCATTTATGGGGCAGACACTATGGTATTTTGAGATCAATCCTTCAACTTATGTGCATACTTTGAGACTGACTCTCAACCTAGTATAACCATTTTTATTTTAGGCAGAGTCCTGAATTACATAGATGAACATATTTTACTAAAGGCTTTTCGGCTAGCAGTTAATGGAAAATTTTTATCCTGCCTTTGAAGTTTTGCTCAAGCATATTGACTCTTCGCGAATCGCCCGATCAAGTGTTGAACTTGGTTATTACCCGTAGACCATCTGATTCAATAAATATTTTTCTGCTGACATCTTATCCTCTGTAAATATGCTGCAGGCTTTCTAATTTGTGGGTAGAACACGTTGCGATAAACTTTCCCATCTCTCCGTCGACGACTCCATTTTGATCATCTTGTTGGATCATTGGGATAAACATCGTTTCCATTATTGTTACTGCATATCGGCCATCAGATGAGGTGATACTCAGTTTCTCCTGGCGGTCTCAGACCGCTCTTTACTTTCACCATACAGATAATCCAACGGTGCTCCATTAAAGCTCGAGAATTGAGCTTAGTCCCAGCTTGTTTCAGTTGTGTGGTCGTATTGTTTTCCATGTAACTCATCTTCATTTTTGGTGCAATATTTCAATCTGTATTCGGTACTCAATTACTGTTTTTCTGCTCGTTGTAAGTTGCTATTTCTTTTTTGCATGCTTATCTTACCAAATTTCTAGTGTTCAGTTCCCATGGAAAATTGGTAGAATCTCAGGACATTATTTTATTTTTCAAAAAAATAAGTTGAATATCTCCACCAAAACCAGGGCTTACTCAAAACTTTTATATATAAAAATTATTATTTGATTGATTTTAATACTCGATACATCTTTAATTGAATTTTTCCAGTTAACTTTCCATCTGTTTAAATTATTAGAAATTCAAAAAATTAAAATTAAAAATAAATTTCATTTAGAAAAATATGAAAGAGTGAACGAGACGAATAGATGATCATGTATTTTGTCTTAATTATAAGAGGTTTTATATTTGTGTATTATTTTTTAAATTATGCTTTTAAAATTTTAAAAATATGTATAAGCTTTAAAATTTTAATTATGAGTAATTTTAATTTTTTTTAATTATGTACAATTTTATATTATTTTTAAATTAATATTCAAACATCATCTATACAACATCATCTTATTTTTCGCAAAACCATGAATAAAATTATCAAACACATACATCAACATATGATGAAGTTAACCAACATTCTCGTATCATTCAGCGTACTCGAAAGATATTGGTGTCATTTGATTGTGACAAACATGTTAAATCATTACAATGATTTGACTGAAATTTTGTCTTGATGAGATCCTCATTGAACCACGAGAAAAAATATTTTATTATTGTTATTATTATTATTTAATATTTCCTTCGTCCCATATATAATATCTTTTTTGGATTTTCACACAAATTAAGAAAAATATATTGGGAAAGCAAATTTTATATAAATTTTCTATGTTATCTCTATTTAATGTATTAAAAAATGATTGCACAATTTTCAAAGTGTAGTTAATAGGGGTATATTAGTAAAGAAGTGTAAAAAAATATTACTAAATATGGTATATGACTATATATTTGGAAAATAAAAAAAAAATATGGACAATATAATTGAGACGGAAGGTTTATCTATTTTAGATAGTAGTTAAACATATTATTAGATTTCATACGAGAAAAAAAGGAATACTATTTAAATAAATTTTTTAAATAAAAATATATCTATTTTCTCAAAATATGAGCGCTGAGCTCGGGATGTTATAGAATGTATCGATTTATCATTCAAATAGAGGAGAAATTGTGATGGGTATAAATAAAAATAGAATAACGATGAAGATTTTTATTATATATCAGAAGTCATATTTATATCAATTATATCATGTGATTTTTCTATTGAATTTTAAGATTTTATATTTAATATAACATTGTAATTTGGTAAATGAAATTTTTATATTGAATTTCTTGTAACGTAATAATTGATGATATCATTTAAAATATCGAAAATGAATAGTTTTGTTAGTTGACTTATCCTCATTTTTTGACTAGAAAAAATACTAAAGTGGTGGGGCCATACAAGTCATAAGACTTTAAAGAAAAAAATTTGTGAGAATCAACACACTACAAAATAATAATCTAACGCCTACAATTAAATAACCACATCAGTTTTAATTAATTCGAAATCAGATTAACGGGCCTTGACTACTCTATTTCATATAAGTTCCCCTTCTATTTTGTCATTTAATGTTAATTAATACCCGATGTATTCAATTATATTTCTCTGTCATGAGTGTAGCATAAAATAATTCTTGTCACGCTTATTTAGAAATTAAAAAGTATTTGAAAAGATAAATTTTATAAAACAATTTTCTATTTTGTCCTAATGATTTTAATTTAATAAATATTATTGGTAAAAAAAAGTTAATAAAATTAATATTAAATATGAAAATGAAGCTACATAACCGGAATTTGATGGATGAAAAAAATTCAGCTTAAATAAGTGGGACCAAAAAAATACAAATATCACTACACTCGCGCATAACTTTTAATCCTTGAAAAGCATCCATATATATATATAATTATCTATTATACGTGTGTTTGTGTGTATATAGCCTAGGTAGTTTTATTTTATTATTTTAATTCTATAAAATATTTATAAAAAAAAATAATTAAATTTATTGTATGACATTAACCGTGTCAGGTTTACGTTTCTCGAGTTGCGATACATGTGTGGAGCCATGATCCGCACGCTTTTCACGCTACTAAAATTCAGGCAAGAATGGAAATGACAATATTGGCCCTCAATTTAATGCTTAAATTGGTTAACAGGTCATAGTAATTAGTAAGCACAACTTGTCTTACCAAAACTTAAAATTACAATTAATGTTTACTAAGTGATTTTGCTCCTGCCATCTCTACTTTGTCAAGGATTCCTAATCTTTCTATTAATGACCATAATACCCTTGATTAAAGTGAACTAATATATATATATATATATATATATATATAAAGATAAAAGGTCATTATTACAAACTTTGGTGGAAATTTGTTCAATTTTTTTAAAAAAATATATTGTCCCAGTAATTGTAACCCGAATTCAATAATGACAGAATCCACTATCTTTGTGATGAAGAAAAGAATCACATTCATTTTAGTTTTTAATTATATGAAACATCAGTTACTTTCTCTTCGTTCATTTTTGTATAGATTGAATTAAAGTTTTATTTTATTTTAATTTTAATAGATATAAATTTGTATTGGAGGTAGGGGTGTTCATATTTCGGATAAAACCGAAAAAATCGGAAATCCAAACCAAAAAAAAATAAAAACCGAACCGGACCGAAAACCATATTTTGTAATTCGGATATAAATATGAAAACCGAAGTTTATTTGGTTCGGTTTTGGATTATATATGTCAAAACCGAACCGACCGAAAAAACCGAAATTAAATTAAATCAATAATTTTATATAGATTTTTTTATTTATATTATATATCTTATGAGATGATATTTAGTGAATAAATAATCATTTTGAATAATTTTTAGTTGATTTTTGTTTATTAATTCATTGTTGTTGTTTATGTATTTTATAGTTGATTAATTGATTGTTGTTTATGTAATTTTTAGTTGATTGTTGTTTATGTAAGTCATTTAAACTTTATTTTTAAAGTTTTTACTAAAAAATCATGTAAAAAACATATTATATTTTACAATGTATTTATATTATTAATTTTAATATTTGTATCAAAATCGGAATAACCATAAGTCCGTATAAAAATTTATTTTGTTTTTTTAAAAATATTATAAGATTGTGGTTGGATGTTTGTTCTTATATTGTTTGTTATTGTTTTTCTTCATTATATGACTATAACTTTAAGTTGTGTTTTGGGGTATTTAAATTACATGATTGATGAAATTTATGTTTATTTTGTTGTGTTATGTATTATTAATATTGATAAAACCGATCAAACCGAACCGTATAAACCGGTCCACTTTAGTAAAAAAACCGAACCGAACCGAAGTAGAACGGTTTAACTTCGGATTACATTTTTTAGAAACCGAAAACCGAAAACCGAAAAACCGAACCGAAATTAAACAAATTAAAACCGAACCGACCGATGAACACACCTAATTGGAGGTTCTAGACTAGAATGTTTTCTAGTGTTATGCAATAAGTCAATAATTGAAAGTAGTCATTTTTTAAGTTAGGAATTATATATATATATATATACCATGGTTATTTTGTCATTTCACAAAGTGGACTCCAAACTTGCAAAATAGAAAACACCATTAGACGAAGTTTTGAACCAATTGGAGCGGGAGGGTTGGTAAGAATAATTTTATTTATTTCATAGTAAATTTTCATAGAAATTTTCTCCCATATATATATGTGTGTGTTAATATTATCCAGCTTCGCACGTGAGATGAACACAGCTAGAAATACAAAAACACACATACATTTATTCACACAAATATAATCCGAGTTTTATATATTCAAATAAAAATATCAATCCCCATAATATGAGGAAAAACCTTCGTACTTTTTCTTTTATCTTACGAAAGCGACATGAATCTCGTTATTCTCGATAATAAAATACGGAAAACTTTCGTAAATAGTCGTCATTTTCACTAACTCGAGTAATAAAATACGGCAAACTTTTGTAATATAGTCGTCACTATTATGGCAATCGCTACGATTCTCATAATAAAAGCAAAACGAATACCCGAGATTTCACGATTTACAAAACCGACAATCCGCATTACTTTTGATATCGCCTATTCTAAGTCACCGTTTGGTTTGAGTAATATAATGTAAATTAAAAATAAATAAAAAAAATAGTTAATACATTATTTGATTTGATGGATAGATTATAATTTATTTGATTTAATTGATGTAAAATTATTAATTAATAAATAAATAAATAATATGACAAAAATAAGGCGAAATTGATTAAGATAAGTTATACATAGATTAATAATACATCAAACCAAACAATGCTTATATAATCGAGATTTTCACCATTAAAAACCAACATCCCACCTAACATTTTCTCCATCTTATTGCAACCTATAGTGCACAACCCAAAATTTAATTTTGGCCATAAGCAAAGCTCGACTGGCCTGAAAATGAAAATTTCCTCAATCTGCCTAACCACATTTCTTTGTTCTTCTTAAAATAGAGGATACCTCACTGTTCAAGCTTTTGTTGTTTTTTATTACTTTCTCTCTCTACTGTTCTCTTGTCTCTCTCTCTAAAACTCTCCTTGTAACGAAAGCTGACTTGGCTCTCCGGCATTGACTTCGGTAATACACGCACACACACACAAAAACACACACTCACATATATACATACATGGATATACAGAGAGATCGATGGGTTTAATTATATGTAATAAAAATTTATTTTTTTTTCTAAATTATTGTGTCACACATTTTTAATTAAATTTTCGTGCTTTCATATATGGTGTAAAGAAACCAGTATCAGTGTGTGATTGCATTTTTACTCAGAATCACCTGGGATAATTATTACTGAGATTTTATGGATTTTACCACCGTGGTGTGATTTAATTTCGGAATTAAATCTTCCAATTTATTCTTGTTCTCCAATTATGGCGGTATCTGATTTCCTGGTTTTGATCCAATTTTTCTATCTTGAGTTTATGTATTGTTTTTTTGGTATTTTAATTTTAATTTAAACGTGCATTTGCTAATTCAGCTAGCTGGGTCTGTAAAACCCGGAAATTGCATAGACGGAGCATATAGATACACGCATGTAAGAAGCATTTAAAGAGGAAAAGATGTGATTTTTGGAACTGAATTAGATGGCATTTATTAAATTGATCTTGATTTGGGGATATGCATTCTTTTCACATGTGAATCTTCAATAATAGTGGTTTTGCTGCGTGTTCTAGTGATAAATTGGTTTGGATTTCAGGTAGGGCTGCTATATGTGTCACAAATATACAAATCAGATTAGGTAAGTGTCCTCGAAAATCGAGCCAGCAAGTTTGAGTATGAACCAGGGAAGGGGAATGCCAATTCCCCTTGAAAACAAAGTTATGAAAAGTGGGGAGATTTGGGTTCCTCCAACACCAGAAAAGCCAGTTTTGCAGAGATCAAGCCATGTTGCGGCTGAAATGCAGCAGAATCCAGTGGGAGCAGAAAATTGGAGCGATTTGCTGGGAATTTACACAGGGTTCCTGCAGGATGAAATTAGTAATGGGCTGCCTCCAGGATTCAATCCTCCAGGTTTCGATACATTTAGTCATGTAGGCCTAAATCATGGGGAACTTGGTCAACAAGTTGCTCCCAGAGAAACCTGCAATGGGTTGCCCCCGAATTTAAATGCAACCAGTTTTATTGATTTGAATCAGGAGTGCAGCGTGCAAGATCTTACCTTTGTTGAGACTTGTAATAGGATTCCTCAGGAATCGAATCCCACCGGTTTTGTAGGGCAGAAACGATGGGAGCTGGAGCATAGTCTTAGAGATGTTGCACCAGTTGAGAATCTCAGAATCTTGAATCAATATGGTGGAACGGTCGGCTCTTACGCGCAGAATTTAGACGTTCTTCCTCCTCAGAAAGTTGATTCTCTGGCAGAACTAATGGGAACAAATAAACATCCACGCACCACTCTAACAAATGGCCCACCCAACAGACCAGCAAGTATTATAGGCAATTCCACCATTATCAATCAACATTCGCTGGTCAGAAGCAATGGGAAGATGCATGGTTCTACCAGTTCAATGCTCCTGCAAAATCACCTCTTGAATGAAAACTGGCATTTTGGTGGTCACAACCTACAACATATTTCGACCAGTAAGTAAATTATAAGTTGGATGCATGATCTGAGCTTATTCTTTTGTCTGAATCAGATAATCTTAGTCTGACGGTTTATGTTTCCGAACTCTTAGCAAATAACCGTGCATCTGTTTCAAATGACAAGACAATATTTCTTATTAGTTACCCTTACTATATCATCTCTCACTCTACGATTGCGTATGAACTATATATGACCCTCAGCTTCTAATTTCAATTTTTTTAAGCACAAAAAATTGTATCTACTTCGTATAGAAATGTATATTTACTGTTTTTAAGGACTTCAAAAAGTCAAGTTTAACAATTATAAATTTATAATGCTTCATTTTGGCAGATACATTTCCAGTCTCTTACCATGCTGACTGTAACCTGAACTTACCCCAAAGATTAAAAGGGGCATCCTCAAGTGGAACCATGCCCTTTCAGTTCGAGCCAGTAACACCAGATCTGCAAAAGCAGATGAAAAGCATCCAGCCCATGCAAGTACCAAAGTTCTTTGCAAACGATTGCTTGACTCCAGAAAAACATAAGAAAGATGATGCTGTCTGCAGTCAGCCTTCTGAAATAATTGAGGGAAAGCATGATGCATTGGGCAGCAATCCAGGCACATCATCTACGGTCATTTCGACACCACCTAATGAAAAAATTCATTCCAACGGTGGAAATGGAGAAATTGATCTGAACAAGACACCACAGCAAAGACCACCCAAAAGGAAAAAGCATAGACCAAAAGTAATAGTGGAAGGAAAACCCAAAAGAACTCCCAAGTCTGCTGCTTCAAGTAACAAAGCTGCAGATAAACATCCTTCCGAAAAAAGAAAGTATGTGCACAAAAAGGACACCGGAACTTCGACAACTCCATTAACTGATGTTGCAAAGGATGTTGAAAGATCTAAGGTTGGGCCCACTGCAAAATCATGCAGGAGAGCACTGAACTTTGACTTAGAAACTGGGGTAGGAAAGGACAGCCAGGCAACAGAAGTTGGTAGCCAGACACAGAACGAAGAAAGAAGCAAGGTTCCTATAAATTTGAACTCGGATTCTCCTAATACAGAATGGGTTACAGACTTGAACAAGGCAGCCAGATGTACACAACATATAGTAGAGAATTTATACAATCGTGTCCAATCGGTGAATCATATCTCACCTTCAGAGTTGTCGCCGCTTCCGTCTACACCTTCACCACCTGCCTCAAAGGGCCATACATTGAATGCCATAGCGAGGAGTTTGAATGCGCTTAATGCTAATACCAACCAAAATGGTAGCCAAAATAGATACAGTCACTTGCATCAACTTACGAGTGGAGACCTGGTTCAACTTGTCATCGAGGCAAATTCCAATGAACCAAACCTAGACAGAATGAGGCAACCAAATCTTCACACTATGACTCAACTTTTGGAAGATTTGGTGCCTGCCAAAGAGAATCAGGGATGCAAAAGAGATTATTCCCAGACTGTGCTAAGACAACCTCAAACTGTCACCTTGATGGGATCTCAACTGTGGTCTTCAAACACGAGTCATGCTAGCGGTGACAGCAGCAAAATATGTCTAAATGTTTCAGAGACAATGAAAAAGAGGAGGATTGAAGGCATAATTCATGGAACCACATCCAGCATGTCTTCTAGGATTACAACTGTTGAAGATTACACAGGACAAATGGACAGAAAGTGTAAGCGTCATCATGCACAGAGCTCCGCAATTTACCTGAATGATGGATTACCAAATTCTGACATTAAAGGACAGTGCACCTCCGGATTTCAAAACGATGAACTCAACAAGGTCAGTTGCAACCAGTACATGAAGTCCAAAGATTTCGAAGACAAGTTTCAGCAGCAACATACTTCCCCTTATTTTCACGCAAAAGAAAATGCACAGAAAACATCCAATCACGTCACTCAAGCACAAAGCACCAACACTTTTGCTAGTGTCACTAACTGGAATATGGAGTCTGCATCCGAAAGAGATTCTACCACTCGAGGAAATGTAGTAAATTCTCATGCCCATGTGTCAATTAAGAGACAGATTGCTGGACAAACATCTGACAAATTGTCCAGTATAAATAAAGCGTTGCCGCAATTGATCACAGTCTCGAGAGGTCGTGGACGTCCGCCCAAGACACTCACAGGTATCCATCTTTTCATAAGCCATCCCCATAACTAAAGCTGAACATGCTCTTTATATTAAAGCCATATTTTGCTGAGCAGGGTCACAAGAAACGTTGAGAAATTCATCTTCAGTTGATTATATCACAGACCGTATGCAAGGTCTAAACATCAATACCAGTGGCAAGGAAATTGGTCAAGAAGAGCGAAGTGCGCTGGTTCCATATAGAGGAGATGGTGCTATTGTTTCTTATGAGGCATTTGATCTGATCAAAAAGCGCCGGCCCCGACCTAAAGTTGATCTTGATCCAGAGACAAATAGACTGTGGAACCTTTTAATGGGTAAGGAAACAAGTGAAAGTGCGGAAGCAATAGGGGATGATAAACAACAATGGTGGGAGAAAGAAAGAAAAGTCCTCTGTAATCGAGCAGACTCATTCATCGCAAGGATGCATCTAGTTCAAGGTATTAGCTTTCAAACCACTGCATCATTATAATGTTAATGCATAAGTAATATACCATAACATGATTTTGTGTGATTATCAAAACGCTAAAACTCAACAAAAAAATCCAGCTCATATTTATTTTTTTAGACATTCCTTTTTTTAATTTAGGTTTAGAATCACAATTTTTTATAATGAGTATTAAATAGACATATGTGTTGTATTATCTACATTCTACACCAAGAGCATGCATTACTAGAAAAAATAACAAATTACCAACTATTTGGATAGTATGAAAACTAAGAAAGTAGGGTGAAGAGGGGGCAGGTAGTCCAGGTTATCCCTGTTGCATCTGGAGTATAAAATTAATAGTATACATTAGTAACCACCAGTCACGAACCAAAAAAAAACTATATGAAGAACTAATATTATAATAGTCCAATAGAGTAACTGGAATTAGCTCACAATTCCTCTAAGAATCTAGATCACAGTTTCCAAAACCATGTATCAAGAGTTAATGCCTACTCTTGTTGTTTGTGTCTAATGTAAGTTTATGTTTAGGTCTGACAACCATTTTTACGAAGCACAAGAAATATGCCCAACAAAATAAATAGTAAATCGCAAACTAATTAATCTTCAAATTTTATTATGTAAAACAAAATAAAAATTGATAAGAAAGTTACTCTTCAAGGGCCAATATATTGTTGGATTTACCTGATCGGACCGTATGAAGCCGGTGATATAACCTTGAACGAATTACATCTTCACAGGAGACAGGCGATTTTCCAAATGGAAAGGATCGGTAGTTGACTCGGTGATAGGAGTGTTCCTCACACAAAATGTTTCAGATCATCTTTCAAGGTAAAATCAATTTTCTTTCAGAGCCTTAAAAGATAACAGGAGCTAATCACATTTACGTAATGTCTTTCCTGCTTGCAGCTCTGCTTTCATGCATCTAGCAGCCAAGTTCCCAATAAAACCAACAGCCATAAGAGAATCATGCTGCCAAAATGGACAAAGTTCATTGATTGAACGACAAAAAGTTCGTATAACATATCCAGATGGGACGTCTTATGATCATAGAATGTTAAGGGAACCAGTGTATGACCCCAGCTCCGTGACTTCCAGTGAATCATCTGAATGCGGGGCAGAAATTTTCACAACCAGAACCTACATATTAAATGATCAGATCAGAAAAATTGAGGAAGACATGATTTCATCACAAAGTTCTTCGGAATCTGTTATTTTTCAAGCCTCTGAAGATATCAGATCCAGTTCAGGATCAAATTCAGAAGCAGAAGATCAAATAATTGGGGGAAATTTCAGCAGAAACCATGGTCCTTCAAGTTTTTATGAACAGGCTGAAAGAATTGCTGCATTCAAGCAGTGTCAGTTACAAGTCAATGGAAGTTCATTTCCAAGTACAAGACCCATGCCTGGTTGCCAGCAACTTGAAAATCCAATGCACGGACAATTTCCTCAATTGACCAGCGGTGAAAATGTGTGCACTCATCCATTTGCTTCAAATGTGCCGCGTTATCAGAGATCTGTCACCCTACCCACTAGTTCCTGGCCGAACATGTCAAAGGGTTTGGAAAAATTTGAAGGGGATATTCTCGCAATATCTGGAAAAGGAAGCATATCTTCTATGGCCTCAACAGATGCTAATCTTACTAATGGAACAGGTGTAGAAAACAGATATGATGTTTCAGGGCAGAATGTTGTAAAGAATTTTATCGCTCAACAGATCGGAAAACCAAAATTACAGCCATCAACAGCGGACAATGGCATTTTGAATGAACAATTTGAACAGCAAACCTATTTATCAACATGTTTTCAGAGCAGAAAAGACCAACATGTTGTCAATTATAGGAAAGATGGAACCCAGGAGGCCTTTCAGCAAGAACATACATTTCTGACAGACCTCACTAGACCGGCTGAAGTGTCCAGTAAACCGCCAATTGGTAATTTATAGAAACAAATCCACATACTGTCTTTATATGAAAAAACTGATTATGGTGAATTTTGTTGCAGATAATCAAAAGCACTCTGAAAATATAACACCTGACCCATCAGAAGTGAGCCAAGTACATTCCTTGAGCCGTCCTCCATCCAGTAAGATTGGCACCAAAATTTCACATGTAAGCAAGCAAAAGGCTGAGAAGGAAAAGACAGATTCATTTAACTGGGATGCCTTACGAAAGAAGGTGCAATCAGAATATGGAATGAGAGCCAGAAGTGTGGAGACAATGGACTCCATAGATTACGAAGCATTACGAAATGCTGATGTTCGTGAGATATCTGAAACAATCAAGGAAAGGGGAATGAACAACATGCTAGCAGAGCGAATTAAGGTATTTATTGAAATATTAAAAATGATAAACAATAAGGTGCACCTCATACTTCAATGAAATCTGCATTTATTGGACATTCTGCAGGATTTTCTCAATCGACTGGTTCGCGATCATGAAAGAGTTGACCTTGAATGGCTGAGAGATGTTCAACCAGACAAAGTCAAGTAAGTCTCCTCGGAAAAGCTTGTCTGATCACCCATCTCGAAAAATATAAAGCAGAAGGCATGCCAACTTTTTTCTAAAAATAATCATACTCTCACTTGGATTTGTTCTGCAGGGATTATCTATTAAGTATACGAGGATTGGGCTTAAAGAGTGTGGAATGTGTACGCTTATTGACACTTCATAATGTTGCTTTTCCAGTAAGTGCAGTTGCCTGTACAGACCATGCATAGAGGGAAAACAAAAGAAATATTCTTCTGACTATTCGTCTTGTTAGGTTGACACGAATGTTGGACGGATTGCTGTGCGACTTGGTTGGGTTCCTCTCCGACCTCTTCCTGAGTCACTCCAGTTGCATCTCCTTGAACTGTAAGTATGTGTAAAGCAATCAGTGTAAGACCTTGTGAACCGTTGCAGAAACTAAATGTGTTTCTATGCAGATATCCAGTTTTGGAATCTATCCAGAAATATCTTTGGCCCAGACTCTGCCATCTGGATCAAGAGACCTTGTAAGTTTACCAAGTTATTAACTTATTAAACTAGGACTTCATACCTATATTTGGCCACCCAAGATGATCCACTGATTTTTGGTTGTGAATCACAGGTACGAGCTGCATTACCAAATGATAACATTTGGAAAGGTGAGATTCTATCTTTCACAATTGATTGCCAGTCTCACTTGACGATCATAATGCAAACTAACCACATGAAACATGTCTTCATAAAAGATTATTTTCTTAACTCTGGAGTACAGGTTTTCTGCACAAAGAGAGACCCAAACTGTAATGCATGTCCAATGAGGGGCGACTGCCGACATTTTGCGAGTGCTTATGCAAGGTTAGTCATCTAACATTGCTCAAATGTATGCACAATAAATTATTATATGAAGCTTTCCAACTAAAGAAAGCTTATTTTGACTGTTAAACCTTTAAATATTGATTGGCAAACACATTTGGGGCAGTGCAAGACTCGCTCTTCCAGGGACCGAGGGGAGACAAATAGTCCGTTCATCCGCACCACCAAGTGCTAACCAAATGTCTGACATGACAATGAAGTCTATGCCACTTCCTCCACCTGAGGACAATTTGGAGAAAGGGGCGGATTCTACGAGAAACAGTGAACCAATCATCGAGGAACCAACAACCCCGGAGCCACCCACAGAAATGACAGAACGTGACATCGAGGATGCATATTATGAGGATCCTGATGAAATCCCAGTCATAAAGCTCAACATAGAAGAATTTACATCAAATTTGCAGAGCTTTATGCAGGAGCAAAAGGAAATGCAAGGAGACATGTCCAAAGCCTTAGTTGCTCTAAGTCCAGAGTTTGCTTCTATTCCAATGCCCAAACTGAAGAATGTGAGTCGACTGCGGACAGAGCATCAAGTGTAAGTAATAGTCTCTTGCTAAAACATAAGGGACGAAACCATAGGTAATCTAACAGTGGAAAGTTTTATATGATGTGCAAAATTATGTTGAGTTAAAAAATGCGATCTCATGTAATGGTCTGGATAACGCAATTAAAACTTAGCAATCAAAGTAGAAAGAGCTCACTAAGCATTACATAGGTCTTCTTCTTTTAATTAAATATAGTGAGAGGTGACTGATTTATATTTCCAGTTAATCATTTATTAGGCGACAAACTCAGAAAACAGCATAGTCATTGCTCCCTTAAGCATCAGGAGCACACCAAGCATCTTGAGCCCTAGATGTAAATGTGTAACTACAAGGATAAATTTTCAGTTACTAATGATTCATATTCCTGCAGCTATGAACTCCCAGATCAACATCCCATACTTAAAGGGGTTAGTTATTACTTTTCTTGGTTTAATTTTGAAGAACGTGTGCAGCTTGACTCCTGCTGACAATAAATTTTATAATGTTTAGCTGGACAAACGAGAACCTGATGATCCAAGTCCGTACCTTCTTGCTATATGGACACCAGGTACCTAGTATAAAATTAATCACTTAATACAATTCAATCATGCCTGCATGAAACCACAATAAGCATTTCTTTCCACAATGGTATAAGAGGTTAAAAATATATAATTATGTTTTACAATCCTTGTATAATAAAACTATGATCAACTTTTTCCCCTACCTTTCGCCTCTCACCGACGGACAACATAAATGAGCCTCAGCAAAAAAAAAGGACAGAGTCATATTATAGAGACAGAAAAAAATGTAACTCAATTATCTTGCCAACGTAGCTTTTTATCATACCTAAATCAACTTTATCTTAACCAGGTGAGACATCAGACTCAATTAAACCTCCTGAAAGTAAATGCGAATCTCAGGAAGGAGGTGGCATGTGCGACAAGAAGACATGCTTTTCGTGCAGCAACACAAGAGAAGCACAGGCTCAAACGGTCAGGGGCACAATCCTGGTGAGCACAACTGTGAAATAATCATCAATAATGTAACAAAATTATGACCCATTAGGTTCCCTCTTCTTCTGTTTATTTTCACTGAATTGTCTACCTCCTTTTAGATACCTTGCAGGACAGCAATGAGAGGAAGTTTCCCGCTCAATGGTACATATTTCCAGGTCAATGAGGTAACACAAATTCTGATCCTTAAGAGCTTTGTGTATGTGACACTGCACTCCACAGTAACGGAGAAATGTTCCCCATTTGTAAACTGCACAAGAGGTTTCTGCATTTATCTTCGCGACGACGAAAGCGAATTCATTTCTGCAAATTGGGGGATAACATATCCTTAAATTGTACTCAGGTTTTCGCGGATCATGAATCCAGTATGAATCCTATCATTGTTCCAAGAAGTTTGTTGTGGAACCTGCCAAGACGGACAGTGTTCTTTGGGACCTCTGTCACGACCATATTCAAAGGTAAATAAAATTTCAAAAAATTATAAATGAAATATAAAAAAGAAATTTTGGCTTACAGAAATACTATGGTGCTTTCCAGGCCTGACAACTGAAGGTATCCAGTACTGCTTCTGGAAAGGTATTTACTGCATGAAATATCCCACCCATCTCTGCTATAATGATGTCATTGAGCATATCGTTCATAGGTCCATGCAGATAAGTACCCTTATTTTTCCACTAATTTCAATCTCAGGGTTGGTATGCGTCAGAGGTTTTGACCAGAAAACTCGAGCACCGAGACCGCTAAGTTCCAGATTACATCATCCTGCAAGTAAGATGGTTAAGCCTAATGAGCAACGATAGTGTATGCTATGGGGTAAGATACAATAAGAGCAAGTGACCCGTATCTGCCCCAAGAGAAGACATAAAAACCTGATAAAATAGGACTAGAGATGACAGCTAACAAAATTATTTACCCATTCATTTGTTCCTCCTCTCCCCATTAACCTGAGCAGCAAGTTAACATGAGCACTCTGCTGATAGAGGGGGCCATATAAAAGTTTCAGTTTTTCCATAGTTCAGATTTTTTAATGTTACGCTCACAACTGAGCCATTTTTCAAGAATATAAATGTGTTGGCAGAATAGGTAAAGCAATAAAGGATGTAATCTTTGAATGTACTTCAGTGGTATTACATGTATATATTTGTCACAGTTCTTTGGTGCCGAATAAGCCATTGTTTCTTCCTTGAACAATTATGTCTGGATTATGTTATCAAGTCACAAGAAGTACACAATCAAGTCCTTGGGGCTTGGGGGTGATATTTTTTATTTTTTTGGGGGGGAAAAAAAACTCATAGGGAACTAAGGAACATGAGAAGATATTAAGAAATAAAACTGTATTCACAAAAAAGGCACACAATCACACACGGAAACTCGGAGGTCATGTCCTTGCCCCACCCCTAAAGTTCTGGTTGGGGCAATACTCCCGATTCTAAGTTATGCTCTTCCCATGTTAAAACTACTTGAATTCAAATAACCTAAAATTCAAGTTCCAAAACAGCAACAAAATGAGAAATCGAGTGGCTATATCGATTGAAGTTAGTGACTCATAAGATTGAAAGAGGACTTGTTAAACTTGAGGTTACACCAGGATGCAAACCAAACCCTCTTATAAATAGATGGAGATCGACGTAAATTATTTATCTTAAAGGAAAATCTAACAACAATCCTTGCGTTGAACGTAGAAAACTTTATTAAATATTTTATGAGATAAAGGAAAATCTCGTTTCCGTTCTCCCATTAGAGGAGATCTCTCATTGCCTTTTTCTTGTAATCAAAGAAAATCTTATTCTTATCTGTATAATAAAGGAAAAATCTACTTTATTTTTTCACACATGACAGAAAATCTAATTGCACTCGGCATTCACTTTTCAATTTGACTTCCAGGATTCTCTTTCGTTGAAGTTGACTTCCAATACATATACACACACGCATATGATTTTATTATATTATTACTCTTATTAAAGCCACTTGGTCGTATTTTCAAGTGTTTCTACAAAAAATCTAAAAAAAAATCTAAAATACTATGTCGCTTAAATTTATTAGCGTATTTAACAAATCGCATAAGATACATTTCTAAACTATCTGTTTCCATGACTGATTTAAATTTTAACTCGCTGTTATCTTACATTTTATTTTAAGTTGAGTATATAAATTTGGTTTTTCTAACTATTTTCTTTTTAAATATGATAAGTGTGACCATATGGTGTGTACATATTGGCTATAGTGTGTGCGTGTGTTAATACGAAGGCTAAATGTTCTTTACTAGTTATGACCAATGGGTATATAGACTAATGCTTTAGCATTTGAAAGTTTGAATCACATCAACACATTAACGTTTTAGAGACACCAAACACTCCAGTTAATAGAACGAAGTTCACTATTTTAATCAAGAAACTTTGATACTCAGCATAGGAGCGTACTTGTTTAATTAATTATTGGGCTGTGTTATATATGAAGATCTAGTCACGTTACTTGGTCAATTGTGAAGGAAATTTCAGTGAGAGAAAAAAAATCCCAAACCAAACCTGATAAAAGATTGAGGATTATTGTGGATGGACAAACTGATGCATCTAAGATTCTAAAGGGTGTCTTACAACCAGCAACACCGACTCCAGTACCTCTCATGCCAAAACTTGTAACGTTAAAGGAGGTGGTACCTGCAGCTTGATGAAGTCATGCCAAAATGTAATAATCCATGCTTTTATTCCATAATGGAAGTTGAAAGAAGGCGAGGAGCCGAGTAGCCAATCAACTTTCTTACAGTATCGGATCAAAACAATAAGCCAAAAGTGGCAACAGACAACGTTAAATCGAGAGTAATTATATATTCATGTAACAAACAGCACAATGTCGATAATGAGTGGAAAACATAACGATATTAGGCATGCCTTACTGCTTGCACACTAGTTCTGCCAATCAGGAGGCTGGAGACACCTATTTACAAGGCCAAAAGAGAAAAAATGATGGGAACGTGCACTTAGATATGGAAGATGGCATCAAACTCTGAAGTGTGAGCTGCCAGTTTTAAATTCTAGTTGATGATAAATGGTCAAATGAGATTTCAAAAAAAAGGAATTGGTGCAAGGTTTAGACGAACCCCGTTAACTTAATAATTCCGTGAACTCCTTAAACGTGACATCAATTCCTTATACAGGGTTTACAGAAGGATCGTGACATTTTAATGCTTCTTAGAAATCCAAGAGAGTGGATATTTTATTAAAGGCTGGCACCAGTCTCATGATATTATCCAAGAAAGATTATGAGATGTTTCAAACTTCATAGACCCAAGTCAATGATTGAGTGACTCTTGAAATTTATCCATAAAATACAAGAACCCTGCTATAACTTGGTTAAGATACCTCCTTATAAGATTCAAAATCATCTATAGGCAACTCCGGATCAAATAATAGAGATCGAGTGCAACTCATCCAATATTATGAGATGTTTCACACTTCTTATGACATTGTTTGATGAATTTTTATGATATACAACTGTCCAACACCTCTCCTGAGGAGACGCAAAAACCTCATTTTACTTCGGATAAGCCTTCCACATCGTCTCTGTCAGCAACTCGTCACATTACCATGACAACCATGTTCAGTCCTACACACCACCTTAAAAGTTAATACTACCAAGTCCACCGAAAACCAAAACTGTGATTCCTAAAAGTTCTATTTAAGAACAGCATAGCACAGTTACAACTTTTGATGCTACACTGCCCATTCACAATTGTTGAGCTACAGGGTTACCAGTATTCCTTTCATTGTTTATGTGATGATACTGAGATAAAAGAATATTTTGACCAGCATTGCTGATCCCAAGAATTCGCACCCATACAGAATCACAAAGTCTGATTTTTTAATCAAAGTCTAGATAATTTAATTGCATATCCTCATTCTCCCGTAGTACTTGTGAACTAGTACTAATAAAGGAGTTCATTAAATTGAGGCTCCATGGACAGTTACCCCGAGGTAAGAGTTGAGACGCTTGTCTTGGGGACAATTGCCTAAGTTTATGACACTCTAACTATTATAGTGTGTGATGTAAAATAAGGAACAATTTCAAGGTGGGGCATTTTTGTTCAAATAAAGTTAACAAACACAAACTTGAAGAAGCCATTTAATTTTTCTCCTGTTCTTTGATCGCAGTCTATTTTTTTAATTTTTTCACCTCAGTTTCAAATTCGAGCCACGAAAACCTATACCCTTCCAAAGAGCATCCAATCATACCAACTTCAAGGTAATTCCATATATGCTTGTACTTTAGCTTTACTTTGAGTCACAACTTATAGGAAGACTTAGAATGTGTGATTGCTGATCTTGTACTATGAAGACGCGATGTCACATTTTGAAAACTTTTAAGAATTCCAACCAATAATTTATACATGTGTACATCCTACCACCAGTTCAAATAGCGTCCATACACGGAGGTTGCCTTTGGATTGAATGAAGAATTTGAAAGATTCAAAATCCATTGCAATAACTCAAAAAATAACTAGTTGATAAAAGACCATCACCAAATAGACACGAGGGCCTAACAATTTATAATGATTGAGTGTAGTTAGTTTCACTCAAATATATCAAATCTTAGTAGTAACCTTTCTTCCCAAAGTCTAGCAAACCCACAACTGAATTTGAACATAAGAATAATAGAATACATCCACCATTGTCAGAGCATCATAAACAAAGTGAACCGAACTACAAGTCAAGTAAATACCTGCTCGAATTCGTTCTTCCGGTGTCCAGCCCGAGTTCTTATTCAGTGCAAACATGCCTGCGGTATGCATAATAAATTGCTGAACAAATCAAACAGAAAATGTACGCCACACCTGCATCGGAATGACGAAATGGCCGCGGGAAATACGATAAATTTTCCGCGAAGAGTTTCGCTTGTATTCGAGTCTGCCGCCTTTTTCCATTCGTGCTATGCAAGTTTTGCCCCTCTTTACGTCCCGCGGAAACCGTAAAACTTTTCAAATAATTTTATTTTTAATAATAAACAAATGAGAAGGGGGAGAAAGGGTGAGTCGTCCTAAACAATAAGCATTTTGTTTTAGGGTTTGCTCAGTACGATTTATTTCGATAGTAGTGTTTATAAATATTAAGTTTGTTTAATATGATTTACTCGATCAGTGGCGTAGTTTAATATATTAATATCAACTAGTGATTGTGACACGTGATTTTCATTTACTAAACAATTTAATTATTTTTAAAAAATGTAAAAAATTATTACGGTGAAAAAATATGGAAGTTTTGATTTAAAGTAGAGAGAAGTTGTAAAAAATTATGTAGATAATTTAATAAGAATTGAAAAATAATAAAATTTGAAATGAGAAAGAGATAAAATGAGATAAAAATGTTAGAGAAAATTGGGGATAATTTAGTCATTTACAGTGTATTTGGATGTCCAAATAATGGAATTTGGAATTGGATTTTAAAATCCATATAATTGAAATTCCATTTTGTGTTTAGCAAAAAGTTAAAATACATTTTGAAATTTGATAGTATAAATTTTAGATAAATGATATTTTGTAAAAAATTATAAAAAAAAACTTAAAATTTATAAGTAAAGTATATGAATTTATTATTAAAAATAATTTTATTGTTTTATAAACCCAAATCCCGCAAATCCTGTGAAATTCGATCAATTTTGTCAAGATTTCAAGATTTCACTTAACTAATTGAAATCTATGAAATCTCATCAAATAACAATCTCGTTTTGAAATCACAAGTATAAAACATCATTTTTGTTATTTTTTGACATGTTTTAAAAGGCGGCGCCTAGAACCGCTCAGGCACTAGGTGGTTGGTCACCGCCCCGATTTTTAGACAGTTGAAGTTTTTGGGAGTTATTACATTAATTGGTTGTTTAGGTTGCCTAATCATCGCTTAGACGCCTCAAAATCCGCCTAGGTTAACATATAATATTTTATATTTTTAAAATTTTAATTTTTTTAAAAATATTATTTGACATATTTGTCCATCAATTTGTATCGGAGGAAAACGAAAAATATGTCATGTATTTCGAGTTGAATTCGATAACGAGAAATTATTGAATAAATATTATAATGAAAACAATAATTAGATATTTCGACTTGAAAAAACAGCGCTTAGGCAAGTGAATTGGATGAAGAATAATTGTTGGAGAAATATTAAGATGGATCGAACTAGAATAATTAGATATTTAACCTAAAAAACCATATAGACGGCCCACTTAAGCGTTTAGGCGTTAGGCGATGGGTGACCGACACATACCAAATACCACTCGTTAGAACATTGTTTTCCGATAATTTATAGAATTATATTATTTAAATTACTTTGTAGTTCCTAGATAGTATCATTATTTGAAAAAACAATGGGATGAACATGAACTTGTTCGTCTTTCTCTTCGCAAGAATATTAACTTAATTCTAAGTCTTAGCACCGGAAGATATTGATTGAAAAAAAATCATCACAATTATGTTTAGTAAATGGTCATTATCGGAACACGATTTCTTCAAAATATAATAAATATATCGATGACGTGCGGCTCATTTAACATCAAAATTCTGACTCAAAATAATAATACTAATAATAACAATAATAATAAAATTTGTAATATATATTTGTTGTGAAAAAGTAAAAATTTACGGTAAAAAGTAAAAACTCAAAAACTCAAAATTTATCAAATTCTACACTTTATAAAATTTTTCTCTCTTCACAATTGTGTTTTTCTACACAAATGGAGAGACCTATTTATAGATCTCAATTGGAGATTAGTCAAAAATTAATACATCATTAATTACATCATCACACACTAATTTTCAATATTTTACAACTCAATTTTCAACTTTCAACCTTCAACATTCAACAATAAATAATAATATATATTTATATATATTTTCAACACTCCCCCTTGTGATGATGATCATGATAGAATGACTATCTCCATTACGTGTTGTATACTGCCTCGTTAAAAACCTTACTAGGAAAAACCCATTGGGACAAAAACCATAGTAAGGAAAAAAAAGTGCAGCCACGTAAACTCCCCCTGATGTCAACATGAATGATTCTTCACATATTTCGTAGATTGCGCATCCCAATATTATAAATGTGTTTTCTGAATATCGCCGTGGGAAGTGCCTTTGTGAAGAGATCGGATGAGTTCTCACTTGATTGAATGTAACAGATATCAATATCTTTATTCTTCTCCAGCTCTTGAGTGTATGCAAAGAATTTAGGAGGAATATGTTTAGTTCTGTCACTTTTGATGTATCCTTCTTTCATTTGGGCAACACATGCGGCATTATCTTCATACAGTGTGATTGGATTCTTGTCCACTGATAATCCGCAAGAAGTTTGGATATGCCGAGTCATTGATTTAAGCCAGACACATTCACGGCTTGCTTCATGTAGTGCAATAATCTCGGTATGATTTGATGAAGTTGTAACAAGTGTTTGTTTCTGTGATCGCCAAGAGATTGCAGTGCCTCCACGAGTAAATACATATCCGGTTTGGGAACGTGCCTTATGTGGATCAGATAAGTATCCAGCATCAGCATAACCAATTATTCTCTGATTTGTATCTTTTGGATACAAAAGTCCCAAATCCGTCGTTCCTCGTAAATAACGGAATATATGTTTAATTCCGTTCCAGTGCCTCTTCGTTGGACATGAACTGAATCTTGCCAATAAATTTACTGCAAAAGATATGTCTGGTCTAGTGCAATTTGCAAGATACATAAGGGCACCAATGACACTTAGATATGGTACTTCAGGACCAAGAACAACTTCATCATCTTCACATGGACGAAATGGATCCTTTTCTATATTCAATGATCTGACAACCATTGGAGTACTTAAAGGATTTGATTGATCCATATTGAAACGTTTAAGGACCTTCTCTGTATAATTAGACTGGTGAACAAATATTCCACATTCTTTTTGTTCAATTTGTAAACCAAGACAATACTTGGTTTTTCCAAGGTCTTTCATTTCAAATTATTCCTTCAAGTATAACATCACTTCTTGAATTTCTTTATTCGTTCCAATGATGTTTAAATCATCAACATATACAGCAATAATCACGCATCCCGATGTTTTTTTCTTGATGAAAACACAAGGGCATATTGGATCATTTACATATCCCTTTTTCATCAAGTGTTCACTTAGCCGATTATACCACATTCGGCCGGATTGCTTTAATCCATACAATGATCTTTGTAATTTCACAGAATAAAATTCTCTGGGTTCTGAACTTTGTGCTTCTAGCATCTTAAATCCTTCAGGGATTTTCATGTATATATCACTATCAAGTGATCCGTATAAATAAGCTGTAACAACATCCATTAGACGCATGTCCAAGTTTTCAGACACTGCTAAACTGAT
The DNA here is from genome assembly GCF_033568475.1 of Henckelia pumila. Taxonomy (NCBI): domain Eukaryota; kingdom Viridiplantae; phylum Streptophyta; class Magnoliopsida; order Lamiales; family Gesneriaceae; genus Henckelia; species Henckelia pumila. The sequence continues at coordinate 133,668,212 of NC_133123.1, read as the reverse complement.
CAAATACCGAAACGTAATTGCATCCATAACAGGAGAATATGTTTCTTCATAATCAATTCCAGGTCTTTGAGAAAAACCTTGTGCAACAAGTCGAGCTTTATATCTCACTATTTCATTTTTCTCATTTCTCTTTCGAATAAAAACTCATTTGTACCCAACAGGTTTAACACCTTTAGGTGTAAGGACTATAGGTCCAAAAACACTACGTTTATTTAGCGAATTTAATTCAACCTGGATGGCATCTTTCCATTTTGACCAATCCTTTCGAGTTTTGCATTCACCAAAAGATTTTGGTTCATTATCTTCATTTACGATGTCACATGCCACATTGTACGAAAATATCTCATCAATATCTTGTACATTCTTTCGGTTCCATATTTTTCCAGTATTAATATAATTGATAGAGATTTCATGATTCTCGTCAGTTTGTGGTTCTGACAAAATATTTTCATCATCGTGTGTTTCTTCTGGAACACCATTTTCTATTTTTTGATCATCATTTTTCTCTATGTATTTTCTTTTCCGAGGATTTTTATCCTTTGAACCGATTGGCCTTCCACGCTTCAGGCGTTTTATGACATCATGAATGTCTTCATTTTGTTTCTTTGGAATTTCAACTCGAGCAGGGGCATTTACAGCAGGTATATATGATTTTGTTACCCCTTTTGTGTCTGCAAATGCATCTGGCATTTGATTTGCTATTCTTTGCAAATGCACAATTTGCTGTACATCTTTATCACATTGTTTAGTTCTAGGATCCAAATGTAATAATGATGGTACATACCATGTGATTTCTTTTTCGATGTGTTTCTTTTCTCCCCCTAACATTGGGAAGTTATTTTCATCAAAATGACAATCAGCAAACCGTGCTGTAAACACATCGCCTGTCTGAGCCTCAAGATATCTAATGATTGATGGACTATCATAGCCGATATAAATACCATTCTTTCTTTGAGGTCCCATTTTTGTTCTTTGAGGTGGTGCAATAGGCACATACACCATACATCCAAAAATTCTCAAATGAGAAATATCTGGTTCTTTGCCAAATACAAGCTGCAATGGGGAGTGTTTATGATATGCACTTGGCCTGATGCGAATTAATGCAGCAGCATGTAAAATTGCATGTCCCCATATAGAAATAGGGAGTTTCGTTCTCATAATCATTGGTCTAGCAATCAACTGCAGACGTTTAATCAATGATTCAACTAATCCATTTTGTGTATGAACATGAGCTACAGGATGTTCAACAGTAATTCCCATCGACATACAATAGTCGTTAAAAGTCTGGGAAGTAAATTCTCCAGCATTATCAAGTCTTATTTTCTTGATCGTATATTCGGGAAATTGATTCCGCAATTTTATTATTTGAGCCATCAATTTTGCAAATGCCACATTCCGAGTGGACAATAAACATACATGTGACCATCTGCTAGAGGCATCGATCAATACCATAAAGTATCGAAATGGTCCACATGGTGGATGAATTGGCCCACAAATATCACCTTGAATACGTTCAAGAAATATGGGTGATTCCTTTTGGATTTTAGCTGGTGATGGTCTTATAATAAGTTTCCCCAGAGAACATGCCTTACACTGAAACTTATTATTCTGAAAGATCTTCTGGTCTTTCAGTGGATGACCACTTGTATTTTCTATAATCCTTCGCATCATTATTGAACCAGGATGTCCCAATCGATCATGCCAATTTGTTAGTATTGAAGAATTTCCAATAACCATATTTGATTCGATTGGACTTATATGTGTATAATGCAATCCAGTAGGGAGCATTGATAATTTCTCAACTACATATTTCTTTCCTGATTTATATGTAGTAAGACACATATATTTCTCATTTCCTTCGGTTATTGTTTCCGTATCATAACCATGAGAATATATATCATTAAAACTCAACAAATTTCTTTGTGATCGTGGTGAATATAAAGCACTATTTATCAAAAATTTTGTACCATTAGGTAACAAAAATTGTGCTTTGCCACATCCTTCAATCAAGTCTACAGGACCTGATATTGTATTCACCATTGTTTTTGTTGGTTTTAATTCCAAGAAATATTTTTCATTTCTGAGGATAGTGTGCGTTGTACCACTATCTGGTATGCAAACTTCCAGTGCATTATTTCCATCTTTGATCATAGCATTTTCCATAATGATCTTCAAAAACAATATGCAATAAAATGAATTAAGAAAGATACATGCAAACAATACATGCAAAATATAATATGTTTTATAAAATAAAAATTACATTGTTACATTCTTTTCCCACCAGTATATTTAATCAATATCTTCGAAATCATTCAAAAAGTAGGCAACATCTAAATTCATTGAACCACTTGCATGGTCAATGTTTTCAGTAAAATTGGTCTCTTTTTCTTTCCCCTTTATTGAATCTTTATAGAGCTTACACAGATGCTCAGACCAATGTCCTGGAGTGCCACATCTATAACAAACACTCTCAGTTTTTTTTGGATGATTTTCATTTTCACCCGTATTATCATGCTGCCTCTTTTGTGGGTGGTTCGTGACGTTCCTTTGAGATGAGTTATTGAAATAACTATCTCTTTTATTTTCAAATCCACGGCCTCGACCACGACCGCGATCATTTCTACGCCCACGTCCACGCCCACGTCCTCGTCCACGACCTCGACCAAAATCTTGTCTATATCTTTGATTTTGGTTTTCATTTTTACTTACGACATTTGCTTCAGGAAATGCCGTTGAACCAGTAGGTCTGGACTGATGATTTCTCATGAGCAATTCATTATTCTTTTCCGCCACGAGTAAACATGCGATGAGTTCTGAGTATCTTGAAAATCCACGCACTCTATATTGCTGTTGTAGAGTTATATTTGATGCGTGGAATGTGGAAAATGTCTTTTCAAGCATTTCCATCTCAGTAATATTATGCCCACAAAATTTCAGCTGTGAGACAATTCGATACATCGCAGAATTATAATCACTCACCTTTTTAAAATCTTGGAATCTTAAAGTATTCCATTCATCTCGTGCGGTCGGAAGTATAACTTCCCGTATATGCTCAAAACGTTCTTTTAACCCTTTCCACAAAATCATTGAGTCTTTTTCGGTCAAATATTCACATTTCAACCCCTCATCAAGATGTCTGCGTAAAAATATCATCGCTTTTGCTTTATCTTGTGAGGATGATATGTTATTTTCTTTGATAGTTTCGTTAAGACCCAATGACTCGAGATGCATTTCTACATCGAGGGTCCATGGCATATAATTCTTTCCGGTTATATCAAGTGCAATGAATTCGAGTTTCGCCAAGTTCGACATGGTGGTACTAGAAAATAACAATGCATTTTATTAGTTAATTTCCATAAATATGACAATACAAAATAATGGAAGAACGTAAATTACAAGTGCGTATACAAATAGAGAAAAAATATGTGTTGGAAAATCGCTGGTGAGTAAAAGACTCGTGAGCATGATGATCATAGTCGTTATGAAAAATATCCTTATAAATGTCATCATCTCCATCTTCGAAAAAACCGAGGATAAAATATTTTGAGAGAAAGAATGAATTTGGTGTGATTGAAAATGAGTTTGAGTGAACATATTTATAGGGCAAAAACTAGCCGTTTTGTTACCGTTTGTGACCGTTGGGGGTAAAGAAAAAATTGAGTATGTGTTGAATAAAAATTCGTGATAATCATGTAATGCATATAATGATAATCATAATTAAATAATTATGTATATCATATCACATTATTATAAGATCGGTGTCGTAGACAACCTTTTATATAATAACATGAGATTATACAAATATGGTTAGTATATAAATACACAATAATATATATCATATCACGTTATTATAAGGTCAGTGTCATAGACAACCTTTTATATAATAACATGAAATTATATATTAATATAGTTAATATATATACATAATAAATATATATCACGTTATTGTTTAAAAACCTTAGAGGCTTTTATACTTGTCGTATCCCTTACCGGGAGTGTGGGATGTCGTCTTAACATCCTCCCAGGATTTATAACAAGTTTTGAAAAAAAAACTTATTTTTTTTCATAACATGATATTATATATTAATATATACACAAAAAATATATAAACAGTAAAATAAAAATTCTTACTTGTTGAATATTTTTGACTTCTTCTTGTATTTTGGAGCGTCGGAAAATATAGAGAACCTTCGAGCGATCGTGCTGATAACGTGTTGTGAAAAAGTAAAAATTTACGGTAAAAAGTAAAAACTCAAAAACTCAAAATTTATCAAATTCTACACTTTATAAAATTTTTCTCTCTTCACAATTGTGTTTTTCTACACAAATGGAGAGACCTATTTATAGATCTCAATTGGAGATTAGTCAAAAATTAATACATCATTAATTACATCATCACACACTAATTTTCAATATTTTACAACTCAATTTTCAACTTTCAACCTTCAACATTCAACAATAAATAATAATATATATTTATATATATTTTCAACAATATTAACCATTATTAATTTATTATTCCCCCAACATTACAGTAGAAGCAAATCTAAATGAAAATGTCAATTAATCCCTCCGCTTTCGAAACCATTGAACCATCCCGCTACATCACCTTCACAATCCCAATTGGTCCGGCCTCCCGCCGCCATCTTCTCCGCATAGCCGTCCTAGATTCACCCGCCGTGACCGTCGGTGACGCCGCCGCCGCCATGTGGGTGCCACAGGGCCGCGAATCAGATTGGATTTTCTCCACTTTCTCCGGCCACCTCCACCTCCTCCTTTCTTCGCCAACTTCCCCGCCTCTATCCCGTTTGATCTTGATTTCCGATTCAAAACTATACGCGCGACGTCCCCGCCACGCCTCCTCAGTCCGACCAAATGTTGCCCCTCTGCTATTGGCGCTGACCCCAAAATCCGCTTTTCTTGATGACGGTGGAGTTCCGGAGATTCCCTTCTTGGTATACGAAGATGAAGTGGTCACAGGTTCAATCTTGGAGACCTGTGAAGGGCCTTGTGTCGGTGAAATGCTGATAGAGAACGTTGAGTTGAGGAAGGACGATAGCAGCATTGTTCGAGAATTTAGGAGGAGACTGAGGTTTAAGAGAATGCCGAATCTGGTGCAAACCCAGATGAGGATTCGCCCGAAAACCGAGTCTGTATGCGAAGAATTGGACGATATGGAGTTTGAATTAGACGAGGATGTGCTGGTTCATCCATACCTGAGTCCAATGGTGGCTGGCATTTCAGTCATTAGCTCATGTTTGGAAGAGCGAATTCAAGACGGATTTAGGCCGAAAGTTCTGTGCCTGGGGGTGGGAGGAGGGGCATTGATTGGATTCTTGAATAAAAAACTGAATTTCGAGGTTGTAGGAGTGGAAATAGATGTTGTGGTTTCGGAAGTTGCAAAGAGGTATTTTGGACTAGGGAACAATGAGCTGATCCACCTTCACGTAGGCGATGGGATCGAATTTCTTCGTGATCTAGCGACGAAAGCGGATGGAATGTTCGACGTTATAATGGTTGATCTGGATTCATGTGATGCATCAATGGGCAGCTATGCTCCACCAATGGAGTTTGTGCAAAAGCCTGTTCTTTTAGCCGCGAGAGACCTTCTACGCGAGACTGGTGTTCTTGTCACAAACACCATCCCTTCGAGTGAGTCGTTCCACGGGAGGTTGATCAGCGAGTTTCAACAAGTGTTCGAAGAGTTGTATGAGATCGACGTTGAAAACGAGGAAAACCTTGTTCTTGTGGCCACCAAATCAAGAACTGAGTCATGTTTTGATAGCCGGAGTGATGCATTTTTGAACAAGTTGAAGTTGTACATTCCAAGTTCTCACATGGATTCCATGAGGAAGATTTGAAAGACAGGTCGTCCTGTTCCTGTACTCTTAGATACCGATTGATTTCAATGGATAGTATATGACTGATGAATAGAAGTGTAATAAGAACATGATGAAATATGGATAAGTAATACATAGATATGAATATTATGTTGTTTTGTATGTTTTTAATTTTGTAGGATTATTGTGATTAGACGATATTGGGTTAACAAAAAAATCAAAGAAACATAAGATGTGTAAAAATTCTGGAATGGCCAAAGAGGATGGATTGGTTCTTTCGCGCAATGTAACAAAGCAAACGGATCCAAACGAAGGAATGTATCATGGGATTCCAGTTTTGCTTTTGAGGTTTAAGGAGTTTGATTAGCCGGAGGCTCGAAGTGGATAGAGCTGATACACTGGTGAATGTGTTTTGTTGTATGCTCTTCTATTGAAAATGTGATTTTGTAGGCTGTAGCTCCTCCGCTGACGGCTTCTTGGTTGTGTAAAAATTGGAATATCAAAAGTTATCTTTCTTCCAATTCTCTCATTTTAATACTTCCTACTATTATTATTACAGGCACCTCTTTCAATTTAGATTTTACTATTTATTATAGAGTAGGTTTTTGCGAGACGATGTCTTACAACACGTGTTAATTTATATCTATATTTATAATAAAAAATAATATATTTTTTTTTATGAATTACTCAAATAGTTCACTCTCTCCTCGAGTTTTTTTTTCCCAAAGCTTCTAAATTGATCATTATCTGTATGTGTGTTCAGTACATACACAGAACCATGATCTGCCTAACTCCATCACAAATGAATGAAAAAAAGAATTTTACCCAGAATTCATGAGGAATTCTAAGCGATCAATCTCCTTCACTTTTTCATATTTACCCAGTTTGAATTGTTTAATTTTTTAAAAAATATCATTTAGCTGTTTTGAATGCTTTGGAAAAATATATTGCAATCTAGGTGTTGTCTTGTTAGCTTTGTCTTTGACAATTCATGCCCATAAGATGCCGTCATTGCTTTCTTTATCTTAAACCCATTTTTAGAAGGTTGTGTATTCATTGTTGCCTTTATTGTTTGATTTACTTTATGGTAAAATGGCTATTTCTGTGTTTTGGTGCAGTATTTCTTGTATCAAATTCTTCGTGGGTTAAAATACATACATTCGACAAATGTTCTGCACAGGGATTTGAAACTGAGCAATCTTCTCCTCAATGCTAATTGTGACCTAAAGATACGTGATTTTGGATTGGCACGAGCCACGTTTGAAATATATTTTATGACCAAATATGTCGTTACGAGGTGGTAACGACCTCCTAAATTATTGCTTAATTCATCTGGTTTATACCGTTGCTATTGATGTTTGGTCAGTGAGGTGCATCTTCATTGAATTAATGGGGCGTAAGCCCTTATTTCCAGGTAGAGATCATGTGCACCAGTTACGTTTGCTCATGGAGGTATGTTTTTCCTCTATCATCTCTCTTGAATTTAAAAAATCTTATGAGATTTTGAGGCTTTTAATGGCTATGTTTGATTGTACGACTGAGTTTTATTTTTTTTTTCACCATGATATGTTGGTCCACTTTATAAATTAGTTGCCTTTTGTAATAAATCTAATGCAAAGGAGGACCATCTTTCTCAAAATTTTTACACCTTACACACTTTAGATTTACTCTTATATTACTGAAGATATTATACAAAAAAACAAGTGGTAAAACCGATTTGGCTATGGCTAATCCAGTAATCCTGGAGTCTCCAATAGAACACAGCATCCCATAACCATTATTCAATTAAGAAAATGCAGGTCACACATCTTTGTATATCAGTGTATTGTGCAGCCTCCACCCAATATTTGATAATGTGCTCCAAACTAACTAATGAGCTAAATTGTTTAGTTACTTGTTTTCACAAATCACGATTACTATTTTTTATTTGCTTTTGGTAGTGCCCTTATTTAAGATACTATCATTTAGCCAATTTCTAAATTGCAAGTCTCTCAGTATTGTTAAAGCGGGGAAATGGTAATATGATGAATTTATTTGACAATTATTATTTATCAAGATTATGTACAAATTTTGTGTATGTCACTCTGCCTGTCTTAACTGTCACTGTTTTTTATTGCCACAAGGTGTGTTTTGTCATGTGTTTTGTCGTAGGCTCATGCTATCAAAAGTTATATCTAAATTTAAAGAAATCTCCTATTTTACTTGTCTTTTGCTACTTGCAGTTGCAAGATTATAGCACAAGTCCTACGGGAGAATCATGGTCAAATTTTCATTGTCAAATATCACATTACAGCCCATGTTAAGGTCCACGGCTTATATAAGTAAACAACTCTCTACCCCTGCCAATAAAGTTATTGTCATTAATTTGAAGGTTTGTGTTTTTCTTTTCTGATTGTTTAATGTTTAAAAATTATATTTTTGCATTGCATCGCTCAGGATCCTGTTTTAAAAGTAACCTATAAATTGGGCAGATAAAACCCTGATTAGACAAGAGTGTTTGTGCTTCCGCCCATTGAAATGCATGTTGAGTTTAGTCAGTAAGTGTAAGGGATGGTATCTAAATTCTATACTGGATTGGCTAACTGAATTTTTTGTTGCATTGGTTGCATATGGATAAAGGTATTCTCGGTTGGACGATTGCCAGCTTCGGCTAGGTGTACCTTCCTTGCATAACCCAGAGGATGAGAACATTTGATAATGGTTAATTTATAGTATAGTAGATTTTTCTTACATTTTCAAGTCTTTGTTGCGTTTCTTATTTGACTCAATTACATCGTGTCATAACATCGATCTTACCACCAAATTTGCGAGTTTCTGTTGTATGTTTGTGTTTTTTTTTCATTAGTTCAACATCACAACTCACAGCTCTAATAATCACTTCGGATTGTGATGAACATTGTACTGCTTTTCGGGGTTGCCGGAACGCTTCGATCTTTCTTCTTTCTTTTAGATTTGATGTTCTCCGACTCGTGATTTTTTTTAGTTTCAGCTCTTTCTTACAGAGGCTATATAAAATGTTTCAGAATTAAAACCAAAAAAGGAACAAAATTTGTATCTTTGTAAATGCAGTACACAAGGATAAAAATATAGTATGCTTTTTTTTTTCTGTCTCAATAGCCTATACCATATTTTATAATAATATATTGTGAAAGAGATGCGTTACTAACAAAAAAATATTTCTTTTTTTTTAAATAATATTTCATGATTATTTATATAAATTGAAAAGAGTTAATAATATTTTTGCTTATAATTAATCGAGAAACTTTTTTAGATCAAAATTTTGTGTATCCCGTTATTTTCATGTTTTTTTAGAAATTAAATAAATTGGCCAATAATTTTTTATACTCGTGCATACTGGAAATTGGGCATAAAATATAAACGATAATAAATTTAAATTTTAAAATGCATTCTTTGGCATTTCATAAACAAGCAAATAAACCACGATTTCTTCCTTTAACTTTTATCTCAATACAATCTTTTTTCTTTGCAAACAAAATTACTGGTTTGTTATAGTTATCTATTTAAAATGTGCAAAAAGAGAACAATGTTAATGTGAAGTACTGCTCACTGAATATGCTGCCAAAAAATTAATGCAACGTATATAATCTTTAATGTACATTTATTGGCTGCAAAAAAAAATTAATTGAAACTATTTGTTTGAAAAACAACTCTCAAAATTTGATCAGAAACTTTACTTCAAATAAGATTTAGATGGGTTTTACTGCTCAAGTGTTCTTCGACTGACGAAAACAACAACTTATCAAATGTTATAAAAGATCTACTAAAGTTCAGCTTCTGAAAGTCAAAAAAATGTTGAATAATAAAATCTTATATGACAATTTTAAACAGAAGAAAATCGATGTATATATTTCTGAACTATATCTGATGGTCAATACTTATATTTAGTCGGTGATAGTATACCTATTTTCTGTACAACAATAACAATAACAACTTACTTTGTCATTGTTGCAAACCATTAGACGACGACATAAATAATATTCACATCATTTGAACAATTAATTGATCTCACCAAATTTTTTTTGGAGAATTATTATCTTATTAATTTATCGAAATTATTAATTTACTAGATTGACCTATAAAAAATATTTTTTTAAAATGGTTTTTTTTAAAAAAAACATTTTAAAATAATTTAATATATCGAATATTAAATCATTGAAATTATAGTGCTTAGTACGTCAAAAACTCATATTAAAAGCAAACAATTTGGGTCGGGCCAGATGACTTACATTGGGCCAATTCAAAAGATCAGAAATTAAAATTTTCTTTTTTGACCTAATTAGAGCTAAAGAAACCTTGGCTGCAAGCCACAGCAGGAAGGCTTTAACACCGAAAACGGCGTTGTTTGAGGTAAAACCCTAGCATGGTACCCATGTTTTGTTTATGTAAATATATTGCAACATTATCGTGCTCTTCTAGCTGCATCGCATTAGGTTAGCATCATGTTTTTTTTTTAATTATCTGTTCGATTTGTGGTGTAGTTTAGATAGATTATGACTTTTTAATTGAAGTTTTATTTTTCGTTGGCTTTATACTTTTGGATTTGGACTTGGTGATCGTTTGCTTTATTATTATTATATTTTTTTTAAAAAAAAGGAAGACTAAAATAGGTTAATTGTGAACCCTCGCCTTCCTCTTGCGGCCTTGCCCACAGCGTCTACGTCGGCTGTTGGATTATCTGGAGAATCAGAAAATCTCTGGAATCAAGTCGGAAAAGGCTCGCCAAAGGTTGAAGTTTGAGGTAAAATTCGTCAAGTTATATCATAATTTGTTGGTAGTATAAGGTATTTTTTGTTCTTCGTAATTCAAATCCCATCAATTTCTTTCAGTTTTGATTGGACTTCATTTAGTGAAACAAGTTCTCGCCGAGTCCATTCAAATATGAACTATGTGTTCAAATCGTCCTATTATAAACTTAAAGATTATATTTTTATTCCCAAATCTCCTCAAGTCCCGTGAAATATGGGGCCTGTAAACAGAGGGTTGATTATTCTTCCTGTTTATTACGAGCTGCTCGTTTCTTTGCATAGACTCAATCGACAATTATATCCACGCTTGCCTGAAGAAAAATGGTGACAAAAGCTAAGAAGAGAATGATAGCAAAGAATTTGAAGAAGGCCTCTGCTGATATCTCTGCTTCGAAAAAGGAAACACGTGATTTCCTGGTATGCTACTGTCTGTTGCGATATTATAATTGATTAGTAAGTTGGGAGTTGTTAACATGTTTTTGAACTTTTTGTTGGAAAAATTAGCCGCTAGAGGGTGGTCCAGCAAGGGATATTCTGAAAATTGAAGATAAAGAGAACAAAGCAACCGTACTGTATGTTGGGAGAATTCCGCATGGATTTTATGAGAATGAGATGGAAGGTATTGGTTTTCGGTATTTGGCAGATGTATTTGTTGAGTCATTGAACTTAACTCAGCAATGTTTGTTGTTTTGTGTTGCATTCCCCTCAAGTTTGTGTCGATTTTCAGGTTTTTTCAAGCAGTTTGGTTCTGTCAAGCGGCTTAGAATTTCTAGGAATAAAAAGGTATGTTTTTTGTTGCTGTATTTTGTGTTTACTTTTGCGGGTTGTAAACTTTGAGACTTTGAGTCCATTATGATAGTTTTTCATCAGTTTTGGAGCTTTGTTGGTAATGTTGATTCTCATTAATGAGATAGTTTTATGCCCATAGGCTATCAATGATTCGATTCTATAATTGATTTATTTTTATATCTTATATCACAGACAGGAAACTCAAAACATTTTGGATTCATTGAGTTCGAGTCTCCCGAGGTTGGATTTGTGCAAAGATATTGTAATCTTACTTGCTTCGGGATGCGCTTTTCATTCTCCAAGTTTTCATTCTGTTGTTCTAAACTGCAGGTTGCCAAAGTTGTTGCCGATTGCATGCATAATTATTTAATGTATGAGCATTTGCTGCAAGTCAGTCTTGTTCCCCCGGAACGTGTTCATCCACAAATGTGAGTGATAGCTTTTTATCATTGCAATCCCCTTGTTATGCAAATGCTGAGTCATCCCATTTTCTGGTTATAATGATATATATTTGGAAGAAATTTCCTCTGGAAATCATACTTGGGGATATAATGTTTTAACGTGAATTAATGAACAATCAACCCTGGGGTTTATGATAACATAGACATGATTCTTATCTTATGATTTCTCAATACTTAAATGAGACATCGTTTTATTGGTAAAGATGCAAATCTTGAAGGCTCGCTAATATGGTAATGTAATGTGACTCGACTTTTTCAGATGGAGAGGTGTGAGCCGCTCTTACAAACCCTTGGATTGGGTTCAAATCGAGCGGAGGCATCAAGATAAGGTATAAACTTATTTTGAACATATTATGTTCTGTTGAAAGATTGATGTAAGGTTTGTCGAAGCACAGATATCACATAAAATTCAACAAAACTCTGAATCATGTTTTCCTGAATCCTACAACACATCCAGGAGAAAACTTTGGAACAGCAGCAGAAATTGATCACGGGAATACTGAAAAGAGACAAGAAAAGACGAAAGCGGATCGAGGCTGCTGGTATTGATTACGAGTGTCCGGAAATTGTAAGAATTTACTGGCTTGAGAACATATTATAGAATCTTAATGCCTTCGATGCCCTTGTGCTTCACCTCCAACTATTCCCGCAAGTGTTTGATTTCTTGATTGTTAACTGAATGATTTGACTGAACTTTTTTCAGGAGGTTGGCGTCCGAAGTCTTCCGAAGAAGATCAAATTCGACTTCGAATAGGTACTATGAGCGTCTTCTTTAATGCCACCATAACTTTTGTCTGATGCTTTGGAGAATGGGATTTTATCATCTCGTCAAGCAATATGTTGTTTAACTTCATATTTTGTGATTTTTGGATGGAGACAGCTTCATTTGTTTCTTGTAAAACATGATTTTGGAGATGGTAGAATTTCAAACTGCTCATGTTCTATTTGAAGCTTGCATAACTATTTTGTTGGCAAAAACTTCTATGAGACGGTCTCGACGGTCATTTTTTTGAACGCGTCTCTTATATGAGTTATCCATGAAAAAATATTACATTTTATGTCAAGAACATTGCTTATTAGAGTAACACTCCTGTGAGACGGTCTCATCCGTGAGACGGGTCAACCCTACCCATATTTATAATAATAAGTAATATTTTTGGCATAAATTGTAATACTTTTTAATGGATAACCCATACAAGAGATCCGTCTCATAAAAATGACCCTTGAGACCTCTCATAGGAGTTTTTGCCTACTTATTATTATAAATATGGGTAGGGTTGATCCGTCTCACGAATGAGACCATCTCACAGGAGTGTTACTTTGGTTGGTTATGCTTATTTGCTCAATTTTGTAGATGTGGACATGTGGTCGTTTAGCGTTTTAATTTAGATTAGATTTTATTCTGTTATATTTGATACTGTTTTGGGCCTTTGGCTAAAATTGTGATTTTTTTTGGCACGAGAGAGAAATACAGTAAAACATATGTTTTAATTTATTGAGACTGAAATTTTATTAATTTATAGATGTATTAATTAATCGATAAATTAATAATCTATTATTTTAAAAAGTATATTTTTTATCTAAATAATATATAGTAATTAAATTGATGCAATAATAGTTTTCGTATTATTTACTAAAAAAATATTTTAATATTATCTAAGTGAAAATGGATACGTTCGTAATTGCAAAATTTTGAAGAAATTATAACTAATGCAACAGAAATTTACAATTGATGATAAATTGAGGATGATATATACGGTATCTAGTCATGAAAAACAAACATTTTTAGAGAACCCGTCATAATTTTTGGATGAGGATGATATATACGGTATCTAGTCATGCAAAACAAACATTTGTCTTAGTTATATTTTGTAATTTTAAATAATTATTAATTTATGATATTGATAACACCATATAATTTATACAAGAGTCTTTCGAAATATATTATCGATTTAATAAATTGGCTCAAGTCCCCAAAAAACATATTATTTTAAAGAAATTGTTAATTTCATGATTATTAATTTAGAGACGATCGATCGTAATTGTAACTTGTAAGTGGTTCGTTTGTTTTTTGGGATTCCAACCTCCAATTGAAATACACCACTAATTTTTATTTTTTTTTAGTTTTTTTGGGGAAACAAACTTAAATACGCCGCTATTTATCAAGTATTAATAACATTTAACCATTCCTGAACAAAAAACATATTAATCAGATTCCCCGTCAAAAAAAAAAAAATATTAATCACATTCTATTCAATTTTACAAAAATAAAATTTTAAATTTTAAAAAAAGAAAAGGAAAAAAAAGGGGTAAATGGAAAATCAGAGCAGAGTAATGAGAATGAAGATTAGAAGAGCAGCAACGAGTGTATACTTGAGAGCGGCGATCAAGATGGCCGCCGATATCACGAACAGCTGCCAGAGAACCTGCACGCTGGCCCACGTCAGCAGCCCAGTCAATCCAACGGCCACTATGTTGTCCGGATTCGGGTCCAGCAGCAGATCCGCCCACCTGAAATTGAATCTGGGCAGCTCATTCTTCACCTTCCCTTCCTCTCCGTTGCTCGATTTTTCTGTTGGAACCCCATTGTTGCCTTCTTTTTTCTTGCTTCCATTGCCGCCGTTTTGTGCATAAATTCGGAACTGTTTTCTGGTGTTGAGATTTAGGATTTGTGACTTTGGGATTAATGACGATGAAGAATTAGGGATTTGAGGTGGAAGAATCGCGGTTAGAGTATGGAATTTGGAGGGAACGTGGAGGATTGGGGAACATCTGAACCCTAACATTGCTTCATTTAACTGTTTTGCTTGCACCCATCAACCGGAGTATTAGTGCCCGATTATGATGGCCTTATTATTTTTTTAATTAAAAATAATATAAATAAATAATTAAACAAAATTGGGGAAAAAAAATAAAAAAAATTTATAATACATGAGGCCGGGATCTGAGAAGTGAGACCGGGCCCCTCTTTTTATTTTTTTTAAAATTACTTAACTTACTTCTTTTTAATTAATAATAATATATATCAATTTATTTTTTTAAAACAGACACTATTTTTTTTAACATTAAAAAAAAACTCTATTGCTAACTTATACATATCATTCACTTTGTTAAATGAGATGGTGAATTATGCCTGATCAAGAGAGATAGGTTGTGCCTCCTTCATTTGTGATGCATTTATTGTTGGATTTGTGTTAATAAATTGATTTCTTGTTAAAAAAAAAAATCGAATTTGGAATATGCGGAATTTTTTTTTTTATTTATACTTACTAAATAAAATATGCACATATATGCCCATACATACATGCACAGAATAAAAAGATTTAAAATAAATAAATGAATAACTTAAATAAAAAATTGCATTCTTTAAATAAAATAAATATCTGAGTCAAACATTTAATTAAAAATACTGCATAAGAAAAATGATGTAAAATTTGCATGCACTGAAAATATTCAAATAAAATATTCAAAACCACAACCACTGAAAAATAATCAAAAAGTGTAACATGCTGACATAATTAAAACATGCAATGTGACTCAGACATCTATCACGGTCACGGGGTCACTGCATGTCCGCTCATATGTCCTCGCCGCCGGTAGGAGCTACATCCTCCTCTACGAACTCACCTGCACCATACCAGTGTAGTGAGCCTAGAGGCCCAACATGCTAACATAACAAGGGTTTAAAATAATTTAAAACAATTAAATATTAATACATAACATATACATGAATGAGCATGCTTAAAAATATCATGGCATAAACATAACTTAAATTAACTTAAATAACATAATACATACATATTGTTGAGCAGTTAAATTTCTAACATCGCATGGTTGTATCTGTAGTGTAACCTTAAATCATACATTAAATACTGATCAGCGTGAAAACCAAACTACGTGGCGGTGACGAATCACCTCTTAAATTGACAGTAAACTTCCCTTCAATAGTTCACATATGGGGACGAATCCCCCTTAAATTGTCACACTACTTCAACTTCCAACATAAAATATTTTATTATTGCTCAACCTTAAACATTTAATTATGCATAAAATTATTTCATGAATGCATGTACTTAAATAAAATGTGTGTCCTTCATATATATTTAATTTAATTTCTTACTAACATATAAATATTAAAATAACTTCAATGCATAAAAATAATTAAATATATAATCAGGACACATGCAAATTTTTCATGGATTGAACTGGACTGCTGGCCCTAACACTCAAACCCATTTACTTAAATCTGGCCCAATAACATACTTAAGCCCAATAAAATTATTCTAAGCCCAATTAAAATAATTTAAAGTCCATAAAACATTCTAGGCCCAAAAACAACTTAAACTGGCCCAATGGGCCCAAAAGCCCAAAGACTGGCCCAATAACTTTCATGGGCTCAAAAGCCCATAAAATTAATGGACTAACTTAATTAAAATTTTAAAAGCCCAAATAAAATTATTTGGGAGTCCAAATAATTTTATTTCTAATTAATTGGCCCAAAAACAAATTAATTCATAAAATACTTTAAAAATAAAAAGACTCGAACCCGGCCCACCAAACCCGGACCCGAACCAACTTAACCCGACCCCCTAACCTACTGACCCGACCCAATCCCTTCAGACCCGACCCGAATCCCTTCCGAACCCTAAACCCGTCGCCGCTTCCCTGTTTTGCCCGTCCGCGAGCAGCAGCCCTTCTAGGGCTGCTGCCGCCCTGCTCCGGCCGCCCCTGGCCGGAGCCACGCCGCCCAGACGTAGCCCACGTCTGGGCGGTCCTAACCTGCCCAAGAACCCAGCCCCATGCAGTCCCACGCACCGAGCCGAAGCCTCCTTCCCGAGAACCCTAGCCTGCGCGACCATGGTGCCCGATCTGCAACCTCTCAATTTCTGGGCTCTTTTGGCTTGAACCAAACGAGCCAATCGAGCCTAGACTCACCCTAGACACCCTAGGGACCCTTACCAGCAGCTAGAACATCCATGGCTAGGGAAAACGTGGACATGATCAACCCAAAGAAAAGACATGCGCATACAACTACAACAATTTTTTTTCTGAAAATTCTTCAATGTTTTTGATGCATACCCAATACACACACTAATATATCTGATAGGCACGAAAAATATAGAAGGAAATCATGCCTTGCACCGAAGGAATCGATTGAGCAACGTACGTAGAACGTTTCCGGGACGACGGGACGACGATGACACGCTCGGAAGCTTCAAGGTCGTAGCTATGGTGTTCTTCTGTGGAAAGCCGATGAGGATGATGAATGGAGGGGGTGGCGGCTGATGGAGGTGAGTGATCGGGTGAAGGGAGGGTAGATAAGTTTTGATTTTTAATAAAATAGGTTTTTAGGAGATTAAATATATTACTAAGGATTTTAATATATAAATATATGACTTAAAAAAAATCTAATTAAGAAAAGAAATATGATAAATATCTTAAATATATTAAAATCTCGAAATATCAATTTAATGGAATTTTAAAAATATTAAAAAGTCAATATTTTGGCTTATTTTGAATAAAATGGACTCCTAAAATTATATAAAATTAAATACTAAAAATTTTGAGGTAATAAAACTCAAAATAATATTTTAGGGCTCTAAAAATACTCATGAAATAAATTGGCTAGAAAGTTGTCATCTCGTCCGTCCGTGGTCCCGTCTACGCGATCAAAACAATTAAAATACTAAAAATCATAAAATCACTAATTATGGGTTAAATGCTTAAAAAAATAAATTAAATCATGCACAAATAATTCACATAATTATTTAAACCATAAATCTAAAATTTAAATAATTAAATACCCTAATTATGCATGCGGATTTATATATTTAAAATACCGGGTGTTACAATTCTCCCCCCCTTAAATTGAATTTCGTCCTCGAAATTTAAAGTACTTACCCGAACAACTCCGGGTAGCGAGTCCTCATGTCTGCCTCGGTCTCCTAAGTAGCTTCCTTCTCTGAGTGATTCAGCCACTGGAGTCTGACCATCGGTATGACCCGCGTCCTAAGCCTCCGCTCCTCCCTTGCCAAGATCCGCACTGGCCTCTCCTCATACACTAGATCTGGTGGCAACTGCAAGGGCTCGAAATCCAACACATGCGACGGGTTAGAGACATATCTCCGAAGCATGGATACATGGAAAACGTTGTGCACTGCCGCTAGCCCCGGTGGTAGAGCTAAACGGTAGGCCAACGTGCCAACTCTCTCCAAGATCTCGAATGGCCCTATATACCTCGGATTAAGCTTGCCTCTCCGGCCAAAACGCACTACTCCCTTCATCGGTGACACCTTCAGGAATACGTGATCACCTACAGCGAACTCCAAATCTCGTCGTCTGGCATCTGCATAACTCTTCTGCCGACTCTGAGCAGTCCTCATCCGATCCCGAATCTGAGTCACAATGTCAGCTGTCTGCTGCACAATCTCAGGACCCAGTAGAATCCGCTCACCAACCTCATCCCAATGCACAGGAGATCTGCATCTTCTCCCGTACAATGCTGCATAAGGAGCCATACCTATAGACGACTGAAAACTGTTGTTATAGCTAAACTCCACTAATGGCAGTCTAGTCTCCCAAGAGCCCCGAAAATCAATGACACAAGCTCTCAGAAGATCCTCGAGAACCTGAATCACCCTCTCCGACTGACCATCTGTCTGGGGATGGAATGTTGTGCTGAACAAAAGCCTAGTCCCCAAAGCCGTGTGCAGAATCTTCCAAAACGCAGATGTGAATCTCGGATCTCTGTCTGACACAATAGACACTGGTATGCCATGCAGTCTAACAATCTCTCTGATGTAAAGCTCTGCATACTGTGTCAAAGAATAAGTAGTCCTCACCGGCAAAAAATGAGCTGACTTGGTGAGTCTATCCACGATCACCCAAATCGCTGTGCAGCCTCTGGCACTCCTCGATAAGCCAACCACAAAGTCCATCGTAATATTCTCCCATTTCCATTCCGGAATAGGAAGAGGTCTAAGAAGTCCTGCTGGACGCTGATGCTCTGCCTTGACTTGCTGACAAGTCAAGCACTCTGACACCACTCTCCCGATGTCACTCTTCATCCCGGGCCACCAATACAATAGCTGCAAATCTTTGTACATCTTCGTACTTTCGGGGTGAATGGAGTACGGAGATGTGTGAGCCTCTGCTAAAATCTCAGCTCTCAACTGATCGACGTTCGGTACCCACATCCTACCACGGTACTGAACGATACCATCCACCACTGTATACAAGAGGTACCCCTAGCCTCATCTCTCTGTCTCCATCGCTGCAACTCCTCATCAGTAGACTGTTCATCCCTAATCCGATCTCGCAGAACTGGCTGCACCGTCAACACTGACAAGCTCGGTGCATGACCACTCGGATAACACTCCAAGTCAAATCTCTGAATCTCGCTCTGTAGTGGTAACTGTACGGTCAAACATGATACCACTGACGACTTCCGACTCAAAGTATCGGCCACTACATTAGCTTTACCCGGATGGTAGCTAATGTCACAGTCATAGTCCTTCACCAACTCCAACCATCTGCGCTGTCTCATGTTCAACTCCTTCTGTGTGAAGAAGTACTTGAGACTCTTGTGGTCTGTGAAAATCTTGCACTTCTCGCCATACAGATAGTGCCTCCAGATAAACTTCGCATTCTTCTTGGTCAAGGAAGTCAAGGGTACTGCAATAGAGGAAAAACCCTTGATGAACTTCCTATAATATCCTGCCAAACCCAAGAAACTGCGAATCTCCGAAGCATTATTCGGAATACCCCAATTCTGTACTGCCTCAACCTTCGACTGATCAACTGCAATCCCATCTCTCGAAATAATGTGGCCAAGAAATGCCACCTGCTCAAGCCAAAACTCGCACTTGCTGAACTTGGCATACAAACGATGCTCCCTCAAAGTCTGCAACGCTGTCTGAAGATGCTGTCTATGCTCCTCGATGCTCCTAGAATAGATCAAGATATCATCAATAAAGACTATGATGAACTGATCTAAATACGGCTGAAAGACTCGGTTCATGAGATCCATGAAAACCGCTGGAGCATTGGTCATCCCAAATGGCATCACTAAGAACTCGTAATGCCCATATCGTGTCCTGAAAGCAGTCTTGGACACATCTGCATCTCTAACACGCAACTGATGATAACCAAATCGCAGGTCGATCTTGGAGAACACTGAAGCTCCCTGCAACTGGTCAAATAAATCCTCTATCCTCGGCAGTGGATACTTGTTCTTCACTGTGACCCTGTTGAGCTCTCGGTAATCGATGCACAGTCTCATACTGCCATCCTTCTTCTTCACAAATAACACCGGAGCTCCCCACGGAGAAAAGCTAGGACGAACAAAGCCTTTCTCTAACAACTCCTGAATCTGCTCCTTCAACTCTTTCATCTCGGTAGGAGCAAGTCTGTACGGTGCCTTAGAGATAGGCACGGTGTCTGGCACCAAATCGATGCTGAACTCCACATCTCTCACTGGTGGAATTCCTGCAACATCCTCCGGAAAGACATCCGGAAAGTCACGAACCACCTCTATCTCTGATAATGATCTGCTAGATGGCTCTGAGGTCATGACGATACTCGCTAGAAACCCCTGGCAACCCCGTCTCAACAACTTCCTCGCCTGAATAAGAGATATCACCCGAGGAAAATCACTGCTCTGAGATGCATGAAAAGTGAACGGGTCGCCTACTGTAGGTCTCACTGACACTGATCTCCGACGAAAATCAATCGAAGCTCCATTGACTGTCAACCAGTCCATACCCAAAATCAAATCGAATCCACTCAATGGCAAAACCACCACATCTGCTTGAATGGAGTGTCCCTGCAGCTCCAACTCCAGTCCTCGAATGACCTTCGAGGTAGAAATAATCTGCCCTGACGGCATAGTAACATCATACCCACTGTCAATACTCTCAGGTGTGATGCCTACCCGCCTGATAAACTCCAGGGAGATAAACGAATGCGTAGCCCCTGAATCTAGCAACGCAAACGTGGAGTTGCCTCCAACTAGAATTCTCCCTGCATGCAGAAAATTCCCAACAATTTCATACCACTACTAAATTTTCCCCAACGAGTCACTACTAATTCTTAATTCTAATCACAAGTAAAACATGCTTCCTATTCTAACATGCAGTTAAATACCCAAATAACAACAATTCCAAAATAAAGACGAAATTTTAACCAAAGGAAAATTATTAAAATGCTAGGGGTAAGATATACCGGTGATCAAGGAGGTGTCTGGATCAACCTCCTCGGCCTGCATCACAAACACTCTACCAGCGGTGTTCTTCTTCCTCGGGCAGTTAGCTATCTGATGCCCTGGCTCCCTACAGTGGTAGCAAACTCCTGCTCCCAATAGACAAGGTTCCGAATGCATCTTCTGACACTTCGGGCAAGTAGGATAACCTATGGCATTAGGGGCCCCGCCCCTCTGCTGCTGCAGCCTCTGCTGCTGTGGCCTCTGCTGTGGATTCGGGCCCTTAGCCGGCCCTGTAAACTGCTTCTTCGCAGGAGGCTGCAAAGATGGTCGCTGATACCCAGCCTGAAACTGCCTCTTCCCCTGCTGCTCCCTCTGGATCTCTCTCCGACCCTCCTCGGAACGCAAGGCTCTACTGACTGCAGACTCATAAGTAAGGACGTCTGCCATGCGAACATCATGCTTGATATCCGCCCTCAAACCCTCCGCAAACTGCCTCAACTTCTCTGGTAGACTATCTGAAATCAGAGGCACAAAGCGACAGCCCCTCTCGAACTGACTCACGTACTCGACCACTGTCTTGTCCCCCTGACGGAGACTCATAAACTCCCGGATCATGCGACTGCGCACATCCTCTGTGAAGTACTTGGCGTAGAAGATACGCCTAAACTCTGTCCATGTCAGTGTAGGAAGGTGAACTCCCCTGGCAGCACCCTCCCACCAAAGCGCTGCGTCACCCCTCAGCATGTACGTCGCATAGTTCACCCTGTCGGTGTCTGTGATCCCCATATAAGCAAAGATGGACTCCAGAGAGCGAATCCATCCCTCAGCCACCAAAGGATCGGTGGTACCAACAAACTCCTTGGGTCCCTTCTTCTGGAACCTCTCAGCAACGTCCTCCTCATGGGACAACCTAGGACGAGTAGCCTGCTGCTCTAACAGAGCAGTAATCCCTGCCATCATATTCGCATTGGCCTGCTCCAATGCTGCTAGAGGGTTCTGCGGAGGTGGAGGTGGAGGTGGAAGTGTAGGTGGAGATCCCCCACGTCTGTTCATCGGTCTGGGAGGCATTCTGCACTACCACATATTTCTTTACGTAAATCGCCATGCATAACTAAGTTGTTTAAAATTACTGCTAACTTAAATTCTAAAAATTAAATCATGCTATAAACACTTAAAACTTACAGACCGGTAGCGTGGATTTCTGAGCTCGCATAGCAGTAATGACCCCTCCAAGGACCGTGCTTTGATACCAACTGAAACGACCCTAACTCTATAATTATTAAATAAATAAATATGCGGAAATTTATTTTTTTTTATACTTACTAAATAAAATATGCACATATATGCCCATACATACATGCACAGAATAAAAAGATATAAAATAAATAAATGAATAACTTAAATAAAAAATTGCATTCTTTAAATAAAATAAATATCTGAGTCAAACATTTAATTAAAAATACTGCATAAGAAAAATGATGTAAAATTTGCATGCACTGAAAATATTCAAATAAAATATTCAAAACCACAACCACTGAAAAATAATCAAAAAGTGTAACATGCTGACATAATTAAAACATGCAATGTGACTCAGACATCTATCACGGTCACGGGGTCACTGCATGTCCGCTCATATGTCCTCACCGCCGGTAGGAGCTACATCCTTCTCTACGAACTCACCTGCACCATACCAGTGTAGTGAGCCTAGAGGCCCAACATGCTAACATAACAAGTGTTTAAAATAATTTAAAGCAATTAAATATTAATACATAACATATACATGAATGAGCATGCTTAAAAATATCATGGCATAAACATAACTTAAATTAACTTAAATAACATAATACATACATATTGTTGAGCAGTTAAATTTCTAACATCGCATGGTTGTATCCATAGTGTAACCTTAAATCATACATTAAATACTGATCAGCGTGGAAACCAACGTACGTGGCGGTGACGAATCACCTCTTAAATTGGCAGTAAACTGCCCTTCAATAGTTCACATATGGGGACGAATCCCCCTTAAATTGTTACACTACTTCAACTTCCAACATAAAATATTTTATTATTGCTCAACCTTAAACATTTAATTATGCATAAAATTATTTCATGAATGCATGTACTTAAATGAAATGTGTGTCCTTCATATATATTTAATTTAATTTCTTACTAACATATAAATATTAAAATAACTTCAATGCATAAAAATAATTAAATATATAATCAGGACACATGCAAATTTTTCATGGATTGAACTGGACTGCTGGCCCTAACACTCAAGCTCATTTACTTAAATCTGGCCCAATAACATACTTAAGCCCAATAAAATTATTCTAAGCCCAATTAAAATAATTTAAAGCCCATAAAACATTCTAGGCCCAAAAACAACTTAAACTGGCCCAATGGGCCCAAAAGCCCAAAGACTGGCCCAATAACTTTCATGGGCTCAAAAGCCCATAAAATTAATGGACTAACTTAATTAAAATTTTAAAAGCCCAAATAAAATTATTTGGGAGTCCAAATAATTTTATTTCTAATTAATTGGCCCAAAAACCAATTAATTCATAAAATACTTTAAAAATAAAAAAACTCGAGCCCGGCCCACCAAACCCAGACCCGGACCAACTTAACCCGACCCCCTAACCTACTGACCCGACCCAAGCCCTTCAGACCCGACCCGAATCCCTTCCAAACCCTAAACCCGTCGCCCCTTCCCTGTTTTGCCCGTCCGCGAGCAGCAGCCCTTCTAGGGCTGCTGCCGCCCTGGCCGGAGCCCCGTCGCCCAGACGTAGCCCACGTCTGGGCGGTCCTAACCTGCCCAAGAACCCAGCCCCATGTAGTCTCACGCACCGAGCCGAAGCCTCCTTCCCGAGAACCCTAGCCTGCGCGACCATGGTGCCCGATCTGCAACCTCTCACTTTCTGGGCTATTTTTGGCTTGAACCAAACGAGCCAATCGAGCCTAGACTCACCCTAGACACCCTAGGGACCCTTACCAGCAGCTAGAACATCCATGGCTAGGGAAAACGTGGACATGATCAACCCAAAGAAAAGACATGCGCATACAACTACAACAATTTGTTTTCTGAAAATTCTTCAATGTTTTTGATGCATACCCAATACACACACTAATATATCTGATAGGCACGAAAAATATAGAAGGAAATCATGTCTTGCACCGAAGGAATCGATTGAGCAACGTACGTAGAACGTTTCCGGGACGACGGGACGACGATGACACGCTCGGAAGCTTCAAGGTCGTAGCTATGGTGTTCTTCTGTGGAAAGCCGATGAGGATGATGAATGGAGGGGGTGGCGGCTGATGGAGGTGAGTGATCGGGTGAAGGGAAGGTTTTGGGTAGATAAGTTTTGATTTTTAATAAAATAGGTTTTTAGGAGATTAAATATATTACTAAGGATTTTAATATATAAATATATGACTTAAAAAAAATCTAATTAAGAAAAGAAATCTGATAAATATCTTAAATATATTAAAATCTCGAAATATCAATTTAATGGAATTTTAAAAATACTAAAAAGTCAATATTTTGGCTTATTTTGAATAAAATGGACTCCTAAAATTATATAAAATTAAATACTAAAAATTTTGAGGTAATAAAACTCAAAATAATATTTTAGGGCTCTAAAAATGCTCATGAAATAAATTGGCTAGAAAGTTGTCATCTCGTCCGTCCGTGGTCCCGTCTACGCGATCAAAACAATTAAAATACTAAAAATCGTAAAATCACTAATTATGGGTTAAATGCTTAAAAAAATAAATTAAATCATGCACAAATAATTCACATAATTATTTAAACCATAAATCTAAAATTTAAATAATTAAATACCCTAATTATGCATGCGGATTTACGTATTTAAAATACCGGGTGTTACAGTTTGAATATATATTTATCATGTTTTTTTCACAAAAAAACAAAACAAAAAAAAAATCATCAAAGCCTAGTGAAAAAAGAAGCAAGCATTCCTTGAATCGAGAAGAATCCATCAAATATAACCACACTTGCACAAAATAATTTTACTATATTATACAAAGAAAACTAAACAAACATAATATAATGTGAGATAGGGACATCATAATCGCCCCTCGCACCGAACGCGACGTTTTTATCGCGATCTAACTCTCAATCCACCAGCATCGAAAATCTAGTGGTGAGTCTCATGATATTGCACTTTGTCTCGCTGGTTCGAGAGGTAACTCCTATCCACGTGGCGCTTTGTCTTATTTCTCGGGGTCGGGCAACTGTGACCGTCTCTGATACCATTATGTCACGTCCCGGGCCTAGGCTCGCCTTGCGCGACTATACACTGGATTCTTATAGCAACTACTTCGTATCCGTCTTTGCTTTATGAAAATTATTAATTCAAGTTGCTATAGAAGTCCATTGAAACCTATTGTGAATCATTATCATGAACTCTTCAATTCGTCTCATGTGGGATATATGCATCACACTTTTGGTACATTAGATGAAAGTCAGATGATGTGCAAATTTTTACTCATTTCACGTTTCTCTCATTTTTTCGTTAAATTAATGTAATCTCATGGCCTGTTATGACATTGTATATGGGCCTGATAAAAAATCCCTCCCAACTAGGGGTGGGTTTTTGGTATACCGTAACAAAAATATCGGTATAAAAAAAATTCACACCGGTACCAATACCGAAATTCTGAAATTTAGGTATGAAAAAAATTCATATTGAAACCGTATAGATATCGAAAAAAAATTTGTTATATCTAAAAAATGTCTATATTTAAAACAAATTCGGTACGGTATGGCAAAATTTCGGTATTTCTGTTCGGTATCCCAGCCCTACTCCCAACCCATGTGATTGATGGATGATGAGCTTGGTATCATTGGAATTTTACTACTATACTCTTCTCCCTCCAACAAAGATATCATTTGTAGAAAATGACATTTTTATAAGCTTATTATAATTGTGTGCAATTAATAATGACAATTAAGAGATTATATAATAATAAACATAATAATCACACAAAATTTAAAACATACAAAACAACATATCTAATTATGTATATTGCTCGTACCATTTCTAAAAATCTCATATGAAAAAATGATCTACTAATTCTCGTGTTTTTAATATTGAGCATACGTATCGTCATGTTTTTAGATATTGAACATACACACTATGTTCCATACGCATTTTCAAAAACATGTATATTCAGGATTTGAAAGGATGAAAAATTAACATTTACAAGTGGTACATAATTAACATGTACTATATTTGCGTTGTATGAAATAAAGTTGACGGGCCCAAATAGTTTGGGTTAGGAAAGTGGTCCTGATTCGAAATTAATGAAACGTCAATCAATGTTGGTAAGTGGGTTGGTTAAGTCCATTGGAGTCAATCTAATGATCTATGGACCCATTGTCCCTCGTTTTTCCTGCCAAGATCGATGTGGGTTTTGTCGCATCTGGTTGAACATGAGATTTCCTTTTGAAACCATCATTCTAAAAAACGCAGGCAGTAAGTCAGCGATCACCCATGTACTAGTGTCTAAATTAGAGGTGTCAAAATAGATTTGTCGAGCGGGTGACTCACAATCCGTCGCAACTCATTATTAGGCGGAATGGTCCACTTTTTAGGCGGATTGAAAAAACACAACTCAACCCACCTATTTTAGGTGGTGGATTGTTAGAATAATTTTCCGAATTAATTTAATATTTTCAAAAATTTGTTGCCGATTACGAATAATGATCTCCGCTGCGAAAATTACGAGGACCCGGTCAGGTCGCGGGGGTCGAGAGGGCAGAGCCACCTCGGGAGGGATCGGGGGCAACGCCCCCAAAAGCTCTTCAGAAACCTCATGTCTGTTCACGAGTGAAAGCTTTGGTTCGTGAACGGATCTGACTAAGAATCGCAACTTTTCGACATCTTCTCTTCATTTCTATAAATATGTGCATCATCAGATTCAATGGTATGTCTTGAATCAGTTTATTACCTCCATTGTATCCTGAGAGAGATCCTAAAAACAGATATTAAAAGATAGCGTTTAAAACGTGTCTTGGAGTTCATCAAAATCCTTTATAATATTTTTTTCGAAATTCTTCAACAGGACGGGCCAATTTAGCGGGCTCATGTGTAAATTGGCGGGTATTTACGGGCCAACCTGCAACCCACCACAATCCACCATTAGACGGAGCGGGGCGGACCGACCAATCTTTTAGGCGGATTGAGAAATTGTCAACCCAATCCATCAATTTTGCATGGCGAGTCTGATCAACCCGACAAACCTAACCCATTTTGATACTTCTAATCTAAATGCCTAAGTGACCGCCTAGCTAGACAATTCCAATATCTAAAGTTAGTCAAAATATGCATAAAGGTGTTCAATATTTTTACTAATATTTTTTCAACCATGCTTATTGATATGCATAATTTTTTTTATGTGCATATGTTCAACACAATATAAATAAATTTCGTTCAATCATTTTTTAAAAATATTAATATTTTTTAATTAATTTATTTAAAGAAAAAATCGAACGCCCTATGAGATATGTAGTTTGTTACCTGCCTAGATGGTCGATTTTTCCATCGCCTCTTAGAGCTGTCAATTTTCTAAAAATGGGCCACCCATTGTCTAAGCAGTCCTAGACATTGCTTTTATAGAACAATATTTTGAATTTAGGATTTCTGTGTTAGATTATTTATATTTTATATTATAATATGGGGACTTATTCTTTTGTGTAATTTAATTTTACACCTCTGGCTCTTTGTTAGTACAATTGTTTCATTTATTGGTAGCTATTAAATGGGAGCAGCGTGAGTTGGATATTAGTCAGCCATACTTCTGGCATGTTAGAGATTCTAGCTTGAACTTCGCATACTAAAAAAAAAAAAAGTTCACTCTCTGAATAAAGGGAAAAAATGTAGAAGAACAAAGAATCCAATTTTCCACTCTCAGCTTGGTATCATAAATTTTTAAAGAATAAAGACACGAAGATAACTTATTAGTACACATGGAAAATATGTAAAATGGGAAAAGTTACCCGAAAGTGCAATATATGTAACATATATATATGTGAGGTTTGGGAGACATTGGATGCTACATGCCTACATCGTAATAAATAGTATCTTAGTTTTTTCAAGATGTTCCCACGAATATTTCTAGTTAAAAATACAAAAAAAAAATGAAATATATCGGTATGCCATAAAATAAAATATCATATCTCGTATGATTATGTGTGCACACATGTTTGGTTTCTCGTGGACAATGGAGTGAATTGTGGGTGGGTCGACGCTTACACATGTGGTAGTATTGCATGCATGCAACCCCAATATCATTAAACTCGCCCACATGTGCGTGTTTGTTGTGTAAAAAGGAGAAGTGTATTATACAACCCCTTCATAAAATCTCACAATAGCTTACAATCATTTTCGAAAAATAAGTGGTACCTTAACCTACTATTTTTTCTTTCTTTCTTTCTTTCTTTTTTTTTTTTAAAAAAAAATCTACATAACTTCAATTTTATAATTTTAGATATTCATGCTTTTGATACCTTCGATTCGATAATGTATTACTTACATTTATGTGTTTGAATGTATGAAAATTGTCATTAAAATAACGAAAAAATGTTTTTACAGTTAAAATATAATATATTTCACATAAATTTGAACGAATTTTCTTTTTCATACGTCTCAAATATATAGTCAATTTTTTTAGTGTCATTTCATTAATATTAAAATATTTTTTAAATAAAAGCAGTGTGATAAATTTCTTTGTAAATGTACTTTAATTTTCCGATAATTTTTTTATCTTTGTGAAAACACGAAAAAACATAAAACTTAAATGTATAAGATAAATGGAGCAACAGCTTTTGCAACATGACACTGTAAAATGATTTTGACTTATATGCAAAAAATGTGATGAAAAAATATTCTTTCAACAGCAAATGAGATCGGAATCATATTAATATATATTTGTATTGATGGTTTGTCAACATTTAAAAAAAAAAAAAAAGAAATTAAACGTCTTTTTATTTTTAACATGAGATTATTAATTAGCTCTTTTCGTGATTTCACGATTATCCGAATTATATACATGATTTGAGTTTGGGGCGGTTCTACTAAGGGGCAAGGGGGGCAGCTGCCCCCCTTGATTTTTTTTTTTAAAAATTATTTATATATTCTTATATTTTAAAAATAATAATATATGATCATAAATTAGAAACCAAACACAAAAATATAAAAGAGGGTCAAAAAATTGAAGTTAATTTTCATTGTTTAATGTGTGCAAAGTGACCTAAAAATTTGTGATTTATAGTTTTTAAAAAATTGTAGTCCAATCACTAAGTTTTTAAACCTAAACACAATGAGTTTTAAGTTTTTAAACCTAAAAAAAAAAATTGTTGAAGCAAAAATTGTTAGCTTACAAGCTTCTAAGTTTGTCATTTATTTTACCAACCGCAACAACTGCATTGAAGAAAAAAAAATTTGCTGAAAATATTTTTACGAATATTAATTAATTATATTAAAATATATATATATATAATATTAGTTTATCGAATGAAGTATTATTAGTTATTTTCAGTATATATCAAGTCGTAAGGGTAAATTGTAAATAAAATTTAAAATATAAAAATATTATTAAATTTACAATATTTAAATTTTTTATGTGATGATTAATTATGTGTGTATATATATGTGATAATTTATTCTGTCCAACTGCCCCCCTTAAAAAAATTTTTAGATCCGCCCCTGATTTGAGTAATACCCATAACATAGAATCTCATCATAAACTTATCGGAAGAAAATTAACCAGTGAACGGGAGAAGTTACCAAAAGTGAAACCTGTAAAAATATATATATATATATAACATGACACCACCCAAGTTAAGTATAACAGCAATTACTACGCCAAAACCTCAACCCATTTCCCGACTCGTTTTCTTGCATCTCATTAATCTACCCGATAAAAAGAACCTGTCAGAAAACAGAAGTCATTATTAATTTTTCTATTAAAAGAATAAACATTCTCTTACAAAAATTTCAGTATCCATGCTACTCGTCAAGTGTATATAACATTTGAAAAACATGCTATTTTAAGTTCTTACAAAACATATAATATAATAAAAAAGGAATATATATTATTTACTCACCCCTGATAGATACATACCTCCGTTTGATAAAGAATACAATAAATATCTTTTTTTTTTGCTTCTACACTACGGAGTAAACATAACTATATATGGATTTTAAAACATTAATCACCATAATTATATTTTTAGATATTTTTTTGTTAGATATTAATTGATCCGTCATGTCATATATATAACTTGAAAACGATAACATCTAATATCTATAACTATTATTTAATTTTTTTTTCAAAAACTCATATATAATAATTTTTTTATGGCAGAACTTAATTTTATTTGTGAACATTATATCATGAAAATGAGAACATCGAAGTACCCATCTCTAACCCAAGTTGGGCTAGTCCCTGATCATGTAATTATTATTGTTATTATTATTAGGATAGCATTAAATTTCCATAAATCTTGTGCAATATCACATGCCCCCAACCAATTATTCAGTCAATAAATGAAAATCATTAATACTCGAACCATCCATCGTATTGACTTTTTTGAAATTGAAACCATGGTATTGCATTCTACATTAATAAATGCCATTTACGTCAATGGTTTTTAATTCATTACCCCTTTAAGATTTGTAGAAAGTTGATTTAATTATATATATAATTTCAAAAAAAAAAAGTTGATATATTTAGTTCACTCGTACAATATTAATTAACAAACAGCTTTTCAATTTTACTCTTTTTAATGATTAGTTATATAAATGTTTTGTTATAGTTATAGGAGTAATATTTATTTAATTACAATATCTCAAATTAAATCAGGATTATTAGAAAAATGCCTAACAAATAAAAAACATATATAATTCATAGAGAGCGAGTTCATCACTTTTTTGACTGGGTGGATAAATTCATCATTTTATCTTAAATATTAAATATTAATATTCATTCAATTTTTCATTGCATCTGTAACACGTTTAATACCAACAAGATCGAAACTCTACAATTACCTTGGCACCATAATATAAATTTTCTTTGGAACAACTAGTTGTATAATTATATATTGTGTCGTTTTACACGTGATGTGATATATATATATATATATATATATATATACACAAAAAAATTGTGTTAAATAATTTTTTTCATTGCATCTGTAACACGTTTAATACCAACAAGATCGAAACTCTACAATTACCTTGGCACCATAATATAAATTTTCTTTGGAACAACTAGTTGTATAATTATATATTGTGTCGTTTTACACGTGATGTGATATATATATATATATATATATATATATATATATATATATACACAAAAAAATTGTGTTAAATAATTTTTTTCTTTTGAAAATTGAGAGATTAACTTAAAACTTTAAAATTATTTTTTATGTTATGAATTATACGTACGATTATTTAATTTAACTTCAAAATATAGATAAAAATGTAATAAAGATATAGAAAGATTTTGTTAGAATATAGTCGATTAAAATAAAATGCAAATTTATTAAAATGAGTTTAATGATATTTTTTATTAAATAAAACTAAAACATTTATAATTTGAGGAAAAAAAATTTTGGATTATCAAAAAAATAAACCATGATATCAAAAAATTAATTATTCCCGTGTCCCAACATAATAAATAACTAGTGTGTCGGCACACACATTGCATGCTTGTACAAAATATAAATTATCGAGAAATTAAACTGCAATTTGAAATATCGAATTAAAAAAAAATAAACAAACTCATATCTATACTATGTAAGAGCAATTTTAATAAAAAAACATATGGTGTCCTCTTTTATTTTGTCTATTAAAAACACACACACATATATAGATATAGACAAACTCACAATTAATTAATTTATTGGTAATTAAAAATAACGCCTCTACTGGCACAACCACTCAAATTTAATACGAGTCAACTCCATTGTCTCCTTTACACACAAAAACGGATAGATAGATATACATAGTATACACACACATATTGATATATAATTTATCATCACATAGAGTTATATATGAGGGTGTGTTTGAAGTTATGTATAACTAATTTACATATAAATTATTTTATCTATTTCACGTTTTTTTTTTGTCATATTATTTATCCATTTTTTAATTATTTATCTCATATCAATCAAATTATAAATTATTTATCTTACATCAATCAAATCATTGAATTTATATTACTATATTACCCTTTATAAATAATATTATTCATATTTTTATTAATTATTAAAAGGATAAAATAGTAATTTACTATTTTTATATAATATATAATCAATCAAATCAAACAAACTATAATCTATCAATCAAATCAAATATTATATTAACTATCATTTTTTATTTATTTTTTATGACAATATATTATTTATCTTATCTTCAACTTCAAACGGACCCTAAATGAATAAAAATCATCAAGAAATTGGAATGATAATAATAACATACTCCACTGACAAATACTGAACTTTCACGAATTCGTTTTTTGATAATGTAAGGTATAAGATGTTATACATATATCTATATATCAGCATATGTATAGTTTTATATAAATCAGTAAAAATAATAATTAAAATTTTGGAATGATAAAAACAACATACTCCACTGACAAATTCTGGTAGTGAAATTTCCACCAGTTGTTTATTTATCTATATATATATATATTCTATATGAATTCGTTTTTTTTTTATAATGTGTATAAGATGGGAAAAGTCAAAATCATTTTGCATCTCAATGCAAGTGATTTTGGGCAATTGATGTCGAGTAGCGTGACTGTTCCGTGTAAGATGTTAGTAGATTGAGCATTTCTCATAATACATTACAAATATTAATGTATGGGAACAAACATGTCACATAAACGTCACATATATTTTGAAGAAACAACTAAAATTACAAAAATAATATATTAAATTGAAATTTAATAGTACAAATGAAAATCCATATAAGTGTTTGTATTAGTAAAAATTACTATTACCTCCATCTCAGTTATGTATACATGTTTTTCATACATAAACTAAAAATTCATTGAAAATATCAATTATATAGGAAAGTTTTTAATTTTATCCTTTTAATGAATGCTTACATAAATGGTTTGCTATCTTTCCAATAGTTAATTAATTACAAGACCTCAAATTAAAGAACATTAAAAAATTAATAGAAAAAATATTGCTAAATAAAGAAACATATCTATATACTCCATTTGGTACAAACAAAAAATAAATAGGACTTATATAATTGTGACTTATGAAGTTAATCTCTATAATTAATAATACTGAAATCGTGAAATTTTATTAGTCAATCCATTAATTAAAAACTAATTATTTTAAAGCGTATTTTTCATTCAACTAATGTACATTTAATCACATAAAAACAATTGTATTTCATCGGTACTTTAATCACATTATTTGAATTCATATATAATATAAAAACTTGATTATATATGTGTACACATACATATATATATATATATATATATATATATATATATATATATATATATATATATATAAGTGATACTCATTATTTTTAATAATTAAATAATATTAATTATATCGACTAATCAAATTAAATTCACCATATAAACAAAAACAATAATAAATTAATTTTATTAAAAAAAAAATAGGACTATATTTTAATAAATTGTACTGGTTATTTTTGTGATTTTAATGAATTGTTAATTTATAATATTGATGAACTTACATTTATACAAAAGTTTTCTAAAAAAATATTATTTTATTGATTTATCGAACATATTAATTTAATACATTGTGCCAAGTCAGACTGAGGAAAAAATATTATTTTAAATAGATTATTAATTTATTGAGTATTAAATAATTGAATTTTACAATATTATACATTTCTTAATAAATCTTATAATGTTGTTTTTGGATGTGGTATTAAAACTTATATTCGAAGAATAATGTTTTTAAAAATATTCATAAATTTTTACAAACTTAATCAAAATCATACTTTAATTTTGTTTTCCACTTATAAAACATTGAAAGTTTTCTTAATATGTGTTAAAACAGACACAAACATAGATAAACGAGTTCATTCATATGGAGTATTAAATTACCTTCTAAAACCGGAAACGGAGTATTAATTTACCTCCTAGAAAAGGAAAGAAAAACCGGAAGTAAAAACGTTAATGACAATGTTACCCGTACACATATGATTATAAATTGGTTTATACATTTCATTTCAAATTACTTAATTATTTTTATGCACTGTTTGGTTCATGGATTAGATGATGATATATTAATAATATAAGACACCGTTTGGTTCATGGATTGGATGATGATGGATAAATAATCTAAGGATTATAAATCAATATACTTGGATTAGACAATGATGTATGACAACAATCCTTGTAAGAACTTGAGCCAAGCATTGAACATAGCAAAAATGATTAATCAATCAATGTGTTATCCTTCACACCAAACGATGTCTAAGGATTTTAAATCAATATACTTGAATTAGACAATGATGCATGACGCTAATCCTTGGAAAAACTTGAGGCAAACATTGGACAAAATAATGATTATTAATCAATCAATATGTTATCTTTCACACCAAATGGTGCTTTAATGTATTTTAGAAAAAAAATTCAAATAAAATAAATATATAATTTTGTAAATTAAAGTATAATATGTAATATAGTGTAACGTTGTACGTACACGACGTTAATTGGCAGTGCAAATTAAATGATTGAAGAAAGTGGTTGAAATTTATTAATAACCCCCAACAGCTTCTCTTTTTCGCCGTATTCCCTTTCCCTTCCCACTTGCCACCCAACTCCTTTCACTGCATGCATTTCCATACGATTCGAATACAGTGAATGTATCGTACATTATAAATGTATTCGAAAAATACTGGAGTTTGCAGCATTTAACGCCAATGTCTTTTTTAGTTGAAAATTTTCAAGTGCTTTAATTGAATCCCACCTGTAACTTCAAGCTTTTCCTTGTTGATAAGCTCGCTTCGCTATCCCCCACTTTGGCGTCTTCCATCTCTGCTTTTTTTTTTTTCATCAATGGATTCCCTCTCTTCTTCATCGCTTTCTCCTTACTACCATCTCATTTTCACAGCTTCAGCTTTCCTTCTCTCCGGTTTGATTTTCTTGGTCACGTATAAGTCTAAGTCCAAGAAGCTCAACTTGCCGCCGGGGCCGCCCGGGTGGCCGGTGGTGGGAAACCTGTTTCAGGTGGCGGGTTCGGGGAAACAGTTCTTTCAATACGTTCGGGATCTTTTACCTGAATATGGGCCAATTTTTACTTTGAGAATGGGGACGAGAACAATGATTATAATCAGCAGTGCGGATTTGGCTCACGAAGCTTTGGTTGTCAAAGGTCAGATATTTGCCAGCCGGCCGAGGGAGAACCCGACGAGGACTATCTTCAGTTGCAACAAATTCACCGTGAATGCCAGCCTCTACGGCCCTGTGTGGAGGTCCTTGCGGCGGAACATGGTGCAGAACGGGCTCAGCGCCTCCAGGCTCAAGGAATTCCGGAACGCCAGAGAGATGGCTATGGAGAAACTCGTGGACAGGCTGAAGAATGAAGCGGCGGCCAATCACGGCGCGGTTTGGGTTCTCAAAAACGCGCGATTCGCCGTCTTCTGCATACTCTTGTCCATGTGTTTCGGGGTGGAAATGGACGAGGAAATGATCGAGAAAGTGGATCAAATGATGAAAACTGTTCTGATTGTTCTTGATCCAAGATTGGACGACTATCTCCCCCTTCTCAGCCCATTTTTCTCCAAACAGAGGAAAAGGGTTCACCAAGTGAGGCAACAACAGATCGAAACTCTTGTCCCACTCATCGACAAGCGCCGCGAAGCACTTCGAAACCCAGAATCGCACAAAAACGCAGCTTCGTTTTCATACCTCGACACCCTCTTCGACCTCAAAATCGAAGGCCGCAAATCTTCCCCGTCCGACGCGGAGATCGTGACCCTCTGCTCCGAGTTCTTGAACGGCGGCACCGACACCACCGGCACCGGCATCGAGTGGGCGGTGGCGAGGCTGATCGAGAACCCCAAAATCCAATCAAGATTGTACGAGGAGATTAAGTCCACCGTCGGAGAAAACAAGAAAGTGGACGAGAAAGATATCGAAAAGATGCCGTATCTAAACGCCGTCGTAAAGGAGCTCTTGCGCAAGCACCCCCCAACCTATTTTTCACTAACCCATGCTGTTACCGAACCCGCTAAGCTAGCCGGGTACGATATCCCAACCGATGCTAATGTCGAGTTCTTCCTACCGGGAATTTCGGAGGATCCGAACATATGGTCCGACCCGGAGAAGTTCGACCCCGACAGATTCTTCGCGGGTCGGGAGGACGCCGATATAACCGGCGTAACGGGCGTGAAGATGATGCCTTTCGGCGTCGGGCGGAGGATCTGCCCCGGTTTGAGCATGGCCACTATCCATGTTAATTTGATGCTGGCCCGAATGGTGCAAGAATTCGAGTGGTCGGGTCACCCGGATG
Organism: Henckelia pumila; assembly: GCF_033568475.1. NCBI lineage: Eukaryota > Viridiplantae > Streptophyta > Magnoliopsida > Lamiales > Gesneriaceae > Henckelia > Henckelia pumila. The sequence continues at coordinate 133,631,592 of NC_133123.1, read as the reverse complement.
AAAATGGTAAAGTGGATCTTAGTGAGAAGCTGGAGTTCACTGTTGTGATGAAAAATAGCCTGAGGGCCAAGATCAAGCCAAGGGCACAATAGGTAATTCATGTGTTGCTATGTATGTGTTAGGGTATGTGTGTCCCTAATCCCTATGTTTGTTGTCTATTTTAAAGACTAATTTTGGTGTAAGAGAATATTTCATTGATTTGTGTTTCAGATCATATTGTAATAATAAATACTATGACAATTCGTGAAATCTATGCCATATTTTTTTAGCAAAAACTAATATTGTCGTCTCAAATCAATATATAAGAACTTACAAAAAGTCTTGTATTTAAACGCAACAAGAACCCATTTTTATGGGACAAAAATGGATTCAATCCAGGTATGTTGTAAACTTGCTATTGATAAAGACTTTGAATGACGAGAAAATGTGTTATTGTGTTAGTAGTGCTTCTGTATGTGGACAATGACTATAGTGATTCTCTTATGAATTGAACAAAGATTTCCTAATCGATGCTTCCAAAGCAAAAGTCATATCTTATGAATAGCAACGACATGAACATCTATTTCTAATATTCAAACCGACCATGGAAAGCTCATAGCTATTAACACCCCCGAAATAAATATCATATCTAATTGCTCTCGTTTTAAGGGCAAAATTTTTTACGAAATGATCTCATATGTCAATTTTGTGAGACGGGTCTCTTATTTCGATTATCCATGAAAAAATATTACATTTTATACCAAAAGTATTACTTTTTATTGTAAATATGTGTAGGATTGACCCGTTTCACGAATAAAAATTCGTGAGACCGTTTCACAAATTACTCAATTTATTAAATATGTATAATTGATCTGTCATATAACATCGACCACAAAAAAATTAGCAATCATATAACGTCGACCACAAAAAAAAATAGCAATTTGAAAGAAAAAACTCTTATGAGACGTTCTCAATGGTCATTTTTATATTTTATGTCAAAATTATTACTTATTATTATAAATATGGATAGAGTTGACCCATCTCACGAATGAGACCGTCTCACAGATGAGGATGAGACCGTCTCACATGAGTATTACTCCAATTTGTGTAATGAATAAATATAATAAAAAAAAGTTTACTGATAAGGTAAAAAAAAAAAGAAAAGAAAAGAAAAGAAAGGAAGAATCTGATAAGAATAGACCAGGTAAATAATCGATGATTGATCCCTAAAGTATGCAGAATACAAAAAATCACAAACAAATAAATATACATATTTTGTTCATTTGAATAATCTAGAGCCTTTGAATCTAACACCATACGCACAGAAAAAAGAAGAGAGTGAAGAACCATTGTGAATAAAAGTGAACACACTAGGATCGTAGTGTAGCTGAAAAATGGCTTGAGCTCACTGATTCGATGGGCTCTCGACTTTCAAATTTACGAAGTCTTTATCCATCCGATCACCATCGGTCAAGGCAGTGCCACCAACTCTAGCATCATGACCACCCCTCTCCTGGATTGAGCCCATTATTCGAGTGTCGCTGGAACTCAAAGAGCACCTATGCTCATGTGAAATGCAATGACAGTTATGTGCATTGATAGATTGCATGGTATGCTGGGTCCGTACAGCAGAACTAAACATCGGTTGCATGTACCATTTTCGCTCAGGAAGCTCCCGAAGAGAAATCCTACATATAGGACACGTGAAGTGCTGGTGCAGCCATATGTCGATACACGTAGCATGAAATGAGTGTCCACAGACTGGCAGGATGCGTAGCATATCCTCGTTGTGGTATTCGGATAGGCAGACAGTGCACCTGAGATGAAAATTTTTTATCTGACATTAGCGGGTGACCAGAAAACAACATAACACAAACTGCAAGTGATAATTTAGCAATAATGATGTACATTTGATTTCAAGGATAATCAAGACAACTATTTAGGCCATTTCAACTGGAACTGCACCGGGTCTGGCCCAGTTGAACGATTGAACCAATCAATTATTCATTTTCATAGGTTGAAATGTTGAATGCATAAAAAAGAGTCGATGACTTTAGACAGTAAACAGAAGATACAAATACTATGTTGTCGATTACAAAAATTCAAAGAAAAAACTTAATTTGTTCCTACTTTGTGGTAGTTTAATTATTAGAGTTTGTATTTATTGAGTATTGGGATGCACAAAGTGACTCTTACGAGTGTCTTCCCTTAATGAGGGAAAAATGAAACCAAGAAAAGAATTTGATAAAGAATGGGAGCTGCATTTGGCACAGAAGCCTCAAAAACATCAGGTAGTCTAAAGAACTCGCCCTGACTCTCAAAGGAAAGAGGTCATTAACATATTCGCAAAAGCAAATTTCATGAAAATTGTGATACTGTCGTTTCAACTTTTAGGATCGTGATTTGAAACCCAAGAAACACGGAATGAAAACCAGGGGTGACAATAAGGCATACTTGGTTTGTAAGATTGCATAATCAATAAACAAAAGTGCCCTGAGGATAAAGCTATTCATGAAATTTCAAAAAACATCATCAAGTCTTGGTGACTTATCAAACCCTGCAAAGAATGCTAAGAAAATTGAGCTCGATCCATTTTCATTACACAATTACCTCCAACATTCTGAAGTCTGAACAAAAAGAGTTGTAAATGTAGGCAGCAAATATGAAGAGGCATGGGAATACTTAAAAATGCCTGCATACAAACAGGGCTAGATCTATTGAAAAATATGTACCTACGATGGACTCGATTTGCTTAGCTTGGAAACTAATAGAAACGGAGGGAAAATGCTCACGTCTTCTGAATGGTATGGCGTAACACTTAAAACTTGACGGCTTTTAAATCTTATTTTCATGTTCAGCAGACAAGTTTCGCGTAAACTCATAGGATCATAGAAGATTGATGAACTTACAGAGCATTTTCTTTTGAGGATAAGCACAGTTCTCCATACTTTTTCACAGGAAATTTGGAGACCTCAAGAGGCTCAAGACAGTGAAGACCGCGCTCTAACTGTATGAAAAAGGTCAGAAAAACAATCCTTTAGATCTGAGTTACAAGTGGTTCAAAGCAAAGATAAATCAGGATTCCCATGTGTCATAACATCATGGCAAGAGTCAAGACAAACATACGCAACGATCAAATATCAACAACAAAATTAACAACAGAATGATGGTGTCTTGATGTGGTTAGCAACATAGTACACGTAGGTGTGCTAGCCCGTAATAAGGATGTGATAGTGACAGTCTGGATTGAATGGCGTGACTAGCGGTTGCCCCCTTACATTAGAAACAAAATCAAATTTGACATGCAATTCTTTTAAAACTTAAATTTTGCTTCCGAAATATACAAAATTCGAGTAATTGGGTGAAGAATCTAAAAGTGAAAAGCAGAAATAAAAGGGCAAGGGCAATAGGAGTTACACTCCATTAAAAAAGATAGACTTCAGAAATTGCATGAGCAAACAAACAGAGAATGAGCAGGTGGCAAAAAAAAAAAACTCAATTCGAGGAAAGAATATTTAGTGCCATGCTGCATATAATGTAGTGGAGCCAAGGTTCGTTTTCTAGATCCCACTGAACACGGTGGTTGAGGTAGACTCCAACTCGCCATGTACATACATAGAACAGACACAGATATACACAGAAAAAGGCTGAAATTTGATACGCAGCAGCGATTTCAAGAACCAATATAATGCAATAAGTCTGATTGGGAGCAAAACACAATTTTGTCAGGAGGAAGAATAAGGTAGTATTTGGGACTGTTCTATGAAGAAAAAAGAAAATCTCAAAATTGCTTCGAATGAATCTCAACCACTGCCAGAAAACAAAATGCAGCTACACAGTAACAAAAGACAATGAGCAACGGCAGAGCAAAACACAAGCCAACGAATGTACAACACATTATGGGCCAAAACATGTGAATCAAAATCTGCAACCAAATGGAATTACTCAGTACTGAAAACAAGTTCTTACAATGCCAACATCAGATCTAGAAGCCCTGGCTAACGAACGCCTCGACGCAGTCAGATATATCCGAGCCCAAATGAGCCTTGTGCAAACAAACACAATAAACAAAGTACTCACCGCAAACCCAATCACTGTCATCACCAGATTAATACCCATCATTTTTTTTCCCACCTTTTCTTGATTTTTTTCCGTCCACGAAAACACAACCCAATTGTGGTATTGTCCCCCCCTACTTCCTACGACTTTCCATGCCCCACAACCAAAATTCCAAGAGAAGTACAACCACTGTAATGCTTCACATTACAGCAAATACCCCTTCTCAGGAAACCGATTTTTCAACCCATGAAAACGTAAAAAGACCGCATCTTTGACCATCAGTCCTAATTTTGTCCGTTCCACAACTAGAAAAAAATCGGATCTTTGTTCTGTTCCCTCCACCCTCCCTCCCTGTTCCGTGTAAAGTTTCCTATTTCGCCTCTCTATGATTTCCTACGAATGCAGGAGAATGTGATAATCAATGGCGGCAGGCCAGAATCTTTGGATGGAAATGGGGTGAAGCAAAGTTTAAAATTAAAGGGTGACCCGGGAGAGAGAAGAGAAGAGAAGCAACAGAGGGATAAAGATTCAGCTTTGAAAATTCGACTGACTCAGATGCAGGAATTATATGGATAAAGAAGTAAATAAGGTTGCAATGGACGTTCTTTTAAGGATAAATATAATATTATCCAATTATGAAATCAGGTCAATCTACATAATATTTGACGAAATAGATTGATGTAACATATATAGAATACATATAAGGAACATCATAAACATCATTACATCGTACATATTTGATACAGGAAAAAATGTGCCCTCATCAACGATTTTACGGATTTATGTTTAGACAAATATCTGAATACATATTTACGGTAAAAAGTAATATTTTTGATTTAAAAATAATTTTTTTCATGAACCATTCGTTCACAAAATTAACTCGTAAAAACGTTTTATACAAGTTTTTTTGTATTTGTATTTGTATTACATGTCGTTTTGTGTATATGTTATTTTATGATGACGGATAATATGTATGTATTTTATACGACGAGGTCGTGACAATATTTTTAGGCTACATGTTATAAAATTTTAATCCAATATTTCGTTATATGATTAACCTAATACATCAACAATTAATATTAGGTAAGGATCCCTATTCTAGAAATAAATAAATAAATAAATCTGAAAATTTTTATATTGTAATTTTCAGAAAGTTTCCGGCTTGATTCCGTCATTCATGACATTTGGATTATTTAGGGATGATGTTTACTGAAGTTGATTGGATTAAAATCCATTTAAATATTAACAAAATACTATTTTATTGTCATGTGATAGTTAGTGAACATGAGTCTAGTTAGCATAAAATTTATGTTGGATCTATGATCTATCACCATACTTTTTTTAAAAAAAATATTTTATTTATTTAATTTAATCAATAAAAATGGGAAATATTAAAGTAATAGTAATCGGAGTAGTCAGATTAACACGTCACATGTGACACATAAATGTGTCCCCTTTAGTGCATCCTTTGGACATATTCATCAAGGCTCCCATGTTGCATGTCTACAATCCAATCAAATTCATATTGTCCCATTCGATTCAATTTTATACAATCATAATATGCATATATATGGGCCTCGATTTAAAATCGGATCGATTCAATGCATTGGATATATTGGTATCTTGTTTTGGAAAATTTGAAACTTCTTATTGTATAGGTTGATTTTTACTATACTTATTTTATTATTTGAGTTCGAGATTCAATAAAAATTTGCAACTATAATTTAGTGGTTTCAAATTCATTCATTCTTGATTGGAAAAGTTGGAAAAAGTTTGTACATTGTTATTAGATATAATTATTTTATTCCTGGTATTATTATTGCAACTTATCATTAAATATCCATATTTCGACATTGATAGTTTTCTTAAATCATGCATCCAACGGTTCGTATTTTTACACATAGGCGTAATTAATTATATATTATTGATGAAACAAATCATGTGATATTAGATCTATCATTGGGGTATTACCCATATGCTAGGTTGAAATATACGTTAATAATATTGCAAAAAATTGATTGCATAGGTCCATTCCACTTCCATTTGCCTTCGTTAATTAAAACTATCGGTTCGACTGAATTATGCCATTTAAGTCCATTTATGCCCTAATTAGTAATTGCTCACTCACTTCAATTCTTCCTCTTCCACCATTCAGTAGATTTATTTCGTATAATCTCATATTTGTTGTCTAAAAAATGATTTCATAATATTATTGTATATTCCTTTCGTTTCATTCATCTAGACTACAGTTTCTTTTTCATCTATCTTAAAAATATAGTTTAATTTCTATATTTAATGTCATATTTCCTACAATTTATCCTTATTAATTAATATCATCAATTACTAATACAATTATTTTATTTTATTAAAATCTTCATTAAATAAAGGCAAAATGAGAAGTTGGATAGCAAAATTTACTTTTCAAAACACACACAAGCTTAAATGGGTGGAACGTAGGAATTATTTGTTTTTTGAGACGGTTTCACGGCCGGATCCATATCTATACTAAAAATTAATAATTTTGACATAAAATAATACTTCTTTCACTAGTGGAGTCGTCGGTGAGTTTTTGTGATGTTTCTTAAATATTTATTTATACTAGAAAATTGCACGTGCAACGCACGTGACACGTTATAATAATTTTATTAGTTGATTGCTTAAATTTTTTAATTAAGTGTTATAAATTTTACTATCAATTTCAAACTTTGGTTATAATGATTTGATCTCTAATTATTATTGAAGTGAGAACATTATGTCTTTAATTTTTTCTCTTTACGATCGATTTGTGGTATCTAATCGATGCTTTTATGTTTTATACCTTGGATTTAATTTATTTTTTTAATTAATGACTTTAAAACAATAACATCTGTTATATATTTGCCGAGAAATGTAAAAAAATACATTGATTTTTTATAAACCGTAAGACTGAGCGTTTGAATTTTATTAAAAGCTATATATAGTTGATATATAATTGTGCAATTCAAATATTTTAATATGCGTAACAGTTCAAACACTATATTTTGATTGTTTTACATAGCAAAGAGATAATTATTGTACCCAATAATCTTCTCCCAATAATTATGCTTGCAATCAATGTGAATCGAAGTCATGACCTTCACTTTAATACATATTGTATGGCCGAATGCTTATTGCATTTTCAATAATTATAGTCATTGGTAACAATACTAATCCAATATTTTAAACTATGTTGTATTTCAAACATCACGTTTCGATTGTTCTTCTCAGTATGAATAGTTATTGCACTTCAACAAAAGTAATATCTGTTAAATAATAATTTTACTTCTATTGATTTGTAAGTTAAAACAGTAATTTATTTGAAAGTTAAAACAATAATTTATTTGAAAGAAAATAATTTTTTTAGTTCCATTAATACATCACATTTTGATTTTTAGTCAATTGATTTGTCAAATGTAAGTTTTAATACGCTAACTTTTAATTTTGACTGTTTTTAATCCAATTGTTGACGTGACATCTAATAAGTCAAAAAATTTTTAAGTTGCATCATTATTATAATGCCCATGTCAGTATTTTTCGATGCAAAATAAAGCATTTTCAAGTGTCACCACAACAATTAGGTATAAATAGATTAAAATAAAATTTAGTATACAAAAAACAAATTTTGAAAACTTAGTGACCAAAACCTAAAATTTAAATAGTTAGTGAAAAATAATAATAATTTTTTAATTTAAAAGTTTTAGTTGTAGATAAAATTTGATCTTCTATGAATAAAGTGCATCTAAATCATATATATTTTTTACGTCTGATAAAACATGATATCTATATAACTTGCTTTGATTTTCAAGTTTTTTGCTCATGCATAATACATTTATAATTTTGTGTATATTTTTTAGCGTATTGAATAACTTTGTTTCGTTAGCTTTGAAAATCAAATTTAATATACATTGAATAATATTTAGTATATAAAATAATTAACGTCCTAACAAAAATACAATACAAAATAAATTTTTCTAACATAAAATCTTATGTTAAAGTATTAACAAATTTATGCCAAAAAAATAATTTAGTCATACAATTATTTATTTAATTAATGATAAACATAATTGTTTCATAATTTTATCATAATCTTATTTTAAAATAAAAAATATTAATATGTAAATGTCTCTTTTTTTTTCCTTTTTTTAAAAAATCATATACATATAATATGCAATAATCAAGGTAAACGTTTTTTATTTCTTCAAATCTTGTAATATTTTTTTCAGTAAACTATCATAGTTAGATTACATAGTCATCATCATTAGTTTTATAATATTATTCCTACAATCTAGAATATCAAAAATTTTAGTTAGATTACTAAATTCAAAAAAAAAATTAACGAATTAAAACGAATTGATTGAATAAAATATGAGAATATCTTTCATTTATATGTGAAATATAGTCTCAATTATTTATGATCTGATTTACTTGTCTTGAACCAGATGACTAAATTAATGATTCAATTTATTTTTTTCGCGAAACTATAATGACCGAAATATTATGTTAAAATTTTTAGAAAACTAAAACATAGGGATGGTGATAAAGGTTGAAAGTAAGTTGTAAAATTAATATATAATTTTTAGATTAAAATAACTTTCAATTAATAAAACTTTAACTTTAGAACATGAATTAAATATTTATAATTAATTCACATAAATAAATAAATAGACATAAAATTAAATACTCATTGAAAAAGCTACAAAATGACATAAAATAACCTTGAAAATGACAAAAAGTTAGTCATTAAATGAAATAAAATAAATACAAAACTGTAAATTCATAACTAAATAATCACTTTTATATAGGTAAATATTATATTATAATGTAGTTCAAACATCAACATGAAAGTTGATCATAATTATATATTTTTTAATTTGGAAAAAAAAAATATCAGTGTTGATTACACTTTTAGTTCAACACTAAAATATTTTTAATCCCAAATTTTTTTTAAAGGATTACATAGTTAGTTATCACCATTATTTTTGTAGTCCCCCCTCTTAAAAAATGGAATTCCAAATATTTTTGTTAGCTTACAAAATGAAAAAAAATAAACTAATTGATTGAATAAAAAAGGATAATACATTTCTAATACAAGTGAAATAAAATCTCGATTTATGATATGATTTTATTTATTTTGAACAAGTCGATAAAAGTTAATAACTCGATTGAAATTTTTTGTTTTCTAAAAGTTTAATACTAAATTATGTTAAAAATTTAAAAGACTAAAAACATAGCGATGAAGATAAAACTTGAAAGTAAGGTAAAAAAAAATAATAATTTTTTTAGATTTATAGACAAATAAAAAATATAGCTTTCAATTGATAAAACTTTCGTTTCGAACATGAATTAAATATTAGCAATTAATTTTATCTACAATAAATACATAGATATATACAAATTAAATACTCGTTGAACAAAACTATACAATGAATAAAAAACTTCAAAAACCTTAAAAATGACAAAACTAATTATTAAATTCATAAATAAAGTGCTACTTTTATATAGATATGGATATATAGATATAGATATTGAAACGACCCTAACTCTATAATAAATAAATATGCGGAAAATTTTTTTTTTTTTTTATACTTACTTACTAAATAAAGTATTGTACATATACGCCCATACGTATATGAACAGAATAAAAAGATTTAAAATAACTAAATAAATAAACAAATAAATACTTAAATAAAAATGCATTCTTAAAAATAAAATAAATATCTGAGTCAAACATTTAATTAAAAAAAAATACTGCATAAATAAAATGTATAAAATTTGCATGCACTGAAAATAGTTAATAAAATATTCTAAACTCACAACCACTGACAAATAATAAAAATGTATCATGCTGACAAGAACAATCACATGCATAGCGACTCAGAATATTTCACGGTCACGGGGCCACTGCATGCATGCTCATACGTCCTCGCCTCCGGTGGGTACAATGTCATCCTCAACGTACTCACCTGCACCATACCAGTGTAGTGAGCCTAGAGGCTCAACATGCTAACATAACAAGGGTTTAAAATAATTTAAACCAATTTAATACTAATACATACGTATACATGAATGAGCATGCTTAAAAATTACATAACATAACTTACTTAAATAAACATAATACATAACATAATACATAACATTATTGAGCAATTTATTTTCTAACATAGCATGGTTGTATCCGTAGTGTAACCTTAAATCATACATTAAATACTGATCAGCGTGGAAACCTACGTACGTGGCCGGTGACGAATCACCTCTTAAATTGGCAGTAAACTGCCCTTCAATCATATGGGGACGAATCCCCCTTAAATTGTCACACTACTTCAACTTCCAACATAAAATATTTTTATTGCTCAACTTAAACATTAAATCATGCATAAAATATTATTTCATGAATGCATGTACTTGAATAAAATGTGTGTCCATCATATATATTTAATTTAATTTCTTACTAACATATAAATATTAAAATAACTTAAATGCATATAAATAATTAAATATATATTCAGGACACATGCAAATTTTCTCATGGATGGTCCTGGACTGCTGGCCCTACACACAAGCCCATTAACTTAAATCTGGCCCATTAACATACTTAAGCCCATTATTTCAAACTTTAAGCCCAAATAATTATTCTAAGCACAATTAAATTAATAAAGCCCATTAAAATTACACTAAGCCCAATAACACTTAAACTGGCCCATTGGGCCCAAAAACCCAAAGATTGGCCCATTAACTTTTATGGGCCCAAAAGCCCATAAAATAAATGGACTAACTTAATTAAAATTTTAAAAGTCCAAATAAAATTATTTGGGAGTCCAAATAATTTTATTTCAATTTATTTGACCCAAAAACACATAAATTTGTAAAATACTTTAAAAATAAAATACTCGAGCCCGGCCCACCAAACTCGGACCCGGACTCACTAACCCGACCCACTACCTAACCGACCCAACCCGGACCACTCAGACCCGACCCAGACCCCTAACCTAGCCCAACCCGATCCCCCCCTCTCCCATTGCTTCTCGGCCGAGAGCAGCAGCCATTCCATGGCTGCTGCCGGCCGGCTTCGGCCGCCCCTGGCCGGAGCGCCGCCGCCCGGACGTAGCCCACGTCCGGGCGGACCTAACCCAGCCAGGCCCCAACCCCCATGCAACCAGGAACCACCGAGCCGAACCCATAATCCCGAAACCCTAACCTGCGCTCCTCTTGCCCTTCTAGCCTATCCCTGTTCGGCCGAGCCCCAACCCCGCCTTAGCCCGGTCATGGTTCGACCCCAAGGCCCCTACCAGACCCAAGGAACATCTGCCAACAGCCCTTGACCAATCTATATCAAAAAAAAAAAACGTGAACATGAAGCAAAGCATGGAAAAATTCGAACCTTTCAACCCTTTTCTGAAATAAATTCGAAAGCTTTAATGCATAAACCATCAACACAATATAGATATCTGATTGGCATGAAAAGTTGAAAGAAAATCATGCCTTTCACCGATTTATCGAGCAACAAGCGTGTACGACGGGCTTCGGGACGACGGGACGCAAATACGGGACTTTTGGAGCTCCACGATCCTTGGCTATGGCTTTCTGGGTTTGCTGGGTCAAGAGGATGAAGGAAATGAGTGGGGGTGGCGGCTGAAGTTTGAGAGTGACGTGAGGTTTGGGTGGGGTTGGGTAGATTTAGGTTTTAATAATTAAGGAAATAGGTTTTTAGGTTAATAAATAGAATAATATAAAATTTAAACATTCTAATAAAAATTTAAATCAGAAACTTAAATTAAAATTTATAAAATCCCGAAATTAAGAATTAGGGGAATTTTAAAGATAGTTAAAAATAATTATTTTTACTAATTTTGGATAAAAATGACCCCTAAAATTAAATAAAATTAAATACTTAAAATTTTGAGATAATAAAACTCAAAATAATATTTTAAGGCTCCAAAAAGGCTCATAAAATAATTTGGCTCGAAAGTTGTCATCCCGTCCGTCCACGGTCCCGTCTACGCGATTAAATAATTAAAATACTAAAAATCATAAAAATCACTAATTATGGGTTAAATGCTTAAAAATAAATTAAATCATGCATAAATAATTCACATAATTATTTAACCCATAAATCATAAATTTAAATAATTAAATATCCTAATTATGCAGGCGGATTTATGTAATTAAAAATACCGGGTGTTACAATTCTCCCCCCCTTAAATTGAATTTCGTCCTCGAAATTAAAGTACTTACCCGAACATCTCCGGGTAGCGAGTCCTCATATCCTCCTCGGTCTCCCAAGTAGCTTCCTCCTCTGAGTGATTCAGCCACTGGACTCTGACCATCGGTATGACCCGCGTCCTAAGCCTCCGCTCCTCTCTAGCCAAAATCCGCACTGGTCTCTCCTCGTAAACAAGATCTGGTGGCAACTGTAAGGGCTCAAAATCCAATACATGCGACGGATTGGAGACATATCTCCGAAGCATGGATACATGGAAAACGTTGTGCACTGCCGCTAGCCCTGGAGGTAGAGCTAAACGATAGGCCAACGTGCCAACTCGCTCCAAGATCTCGAATGGCCCTATGTATCTCGGATTAAGCTTGCCTCTCCGCCCAAAACGCGCTACTCCCTTCATAGGTGACACCTTCAGGAATACGTGATCACCTACCGCGAACTCCAAATCGCGTCGTCTGGCATCCGCATAACTCTTCTGCCGACTCTGCGCTGTCCTCATCCTGTCTCGAATCTGCGTCACAATGTCAGCTGTCTGCTGCACAATCTCTGGACCCAACAAAATCCTCTCTCCAACCTCATCCCAATGCACCGGAGATCTGCATCTCCTCCCGTAGAGTGCTGCATATGGAGCCATACCTATAGACGACTGAAAGCTGTTGTTATAGGTAAACTCCACTAATGGCAGTCTAGTCTCCCAAGATCCTCGAAAATCGATAACACAAGCTCTCAGAAGATCCTCGAGAACCTGGATCACTCTCTCGGACTGACCATCTGTCTGGGGATGAAAAGCTGTACTGAACAAAAGTCTAGTCCCCAAGGCTGTGTGCAGACTCTTCCAAAACGCTGAGGTGAACCTCGGATCTCTGTCTGACACGATAGACACTGGTATGCCATGCAGTCTAACAATCTCTCTGATGTAAAGCTCTGCATACTGTGTCAAGGTGTAAGTAGTCTTTACCGGCAAGAAATGAGCTGACTTGGTGAGTCTATCCACAATCACCCAAATCGCTGTACACCCTCTGGTACTCCTCGGTAAGCCAACCACGAAGTCCATCGTAATGTTCTCCCACTTCCATTCCGGAATGGGAAGAGGTCTAAGAAGTCCCGCTGGACGCTGATGCTCTGCCTTGACTTGCTGACAAGTCAAGCACTCTGACACCACTCTCCCGATGTCACTCTTCATCCCGGGCCACCAATACAATAGCTGCAAGTCTTTGTACATCTTCGTACTTCCGGGGTGAATGGAGTACGGAGATGTGTGAGCCTCTGCTAAAATCTCAGCTCTCAACTGATCGACGTTCGGTATCCACATCCTACCACGGTACTGAATGATACCATCCTCCACTGTATACAAGAGATTACCTCTAGCCTCATCTCTTTGTCTCCATCGCTGTAACTCCTCATCAGTAGACTGTCCCTCTCTAATCCGATCTCACAGAACTGGCTGCACCGTCAACACTGACAAGCTCGGTGCACGACCACTCGGATAACACTCCAAGCCAAATCTCTGAATCTCGCTCTGTAGTGGTAACTGTACGGTCAAACATGATACCACTGACGACTTCCGACTCAAAGCATCGTCCATAACATTAGCTTTACCCGGATGGTAGCTAATGTCACAGTCATAGTCCTTCACCAACTCCAACCATCTGCGCTGTCTCATGTTCAACTCCTTCTGTGTGAAGAAGTACTTGAGACTCTTGTGGTCTGTGAAAATCTTGCACTTCTCGCCATACAGATAGTGCCTCCAGATTTTCAAAGCGAAAACCACTACTGCCAACTCCAAGTCATGCGTCGGATAATTCTGCTCATGAATCTTCAGCTGTCTCGACGCATACGCAATAACCTTACCACACTGCATAAGCACTGTGCCTAAACCTAGTTTAGACGCGTCGGTGTACACCACTAACTCCTCGTGTGGTACTGTCATCGCTAACACTGGTGCAGTAGTGAGTGCTTCCTTCAGCTGATCGAAGCTCCTCTGACAGGCTGAACTCCAGATAAACTTCGCATTCTTCTTGGTCAAGGAAGTCAAGGGTACTGCAATAGAGGAAAAACCCTTGATAAACTTCCTATAATATCCTGCCAAACCCAAGAAACTGCGAATCTCTGAAGCATTATTCGGAATACCCCAATTCTGCACTGCCTCAACCTTAGACTGATCAACTGCAATCCCATCCCTCGAAATAATGTGGCCAAGAAATGCCACCTGCTCAAGCCAAAACTCGCACTTGCTAAACTTGGCATACAACCGATGCTCCCTCAAAGTCTGCAAGGCCGTCTGAAGATGCTGTCTATGCTCCTCGATGCTCCTAGAATAGATCAAAATATCATCAATAAAGACTATGATGAACTGATCTAAATACAGCTGAAAGACTCGGTTCATGAGATCCATGAAAACCGCTGGAGCATTGGTCATCCCAAATGGCATCACTAAGAACTCGTAATGCCCATATCGTGTCCTGAAAGCAGTCTTGGACACATCTGCATCCCTGACACGCAACTGATGATACCCAGATCACAGATCGATCTTGGAGAACACTGAAACTCCCTGCAACTGGTCAAATAAATCCCCTATCCTCGGCAGTGGATACTTGTTCTTCACTGTAACCCTGTTGAGCTCTCGGTAATCGATGCACAGTCTCATACTGCCATCCTTCTTCTTCACAAGTAACACCGGAGCCCCCCACGGAGAAAAGCTAGGACGAACAAAGCCTTTCTCTAACAACTCCTGAATCTGCTCCTTTAACTCTTTCATCTCGGTAGGAGCAAGCCTGTATGGTGCCTTAGAGATAGGCACGGTGTCTGGCACTAAGTCGATGCTGAACTCCACCTCTCTCACTGGTGGAATTCCGGCAACATCCTCCGGAAAGACATCCGGAAAGTCACGAACCACCTCTATCTCTGATAATGATCTGCTAGATGGCTCTGAAGTCGTGACAATACTCGCTAGAAACCCCTGGCAACCCCGTCTCAACAACTTCCTTGCCTGAATATGAGATATCACCTGAGGAATATCACTGCTCTGAGATGCATGAAAAGTGAACGGGTCGCCTACTGTAGGTCTCACTGACACTGATCTCCGACGAAAATCAATCGAAGCTCCATTGACTGTCAACCAGTCCATGCCCAAAATCAAATCGAATCCACTCAAAGGCAAAACTACTACATCTGCTCGAATGGAGTGTCCCTGCAGCTCTAACTCCAGTCCTCGAATAACCTTCGAGGTAGACATAATCTGCCCTGACGGCATAGTAACATCATACCCACTGTCACTACTCTCAGGTGTGATGCCTACTCGCCGGATAAACTCCAGGGAGATAAACGAATGCGTAGCTCCTGAATCTAGCAACGCAAACGTGGAGTTGCCCCCAACTAGAATTCTCCCTGCACGCAGAAAATTCCCAACAGTTTCATACCACTTCTAATTTTTTTCCCAAACGAGTCACTACAAGTTCTTAATTCTAATCACAAGTAAAACATGCTTCCTATTCTAACATGCAGTTAAATGACCCAAATAACAAGAATTTCAAATTAAATACTAAATCTTTAACCAAAGGAGAATTATTAAAATACTAGGGATAGGATGTACCGGTGATCAAGGAGGTGTCTGGATCGACCTCCTCAGCCTGCATCACGAACACCCTACCAGCGGTGTTCTTCTTCCTGGGGCAGTTAGCAATCTGATGCCCCGGCTCTCTGCAGTGGAAGCAAACTCCTGCTCCCAATAGGCAAGGTCCCGAATGCATCTTCTGGCACTTCGGGCAAGTGGGATGAGCTATGGCATTAGGGGCCCCGCCCCTCTGCTGCTGCTGCGGCCTCTGCTGCTGTGGCCTATGCTGCTGATTCGGGCCCTTAGCCGGCCCTGTATACTGCTTCTTCGCAGGTGGCTGCGAAGATGGTCGCTGATATCCTGTCTGTACAAACTGCCTCTTGCCCTGCTGCTCTCTCTGGATCGCTCTCCGACCCTCCTCAGAACGCAAGGCCCTGCTGACTGCAGACTCATATGTAAACACGTCTGCCATGCGCACGTCATGCCTGATCTCAGCCTTCAGGCCCTCAACAAACTGTCGCAGCTTCTCCTGCGGACTATCGGCAATCATGGGCACAAAACGACAGCCCCTCTCAAACTGGCTTATGTACTCCACCACAGATCTGTCCCCCTGACGGAGACTCATGAACTCCCGGATCATGCGACTGCGCACATCCTCAGTGAAATATTTGGCGTAGAAGATACGCCTAAACTCAGCCCATGTCAGAGTAGGTAGATGGACTCCTCGTACTGCACCCTCCCACCATGAGGCTGCATCGCCTCGCATCATGTATGTAGCACAACTCACCCTGTCGACGTCTGTGATCCCCATATAGTCAAAGATGGACTCAAGTGAGCGAATCCATCCCTCAGCCACCAACGGATCGGTGGTCCCCAAGAACTCCTTAGGCCCCTTCTTCTGGAACCTCTCCGCGACGTCCTCCTCGTGGGACAGTCTGGGACGGGCTGCCTGCTGCTCCAGCAAGGCAGTAATACCCGCCATCATAGTGGCACTGGCCTGCTCCAGTGCTGTAATAGGGTGCTGCTGAGGTGGCGGTGGAGGTGGAGGTGGAGGTCTCCCACGTCGATTCACCTGTCTGGGAGGCATTCTGCACCACCACATATTTATTTACGTAAATCGCCATGCATAACTAAGTGTTTTAAAATTAATGCTAACTTAAATTCTAGAAATTAAATCATGCTATAAACATTTAAAACTTACAGACCGGTAGCGTGGATTTCTGAGCTCGCATAGCAGTGAGGACCCCTCCGAGAACCGTGCTCTGATACCAACTGAAACGACCCTAACTCTATAATAAATAAATATGCGGAAATTTTTTTTTTTTTTTTATACTTACTTACTAAATAAAGTATTGTACATATACGCCCATACGTATATGAACAGAATAAAAAGATTTAAAATAACTAAATAAATAAACAAATAAATACTTAAATAAAAATGCATTCTTAAAAATAAAATAAATATCTGAGTCAAACATTTAATTAAAAAAAAATACTGCATAAATAAAATGTATAAAATTTGCATGCACTGAAAATAGTTAATAAAATATTCTAAACTCACAACCACTGACAAATAATAAAAATGTATCATGCTGACAAGAACAATCACATGCATAGCGACTCAGAATATTTCACGGTCACGGGGCCACTGCATGCATGCTCATACGTCCTCGCCTCCGGTGGGTACAATGTCATCCTCAACGTACTCACCTGCACCATACCAGTGTAGTGAGCCTAGAGGCTCAACATGCTAACATAACAAGGGTTTAAAATAATTTAAACCAATTTAATACTAATACATACGTATACATGAATGAGCATGCTTAAAAATTACATAACATAACTTACTTAAATAAACATAATACATAACATAATACATAACATTATTGAGCAATTTATTTTCTAACATAGCATGGTTGTATCCGTAGTGTAACCTTAAATCATACATTAAATACTGATCAGCGTGGAAACCTACGTACGTGGCCGGTGACGAATCACCTCTTAAATTGGCAGTAAACTGCCCTTCAATCATATGGGGACGAATCCCCCTTAAATTGTCACACTACTTCAACTTCCAACATAAAATATTTTTATTGCTCAACTTAAACATTAAATCATGCATAAAATATTATTTCATGAATGCATGTACTTGAATAAAATGTGTGTCCATCATATATATTTAATTTAATTTCTTACTAACATATAAATATTAAAATAACTTAAATGCATATAAATAATTAAATATATATTCAGGACACATGCAAATTTTCTCATGGATGGTCCTGGACTGCTGGCCCTACACACAAGCCCATTAACTTAAATCTGGCCCATTAACATACTTAAGCCCATTATTTCAAACTTTAAGCCCAAATAATTATTCTAAGCACAATTAAATTAATAAAGCCCATTAAAATTACACTAAGCCCAATAACACTTAAACTGGCCCATTGGGCCCAAAAACCCAAAGACTGGCCCATTAACTTTTATGGGCCCAAAAGCCCATAAAATAAATGGACTAACTTAATTAAAATTTTAAAAGTCCAAATAAAATTATTTGGGAGTCCAAATAATTTTATTTCAATTTATTTGACCCAAAAACACATAAATTTGTAAAATACTTTAAAAATAAAATACTCGAGCCCGGCCCACCAAACTCGGACCCGGACTCACTAACCCGACCCACTACCTAACCGACCCAACCCGGACCACTCAGACCCGACCCAGACCCCTAACCTAGCCCAACCCGATCCCCCCCTCTCCCATTGCTTCTCGGCCGAGAGCAGCAGCCATTCCATGGCTGCTGCCGGCCGGCTTCGGCCGCCCCTGGCCGGAGCGCCGCCGCCCGGACGTAGCCCACGTCCGGGCGGACCTAACCCAGCCAGGCCCCAACCCCCATGCAACCAGGAACCACCGAGCCGAACCCATAATCCCGAAACCCTAACCTGCGCTCCTCTTGCCCTTCTAGCCTATCCCTGTTCGGCCGAGCCCCAACCCCGCCTTAGCCCGGTCATGGTTCGACCCCAAGGCCCCTACCAGACCCAAGGAACATCTGCCAACAGCCCTTGACCAATCTATATCAAAAAAAAAAAACGTGAACATGAAGCAAAGCATGGAAAAATTCGAACCTTTCAACCCTTTTCTGAAATAAATTCGAAAGCTTTAATGCATAAACCATCAACACAATATAGATATCTGATTGGCATGAAAAGTTGAAAGAAAATCATGCCTTTCACCGATTTATCGAGCAACAAGCGTGTACGACGGGCTTCGGGACGACGGGACGCAAATACGGGACTTTTGGAGCTCCACGATCCTTGGCTATGGCTTTCTGGGTTTGCTGGGTCAAGAGGATGAAGGAAATGAGTGGGGGTGGCGGCTGAAGTTTGAGAGTGACGTGAGGTTTGGGTGGGGTTGGGTAGATTTAGGTTTTAATAATTAAGGAAATAGGTTTTTAGGTTAATAAATAGAATAATATAAAATTTAAACATTCTAATAAAAATTTAAATCAGAAACTTAAATTAAAATTTATAAAATCCCGAAATTAAGAATTAGGGGAATTTTAAAGATAGTTAAAAATAATTATTTTTACTAATTTTGGATAAAAATGACCCCTAAAATTAAATAAAATTAAATACTTAAAATTTTGAGATAATAAAACTCAAAATAATATTTTAAGGCTCCAAAAAGGCTCATAAAATAATTTGGCTCGAAAGTTGTCATCCCGTCCGTCCACGGTCCCGTCTACGCGATTAAATAATTAAAATACTAAAAATCATAAAAATCACTAATTATGGGTTAAATGCTTAAAAATAAATTAAATCATGCATAAATAATTCACATAATTATTTAACCCATAAATCATAAATTTAAATAATTAAATATCCTAATTATGCAGGCGGATTTATGTAATTAAAAATACCGGGTGTTACAGATATAGATAAATTTTCAGTTATATATATATATATATATATATATATATATTATTAATAAGTATTATACTATAGTTCAAACATCAACATGAATATTTGTTACCTTCGATTCGATAAAAAGCATAAATGTTGTTGATTACACTTTTAGTTTATCACTGATATATTTTTGGTCCCTAAAGTTTTCTAAGATATTACTTAGTTAGGAATCATTGTTAATTTTATAGTTATTTTTCGTAAAAATAGGAATACAAAAAATTTTAGTTAAATTACCAAATTCCAAAAAATAAACGAATTGATTGAATAAAGTATGAGATACGTTTCCCATATAAGTAGAATACAATATCGATTTATGATTATGATATGATTCTACTTGTTTTGAATCAGATGATTAAAATTAATGATTTGATTTAATTTGTTATTTGTTTAAAAGTTTAATAATCAAAATATTATGTTAGAAGAATGAAGACTAAAAGCATAGCGTTGAAGATAAATGTTGAAAATAATTTCACAAAATTAATAAATTTCTTTGATGTAGAGAAATTTTTTTTTAATATAGCTTTCAATTAATAAAACTTTAATTTTAGGACATAGGTTAAATATTAGCAATTATGTTTACTTATAATAAATAAATAGATACAAATTAAATACTCACTAAATAAAACTACAAAATGACATAAAAAAATTCAAAAAGTATTTGGAATGACAAAAAAATTAACCATTAAATGAAATAAATTGAGAATAAAAATAAAAATTTAATTTTAGGACATGAATTAGAATAAATGAATAGTGACATGCAAATTAAATACGCATTGAATAAATTTATAGAATGACCTCAAAAACCTTAAAAAGTCTTGGAAATGACAAAAAATTAACTATGAAATGAATTAAAATGATGACAAAAATGTAAATTAACAACTAAACTTTAATTTTAGGGCATGAATTAAATATTAACAATTAATTTTATCTAGAATAAATAAATAGTGACAAAATTAAATATGCATTGAATAAATCTATAAAATGACATAAAAAAACCTCAAAAAACGACCCACGTCCTTCTATCGCAACTCTTCCCAACCCGTAGCATGGGCTCGTACCGCATTATTCGACGGGCATTGCACTCATGACCTCCTCACTCCTGGCAATGGGTTTTTGCCCTTTCCAGGAATAGAACCTTGCACCTCCAGGCTTAAGGACTTAAATCAATATGACATTAACGTATAAGTAACAAACGAGCAGACGATATTTATAATACAATAATAATTACAAAAAATAAAAATAAAAAAAAGAGATAAACAATAGATAAAGAAAGATAAAAATAATAATGTTAAATTTTTGTTTAGGTAAATGATAGCAGTTATTATTATAATAAAAATATGTCTATGAATCTAATTTGTAAAAATTTGAATTCAGTTTAGTGAAACCAAACTTTAAAAATAAAATTCGAAATTAATCATTGCAAAAGAAAATGGAAAACAAATAGAGAAAGATAAGTGACTAAGAATTAATTAATTTATAAAAGCATAAAATACAATACTAAAATAAAGGAAAGTTCAATATGTACATGTAAATAATAATAGTTTATTAAAAAAACACAAACCAAAAATAAAGTAACAATCTATGAATAATAATAATAATAATAATAAATTATAATAAAAAAATACAAACAACAAATACAGTGACAATCTACGAATAATAATAATAATAAATTATAATAATAGTTATCATGGGGATAATGTGTTAATTTGTAAATTTTAGAATTCAATCTACTTAAAGAAAAATGTTAATTTAAATCTTTTTTTAAACAAGTAAAAGCAAAAAAAAAAAAATTTAAAAAAAATAAAAAGATAAGATATATGGGTAAGCGATAGTGTGTGTTTATCTATCAAACTCTTAATTCAAATTCAATGTAGAAAAAACAAAATACAAAACTGAAATAACTAAAAAAATTGAAATTCATGAACCATAATCAGTGAAGCAGACCTTGTGACAAAAAGCTGATACTACAGTGGGTCGCCTGTCGTGGATTGTTGAAAGTTTAATGAAAGATGTATGACCAATTAATATAGGAAAACTATATAACCAAGTCAATAAGAAATAATAATTAATGAAACGGAATTAAATGTATTGGAATTCCAAGAATGCAGAATAAGCTGTATTAATTGGGCAGACATAGGAAATATGCTTGAAACTTTATTATGACAGCTAAAGGGAATTATGCAATTACGTGTGTAACCTCAAAAACAAAAAAAAATATGTGCAAATTATTATATAAAATGGTGAAAATGTAAATTCACAATGCATTAATTGGGCAGACATAGGAAATATACTTGGAACTTTATTATGGCAGCTAAAGAAAATTATGCAATTACGTGTATAACCTCAAAAACCAAAACAAATATGTGCAAATTATTATATAAAATGGTGAAAATGTAAATTCACAATGGTATGTGAGACTTTTATATATATATATATATATATATATATATATATATATATATAGTTTCTTAACAAATTTGATTGTGATAAAATTTGACGAAGTGTTGAATTAAGATGGAAAACATGGCAACGAATAAAAGCATCAAATTAGTGCAGAAAATGGCTCAAGTTAATGTGGTGATCAGAACATTCGAGTTTTTGATGGTAGTATTTTTGTGGATATAATCAAGCAATAATGGAAAATATAGTTATCCTCTTTCTCTACAATGACGCAAGATGAAGTAAATGTTGAAGAATTTCGTAAATTTAGAAAGGATTTAATGATGAACTCCAAGGCACGTTTTAAACGTTATCTTTTAAGAGATGTTTTTAAGATCTCTCTCAGGATACAATGAAGATAATAATCTAATTCAAAACATTTGAATCTAATGATGCACCTCTATTTATAGAGAATGAAAAGACGTATGTGAACGAGTGTGACTCTTAGTCAAACAATGTATCCATTCATGAACCAAAGCATCCACTCGCAAACAGTCGTGATGTTTCCGAAGAGCTTTCGGGGGCGTTATAACAGTAAATAGATCTCGAACACGAAACCTCCTCTAATCAGACGAACATGGCTGCACATAATTATTCCTTTTGATCAGACAAGGTGGGATTGTCCATTTTATTATATTCTTGTCCAATTCCCTTTCCATACCAAACTAGCTAGGCCAGGTCACAACATTGCTTGACTTTATAAACCAAAAAACGAGCATTTTTAGGGAAAATTCCATCCTACCTCATGTGTTTTATCTGATGTGATAAATGGAAGCCGGTCAAATTATCCCCACATGATTGATGTGGAGCCCCATGATTTGGACCAATAAAATAGTTCCACCTACCTCATGGGATAGGATCGAAGTATCCCATTTCTAGATCAAAATGTTGACAAAAGATTAACACAAATTCTTGAATTCATATTTCACAAGCAGATTTTGATACACCAACTGCTTACACCATCATCTAGCTAGTACAAGATATATACAAATACAAGTTCTTACCCAAAAAGCAATACAATACAATACAATCAAGCATTGAACTGCAATTTTTTTTCTTTTTTGGAAAAAAATATCCAATATTTACTTTAAAAATTAATTTAAAAAATGGGTTTAATTAATAGTTCACTTGGAATCCTTGGTCAATCCCCCAAGAGTTGTACTAGTACCCCCTTGGCCATCTTCCTCTAGCACGATCGGAGTTCTGACTTTGAATCTCTCAACCTTAAACTCATCGATCCCATCATCCAACCCTCTTCCTCTAACCATGATCGCCGGGCCAATGCTCTGGCTCCGACGCATACTTTTCTTCTTCTTCATCATCTTCTTCTTCGAAATCGCGTCCCCTATTTTCAGGAACAATTCATCATGATCCCCGGGGAAGATTTTCTTGAACATATCTTTCCTTTTCGCATAGATTTCCTCGAACGATTCCAACAAGGCCAGAAGCCTCGGATCGACCTTTTCGCCCGATGTCCACCGAATCATTTCGTGTGTTTCCGGATAGCTACCTGAATTCGATGATTCCATACAACTAAAAATAAGTCTTAATTCTCTTTATATATAGTACTTGAAAGCAACTCAATATTCACAAGAAATGGGATTTTGCTTAGCTAGTAGTTTGAACTTTGAAGCAACCAAAATGATGTTGCGTGAAATGAGGAAAGGATTGAGAAATTTGAATGTGTTTTTCTTGGAATACATGAAAGTTTTTATAGGGAGATTAGAGAGTTAGGCAAGGCAATGGAAGCCGCCAGCTTTAACTCGTTATTCTTGTTTGACAATAGAAAATAATTGGTCTCAAGGAAAACGTGGTTGACTTGGAATTATCCTTAACATGCATTATGCGTAATAATATATAATTTATATTAATAACGACTATTATTTTATGAAAGTTATTTGTATGAATCATGGTATTATGAATTTATATTCGTGACATAGATCGATCTGTTGATCTCTGTAACAAAATATTTTTGACATGAAAAAAATAATAAGTTGAAAATTTGTATCGCAAAAACGACAAGTGAAATCCAGAAGTGTTAAAACGGGCTACCGAGACAGATTATTTAAGCTAGAGTTGCTGTTATTTCTACGAATTCTAAATTATTATTGATCAAGTAATTTGAGATTCATATTCGAAATTCGAATTCACGTCTAAATATGATATAGTTTCAAGCTCATCAATTGTTTGAACTTTGAATTGGTATCACGTCGTGATAGTCGTCTCTCTAGTTCTGTTCTTTTGTTTATTGTTTTTGTTTTTTTAATAAAAAAACAATTATAATATTTAATTAAATAGTGGAATTTTTATTTTAAATAAAGACGATTAAATTAAGGGCAATTTGCTCAAAAATCCCCAAATGCAAACATATTTTGCTTTGAGTCCCTAGTCATAAAATGTGGTACAAAACAATACAATATGTGGCACAAAACCATACAAGATGTGGTACAAATTAACAAAAATTATAGTACAAAAAAGTGGCTAGGGAGTGCAGAGCAAAACATGTTTGCATTGGAGATTTTTGAGCAATTTGCACTTAAATTAATTATTACATCGACTGTTTTATAATATTTAGTTATAGTAATATTTATAATTACAACTTGGAAATATTCAACCAAAACACAAACACACTGGGAAAAAAACCAAACTTATTGTAGAAGTTCTATGTTGCCCTTGGGGTTGCTATCTCAAAGGCAGATCAATGGTCCAGATTGATCTGCAAATCAATTGATTTGATCTGAAGATCATCCGAGAACCATTGATTTAGGCAGAGGGGCACTATAAGCAGTGCTCATCTGCTAGCATAGAACTTTCTCATATAAAATTTGTATTTAAAACAACTCATATATGAGATAGGTAAAATTAGTGGGATCATATAAGATTTATAAGATGACTACTTTTAACAGATGAATAGTTAGATCTATATTTCTAAATTAACTAGCACAAAATTTTTTATGATATCGATCAATTTTGAGACATGGATTTTCGATCCAAATTATAAAAATTATTAATTTTTACGTTAAAAAAATTTTATTTTCATCTTAAATATTGAGGAGTTGTGTCCAACTCCAACTTGCTCATTAATAAATAGGAAGAAAAAAAATTAAAACGAGGAAGCTAATAAACTGTGGGTTAGAACTTAGAAGTGGGTATAGTCATCGAACTTCTGCAGTTAAAAATGAAGTCAAGATCCCAAGATAAGATTATCGATTTGATTAATTGGCTCCATTTCTAAATTTTAAATTCTTTTCACTGTGTATATTCATATACATGATTCGATTTACTTTTTCTTGCCCTTGCCCTTGCCCTTGAGTTTGCTTTTACTTCTTACAGCAGCTAAAGAATGCCAATTCCTTGAACCGAGATCAAGAACCGAGGTAATTTCTTCTTTCCCTTCGTGTATTTAACGACATTTTGGTGTTATTATTTTTTTTAATCGGGTTTTTCTTTTTAAGTTTATGATACCCAGACGATTTTTTCTTTCGGGTCTTGATCAATTTTGGTCATTTTCATTCGGAGTTTTTCTTTATGCGGGCTGTAATGTTTGGAAATGTTTGAGTTTTGTTGCTCTCGTGGGAGCTCTCTGCCTCTGATAATTTATTTATTGGGGTTTAGATGGTTGTAGTCTTGTAGACGAGCAATGTATGACGTGAAAATGGATAGATTTTGTGCCGATAGACCACTGGGTGGCCAGTCGAGGCTTCTGTTGCCAAGGTTTAATTTTTTCGAAAATTCTTCGTCTTTCCTGTGGTTAAATTATTTTAGGCTTTATTTTTACCCCAAAACACGGATGCATATGGGTCGAGGAACATTTGGAGCAGTTTCTTGCCTCTGTCTGTGTGCATTATCATTAACTCAGTGCTCGAAAAGATGTTATGGCGTTGGGTTCATGTGGTCGTGCCCGTTATATAGAACCTACTTAGAAACTCCACGTATTTTACGAAGTCACTTAAGTTGTTCTTGTTGGTGTCATCAATTTTATGCCCCCATGGTAGAAATATTGACTTATCAGGGTATAGGTTTGAATTTGGGTCATATTGGGTGCCTGAGTATGATGTTTTTTCAATGTTGATGTTTTTTCAATGTTGTTGATAGAAATGGATTACACACCCTTTGAGTCTGTGCCAAACTCCCAAGAGCAAAAACTCTATTGATAATATTTCTGAACGAATCCCAAAAATTTCCTTTTACAATCCTTACATGTTAAGCGATAAAACAGAAGAAAACAACGCAAAACAGAATCGTAACTTACGACGATTGGTGTAAAAGATGCTTTCTCTATCCTATGATGTAATCCTTCATCCATGTGGGTTGGTTGCGTCTTCTAGGCTCTGGGCGCTGGCTACCCTCTCCTTCATCTTCCTCGTGCACTTGGGTTGTATTGGCAATTTCTGATTCTTCCACTAGTTGGACTGATTTTTGTAAATTATCCTTTTGTTGGCCCACTAATTGTGAGTCCATCTCAAGTATTAAGGGCTTATCAGTTGTCTTGTTGGAACTAATTTGCCTTTTATGCAAGTATAAATTGGTGGAGTGACATTTCATCAGCTGCTTATATTTCTTTCTATATATGTAAAAGCATATGTGTGAAAGAATTACTTTAGGCACAAGGTAGCGTTTGCCATGCACTCAAAAGCTTACTCTCTGGTCAATAGAATCGTTTCTAAAAAATATAAAGTATATCAAGGGAACTTATATGTTGATTATTTGGCATCAGATATGATAATTTAGATGTTATGTATTGTGTTATAATACACTAATATAATGGCAATAAATGATTTTTAAGAAACAAAAATGGCAATAACTGTTTTGAGAAATTAATAATATCTTTCTACTCGTCAAGAACAGGACGTATTATGCTCATTTAGCTGGTACGTGTTGTTTTTGCACTAGTTCTCAGCTTCTGAATTGCTATAGCATCAGGAAGAACACAAGCATGGAAGATTCAAATGCGATGACGATTGAATTCCTCCGGGCAAGGTTGTTATCTGAAAGATCCGTCTCAAAGACGGCCAGGCAAAGAGCTGATGAGCTCTCCAAGAGAGTGAGTTCATAAAACCTATGTGAATATGTGCAGATTTCAATCCCCTCCTGCCCCCTGTTCCATCCAGTCATCATTTCAAAATAATAGTTTCTGAAACCATATATACATGCAGGTGTCTGAATTGGAGGAGCAACTAAAGTTTGTATCTCTTCAAAGAAAGAAAGCTGAGAAGGCAACTGCAGATGTTCTTGCAATTCTTGAGAATCATGGAATAAGTGATGTGTCTGAGGGTTATGATTCAAATTCTGATCACGAGGAAACCCTGCACGGATCGATGACCGATTCGCTGATGACAAAAGATACATCAACCAACTTGGAAGTAAGAAGAAATGAAATGGAGTCTTACTCTAGCTCTGAACTTGAATCATCTGCATCAATTGGTAGAAGCTTGTCCTGGAAAAGTACAAAAGATTCTCAGTGTTCTCTTGAAAAGAAGAACTATCTGGACCCTGTTAGAAGAAAATATAATTTTCCTTTAAATGGTTCTTCAGCAAGACGTGCTGGTAAATCATGTCGCAGGATAAGGCGCAGGGAGACTAGGTCTTTTTTCCATCCTTGGACCTGGTCCATTATAACTTTTCTGTTGGCAAATATAACATGTGATCTTAAACTCCTAAAATATCTTTGGAGCATAACTGAAAGAACCCCTTTGATGAAATCACATAAAAGTTACATCTTAATGCAATTATGTGTAATTTCTATTATTCCCTTTGGTACTCTTTTACTCTTTCTTTCAGTTTCCCAACCAATGACCACAATTTCAAATTACGTGTATACATAATAGTAATTCCATTTAAACTAAGTCAGCAAGTTAACCAAAGTCTTTCATGCTACACCAAGGATGATACAATCTTTTTTGTGTATCAGATCAATGGAAGAGTTTCAAAATGATAGCCCCGTGAAAGCCACGTCTTCAAGAGATGTTTACAACGGCTCTGATTGTAATCCTGAATCATTGAGAGATCACACGGAATATGATAGTGAGAAGCAGCCTATAGAAAACCTGATGCTAGAATCAGGTAGTGGAAATCGGAAGATTAATGAACATTATATTAGTGAACATGAGAGAGATGATGACATGGAAAGTGCGTTGAAACATCAGGCACTACTCATTGTGCAATTTGAAGAAGAGGAGAAGGCCCAGAGAGAATGGGAGGAGAAGTACAGAGAGAATAACAGTGGCACACAGGTATGCTTTACCAGCTTCAAATGCTACACCATTAAAGTAATCCATATGTTGTCATTTGGTGCACCCTTATTTTCCAGAACTTGCACGTTTTGGGTTACATATGCTCTTAAAGGTCTGTATTTGGCTGAGTTTATATGATATATTTTTTAGTAAGTCTAAAGACACCGATTTTGCGCGCTAATAGATGAAAAGAGAAGAAAGAGGGAGGAAATTGGGTGGTGAAGATTTTTCCAGGAAAATTTGAGATGGAAAGAAGAAATGATCATGTTTTGATACGTTGGGATGAAAAACATGAAGTTGAAAAATACACTTTTTCAGCTAAAATTGAAGGGAGCCAAAAGATGTGTTCACTTTGGAGTGGAATCCAAGAACGTTTTGTTCAAAACTGAAACAAACAGCCCATCTTTGTAGTTATGAAATAACATTGAGAGCAGATGCTCAATGATATTATTTTCTCCAAGAGTATTAGGATATTAATCAGTTCATGTATGAAACATTTGAGGATGGCAGACATGTTTCACCGATTTTTTTCCCTTTTTGTACTACTTATGCTTACATACTAATTTATTTTCCTATGACTCTTTTTTATATTCATATGACTATATGAGCATATATTCTTCATTCCCATCATTACTGTGACATATTAATGTTGTTCAGAATCATTTTTTCCTTTTGCTATCTTGTCCATGGATCACCAGGATTCATGTGATCCCAATAGCCATTCGGACTTGACAGAAGAACAAGAGGAGACGAAGTTACCTGGATTTTCAGATGCTGCTGGAAAATTAAGTTCAGATAACCTAGAAATGAAGGGAAAGTTGCTGGAGACTCACTTCGACGAAGAACTTGAGACTCACCAGAATTTTCTTTTGCCCCCAGATGCAGAAAAAGGATTATTACAGGAGCAGGGGTGCAGTCACATGATTACTTGTGAACCTCCAATGCTGGAGTCTTCATTTCCCATGTTAAAGGAGAACGTTGACAAAGAAAATTCAAGAATAGATCATGAGGCACCAAGTTTGCCCATTTATTGTACCACGAAACACTCTTCAACAAATATTTCTACTAATGCAGAGACAATCTTTACACCAAATGTTTCTTCGAGTAGCTCTTCATCCAACTCGCTTCCAGTTGTGCTGCAGGAAACTTCGAAAGATTTAGGATCAGTTTTGGGGGAACTTCAGCTAGCTAAATCTTCACTGAAACAGAAAATCACTGGCTCCCTACCATTAGCTGGAGGAACTTCAAACACTTTCAGGTTTCCCCCAAGTTCACCGGCCCTTTTCAGGTTGCCTACGGATTATCAATTTGAAGCAACTTCCACAGCCAAACATCCTGTCATTGATGCAAAGTCAAGTTTTGCAAATTTCTCTCCAGAAATTTATGGTGACAAACTGTATCCCAAACCTTATATTGATCCAAGAAATGCTTTATCTGATGGCACACTTCTCACATTTTCTTCCAGCCCTTTAATTGAATCCTGGCATGGAGCTACCCCACAGAGGTCTCTCAGTTATCCAAGACATAGTACTGGTCCACCTTCTCACAATATATTGAACCACACTGCTCCTTACACAAATACAGTTCCTCCTGTTAAAGATTCTCACCCTTTTCTCCCTGACATTACACTTCAATTTCCATTGAGCGATGGAACATCAAGAAGCCTTTCCAGTTCTGAAACCAGTGTGCATCCAGTTGCATGCTTTTCTTCATACGATGAAAGTTTTAGGCAGTATATGAGCAGGTAATCACTTGCTGTGGCAGAGCACTGCAGATAGCTGGAGGAATAGGATAATGGATACTGTCATGTACTTTTTGTTTGTTTTTCTGTTCTCGTTTGATTTCTTGACTAATTTTTGTATTGGATGAGGTGTGTTTTTGTAATTGTAATTTGCTTCAGCTACCTATCTTTCATGGTAGAAGCTGAGTTAGTTAAATTTGCAGCATCATGTGCATTTTTCAGCATATCAAATCATTAAAGAAATTCTTCTTTCATTATTTACTGAACCAAACTTTTGTTGCTTTAAATTAACCTGGACTTGTGTGTACTCTTTAGTGTGCGAAAGTGGTAGCCTTTCAAATGATAGTAGAAGTCCTTGCACTGATAAAAATAAAAATAAAAAATGATTGACGTCCTTGCAGTTTGGAGATTTATATAAAGAATGCAATACAAAGAGACTATGAAATTTTATTTCCTTCAAAGTTCACCAAATAACACTGTACAATCACATTAAGAAATCAACAATTGACCCATGAAAAAAAGGATATTAATAATAGATCACATTTCCATTATTGAAATATTTACTTCTATGTTATTTTAACTAATGGATGCTAACACTTTCTTGAATTCTCGAATCCTCCTCATCTTCTCTGGAAGTTCAAGACCTTGATGCCATACACAAACACAAAGAAGAATAGCAATGCCCATCCAACATGAGCCAAAGCAACATATCCAAGGAAATCCGAATCGTAACCCAAGAACTGTTTAAGGTAGTCCTTAATTGGGATGTCACCATGTCCTGGCACGTGAACATTGTCCATTTTATCACCAACCTGAGATGTTACAAGGCCGTAGATCGTCCATGCCACCGGAGAACCCCAATAGTACCACCTCCACCAGATTGGAATTTGCTGCAAATTTTGAGAGATTTTGTCACCAATCCTTTTTTATGTCCATACCACAAATTTGGGACAAAAAATATGGCAACAAAATAGGACCCGCGGGGGCTAACATGGTAATTGTTCCCCTTGGTTAAATTCTTGGATCCATCCTAGGAAAAACAAGGTGTATAGTTACAATAGTAGTTTTACCATTCTTGGAATGAGGAAGCCAGAGAAGAGGTTCCAAAAGCTGAGGAAGAATGACATGACGATGGCAGCTATCTGGTAACTTGGTGTAAGTGCCACAAGCATCATCCCATACAGTGTGAAGTACACAAAACACATGAATACATAGTAATAGAACCACATGAACTTGGTCGCCCCCCATTCAAATCCAATCATCGAGTAAAGGAGAAGACTATATACAAATGTTTGGATGCCAACATAAATTGTTTCAACTGTCACCTGTACAAGAAGGGAAATTTGTAAAGATAAGTTGCAGGATAGAGCTCGTTGTATCTATGCTTGTCCCAAGATTATACTGCCAGCTTTGTTTTTTACCTGAGCAAATGCGTAAGGCAAAGCTGAAAACATCCCAGCTGCTTTTTCCCGATAAAATACAGTTCTTTCAATTGCAACTACTGATTGCACAGCTGAAGTGTTTGTTCCTCCGAGGAATAGAACGGCGGCGTACATGGCTCCTAGAAGATTTGAAAGGTCTTGCTGTTTGTGTCTGTCAAAGACGATGCTCCGTGCCAAATATTTATACCCTTTGAGCTTAAATATGCACAAGTACAGTTAAAAGATAACAGATTATAACTTACATTTTATGTCCTGTATTCCAGAAGATGATTCCAAATATGAGACCAATAACTGTTGTGATGAAAAATCGGATAACATTGTACTGTGGATTCCTCCAGTAAGACCAGTGCTGTTTCCAAAGGCATGCCAAGAATTGTGTGAGGAATGGTTGAGAGTATTTAGTAGGGAAGTATAAGTCTTGGGAGTCTTGTGCTGGAGTGCTTAGTTTTCTATTAAGTTCTCCATTCCTCCTGAAATTTGGAGAGTGTAAGTAAGAAATCCATGTTTCAATATATAAGATCTTGAAACATAATCTACCGGTACCTATTTAAATCAGAGTTGGAGTATATTTCCGCAAAATCCAAGTCAAGTTGAGATTCAACTGCTGCAGAACTAACTTCCAGCATCCATGTGGCTGGATTATACCCATATTTTATCTTAGACACGCCTTCAATAGCCTGAAAGATACCAAAGTCGAGCAATATGGTATTTAGATAATTTCTAGTTCCGAATGATCCAAGAACCCTCATGAAATGTACTCACTTCAAAGTATTCTATTAAGAGTTGTGAATTTCGCCCCAGAGGTCCTGCGTAAATAACTTGTCCTCCTCTCTTCATCAGAAATAGCTACAGGGACAATGCATTTGGTTCAGAGATCTCATATTTTTCTTCCTAGAACATCCGAGTATCTGTATAGCTCAAAAAGCAGAAGTACCTCATCAAATGATTCAAAAATGTCAATGCTTGGCTGGTGAATTGTGCAGACAACAGTTCTTCCCGTGTCCACTGTGTTCCGGACAGCTCGCATAACAATTGCAGCAGCTCTAGCGTCCAGGCCAGATGTTGGTTCGTCCATGAAAATGATAGACGGATTTGCTACCAGTTCAACAGCGATGGTGAGTCGTTTTCTCTGCTCAGTTGATAGGCCATCTACTCCTGGAAGTCCAACCAATGCGCCTTTCAACGTGTTCAGCTCGACTAACTCCATCACTTCCTCTACAAACATCTGAGGCAAATAGGGTCGGTAATGATTACAGGAAGGAAATTCAATTATTGCATCTATGTTTTAAGAGATAAAAGTTGACCATGAAATCATGTGCTTGCCACCAAGTTAAAGTTCATAGCTAATAGTTATGTTACTGGCTTGCAGTGTCAGGCTAAAGCTTTGACACGATCTTCAGGCATTTTTTGACAGGGGAAATGATTCCTAGGCCAAGCAAGGTGATAAAAAGTAGATGGTAGAATGACTTGCCTGTCTTGTCCCCTTGTTCACATCTGCTGGAAGACGTAGCCAGGCTGAATAGAGAAGCGACTCATAAACAGTCACATGAGGAGAGTGAATATCGTTCTGTTCACAGTATCCACTCACACGAGCAAACGTTTCTTGATTCTTTGGATAACCCGATATACTGATATCGCCTTCTATATACCCACCAGTTTTCCTTCCAGCTAAAACATCCATCAAAGTGGTTTTTCCTGCCCCGCTCACCCCCATCAATGCAGTCAAGACTCCAGGACGGAAAGCACCGCTAACATCTTGCAACAATTGGAGTCTCCTCTCCTCAACTCCTTGGCTCTTCATTTCCTAGAAATTACGCAGAACCAATGTTGAGACACAAAATTAGTAAGCATTTTGTCAGGAAAAAAAAAAAAAGAAACAAGATTCAGTCGCTTACTGCTGGCATATCAACGTAGTAATTCACGTGGTCAAATGAAAGGGATAATGGCTTGAATGGAAGCACCATTCCTCGTTTTTCGGTTGCAGTAGCTGCATCATTTGTATTCGCATGTTCTGGTGTGGTACTCCCTGCATGATCAATGAGGTTAGACATTTGCATAGATTCTTTAAATGAACAAGAAAGAAAGAAAAGAAAAAAGTTACTCGAAATTTACACCTTCAATTGCCACCTTCCCCTTAGAGCATGCCAACTTATTTTTCTTACTTCCATCTTCGAGGTTTGAAGTTACAGATTTGGACTCTCCCAATGCTGCATTGAAGTTTGGATTTCTAACTTTGATCTTCTTCGAGTTAATGAATCAGAAAGCTAAATCTTGGTTCCTTAATATTTACCACTGTTCAGTATTGAAGTTTAAACTTACGTTTTAAGAAAGTCAATGCTGCAACAAAGCACAGATTGAAGAACAGAGAAAAGCCAAACAGCGCAATGACACAAATCCAATACCAATGTTCTTCAGTAAACATTCCTCTGGCTGCTAAAAGTTCCAACCCTGCCGAGCTTCCGGTAAATCTTTTGTCGTCGTTGGGCTAAAAAAACAGATCAAACATCATGTGATGACTGATGATTGAAAAATATGATATTCACCATGACACCATATAAAGTAGAATTTGTGTCTGGTAACTACTGATTTAGCTTTACCGTGGACCATCTCGGGTCAAGAAATTCTACGAGTACAATCGCATTTTGTCCATATGACATGGGTGAAAGATAATAAGCCCATTTCATCCATGGTTGAAGGTCATCTGCAGTTAAACGACAGAATGATTTACAATGAACCCGTGTCAATGAAATAGGACTTCAAAGAAAATATATAATGGTAGTAACCTTTGGCAATGATGAATCCACCAAGAACGAAAACCAGTAACAAAGTGAAGGTTCCAAGAGTATTGGCAACGACTTGTGTTCTTCCAAGGGCAGCAATGAAACGAAATAGGCCTAAGGCCATCTGATGAACGCCCACAAATGCCAGATATTGCCGGAAGAACCTAAAATATTTATGCATCGTTCATTATTCAATGAGTCTCCATTATTTAAGAATTTTTGTTTGGTTAAGGTGTATAAATACCAAAGAGAAAATGTTCAAAAATTTTAAATATTACCTGCTAGCTGCAGGGGCAAATCCAACCGTGTAATATGTTAGTATTACCCATATTCCTGACTCCATTATGGAGATAGGAATCCTGAGGAGCCAAATGGGAAGAGCAAAAGCCCACGCTGGGTAAAATAAGGCATCCCTTTGTTTGAAAAAGACAGGAAGTCTGAAAATCGTCATGGCAAGCTCAGCCATGCCGTTGAACATGACATTAATCAGACTAAAGAAAAGGGCACCATAAAATTTTCCTCCGTCGTCTATATGACCAGGCTTCATTTGTGTCCTGAAGAACACGGTGAACGTAAAAAGAGCCATGATTGTGATCTGTGTCGTCTTGAAAATGTACACGAATGAGTTGCGTTTCATCAGCAACCACTCTCTTGATAAGCATGCCTTGAACAAGTCTTTGTTGGAAATACCGTATTTCTGCTTCACCAAGGCTGCTGGATGAGCTTTGCTCTTCTCGTAAGGGATTCTAAGTTCTCCAAAAATCTTTTGTCCAATGTAGAAAGATTCAAACCGATGGACGAATTCTGGCACTGAAATGTATCGGTAAGGTTCGGTTTTCCTTGACCAGTACTGCTCTTGGTCTTTCTTAGATGTAACCTCTTGCAGAAAATCAGCAACTCCTTTTCTCTCGGGACATTTGAATCCTACACTCTCGAAGAAGTCAAGAACTTGATCACGCGGACCTTGATAAACAATTTGTCCTTCAGAAAGCAAGATCAAGTCATCGAAAAGATCAAATGTCTCAGGGGCGGGTTGTAGAAGCGAAACGATCATTGTTATATCCATTATGTGAACCATTTGCCTCATATATTTGACAATTTGAAATGTGGTGGAGCTGTCGAGACCGGTCGAGATTTCATCCATCAGAAAGACTTTAGCTGGCCCAACCAACATTTCTCCTGCATATTAAACAAATATTCAAAGTTTCAAACAGCCCACATTAGCATAATTCATATTCTAATTTTGGAAAGTACTGGAAAGTTGAAAGCAATGCACATACCAGTGGTAACGCGCTTCTTCTGTCCGCCAGAAATGCCCCTTCTCATTTCGTCACCCACCATTGTATCAGCACAGATATCCACTCCAAGAACCTGTTAACCGAAAAACGTCACTAAACAGCTAAAACCATGTCATTCAATCGCCCAATTCAACATCTTGAAAGGGAGACGTACCTTGAGCACATAATCTGTGACTAAACTGGTCTTCTGTCCAGCTACTGCTATGGCTTTCATGAATGAATCGATTTGCGGGTCTGGTTTGATCCCCGATTGCTTTTCACGCCTCGATAATTCCGCCAGCATCTCATCTCTGGCTCCGACTCCAAAGCAACGACACGAAAAATTCAAGGTCTCTCTTACTGTCATCTCACCATGGTGAAGATCATGCTGGCTTATGTAAGCACAAGTTCTCTGAGGAATAAATTCCCTCAATTCATGACCACAATAAGTGATCTTTCCACTCTCCTGATGTATTAGAATCCAGCAAAAATAGGTGATTCAGAGCAAGTTTATGCATAAAGAACCACATGTCATCAAGATTTCGAAGCACATAGAATTTGGTATAAATTTCTCACCCTAAGATCTTCCCCCAGCTTTCCAGCAAGCGCCTTGAGCAACGTCGTTTTTCCTGAACTTGGAGGTCCCAAAAGAAGAGTCATCCTGGTAATTACAATATAGATCACATTTCAGAAATTTTTCATAGAAAACACTGGAATAAGAAGCTCATTTCTGATGCATGCGCACGTACCTTGATGGATTTACTATGCCAGACACATCATTTAGTATTTTGACAGCCTTCTTTTTAGATGGGAACAGCCTCAAAAGGCCAAGAATTCCCTATTAAAACAAGGATAGTTTGATAATCAATGTCTTATCCTCCCCATATCGCGAAAAATATAAAACAAATGACAGAATGAAACAACTACCTCCAGCACATTTATGGTGGAATTGTATAGAGTTGGAAGTGCTCTACTTCCAACAAATGCATCACCTTCAACTGACAAATGCTCAAACCTGATCTCACATTGTGGTATATTGATTCCAACCCTATTGGTAAACAGAAAATCTCAACAAAACATTACTTTTTCATCCAAAACCAGATCAGATAAACAAACTTATTACAATAACAAACTCTTTTTCTACCTGTCTATTCGCTCGCGGAGTCGTAAAAGCAACCTCTCGTTATCATCTTCGAAAGCTTTCACCATACCATCCATAATCTGCTTCTTATCTTGCATGCTAAGATGAGCAAAATCAACTTCTTCATGCACAATCCTTCCATTGTCCAAAACTTGCTTCAAGATTCCCTTCCTCACTCGATCATAAGTAGGGAGCCTCTCGATGGCCGCCCACCGTAGCTCCTCCTCGTCGTCCTGCCTCCCGCTTTTCTGGAAAACGTCGTTTCCTGAAGCCACGATCGCCTCATGAATACTGGCTGAAGCCCAACCTCTTTTGCTCGAGGACGAAAAGCTGGCTTTCCTACTCATGGATCTTGCCAGTTCATCTCTTGTCACTGCAGCGGCCATTTTTGCTCACTGCAGAGCTAGCTAGCTAGGTGTGTCAACTGGACAAGATCAAAGGAAGTTCTGAGTTTGGTGGAAGAGCCGAAGACAGATTCAAGAATGTAGTTTGATTAAGGTTTTTTTGGATGGTGTTGTATATATAGGATTTGGTTGAAAAGAGACATGCAGAAAAGTTTGAAGAATGGTATAGTCCATAGGCTAATGAATTTGAGTTTCATATCTTATGCTATATTTTGTCGGCTCTTTGTGACAATCTCAATAAATCATGCTTTCTTAGCTTAGCTTAAATATATTCATTTTTTTGTCTTCACTCAACTAACCAATCTATTTCTTTTCTTGAATTTTTTTACCACTTGCTCAAATATATAGCCAGATATCTTTATTTAATAAATAAGTTATTTCGAACAATTTTTTATACCAGGATCAATCACTCACTAGATAAAAAAATAAAATAAAAAAATTGTTTATATAATTAAAAACAATCATGTTTATTTTGGACAGCAGCCCAAGTGACCCAACCCAATTTGGATCCTTCATTACTTGATAATTAGTATTGGGCTTCGAAGCCCATCCTTGGAGAAGCAGAGTACTATGATGGAATAAAAATACCCTAAGGCCCAAACACTTATCATTCTATCTTATTCAGCCATATATTAGTTGGTGCCTGGTGGTATGAATATTATCAAAATTTTAATTTGCAGATTTCAATTTCTTCTGCTCATCTTCCTTTCACATATTCATTTCAAAATTATATTAATTGTCTATAATTTTTAAAATGTACACGCAATACATTGTCATATTTATGTAATTATTATAGAGTTATTTGCACCAAAAATACCTGTGAAATATTAAAAATGCACACTTCTCCCCTGTGAAATTTTAATATGCATTCAACTCTGACTTTTTATAAAATTAGCACACTCGCTCTTTCAAATGAGTGATTGTTGCGCATGCGCCCCTCATGCGAGTGGACAAACATTTTGTTATTTTTTTTTGCACCAAATACCCTGTAAAATATTAAAAATACATATTTAACCCCTTTATAATATAATTTTTAAATCTATTCAATCCATAATACACAATTTTTATTAAGATCCAATTATAAATATTTAGCAAACATTTTTTGTTTTATTATTTTTATTTTTTATTTTAAATGTATTATCATTAATTAATTATTTTCTAAAAAATATTATTAATTTATCTTGCTATCATTATTTTATTAAACTCACTTCGTATTTTCAACTTCTCCATTAAACATGCATTCATAAACAAGGATTTAAATAATTTCAAGTACCAAAATATTGAACTAAATTCATAAGTTCAAACATATTGCTTTTTCGATTTATGACTATATATTATTGAACCAAAATTTAAACTTTTCGAGAAGATACATTGCACAATTTGTAATAAATAATAAAAAATAACATGGTTATATAATTCTAAATCGAAAAAGTAATATTCATGAACTTATCATTTTGGTTCAATATTTTGGTACTTTTAGATATTTAAATCCTTATTTATGAATCATGTTTAATGAAGAAGTTGAAAGCACAAAGTGATTTGATAAAATAATGATAACGAGATAAAGTAATAATATTTGTTTATAAACAAATTAATTAAGAATTATAAATTTAAAATAAAAAATAAAAAATAAATAAAATTAAAAATGTTTGAAAAATATTTTATAATTGGATCTTAATAAATATTATGTATTATTATTTAATGCAAATTCTGCAATGCATTTTAAAAAATTTAGATTTTGGTTAAAAAATATATAGTCCTAAATTGAAAATTAATATGCATGAAATTATTATTTGGTTTAATATTTTGGTACTTTTAGGTATTTAAATCTCGTTTATAAATGCATGTTTAATGGAGAAGTTGGAAACACGAAGTGAGTTTAATAAAATAATAATATTTTTTTTAAAAAAAATAAATTAATCATAATAAATTTAAATTTAAAATAAAAATGAAAATTAATAAAACGAAAAGTGTTTGCTAAATATTTTATAATTGGATGTTAATAAAAATTGTGTATTATGAGTTGAATAAATTTAAAAATTATACTCTCAGAAGATCAAATATGAATTTTTAATATTTCACAGGGGTATTTGGTGCAAAACAAATATCAAAATGTTTGTCCAGTCGCATGAGGGGCGCGTGCGCAACAATCACTCATCTGAAGGGGCGAGTGTGCTAATTTTATAAAAGGTCAAGGTTGAAGATGCCTATTAAAATTTCACAGGGAAGAAGTGTGCATTTTCAATATTTCACAAAGGCATTTGATACAAATAACTCAATTATTATACACAAGCAATACGTGTGTACTTGTACTTTTCGTAGAGATAGAGGGAAAGAAGCTTAGTAAGCTAGTAGCTTCTCGCGGTTAAGCTAGAAGAAATCCTTAGTAGGCCCAAACTAAGAAGTGTTGCACCCCCTTGAAATGAATTAGCACTTCTCAGATCAGGCTAAGCCTCTCCAGCTGAGCTGGGCGACCAGAAAGTTGATTGAGCGAGACAAAGACAAGCATTAGTGGCTAGCTTAAATTAAGGTTAATTTTGATTTGGCCCGGAACCAAATGGCAATCATTTTCATTTCATTCTTGTGAACTGGATACAATACAAAGCCTCCACCACGTAATTTGATTTAGAGATTATAAAATATTGAAGTTTAAAATCTTGTCAAATTATATATAAAAAAAACGTGATTTTATTTTTAAAAATAATTAATGAAATTGGGCAGACTAAATCCAATTTTCTTGTGGAGATACCTCTGCCGAATCAGTTGTTAGGAAACAAGAAAATAATATAATTTCTCGTGGACAAAAACTCTTATGAGAGTCATGCTCAAGAGTTATTTTTTTAGACGAGTCTTTTATATAAGTTATCCATTAAAAAGTATTACATTTTATGTCAGAAGTATTATTTATTATTATAAATAAGAGTATGATTGACCCGTCTCAAGGATGAAACCGTCTGTGTTACTCTATCTTGTGACCATAGATTCAGAATTTTATGACCAATATTATTATTATTTTTTAATGTATTTAAACTCCAATATCCAATTCTGAAGGTCGATTCCCTATCAACTACATTATCTAAGATTTAAAGTCATAATCAATAGATGCTCTATCGACATTGTTTATTTATGGATTCATTCATCTTGAAAATTTTAGTCAAATTAATCACATATTAAAAAATAATAATCCAATTTATTTTAAATAATATAGCCAAAAACTCAAGTCCATACGTGGGCCCCAACCCAACTAAAATCGCCGGCATCGAGACCCAGCCCTCTAATTGCCGGCCCAAAACGTTTCCCCCCACACTCCCACACTCTTCAAAAGATCCAATTCTTGATTTCTCCTCCTAGCTTATATCTACACATTCAACAACACTCATCTACTTACCTATACATGATCATAAACACTTCTTTCTTGGTATGAAATTCGCCACATCATGGAGACTTACATATCCAACATGGCCGATGAACGGAAAACCTCGAGTTTTGCGTCTACTACTACGACTATGGCTATCAACGACTTGGTCGATGCCACCGATCCAAAAACGAGCTTTGCCTCCGAAACTAATGGCGATGACATCGAAACCTTTCGAGATGCCAATAGTCGAGGGTCCGAAAGCATGGCACGAAAGCTTACTCTGCATGACTTTTCGTTCATCGGGAGGCTCGGGAGCGGCGACATAGGCACGGTTTACCTGGTGGAGCTAAAGGGGTCTAAAGGGTGTGTGTTTGCAGCTAAGATGATGGATAGGGAGGAGTTGGCTTGTAGGAATAAAGAGGGCAGAGCAGGGACAGAGAGGGAAATACTTGAAATGTTGGACCATCCATTTTTGCCTTTCCTCTACACCACCATTGAATGCCCCAGGTGGTCTTGTTTGTTAACCGAGTTCTGTCCCGGCGGAGACTTGCATATTCTCCGGCAACGCCAGCCGGAGAAAAGATTCCACGAAGACGCCGTCAGGTGATTGCTATCATGATCTATCTTGTTTCATGTCATAAAAATTGTTACATATTTTTTCCCAAGTCGAACATATCTTATGTCGAGATAGATTGATCGGATCCAAATTATAGATATATAAAAGTTATGTTGTAACATCCACCATTCATTGGACACTACTGATTGATATAATTGATTTAAATAATTATTATTATAACTTTGAATGTAATTTTCAGGTTTTATGCATCAGAAGTGATTGTTGCACTAGAATACCTACACATGCTAGGCGTAGTTTATCGAGACCTAAAGCCCGAAAATGTACTTGTAAAATCCGATGGTCACATAATGCTCACCGATTTTGACCTCTCCCTAAAATGTGATGATTCAACATCATCAAAGCCACAAATAGTCTACGATCGACTCAATTCAAAAGCTCACAAGTCGTCGTCTAGTCATGCCGATTATAATAATTCGTCTCGTCGATTCTCCATACCGTCGTGTATGCTACCAAGTTGCGTCGTCCCTAGCGTCTCCTGCCTCCGTCGTCCGACCCGGAGGAGGTGTAGGAAGGGTAGTAGAAGTAGTACCCTAAAGATAGTAGCCGAGCCCATCGAGGCAAGATCAATGTCGTTCGTGGGGACGCACGAGTACCTCGCCCCGGAGATCGTCTCGGGCGAAGGGCATGGCAATGCAGTGGACTGGTGGACTCTCGGGGTTTTTATATACGAACTTTTCTACGGGGTGACACCATTCAAGGGGACCGACAACGAGTTCACCCTGTCGAACATCGTGGCTCGAGAGCTTAAGTTTCCTAAGGACGTCGTCCCGTCGGTTCCGGCCTCGGCTAAGGATCTGATCATCCAGTTGTTGAACAAGGATCCTAGCAAAAGATTGGGTTGTACCATGGGTGCAGCTGCCATGAAGCAACACCCTTTCTTTGATGGTGTGAATTGGGCACTTTTGAGATGCACAAAGCCACCTTATACACCAAATCCTTCTAAGGATTTTGTTTCATTCAATAACGATATTGATCCTTTCGATGTAAACGTTGAGTATTATTAAAATATGTTTGCACTTATATTGAATTTCAAGTCATTTTGTGTTTTTGTACTAGCTCAATGCGTACTTTGGTATTCAATATCGAGTAGTCGACTTCGAGACCACTCATAAATACAATTGATTCACAGGAAAATAATTTAGTCTCAATATAATAATAATAATAATAATAATAATAATAATAATAATAATAATAATAATAATAATAATAATAATAATAATATAATACCCAATCAAAGCTTAAACTATTAATTCACAAATGATATGCTTTTAGCTGTCTCGTAGATATTTGATGCATTAATTGATTGAGATATATTACAAAATTTCGCTGGGCCGATTATTTTTCATGGGGCCTAACCCGAATGAAATATGCACTACATTAAAAAATGCTAAACAAATAAACTTTTTAGATAAGTTCAAGATAAGGTTTTCGAAAATAGGTATACATTGATACACACAAACTTTTATGAAATTAAACATAAAAAATATGGGTAACATAATTTAATTGATGTCATCACGCATAAGATGAATAGTGTTAATATAAATGTTGAAATTTGATAATGTTTCAATAATTCACAGGAAATTGAAATTTGATGTATGAAAAATCATTTTTTTCCCCAAAAGTTTTAGTTTAAAAAGAAATTTTATTAATATTTTTATGAATAATATCAAGATTGAATGTTCATACACATACGGTATACCTATACTATCTATTATCTATTATCTATTATTCTATATAAAAGAGCCAATGTTTAGAATTGTGATATGTCATTAATACCCTTCAATGTTTAGATTTCTCAATAAGTGTTTGGTAAATATATGGAAATATAAGGGCAAAACGTTGAATATAAAAAATACTGAATATCAAAATTTTGTCAAACTTGGTCAACTTTTGCGGCTATTAAATGTAACTTAAATTATAATAATATTAAAATTAATAATAATATTAATAAATTAATACCCTTCATTCTTTAGATTTCTCGATAAGCGTTTGGTAAATATATGAAAATATAAGTTCAAAACATTAAATATAAAAAACATTGAATATCAAAATTTTGTTAAATGTCCTTCAATGATTAGATTTAAAAATTAATAATAATAACAATAATAATAATAATCTATTATTCTATTATTATTATCATTATCGTTAATATCCTTCAATGGTTAGGTTTTTCAATATATTTTTGGTAAAGAGCCAATGTTTAGAATTGTGATATGTCATTAACATCTTTCAATGATTAGATTTTTTAATATATGTTTTGGTAAATATATAAAAAAATAAGGGCAAAACATTGAATATCAAAATTTTGTCAAACTTTGTCAATTTTGCGACTATTAAATATAATTTTAATTATAATAATATTGATATTAATAATACATAATAATAATAATAATAATAATAATAAAAATAAAAAATTGGGCAATCAAAATATCAACCAATATAAAAATAAGATTCAAAAAATAAAAACTAATAATAATAATAATAATAATAATAACAATAATAATAATAATAATAATAATAATAATAATAATAACAATAATAATAATAATATTATTATTCAATTAAAAGAGCCAATAAATGAGTTAAAAAATTTTACTATGAATTTTCGATTGAGCA
The DNA here is from genome assembly GCF_033568475.1 of Henckelia pumila. Taxonomy (NCBI): domain Eukaryota; kingdom Viridiplantae; phylum Streptophyta; class Magnoliopsida; order Lamiales; family Gesneriaceae; genus Henckelia; species Henckelia pumila. Next base: position 133,587,735 of record NC_133123.1, on the reverse strand, counting down.
CTTTATTGGTTCTTGGTGTGTGCTTTTAGCATGGATAATGTGTGGAAAAATTGGAGCAAAAATAAAGGTAAATTTGGATTATTGATTTTTAAGATTGGTCAATGTTTTTTAATTTTTTGTGTTTCATATATTAAATTTAATTAAATTAATTAATTTGCACAATTTACGTAACAGTCAATTTCGTTGTTTGTGTTTCATTTATAGTTTGCATCATTTAGGTATGAGTGACTTTTTAGTTGGTTAATTATATGTGATACTTTATTATAAATAAATAATTAACAATTTTTTATAATTTAAATAATGTTAAAATTTAAATATTTTACGTAACGTTGATCTATTTGTGTTTCCAATATGATTTCAATGTCTAAAATATTATCATGTATGTGTCGTATAGTCAATGAGAACATGTTTAGTTATTGGTAGCCAAATTAATTAATCAAAAGTAATACATTTCAAGTTAAATAGAAATTAATTAATTTCGACTATAAGCATTATTTTCATTATTTTATCATAATATTTTTACATAAATTATTTTACATTATAATTATTTATTAATAGTTTATGTTCTATTCTTATAAATTAATTTGATTATTAGTTTGCATTTAGATTGACTTATTTGAAATTCATGAATTTGGAATTCATCTTCATTATTCAATTACTTCAACAATATAAAACCAAATCAATATTATATTTATTTACACTCTATTTATACTTACCATGATGGATTTCATATGGTTCTAATATTTTAAGAAATTGAAATTCATTGTGACTAGATCAATTATAGTATAATTAAATAAATATGGAGATGAATTAAAATTCTTGTATGTAAGTTATCTAAACAATAAAAATATATTTAAATATATGATTTCAAATCCTTCTATCCAAACTAGGGGTGCAAACGAACCGAATCGAGCCGAATAATGATAAAATTTTAAGGCTCGAATTCGGCTCGATAAGAGTATATTCGAGTTCGAGCTCGATTCGAAGTTTGATAATTTCAAATATTTTGGCTCGATCTCAGCTCGAAATGAAGTTCGAGTTCGGCTCAAAATATTCGAACCTATTCGTGAACTATTCGGATATTATGGTTCGAAAAGCTCGAAATGTTCAAAAAAAGTTTAAAATGTATATATATTTATTATATAATTATATTATATTAATTAAATATTAAGGTTCACGAACTATTCGCGAACTATGGAACAGTATAATTTCGGCTCGAGCTCGGCTCGAAAAAAAGTTATGTTCGAATTCGGCTCGAGTTCGATAAGCTCGAATACGAATCAAATATTTATCGAGCGGGCTCGTAAAGCTCACGAACAGGTTCAGTTCGTTTGCACTCCTGATCCAAATTCAACCTTATATTTTTTACAATACTCTAACCATATCTCTTATTACATGCACAAGTCTATGTGAATGTGATTCACCGTGTCACGTGTTCTTCCAGATCATTTGTTCCTAAAACGAAAGTTATAGAAATATGTTTGAAGTTTAGAGTGTGTGTGTGTGTGTGTTTCAAGATCATTTGTTCTTGCGTTTCACAATTTGTTTTAGTTTAGTTTTCATGATTATAATTTTATAAGTTCTCTTTTGATCATCGTCAACTAAAAGTTTTTAAATAATATGTCATCATGTCTCTAATAAATTGAAAGTTGACCAAATTTATCAGCACGATTTCAGGGTTTTGAAGATAGCAACTGACATTCTTGCAATCTTTTGATAATGTCATTGATCCAATGGATAGATTTTGAATCATAACATTGTTAAAAACCAACTTACTAATAATTATAAATAATTCACCACATATAACCATCATAATCAAATCCAAATATTTTTTGATAGTAGAAGCATATATATTGTCAAAAATCAAATACATTGGCATATGATTCCAAAGAACAGAAGACCACGAAAACAAACACAATTGAACGCGAACAAAAATACAAGAGGCAAAAATGACCAAAAAAAGAAGATTTTATGAGTTAACCAAGAAAAACAAGAACACTAAAGCCAATTAATTGAGGTAATTAGGAATGATGAGAACATGTCAACTTTCACCCGAAAAAGAAAGAAATTATTAGGATTTAAGAGTTAGGACAACAAAAGAGACTCACATATGAAGTTATCAAAAATTAAAAAAAATGGACATAAAATGGTTAAATATAATAAATTGTGGATTGGGCCCTTGAACATAACAAAAAAAACAAAGAAGAACGGGTAAAATTTGATAGATGAAATCCCCATTGTCACAAGAAATGATCAATTTAATTAATTTTTTTTTGGATTTGACATCTAAACAACGTCGATGTTGTTCTGCTTTAGCTTATAATTTTCAATGGCGTCAAAGAAAAAGACCATAGTTGTTCTGCTTTAGCTTATAATTTTCAATGACGTCAAAGAAAAAGAACAATATGGTCGAGATAATTTTTTCCTTTATTTCTTCTCTTTGAGAAAAGAAATGCAAAAAAAATTAATAATTTAGTTTTAATACATTATTGTAGATTCAATTAATGACAATAAATTATTTTTTAAATCAAAGATATAATGGTGAGTTGCGACGGATTGTGGACTGACCCACATCGCTAGCTCATTTTGGTACATCTAATTTTGAGCACACATTACGGACAAGGGGTGTGCTGTCAAAATTTAAAAACATGAGGATATATGTGCACAAGACTTGAAAACACTGAAAATTAATAGAATATTATTATTTTTTAGCAATTTTTGAATTTCATAGAAGTGTTATATGCAATTAATTAATTAATTTTAGTCTCGAAGATCTGTTTGTGATTTTGATTTTCAAATATCGAACATAATAACCTTGCTCGTACATGCTTTCATAGTACAAATTTATTTATTAACTCTCTATGTTCACACTAGATACAATTTATATTTCAAAACTCTTTTTTTTAGAGTATATAAGAAGAAGAAGAGGAATAAGAGAAGTTAAGATGTCTTAACAATCAGTTAATATAAAACCAAAAATTATATATATTATTCGAATGATGATTTTTCAATGTGCGGAAGGTAATATGACATGAATTAATATTGATTATTGAGAAGTCACTAATTGTTTTCTCCAACGTGAATAAATATTTATAAATATAAAATTTCATAAATCTATAAAATATATCACGTGATTATATTTATATCTACAATTTTTTTTTCATAAATATATAAAATATATCCGTGATTATATTCATATCTACAAAAATTTTCACATGTAATTTGTTTTATCTTTAATTGTACCCAATATTTATAAGTATAGTTTGTCAAACACAATATTTAACGAAGGAAAAAAAATACATTATGGTATGGTTTATTATTTGTGTATATCGAATTTAATCACTCTTCTTGAAATAATGTGAATTAGATAGTGATGTTAATGAAAATTTGAAATTCATACAACGTTTGACAACATATAAAGAACATGTCACTATTTAAAATCAATTGTATGCAAATTATAGAATAAAAAAGAATACTGATATAAATACATTAGTTATTTGAAGTCAATTACAGTAATAGAAGATTCAATATATTGATGCCAAAATAAGAAAAACTCAGAGATCATTGATAACCAACACATCATAGGCATCAAACTTTAAGATAATAAAAAAATTGGTATGTCAACAACATCATCGAGAGAAAGAGACAAATAAACAATAAAAAGATCAAGAATTGTAAGTCATGAATAATTTTTTTAAAAAATAATTAATTTATGGATATTGTTAGCCACATTTGTGTAACTATTATTTCATTTCCAAAAAATTGATATAACATCATTTTTTATTCAATCAAATAACTAACATGACACAAACAAAGTGCTCTCACGTGCGTAGCACGTGTTTTTTACTAGTATTATTAAAGAAACAGAACTTAAAATAACTAACGATGGTGTTTTATTAAACCAAAAATATCCATTTTCTCAAATATAAAATATTATATTTTTATTTAATAAAAATATATTATCAAACTTATTTTTATCAATTTTCATCTTATATATACTTATATATCCTAATAAAACGTTAACGTTTTTAAAAATTCAAAAGTGTAGATAAAACGTTTTACTTTTATCTTTATCTACACTTTTGAAATTATAAACTAAATACTCATAGAGTCTAACAATTGCAATAAAATAAAAGCACTTACTTTATTTAATTTTAAAAAAATATGGGTAATATATTTATTTATTGAAAAACTCTAGATGTCTACTTTATAGTATATACATTGGTTTACGTTAATTTACATTTTCCTTTACCAAATACAAATCTATCAATGAAAAGAAATAAATATATATCTTATTAGTCAATGATAATTTTGTTATTGATAAGGAAACTTGTAAGCAACGGTATACACTAACACAGGTTTACATCTAGCATTAATCTTATTTATTTATTATTTAATATTAATGTAGGAGAAATTTAGAGTAACTACTTATGATTTCGTGGTATAATTTTTGATAAACCAAATATATCCAAAAACACTTCATCCTAATTTATTAAGAAAATAATAAAAACCTATTTTAATCAATTTTTTGTTTATCTATAGCTATCAAATCCAATAAAATATTCTTTTATATTTTATCTATATTTTTGAATTTTTAAATTATTATATCTCGTTTAACATAATATTATCACACCCTTATAAAAAAATTTAAAATTATAATTTGATATCATCTCCGAGTTTCACAAAAAATTAATATTTTGATTTTATTGTTTAACATTAACCATTATTGATTTGAAAATTCTTTATAAATACTAGTGTATTGATGCACGCACTTGTATAATATTTTTATAATTAATTTGATTTATATTAAAATAAGAGTAATATCATAATTGTAAAAATTATGGATGAACTAAACTGTAACTTGTAATGTCGAAAAAAACAAAAGAAAACAAAATGGTAATATCTATATCACATGATAAAAACAATTTTGGTAAAACAAAAAATGTTATCTAAGGACGGATTCTTTATATATAGGGAAAGATAAAATGATAAATACATTATGTTCAAACGACAAATATCATTTACACACGCAACTCATACGCCTTACTTCCTTAGCGACTAATATTTATAAACACAGATACTACTTATAGGATCATAGTTTCTTAATAAAATAAAATTTATATTAAGTAAAGTTTATAATTTAGTAATTTTGTCATATCTTCCTATTTCCATAAATATTAGATACTCTTGTGTTATTAAAAAAAGGTAACAGTTTTGGCCATTCGTGGAGTTCCGCTGATTTCATGCACATGTGTTTATGTCAACAACCTAGCTAGCTAGCTAGGCTCAGATATCCAACACCCCACATCTTTTTCATCGGATTCTCCGACTGTTATGCCAATCAAATTACTTCTTTCGCTTAATTTTACTTGCTGTGGCACCATAGGTTATCGGAGAATGGACCAAGAAGCCCTTAAACAATTGCTGTTTGATGCCATTCAACGACTCGAAAATAATGTAACTTTCTTTTCTTTCCTTCCTCTGTTCTGTGTCTTTTTGTTTGTTCATAAAGAAAAGAATTGCATTGATAAGATTTATGTTAATTGACATGGGAATAGTTGAAGTTGGGAAATTTTTTATGCTAATTTGACTTTAAAAGGTTTTGGTTCATGCGGGTTAAGTCTTTTTCGGGGACTCGAGTGTGCAAGGATTTCAGCCTTTTGGACATGCATTAGTGTGTTTTACATATATATATATGTGCACAATCATGAGTGAGTTTATGGTGCATGTGGTGACATAGAACTAATCAAATGTTATACACATGACCTATGTGATTTCGTAATTAGTTCACGAGTACTATATCTCACCGCTTTTGGATGGAATGATCTTACATTGTTCTTTTGATATCGACGTGATCTTGCATTTACATTTATATGGTTGTAGTGTTAATTTATGTGTAAATATTCGATGTAAAAATCGTTAAGATTTGCTTGGGGTTGTTTGCACGATATGTCCTTGGAAAACTGGCCAAAAATACAAAACTAAGCACACTATATAGATCTTTCTTTTTTTTATCTATGATCAGATTTGATTTACTCTTGATGCTTGTAGGGATTGATTGATTACCATTTTCGGGAGTGCTATTTGTTGAAGGAGGACGGTGGTACTAGATTCTTCTTCGACTTGATTTCTAATTTTTCCACCGACGTTGGAAAAGTGGTGAAACAGATGGGAAAAACTTTGTACGGCTTTCTTACACATTGATTTGGCTTATCTTATGTTATTAGGAGGTGATCTTCATTGTTAAACTGTATCGTTGTGATCGATCATTGGCAGGAATCAACCACATGTTGACCTTAGTGAGATGAACGAACTTTGTATCAAGCTCAAAGGAAGTGCTGCATGGTAATTACACACATGTAAATCTAACAGCTCGTTTTAGACTTGAAAATGTTTATGGGTCTTGATGTAGAAGTTATCTGCTTCTGCTGGCCTTCTGCTTGAATTTGCTTAAATTTCCTGTTTGAGTTGCCTTTTTCAATCTTAATTTTTATTGAATGAAAAAGCTAGCATTATTGTTTTTATTGTTGGAAATTTACCAGTCTCTTGATAATAATGTGGTGGAAGGATTTACATTAATGCTTTGTGTTTAATTTACAGCATTGGAGCGTGCCGTATCAGTGCTGCTTGTTCTAATTTAAGCCATGCTATTGAGAAAGAATCCAAAGAAGGGTGAGATAGCTTCATTTTTTCCGCCTTTTACGGAGACTCTTTTCCTTTTTGCCATTTTGTTGGTTGAACATCATTACTTAATGTTGATACGATCTTAACTCTTTAAGTATTTTTCGTTTGTTTGCTTTGAAGTCAATATGTTACTTCCAATAACGGTATCTGACCGATGCCATCGAACTTTAAACAAGGAATCTAACGACGACAAAAGATCATCAATATGAAACGTGGAATGATAGGAAGCAAAAAAGAGTAAAAGGGAAGCGAAACATGGTAAATGTGCCTTCTGTCAACGGCCAACAGAAAATCTTTTACTCTTGCAGTAGACGAACTCGTGTTCTTTATGATAGTTGATAGTCATTTATATGATTAAGGCAACTGGCAAACACTAGAGAAAACTTCAGAAGTGAATCTTGGTGATGCACTTAGGAGAATAAGTTTCTCTATATCAGCTCATCTTTTTTCCTTACTTATCCTCCTTTATTTCAAATTGGATGTAAAATCACTGCGTATAAAAGATGTTCGCTTGACTAAATTTGAAGCTTCGCTTCTTGTTTCACTGGCTCTTTACGATGTTACCCTCTCAATCCTGAGTATGTGAATGTATTGTGATTTACCTGCTTAATCAAATCCATGAGCATTTTCAAAATGCATGTTTGCATCATGCTTGTGTAAACACCGCCTTCACCTATTTAATGCTTGAAAGTGAAATGGTGAAAACTCTAAGGTAAATCTGTCTTTGTAGTTTTCTTTAAAAACTCCAAAATGCTCCTTCTCACTAATTTTTTTGTGTTAAAGAAGAATCCAATTTCAACGCTTTATCTTATGTACTTTTTATTCATGACCATGAAAGTAGATCTGTACCTTATGAAACTTAAAAATGGTTATCCACGTGTCATACATTTGAATTTCTGGAACGTCCATTGAATATATCCTTGATTTGTTCTACATCCTAAGAGGCTTCAAGCAGGCAAATATTTTGCATTCTCTTGATTTCGTGTATGTTATCTTCTGTCATTCCTTATTTCTGTGTTCATTCTAATCTATTGTAGATGACACGTTTTCAGTGTAAGAGGTAAAGAAGAATGAATAATAATAAGTTGTGAAAATAAAGTGTATATTATCTTTCCATTACCGAGGATATATATACAACAAGAAGAATAATTAATAAGAGAAAGTGAGTGATTCTCTACCACTAATCGAGCTTGTGATTCCTCTAATTATGTAGAATATTTACAGCTAACAGATTACATAATATACAATTTATCCTTAACTAATGCTTTCCTTAATATGCCCCCTCAAGATGGTGGCTCTTGGGAGGACACCAATCTTGACTCGAAGTTTCTCGAGACGTTGTTGAGATAGTGGCTTAGTAAGTCCATCGGCCAGTTGATCTTCTGAAGAAACATGGGAAACTCGAAGCATACCACTTTGTACTTTTTCGCGAACAAAATGAAAATCAATAGCAATATGTTTCATCCGAGAATGAAAGACGGGATTGGCACATAAATATGTGGCGCCAATATTATCACAATAAACGGTTGGGGTTGGAGAGAGGTGAACTCCTAGTTCATGTAACAATGATTGTAGCCAAGTGATTTCAGCAGTGACAGAGGCTACAGCTCGATATTCTGCTTCAGTGGAAGAACGTGCCACAGTGCGTTGTTTCTTTGAGCTCCATGAAATAGCATTATGTCCGAGAAAAATGACATGTGCACTTGTCGAGGTGCGGTCGTCAGTGTTACCGGCCCAATCAGCATCCGAAAAACCATGGAGTAATAAGGGAGAATTCTTGCGAAGAAACAAACCATGATGTATAGTTCCTTGAAGATAACGGAGTAATCTTTTGACCGCTGTCCAATGTTCGGTAGTTGGGTGATGCATGAATTGTGATAATTTATTGACAGAAAACGCAATATCGGGGCGTGTAAGTGATAGGTACTGCAAGCCACCAACAATAGAACGATATTCTGTGGCATCAGTGAGTGAGGTGCCATCAAGTAAACTTGGCACATGATTAGGAGACATGGGTGTCTGAACATGTTTTGCATTGAGCATGTTGGCCTTTTGTAAGAGATCATGGATATACTTGTGCTGAGATAAGAAAATACCATGAGTGGATGGGATGACTTCGACACCGAGAAAGTAGGAGAGAGTGCCAAGATCTTTGATGGAGAATTTGTTGGCAAGTTGGGTGGTGAACCTGCCTAGAAGGCCATCATCATTACCTGTCAGGATTAAATCATCGACATACACTAAAAGGTACAAGGTGAGATGCATATGATTATAGATAAACAAAGAGGCATCTGTCTTGGAATTCACAAACCCAATTGATAGCAGAAATTGGCGAAGCTCATTGTACCAAGCTCTTGGGGCTTGTTTTAATCCATAGAGAGCTTTCTTGAGTTGACAGACAAATGTTGGATTGTTCTTGTCAATGAAGCCTGGGGGTTGAATCATATAGACATCTTCAGTTAGGTGTCCATGAAGAAAAGCATTATTGACATCCATTTGCTTGAGAGGCCACCCTTTGGAGATAGCAAGACTGAGTACAAGACGCACTGTGGTAGGTTTGATGACAGGACTAAATGTCTCATGGTAATCGATGCCTGGTCGTTGGTGAAAGCCCTTGGCAACTAGCCTAGCCTTGAAGCGATCGATGGAACCATCAGGATGGTGTTTGATGCGAAACACCCATTTACATCCAATCAGATTCTGTGAACTGTTCGGAGGAACAAGCTGCCAAGTTCCATTACGTAAGAGAGCAGTAAACTCATCGGACATGGCTGCCCTCCATTGAGGATGTTTCATGGCCTGGGAGACAGATGTGGGTTCGATGTGGGCTGAGGAATGAGTGGTGGTCAAGCTAAGCTTGGTGAGAGGTTTGTGTATGTGATTTTTGGCTCGAGTGCGCATTTGATGAGTATTGTGGGGTGAGGAGGGCTTGGCTGGTTGGGATGAGGATGGTGATAAGGATGGTGCTTCCGACGACATGCTATGGAGATTGCGAGAGAAATGTTGAGTAGGGGTGGCCACATGATCACCAGAGTCTACCTGTGGGGAAATAAGGCTGGGATCGGACGGGCTTTGAGAAGTAGTGGGAATGTGGGATATAACAGTAGCAGGTGGTGTAGTGTGTAAAAGAATAACCTCAGGTAACAAATTTTGATGATTGAATCTGAAATCAGAGGATGATGAATATTGAGGTGGGGATGGAGCATTATGTGAGGAGGAGTGGAAATTAGGAAGATTTGTCGGTATCCATTCTTGGAAAGTAGTACTAAGCGGACGAGGAAGTGAGAGAGATTGATGCGAGAAGGGAAAGATTGTTTCGACAAATGTGACATGGCGGGAGACAAAAATTTTCTTTGATATTGGTTCATAACATTGATATGCACTTTGTGTGGAGGAGTAACCAAGAAGAACGCAGGGTTTCGAGCGAGATTCAAGTTTGTGAGATCCATATGGCCGAAGCCACGGATAACAGAGACATCCGAACACCTTTAGCCTTGAATAGTTGGGTGTGGTGTTAAATAGTTTTTCAAAGGAACATTTCATATCGAGATTAACCTTTGGCATTCGATTAATGAGATAGACGGCGGTAGAAAAAGCATGTGGCCAGAAAGAGATTGGCATGTGCGCATGTTGAAGTAGTGTAAGACCAGTCTCGACGATGTGTCGGTGACGGCGTTCGGAAAAGCCGTTAAGCTCAGGTGTGTGTGGGGGGGTGGTGAGATGAGAGATACCATTGGTGGCCAGAAAAGATTTAAGAGATATATACTCGCCACCATTGTCTGTATAAAGAGTGATGATGGCTTTGTTAAAATATTTTTCCACAAGAGCTTTGAAGCGGATAAAAACGTCAAAAACATCAGATTTGCGCTTAAGATGATAAAGCCAAATATAGCGAGTGTAATGATCTACGAAAACGATATAGTATTTATAATCATCATACGAAACAACGGGGGAGGTCCACACATCAGAGTATATTAACTCAAGAGGACGAGAACTTGACAGTGAGGAAATTGAAAATGGCAATTTATGTGTTTTATTGCAGTGACAAGAATTACAAGCGAAGCTTGACTCTGAAGGAGATGACACGGGCAAGCTTTTATTGGAAATTAAATGACGCAAAATACTTGAAGATGGATGACCAAGGCGATGATGCCATTGGTTGGCAGAAGCTTTTATTGACGAAAAGGCAATTACAGGTTTTGTTGATGGTGATACATGCGGCCACTCATAAACACCATCTCTAGTCGCTCCTTCCAATAGCGTTGCCCCCGTACGAAGATCCTTCACAAAAAATGAGGATGGTAAAAATTCAATTGATGCATGATTATTGGAGCAAAATTGAGAAACAGAAATGAGATTCTTTTTCATAGAGGGAACACATAAAACATTATCTAAAAGAAAGGGTTTAGAAGAAGAAGGCAGTGTTGTTGAACCGCTATGAGTGATAGGTAAGCCTGTGCCGTCTCCGATATGTATGTTTTCAGTCACAGGATATTCCGAGTGAAGGGACAGATTTCGTAGATCGGATGTGACATGGTGTGATGCACCGGAGTCGAGTAGCCATTCTGTTTCAGAAGGAGCAAGTGGAGAGGCTGGATAGGCTTGAGGGGTGGCAAAGTGTGCTTGGTATATGGGAGTGTTGTTTGGATTTTTACTAGGTTGAGGGTTGGGAGACCAAGGTATGCATTTAAACGTAGGGCAACGTTTGGCAGAGTGACCGTGTTCGCTACATAATTGACACTTGCCAAGGTATGGACGGGGATGTGTGGCAGAAGAGAGAGGTTGGGAAGGATATGTAGATGTATTTCCGAGAAATCGAGGACGATGGTTTTTGGTATTTTCCGGTGTGTAATATGTGCGGTTTGGTGGTGGCTTTTGTGATTGAAAATGAGATGATTTTTGTGTGGGGTTGGCTGAGGCAGGCATGTGAGGAATGCTAGCTTTCTTCTGTGCTTCATACTTGAGGTGTGCTTCAAAATTGATGAGTTTTTCATGCAGTTCTTCAAACGTAACAGAGCTTTCGCGAACATGCATAGCCGAACAAAGATCTTTGTATTCTTCATCAAGGCCACTTAAGATTTTCAACACGATATCATCATTATCAATAGGATGATTGAGCATGGAGAGTTCATCGGCAATGACTTTAACATGTTGCATGTAGTCGGTTATTGACTGTGTCCCTTTTGTGAGAATTCGAAGGTCTTCTTTTAATAGTGTAATTCGACCTCGAGAGGGTTTGGCATATGTGTTGGTAAGAATATTCCACGCTTCTCTTGATGTAAGAGAAGATGCAATAAAAGGAACAAGATTTGGAGAGATAGAATTGGCTATAGCACTGAGTATTAGTTGGTCTTGTCGTATCCAAAGAGTATAATCTGGGTTTGTAGTGACACCCTCTGCAGTTTTGATGTTTTGTGGAGGACAAGGTTTGGATCCATCAATGAATCCCATAAGGTCATAGCCTATGAGGATTGCTTGAAATTGGAATCGCCATGATGAATAATTAGTGGATGTAAGTTTGACAGAGATTTGTGTGTTGGCATTGATGGAGAAGATGGATGAAGGACTATTGTGAGAATTGATAATTGTGGATTGTGATTCGGCCATTTGGAGAGGATCGAGACTCGTTTGAGTAATTTTGATGCTCTGATACCATGTAAGAGGTAAAGAAGAATGAATAATAATAAGTTGTGAAAATAAAGTGTATATTATCTTTCCATTACCGAGGATATATATACAACAAGAAGAATAATTAATAAGAGAAAGTGAGTGATTCTCTACCACTAATCGAGCTTGTGATTCCTCTAATTATGTAGAATATTTACAGCTAACAGATTACATAATATACAATTTATCCTTAACTAATGCTTTCCTTAATATTCAGAACGTTTTTGAACAGTCCTTTTTGAATGGTCTTTTATGATATCATAATTTTGCAGGTGCCTCCAGGTGCTGAATGACATAAAGCATGAATACAAAAATCTTCAGCATCGTTTGAGCGAAATTCTCAGGGTGAGTAATGATAATGAGCATCTTATTTCACCGAGCCTTCACAAGATGCTACATGAGGGTTCTATATCCTTAGAGGCTTCAAAATGTCGTTCAAAATTGTAGGAGTGTTTTGAAAGCTCACAGGCTTGACCTCTAGCTCATTTAAGATATTTGAACCTCAGCCTCATTATGCTGCTCAAAGTTGGCTCAAGCTAGAAATTATTAAACTTGGGTCCAGCTCATCGTTAGTCGAGTCAATACAAGCATTAGCTCCAATGCAGCTTAATTTGGGGACACAGCCAAGTGTCAACCACCCTATTGGTATAATATAGAATATTCAAGTCTTGCCTTGATCAAGTTAAGATTTTAAGCAATACGGTTGCTCCCTTAGGATTATTTTGTTAGAAAAACTACGATCATAAAATAACTTACTTTACTGTGGATAATGTGAGTTGCTAACATACGTTTAGCAAACTTTGGCAATTTCAAATACCATTTTACTTGTTCTAAATTAATTCTTGTATTCCTTATATATCTTACACTTCATTTTTATTTTGACAGTGTTTTTTTGTTCACTATCTAAACTTGATTAAAAGTTGATTCATTCTATGGTGCAGGTCGAGCAAGAGTTGATTTCCAGATACATCTGACAACTTCTTATTGTGGAATGGTATTTTTGGTATACAATGGCAGTTGGATTGTTGATTCAGCCTTTGGACTTCAGGGACATTCTTGTTTCTACCGTCTAGTCGTTATGTTGATGTCTCTGAGTCCTTTTGGCATACAATGGCAGTTGAACTGTTGTTTCAGCGTTTGGTCTTCATGGATATTCGCCTTTCTAGCGTCTAGTAGTTTATGTTGATTTCTGTTTTGAGTCCAACAAAGGGTTTTATCCCGAATGATTTAATCAACATTCTATGTTGAATGAGCATTGACTAGTTTTCTGCCAAATTTTCTGACGATTGTTGCATGATAATCTTGTTAAAGAACAGAGAATGTTTGGTGTTAGCTAAACTACTGCGTCCGAGGGTTTCTTTGGTTGGTGATCTTGATTTTGTTTACTTGGTCGTGGGAATGATATGTTTTGATTTATTTATTTTTTCAAAAAAAGTAGTTGTCTACGAAGCTAATTGTATTCAAGATGATGTACACAACACTTAATATTAGCTTTTTGTATCGTGATGATTGCACAAGATTTTAGTTTATTCAATTACTATATTTGTGTTTGGTGTTGATTATAAAACGGCTAATTTACATTAATTTTTCTTACTCTTTTTTTTTTGTTTTTGGAATTCACCTCCATTGCATATTACAATTGTTATACTTGACAAGGAAAGTAAGTGTCAAATACATGTTTAGCGGAAGTGAATGCAAATGACTAGTTGTATAAAACCGAAAAATAGGAAAAGTCGCAGAGATGATATATCAATTGCTTAGGTCCCCATTAACCAATGATATCGTATCGTCTGGAACACATCCTTCATCTAACAGCTGAGCTGATAGTCCACTCAAAACTTCCCTCACCCCATTACCATGAAGCTGCAAGCAATCATCCGCAGAGAAACACAATACTTTGTCGCGCAACTCTGTCCAGCTATACCCAGTTTCCTTTTTCAGTGCCTTCTCTTTCATTAGTTTTCTGACTTGAGAAGATTCTTTCCACATGTTTGAATCTGCATAGATATTTGATAGCATGATATGGGCAGATGTATCATCTGGATCAATGCTCAAAATCATTTCAGCAGCATACTTGGCTAACTCCAGGTCTTTGTTAGTAATACAGCCAGATAAAAGACATCGCCAAAACACTTTTTCAGGCTTTACGGAGAAACTTCTGATGAAATCATAAGCTTCTTTTGTTTGACCTTTTCGCGAAAATAGACTGACCATACAAGCTAAATGATCATTTTTTGGGATGATTCCAAATTCTTTGGTCATTGAATCAAAGTGATGCAATCCTTCAGCCAAGCTTCCTACATGGCCACAGGAAGATAGAACTGCAATGAATGTGATATCGTTTGGTTTGATCCCATTCTGCAGCATAACGTTGTACATGTTCAGGGCTTCTCTCCCAAAACCATGCTGAGCATACCCAGAAATTATGGCATTCCAAGAAATCAGATTCCTATTCGGAAGAATGTTAAATACTTTTCGAGAATCATTGAGTCTCCCACACTTTCCATACATGTCAATGAGAGAACTTCCAACTACCACGTTGGAATCAAACCCGGGTTTTATGATGGAGCAATGAATTTGCTTACCCCATTCAATTGCTGGTAAATCCCCACAAATGCTTAAAAGAGAGGAATATGTGTAAGGGTCAGGGTCAAACCCATCTGAAAACATGTTTTGTATAAGTTCAGTTGCTTGTTCAAAATAACCCGAGTTCATAAATCCAGCTATTAAAGCATTCCAGCTAACATTATCGTGACCATCCATTTCACGAAATATTACAATGGACTCCTCAAGGTGATCAATTTTTGAATAAAAATCTAAAATCGAGTTGGAAACAAAAGTAAATGCTTTAAATCCCAATTTTATAATCAAAGAATGGAGTTGCATCCCACCCCAGATTTCCTTCTCCTTGCCAAAGGCTCCAAGCACAGAAGCAAATGTGAGCTCATTAGGCCTCAGACCCGTAGAGAGTAACTCTTGAAAAAAATCGATGGCCTCTCTGTATCTTCCAAGCTGCACACAACCTCCAATCAATGCAGTCCAGGCTGCTGTCAACCCTGGCTTTTCTGCCTCTTTCAAAGCTCTATGTGCTAACTCCAATTCTCCACATTTTGCATAAAAATTAACCAATCCAGTCACAACAAAATGATCTATCTTAACACCACACTTGATGGCAAGGCATTGCACTTCCATTCCAACTTCCAGAACCTCCAATGCAGCACAAGCACCTAATACACTTCCATAACAAAACTCATTCATCTTTACTCCCATCCTCAAACACCTCAAGAAAACTCTCAATCCTTGCTCATTCTCCCCACACTGAACACAACTAGCAATAAACGAAACACAGCTAATTGTACCAGGCTCTGCTATGGCATCAAACACGTGTGCTGCCATTTTCAATAACCCACATTTCCCGTAAAAGTTGACCAAAGAGTTAATAACAAAACTGTTCACATTTTCCCCACTCCGAAACATTCTTCCATGTACTTCCTTCCCAATCCTCAACGCTCGTATTCGAGCGCAAGAAGATATAACGGCAACATATGTATAATCATTCGGAGCAATCCCATCATCAAGAACCATTGATCTGAAGCAATACAAGGATTTTTCCATGAACCCCGCGTTAGAATATGCAGAAATTAGTGATGTCCAGGAACATATGTTTCTCTCAGGCATTCTTTCGAACACCTTCTCAACGTAATTAATGTTCCCAAGTTTATAATACACAGCGAGCAAATGATTGCTTGTTTGAACATCTGGATTAAACCCAGACACGATAACTCTAGCATGAACAGCTCTAGCGTCGAAAATGGAACTTGCTTCGGTGCATGATCGAATGAGTCGAGAGAGTGACATATAAAGAAACGTCTCCTGTACATTTGCAAGTAAATGTATGGTATAGTGGCTGCTGCGGATGATTGAAGTTTCGGACAAACGCTACAAACTAACTGCTGAAACTGCTTGTTCCTCCGGTCCTCGTGTAAATTACTCAGTTCTCTAAAGTTTCTCTTTTGGAAAAATTAATTTTTAGTTCATTAAAAACAATTTAAAAACTACCAAACATATATTATATTTATTCCATCTTACTTGTTTGCGTTTATTTTTCATCCGTATCAATTATATAATTCAATTTTTGTATTTAATATTGATAACCCACGAGTAGGTTCATTATATGTTTGAGCCCATTGAAAGCTCATAAACCAAGGAGTAAAAACTAACTTGAGTCCAACTCTAGTGAAATCGGTGCATGAGGGTAGTTGGTGGAGGCGAGGAGGTTAAAGTTGCAATTTGAGTTGGAGTTGGAGTTGGAGTTAGAGCAAGAGAGATGACAAGGGTGAAGATGAGCTAAGATGTGTGCTAAAAAGTTGTAGATGAGCTTGGGAGTTGAGAAGCCAAGAATGAGCTACGCTGATGGAGGAGAGTAGTTAAGGTAGAGCATACCTGAGACGGGTGAATTCTTAGCCTAAAATTTGTCTCAAAGGCGAGGTGCCTTAGCTTCAACCTCCTCTCAAGGGCGAGGTCACACTTTGAACCGCCCCGAAAGGGCGAGTCTAAGATGAACAAGCGCGTGAATCTCACTCACGTGGTCTCTCCCAGCCTCCTCTAATATTCTTTGCTTGATTTCATGTTCACTCTGGACTTGAAGCTTTGGGCTTAGATGACTCGAATCTTGGATTGGACCCTCCAATTTTAGTGATTATGAAATATAATTTTTTTATCCAATTAAAAACTTCATTAAATAAGAACAAAATGAATAACTGTTTTATAAATCCAAACAGTTTATTTAATCGGTGTCCTTAATGAGCATAATAAACAATTAATTGAAAAGTTTGATCAATGTCATATTTCATAACAAAAATGTAAAATTTGAGATTATAAATTGTGCATTATATAGAAATCAAGAAGTAAAAGTCTTGTGATCAACATATAAGCCTCATTTTTTTTATTCCAGACACTTCAAACACAGTCGTTAAATAGAAACATTTCTTTCTAGCACAGGGAAAGAAGTTATTGTAGCTTATATATTTCACTTCCGGATCAAACTTATACACTATGCAGCAGCAACAGAATCAGTGGACTTGGATCCCGACTCCGGTATCGCCTTAGGGTCATTAGACTTCGACACTGGTTCAGGTTTTGCCAGGGGATCATTAGGCTTTGGCACGGTTTCGGGTTTCGCCTCGGTTGCTTCCCAGAAGGAACTTGCCTTCCCAGTCTTCAAAACAGTCTGTAGCACAGACTCTGGCTTTACATTGCCCTTCACTGTCACCTTTTGCTGCTCCAAATTGATGTCGAACGAGTCGACACCTACAAATATATAAAGTGCAAGAAATCAATGAAAGATTTAGCTATACAATGGCAGAAATGCTAAAATTTGTCACTTTATTCAAATATCACTAGAAGCTATCATTGAGCATCAATTGGCCATTGCCATGATTTAGGCCATTATGTAACTCAAAAGTTTCAATTGTCACAAAGACCATCAAGAGTTCAAATTTGGTTTATTTTACGTTGCTACGTATCCAAATCTACTTGTTTCCTCGTTATTTGTAACGCTCTTTACTTTGGGGTTGAAATCTTTCTATATATACATATTCGTTCGTGAGCTTTTTGACATTAAAAAAAAAAAAGGTCTTTTGGAACAAGAATCCATATTCCATATCTTTATTACATCAGTTTCTAACATAACCAGCAAATGATCATAAAAACCAAGCGATCAAGACGGAGAAGAAGGATGTCGTCGAACCTTCCATTTTCGAGAGAACCCTGTTCACGGCGCCTACGCAACCTTGGCAGGACATCTTAACCTTGAGCACAACAGTCTGCAATTGATCACAAAGCTATGAATATATGTTATTATGTGTTTCCCAGAAATGATCACAAAGCTATGAATATATGTTATTACATGTTTCCCAGAAAACAATATTAGAACAATGTTACAAGAATGTCGTTTCACAGAAAGTGCAGTTGCCTCCTCTGATATTGACAAATGCTAGCTAGATTGCTCTCAGAATAAACTCCCATAATTTAGCTACATCATCATTGGATCCGAAAGTAATGATGAAGATTCAATGCAGTACTTTGCATTGTTTAGCTCAAAAGTCATCTCTTTGCCATTAACATAACACAATGATAAAAAAACAAACACTTAAACTACAATAGATCTAGTCTTGCTCCACTTAAAATCAAGAAACCGAGAGAACTCAAACGATGATTTGATTTCCAGCTCCAGAAGAAATTTAAAAAATAGCCCATAAATGAAACATGAAAATGAATCAAGTTCGGAGCACATTGCAACAATAAAATGTTATGGTAAATGGCAGAAACTCATGCAGTGTATTTAGCGTGAAAATACCATATGATGATTTGAATATTTATAGAAAGAGAATTCAAAAACCGAAACTTGCCTCAGACGACATGATGAGTATGTATTTTCGGGATATATGAATATTCAAACAAGAACAATAATATTTTTCTCGAGGGGAAAGAAAATGTTGTGATGATGGATTGGGGAGCTTCACTCTTTGTTGCGATATTTATAGAGGAAGAAAATCAATAAAGAATTAAAAACAATTACGCGTGAGCATCATTTCATCATCATCACGGTAAATATTAATTCATTAGAAGATTTAGTTAAAGTCATAGATTTGTTTACGTCCAAAAAAAAAAAGTCATAGATTTGTTCAGCTCATATGTGTACAAACATGACGCTGTCGTTATTTTTGTGTTGGTTAAATTCCAGAGCTAATTTTGTTAATAACGGTGGAATGAGGATTTTTAAATTATCAGGGCTAAAATCTTAGTCTCTATAATTGTTTAATCTTTTTAATCGAACCACTCGGGCTGCTATCAACCCTTTTGAAATTAATCCAAAATTTTACAAAATTAATATATATAAAATTTTTAAAAAAATTCGGATCACCCGGGCTAGGGTACCACTATATGTGGTTCCGCCCTTGATTATATAGCTTGTGATTGTGAACTACGTAAGTGAAGTAAATCATACGTGATAATTACTTTTGTGCGACAAATTCATTCGAAAATAGTAAGAATAATCGAAATTATGATCATTGTTTAAATTCTTATTTATTTTTCCAACTCAGACACGAAGGTGTAAAAAGATATTATTAAAGTTAATTCTTATGGTGCAAATTATAAACAATAAAAAATGTATTATAGCTTCTATCACCAGAAAATTGCCCAATCATCTTTAATTTTTTATTTTTTTTTGGTTAATGTTGTTTTCACGCGTGCACAATATTGTCCATGAATTTTATTTTATTTTTTTTGTAAAATAATTGGGGTATCTTCTACGCAAAACCAGGTAAACTCGATTTTTGTCATTTAATAAAATCCCTACAAAGCTATGCTTTTTAAATAAATGAATGTCATACCAAAGAATCAAAGCCAAATTACTAAGTTCAAACTAATCTGGCTTCCATTAGTCTATAATCATATTTTTGGTCGGAATACTAATCAACATTTCCTCCCAAGATTGAATGCAATATGGATTAGATAGCAAGACTATTTAGTCAAGTGTATGTCAATGTGATGGACGTTGTTATAAATACCGAAAGATCAAATATATGCACGTGATAAGTCGATTGTAATGAAAATGTGGAATATTTGTGTCAGGTTATCATTGATCGAATATAAAGGTTGAACCAATTATTCAAAAGAAAAGTAGGTGTCGTTATAAAGGATATATACGATTAAATGTGCGTGATGAGTCGATCGAATACGAAACAAGAAGGTGGAGATGGATTGATTGTCTTTGGTATATTTGGCTAACAATTTTTTTGTTGGACACCAACCCTTGAAGGAAAACATGTGCTCTTGGTGGACTCAAAAGTATATCAAAAGGAAGCTTCTTTTGATTGGTATAATGTAGTACAAGTCTCTTTATACCATGGTACTACACGAGCAAAGACGTACTACTCTATTTACTCCGAAGTACAAGCGTGTAAAATTAACTTTTATTTACTGTTATTATTAACTGTGAGATTTGTGCTTTTTATAGAGTCCATTGCTAATACTTTTCAGTTTCAGTTTTCACTTGCTTAAAGTAGAGGAAGGAAGAAAAGTTGTGTTATTCTTTCTTTTTTTTTTTTTTTGGAAGCTAAAAATATCATTATAAAGTCGTGTTATTCATACGTATACTTCTCCGTCGCAAATATAAGATAAGGTCCGTATATTTAATCGTGGGTATCATAAATTTACTTCTACTTTTTTTTTTCTTTTAGTATAGAAATTCATAGTCGTTAATTAACACAAAATTTACAATTGTTATTGTATATGTTGTAAAAAATTAAGGATAATGCTATATGTATATAGAATCTTACATAGAAGGTTACACAATTTATAAATTAGGAAAGTATTTCAAAATCATTTTAAAATATCTTTATTTATATTTGTTTGTCTTGCTAAAAAAACTCTTAACAAAAACATTATTATTTTTTATTTTATTATTTATTGTGCAGTTTTATGGTTGTTAAAATTGAACCCGACCCGAGTTAACCAAAAAATTATCAGATTAATATTGAGGTTTTGGGGTTTGAGTTGGACCCAAAATATTTGATTTTTTTTATTTTTAACAAAATAATTAAATACACATAATAATAATCAATATATTTTGATTTACATGCATATATAATAAAAAAAATCTCACTTATATAGTTCTATATAATTTAAATTTGAATTTTTTTTAATTGTACGAAATTTAAAATATACTTACTACACAAAATAAAAAAATATTTTTAAAAATAAATATTTTACAAAATAATTATTACATGTTGAAAATCTATGATACAATATAAAATCATTTTTTTTTCCAAACATACAATATATAAAAATATAGTAAATATTTCTTAATGCTATAAATAAATACAATTTTTTTTAAAATTTCTCAAACCAAACCCGAATAAATCAATAACTACCGACCCGAACTCAACTAACCTGATCAACTCAAACCTATATGATTTTATTTTTTATTTGGTTTAAAAAAAATATTAATTATTACATATAATAATGATAAATATATTTTAATTTAAATACATAATAATAAAATCTCATTTATATATGATTTAAATTTTAAAGTTTAATTTTAAAAAATTTAAAATATATTTAGTTATTTACTATAAAAAAATAAAATTATTTTTTTTGTTGAACTCAGTAAAACAAAAAATATTTTTTCATAATTAATTTTTAAAATTTTATAAAATAATGTCGTTTGTTGAATTCGGTAAAATTAATTCTATAAGTAAGTAATCAAATAAAAAATAATATTTTAGTGAAAAGTTTTTTTGAGCAAGAAAAAAAATTGTAGGCTGAAAAGAAAGAAATTTTAAAAGAATTTTGAGATGATTTTCTAATTTAATAGGGCGTGTAACCTTTTATGTAAGACTCTATGTACACATAGCATTATCCAAAAATTAATGTCAATGAGCAACAACGTTACTTGATTGTGAAGAATATGTAATGGTGCCAATATTCTTCTGAACAATAAAATAGCTTAGCGATAATTTATTTTAATGTTTAGTGTGAATTTATATGAAACGAATATAATTCAAAAAATATATTTATGCCATTGTAATCATTCTCTAATCACTAGACTATGCATTATATGATTTGCAAAAAATAATCTAATTTGATAACTAAAAAATTAACTTTAAAATTTGTAAAGCCCGTAATTTTTATGTGTTTCATAAAAAAAAATTTAAATAATATTTTGTATACCCCTACAAATTCTTGAGACAAAATATGAATAATAAACTATTTTAGGGTTAAGAAATTGTTATTTTATATTTTATTTGCATATGAAGAGAAATTATGACGACCAAAACTACTGCATTTTAGAGTGTTGTTTTTAAAAGTAAATACTAAATAGAGATTTTATTGTATAAAGAAAGTAAAACAGGGGCAGTCTTGTCTAGAAGAAAATTAATAGATAAAATGGAATGATATTAAATTTTTTGGAACGTAAATAACCATGATATAAATAAGTTATATATCTATACCATCTTATTAAAGTTCCGCCCAAACCCGCCCGAACCCGTACCGTGGTGTGGTTCATTTTTTCCATTTTTTTATTTTTTTTCACTATTTTGTTTGCTTAATTGCACAATCATCCTTATTTGTTTAGATATTTATCATTTGACCCTTACCAATTTCAATTGCAGTATGACCCCTAATTATTTTTTTATAATTATGAAGTTATCTCTTTTTTAATATAAATCAAATTAATTAAAAATAATAATAATAAAAGCACGTAAGTTGTGCGTAGAAGCACTAATCTATATTATAGTTGACTCAAAACAAAAATCTACATTATAGTATATCCATACTATTATATTAAAAATAAGCTAAATAGAGACAAAATAGTATGTTGGTGTGGCGTTTTCCTTAATTCTACAACCACCCCTATGTATTTTGATATTTATCATTTGACTCATCCAATTTGAATTGCAGTTAACCCCTAATTATTTTCTATAATTATGAAATTACTCCTATTTTAATATAAACCAAATTAATTAAAAAAGATTGTACAAGCACGCAACGAGTGCGTAGAGTACTAGTATATATATTATTAAATTTGAAGGCTTTAGAGCTATTAGCTTTATTTAATAAAAAAATATCATTAAACATATTATAATAAATCTACATCTTATATATATCTTATCCTAATAAATTATTTTATCTATACTTTCAAAATTTTAGATTAAATAATTATAATATTCATAACATAAAAAATTATTATAAATTATTTTAAAAGTTTTTAGTAGTTCCAACTGCTGGCCTACCCATTCGATTAAGTTGATTTGATTTTCGAAATCATATGTTATAGCTTGATTTTTTATATATATATACATTTTTAAACGTATTAGAATTAGAGATAAGAAAAAACAATATTTAATCTATGTTTAAAATTTCAAGGGATATTTCAGTTTTCAGAGGAAAAATATAAAATTAAAATATGGATATTTAATACTTTACAATAAACATTTGTAGAGTAAGATTCTGATATAAAATAATGTTTAGGGATATATTTTGAATACTCTTCTTTTATTGATCTAGATAGATATTTGAATTGAATTTTTCTCATTAAATGCATGCACACTTACTTTTACTGAAAATTAAATTATTTATTTTTATTGATAAACCAATAATAATAATAATTTATAACTACGCCCAAATCGGGTGAAAATATTCATGACTACAGAAAAACTATTCCTATTTGGCTATTTCCTAACTCTATTCCACTGTACGGAACTTTTATGTCCTCGGAACAAACATGAAACATTCTCCCATTCTCTTTCTCCACCATTTCGACTATATGGATAGGCATAGAGCTGCCAAGACATGAAGACATATCCCGAATCCTTACGACAAAAGTGGTGCTTCGATGTTTTCTGCTCCATCGTCTAAATTCTTGTCACGCGGGGCGTCTAGTTTTAATGTGAAAGAGAAGCATAACGAAACCACCTGAAAACACAATGTGACATTAGACTCATAGCAAGACACAGAGCCATTCTTGGAAGACAGAAGTCGAGTTACCATGCTCAGAGATGCAACAATGATACTGAAACCTTTACAGTTGAAAGGCGCGTTGCTAGATAGAAACCATGCTGCAACAAGACCAGAAATGGTGGCTTGAGAAAATCGAGAAAAAGGGATGCATTTTTGTTTCAAGAATGATAGAACAAGTATAGGGACATACTGGTAAGTGGACTTATCGCGAGTGGAGAAAGCAAACTTGCAATGGATTGAACACCGGCTATGAATCCTTGCGCTTTCCCCTGATTTAGAATGAGCTAGTATGATTATCTTACATTTAAAAATTGCTAGGGAGAGACAATATCTGAATTGTTTTTGCATATGTATAGCAGAACTTAAAGACCCCAATGATTGTTGAAGCTTTTTTCTGGCTATATTTCTATGAACTTTTCGTCCAAAATCACAATCTGAGGTTCCAGATTTCTTGTGTGGTACTTTCATGTGGTAACTACTGTTTATTGAGCGCGGAGCTATGCAGTTTAGGGATACTGGTATACTTTTTTATTAACTGAAATCTTCACCCGCCATCAGCTAAATTCCACGATTCCTCACGACGCATGAAAGCGAAATCCAAAATATATGTGTGGTATTAGAAATTACATGATCCAAGCATTAATTTTACTTTGAGATTTGCTCCTGAAAATTAAGTGTTTGGCAGTGGAGACTAACCTGATCTGCTGAATTTGATGCCTTTGATATAATTGCATAAGTCTGTAAACATAAAGCGAAAATGAATGTGGAAATCCTTAACATAATTTTTTTACCAAATACCAGAGTTGAGGGGAAGTGCTTACAGAGGGTTTCACAAGGACATAGATAACTCCAAAAGAAGCACTCAAATACGGCACCTATATTCAGCAACAACTTTCAGTCAAACAACTATCAAGAAGATAATGTTGCTCACAGTCTCAAGTGAACAGATAAATCTCAACACATTTTCGAGCTTATGCTGAGTCCGCCACCAGTTAGAAATAAAATTTCAAGTATCGTATGCAATATAAAAGCAACACAGCAAATAACTGTGAAATATAAATTTTATAAGTTATCACTGATATTAACTTGCAACAAAGAAAACAGGACGCACCCATGGTCCCCATGCCAAGCCATATAGTAGTCCCTGCACGAATAAAGCTCCCCGTTAGACCATTTTCTTTCAGGCACAAAATAATAATAAGCATTATCTGCTGAATTTAAACCCACAGTTTTTAGCATTGTGATTATCGCATTAACTTACATATGCTACAGATGCGAGCAAGGCTGCAGAGAGGATCACTTTTTCTCCTACTAGTGGATAGAGTATAGGCAGAACCAGAATCTTGAAGCATGCGACGAAAGGAGATAGAGATAAGCTGAATTATTTTCATTATCAGAATCAAAGAAACAAAAAATTGGAAGAGTATCACTAAGTACCTGAGAAAAAATCGACCCTACTCCCACCATCATTAAGATTTCTGATAATTGGTTTTTGTTAAAACTAAATGTGGACTTCAAATAGTACTGCAAATTTAAGGAGACAAAATTCAAATAATTTTTAAGCATCCTTCCAGTAATCAAATTATTTACATTGCAAACTTACAGAATTTATTTATACAACTTTTATTTCCACGCCGATCATAGAGAATGACAGATTTTTCGGTGTTATGATCACAGTTTACAGTATCCAATTCAACAATTTCTAGTGTAAATCCAAACAAATGCTCGAAATAAAATATTCTTTTGCAACTATTGTCAAACAAAAACATAGACTGAATGAAATTAAACGGCATCACTGGCGAAATATCGGTCATTTCAGAGTCTGAGACATACCAACAGGACACTGCTGATTCCAGACATTCCCAATTCATAGAAGAAGGAAACAAGGGAAATGCACTTCAGCGTTGGACTGTATAGAAAACAACCAATATTTTAGTAAGCATATTACCCTGTGAAGAATTTTTTTCTTGGACTTCGATCAAGTAAAATTCCCATTGCTTTTGCTACAAAAAGAAAGCACCACAATACCTGCTGGTAACAACATATACCGCATTCTTCATTGAGTAATATCGATCTTGAACAGCTTTAAAAGCTTTTTTCAAATAAGGGATACGCCGGTCAGTTCTCATAATAGGCCTCACTGTTTCTGACAGAAACAGTATCATGTAAACTGGAACAAAGATCAATAGACCAATTGACACCTGAAATTAGAAGTTTAATCACATAAGTAAGAAGTAAACGACAGATAAAAATCGAGAGGCTTTTAATTTGACAACATGAGCATGCCTCGAAAATGTAATCTTCGGGAAGAAATCTTGCAAGAATGTTGCCAACAACATGTGATGCAGAAAACAGGCCCGTTATCCAACTAAAAGCTGCAGCTCTTCGTTCTTCATCCACAACATCGGCCTGCGAGGAGGAAAGAGATAAAATTTCAAGTAGTTCCAGCAGTAATGGGCTAGAATTCTTGTGTTGCGGGAGAGGAAACGAAACTAATCTTGGAATAGGAGGAGAAGCCAAGAATACATAAATGAAAAAATATGCAAATAAGAACTTACTGCATATGCAACCGAAATGCAGAAAATGCTCCCCTGGCTTATGATGTAAGATATCGTCCGGAGAATATAGTAAGCATATACCGAGCCTCTCGATTGATCAATAGCAAGTAAAGCTGCAGAACGTAATACAATGAAATCCAAATACTCAAAAAATTTAAAATGTGTATCATACAGAAGCCCATATTTTTTAATGTCATGGAGATAATGAAACTGTCTGAAGAAAACATACTGAAAGGCACAATGGTGGTCGAACAAGTGAGAAGAAGCATCGGTTTACGCCCAGACTCGTCTGCCAGCTGACCTAACAGCGGAAGAACTATCATCTTGAATATCCCAACAACCTACAAACACAAAAGATGGCCTAAACCTCGAGGAAAGAAAAATGTACTCAATAAAAGTTGTTTGTATCCCATAGAAAAAGTTGATTCTTTTGTGGCTTGTCCATCCATGGAAGGTTCAATTCTTATATCATCCCTCTGCATATAAAGGCTAACTAATAAAGGGAAAAAAATCCAATTGACACTAATGAAATCGTATTTGCCACCTTTAGAAACGAAATTCTTAAACAAGTTTACTTTCAGGGACAACTTCGCTCGCTTGCCCAGGCAGCACCCCAAGAATCAGTGGAAGAGAAAACATATGCAGCAAAACTAAACCTTCAAAACTCAAAGAATCAGCTGACTTATCATCGGTTGTTTGCCTAGATATCTTGTGCTGATTTCTTACACTACTAACAAATGGACCTATACATACCGCAGGATTCATGAAGAGTCACTCTTTATTCAAGGCACTAACAATTAACAAACACCTAATCAATCATCAGATCAACATAAACCGGAAAAGGGAAATATACATCAAGAATGTTTCAAAGGATTTCCCACCCCAACTCCTAAATCAAGCAAATTTCACAAACAGAAGAAAAAATTGATAAAAAATACATGTCAAAACACTAACAGTTTGCTGTAGGCCATTGATATATATAGCTTCGGGGCAGGTCTTCTGGCCAGGGCAAAGAGCATTAGTAGTGACATCAACAAGCACAGAAACAGTCATCTCTTCCGCAACCCAGTGCACACACAGTGGCAACAGAAGGTGAATCAACGGCCGAAGCTCTTTCATGCCTTCCCAACAACGACCCATTATTGATCTCCTGCAAAAATACAATCTTTTCACACTTTTTGTCCGTGTCTTTGGGGAAGGATGAGTGTGTGATTGATTTGGATTGGTGGTTCTTGATAAAGGACACTTCGCATTAATCAGACTGTAGCATCAGGTGGTATGTGTGTGATCTTGGAATCAATTGTTGTTGAGTTAGTTTCACTTTCAACCCAACTCCTCATTTATAGACACCAATATCCATTTATATTTTCTTTTTTTATTTTTTTTATGACCTCGAACCTTAACATTAATGAACTCGATCCGTCCTATCTGTAAAAACATTATACGACTTCGAAAAACCGATTTTCATCAACAAAAAATCGCACAATACATATGGGATATCAGATTTAAGAACAAAATAATAATTTTTTTTATTGGTGCTTACCAATAATGTTATATGATGATAAGGTTGGCGTGGAAAGGTGCGACGCATTCCGCAATAACGAATGGGGTGTGTCAAATTAAGGTTTCTTGAATGGAGGAAAGAACAAGCATCAAGGATTTGTACGTCGTGCTGTAGCGGTTATAAGTATGATTTGGTTGGGGGCACGAGTGCTGAGCACTGGGGCACACTTATACACGTGCCTACACTAGCTGACTTGATGGGTCGCACGAGCCATTTAATTCTCGCATATGCTTTGTTGCCATTATTAGAATAGTTCTTTTTTCTCTTTTGATTGACACCCATTTCCTTTCTAATTATATAATAATAATAATGAAAGATTGGTTGGTTTTTTGTTACACGATCTCACGAATAAATGAATTTTTATCACTGAGATATGTCAAACTTACTTATATTTACTTCTTTCGTTCCAAATACATTGTTCATGTTTTTTCTTTGTTTTATGCTATTAACTAGTTTTTGGAAATATGTAAACTTGTTATTATACCCAAAGAGTGATATCTTTTTGTATAAAAAGTAATATATTATTATGAGTGACCTAATTAAGATATTCGTTTTACAATATTTATCCGTAAGATCGTCTCACAAAAGTTTTTGTGATAATAATAATAATACATAAAAAAATTCGATGATATTATCTCACTGATTAATTTTGTGAAAAAAATTTATGATCCGACCTGATTCATTAAAAATAATCAATTTATTTTAAAATATTATTTTTTTAGTTGTAAATATGAATCGAAAAGATCTACATTTATAGATATATATTTTTTAGACCGTCTTATGAAAAATTTACTCACAATAATATACTAGCGAATTTGTGATCCAATTTTTTTTTATGTTTGATATTTTTCATTGGGGAATTAGAGAATTTGACATTATCTTATTTCTTTTGTATTTTTTTTATTTTTCTTAATTTTACGGGAGCTCCCAAAATCAGGGGCAATCCTGCCTCAGGGCGGGCAGCTTCCCAGGGCTCCAATTTATTAAAATATTTATTATATATATAATTATTATATATTAATGAGGTCCAATTAATTATTAAAAAAATATTATATTATAATAACTATTATTAAAAAATATTATATTATAATTATTATTATAAAAAAAAATATTCACGCTCGTCCAAAGCTATATATTCAAAAGTTTCTCTGTTCATCACCTCTCATTCTATGATCGCTTTACATCGTTTTTTCGTGATTATTGATTTTCTTAGCCTCGAGTTCTTCGTTTGAGTTGTTTGAGTTATTTTTTCTCTATCTAGTTGTGCTAAAATTTGACTTATAAGTCATTCAGTTTAATTTCAATTTCATGTTAGATGTTAATATTTGCTGTTAATTTCATGTAGGGGTTGAAAATTCGTGGATTGGAAGCATGATGTTTTAAACTTGATTTTGAAAATTAAGTGTTTTTTAGTTTAATTTTGAATAGTTAGAACTAATTATTTATAAATTGAATTTGCACCTTAATTGTAAGTATGAATAATATATTGTGATTTTTTTGTGGGATAATTCATGATTACGAAATATGAAGGATAATTTTGTATAGCTCAATTATATTTGAAATTTCAAGTTAATGTAAAAAGCTCTATGTTTGAAACTTCGCCCGAGGTGTTTTTCATAGGACCACCCCCACCCAGAATTTTTTTATTTTTCTCTTAAAAAAAAATAGAGTTCAAAGCTATCTAAAAACATTTATTTAAGTAATTAAAAATATATTGCTTAATTTTGTGAGCAGTTTTTTTTATACGTATGTTACCAAATAAAAAAAATAATGTTGATAGTTATCTGAAAACAGTTATTTCAATATTGAAAAATGTGTTGCTTAATTTTGTGAGCAGTTTTTTTTCATATATAAGTTACCAAATAAATAATTAATAAATTAATTAAAAATAAGAATGGTACTTGCAATTTGAAATGGTAATAACAAGATAGTTGTTCTAACATGATGTAACTTAACAATATATTGTAGATAATTTAGATATGTAAATAACTCAATGCTTATCATGTTGTATAAAAAAACTATTTGCTTCTTGTGAAATTAGGACTGGTTATCCCACTTCACCAAAAAAAAAAAAAAAACAGCAGAGCAAATAATATAGAGTTGCATACGAATTTTTTTTAAAAAAATATGGGAACATTATTAACGTAGTACAAAAACGAAAAAAAACTACTTTACATTTTGAGAACTGCATTCTACCACATTATTAATAAATGAATCCACTTTTTCTATGTCGAAGAAAACTGCAATCAATTTGGTTTATGTATATTGACCACACACGCATAACATATGCATCTTTTGCTAGTGTGCATAAATATATCCTAAGAAGTTATTGTATAATTTTTATTATGTTTGATTGTTTTGATAGAAATCGTTTTTGTCGTTTTTTTAATCCTTTATTTTGTTCCTCGCTCTCATTGATCCAATATTTTAATAATTATTTTTAAAAATTAGTTACAGGTTGGCCATAAAATAAATCAAATATTTTTGCATACAAAATTAAATAAATAGAAAGCAACTTTGTTTGGTGGACTGGATTTGGAGAAAATTTGGTGGGATTTGGATTTGCAAATGTTGTTTGGTATTTGGTAAAATGAAATTTTAAAACAGGATTGGTATTTGATGTGATTTCATGCAACTTCATTTAACTAAGTAAAATCTTTACAAAATTGGTCAAATTTCATTGGATTTCATGAAATTTGAGTTTATAAAAACAATAAAATTATTTCTAATAATAAATTTATAAGCGTTAGTTATAAATTTAATTTTTTTTTACAAAATATCACTTTCCTAAATTTTATGCTATTAAATTTCAATATATAATTTAAA